>NC_136525.1:21692354-22269854 GCF_053919585.1 Euprymna scolopes | reverse complement strand
ATATAAAAACTTGAAGCATAAAATCATTTACCAAATTAACCAGATTCGTCATTAAATAATCCAAAAAGGGTTGATATGCCGTAAAACAACACGGCAAAACCAATTTTATGCGTGAGAGAGAGACACACACACACACACACAAATACATAAATAAATCGCTTGTTTCGATACACTTACTGGATGCGGTTGCTTTCACCCTTGCTGGAGCTCTGAGAACAGCAATTTTTTGCATCCGCTTGCTTTAGTTATCAGCCAGTAAGAGAACGAGATATACCCATCCTGGTTCTTTTCGACATCCGTTTTTAGGTGATTTTCACTCTCGATCATTAGGTCGCCACTCAAACCCTTCTATCCAAGCATCTTTTCCACTAACACTCGTCCTTTTCACTTTTTTCCAATTCTAATGCGTGTTACCCACAAAAACATCATACACAAAATAAATAGAAACTTTAATGCAAATATTGAACTTGAATTAATACTTAGTTTTGCATCTCAAATTCAGTAATTGATATTTTTATCAGTAATAAAAATAATGCGATTCATTGTAAGTAAATAGTTTTAAAGTTATATTAAAATTAAGTTTACTTTAGTGATATTTTTATTTTAAGAGTTTTTTGTTTGTTTGTTTTTTTTTTGTAAAGTGATATTTTTTATAGAAGCTTAAAAAATGTGCAAAAGTTTGGACAAATTGTTATCTAACATCAATCTGAAATTGATATGGGGAGTTTGTTTGCGATCTTCCCCGCCCCACACTCTTCCCCCGAGAAGAATCAATCCAGCGAATTCCTGTGCATGCATCTTCTAACAACTTGTCATCCCTCAGCGTCACCAACAAAAAGATATATCGTTATCTATAATATAAATCTCATCTGTCTGTTTAAATGTATGTATGTTTTGCAAAAAATTTCGACAGAGGCGATGAATTTTCACGAGATTGGTATTATTTTGAATATCGAAAAATTGGCCAAAAGCATTAATTCCTTCGCCCTCAACTGGGAAGTTTTATACAGAAAGGGTCGGAATAGACAATACTCTTCTAAAAACTTCAAGAATGTTATTTCCGGTTTAAAATTTTTTTTCATGCTTTCACTGAAACTTTTGACAGCTGATTGGTGCTTATGTAACTTGCCGGATGATTCAGACTTGAAATTTCTGGAGATTGGGTTGTAAACTAGATAAGCACCTACTAATCTAACAACGTTTATTTAATTATTTTGTTTCCTCTTGTTTTCAGGTCATGCACAGATGTCATCTGCTGCATCCTCTTCCTCATCTTTATTCTCGGCTTTGTTGTTGTTTCATATTTTGGTAAGCAAATCTTTTCCTTTTTCTTCATTTAATATTCAAATCTGAAAAAAAATCATCTTTTTTAGGAAAATCGCTCCAGACATGAAGCCACTTGATGTAAGAAATCAAAAAATACTTTAACGCCAAAAACTAGCCAACAATAAGTATTAGGCAGATCGATTCCGACTCTGAAAACAGCAATTCGGTACTTATACATCCTTTGAACCAGACATAACTCGGTATTCGGCTCGGTTTTTCCCAGAACATAACATCAACAACTCTGATTTAACTGCTGTCTGACGTAACATAGCAATCAGTCAATCACAACGCCACATGCTGAGTTTCAACTCTATGTGCATGCCCAACCGAGCAGCAGACGAGAATTTGGAAGAAGAACAACAACAAAAAATCCACCATTTCTTGCATGCAAGTCAGGAAGAGGCGAGAAGATCTAAAAATTTAAAAAAAAAAAAAAAAAAAAAAAAAAGTAAAAGAATTTGACCATCTTGGCACAACAGCTCCAGACACCGGACGCCATAATAGATTTTTGTCAACAGCTGAAACTAATGATAAAATTGATAAATGTGCAATCTGCGGCCGCGAGTGCATCCTAGCAAAAACATTCAAAAGCTTCCTTGCATGTTTGCTACCTCTTCTCCATCCACTTTGCCATCGTCTGATGCCATCGAAAAGTCTGAGGAAAATAAAACATCTTTCTAAAGAAATTTTCCTGGCATTAGAAGAAGAATCCTACTACTCCCATTCAATCAGCAAAAAAAAAAAAAAAACCCTAACCCACCCACTATTGTTGTTTTATAAAAAATACTTGAAAAACATAAACCGCCCTCCCTAAAAATAGTTTGTTTCAATTTTCCTTCATAAAATAAAAAATACTTGACAAAAAAAATCAAAAACATTTTCTTGAAATTATTTATTGAACAAAAAAAAAATAACTTATTTATTTGAAGAAAAGAAAATTTGCTTAAAAATTATGACCCAAAACAACACCTTTTCTTCACACAGTTAATAAAGATTAAAAATAAAAAATTACAGGTTTTTACTTTTTTTTCTACTTTTAAAGTTTGACTATTTTCTTTTAGGTAGAGTTATGATTTCATTGGCAGTGCTCGGAATTATCCGGCTGTTGGGTCATGCTCTGGAGAAAACTGAGCAATGGCCGAGTTACGTCAGGTTCAAAGGATGCATAAGAACCAGCAATTCTTTCACCTTTGTCAGGAACATCGTTGGCGATTAGGTCACATATTGGAATATGAGGGCTAAAAGATAAAATAAGGGAACGGAGTTACAAAGCTGTAAATACAACTTGTAGACATTAGATGTGAACATGCCCTTGTTGTAGTCTACATAGAGGCTGACCCATAGTTACATACTCTATAGATGAGAAATTCTTTAAAATAAACGCTGTTCATGGAAATTCCTTTATATGGCAATTTTGTACTCCAGCCATACACTTACACACATGTGCATAATGAACACGAGTTTTTACTTTTCTCATAATTGTTTATGGTATTTTAGGTCTTGGACTTTAGTTTTATGGAACGTACAATCAGAGTTTTGTCCGGGTATCACCAGTTTACCTTACCCGTCACTTAACTAGATTTTACATTTTTATCTCTTCCGAAATAAGCAAATTAATAGATTAAGTTTCAATAGCAACAACAACTACAACACTCGCCGCTTCAACGCATAAAAATATCTAGATTGGTCCAAATAGTAAAGCTCTTACACCAAGGTCAAATGGTGTATTTCTAATAATGTCCTCATTTTTATTGCCTTTTGAGTTAATCGTTAGGATTGTTAGCGTCATCATTGCCATCATTTGCACCATGTCAAAGTAACGATCATTGTTCTTGAATATCACTATGCTATGATCATGTTTCTGCTTGGTTTTTCTTTCTGCAATTGTTGTATAGTCGACTCGTATCTCCACTATTATATAAAAGTGACTTTGTGAGTCTGTTTGAGTTTCTTCCTTATAGGTTCCGAAACGACTGAGCCTTTTACAAATTTTACACAAAGGTAATTTATATCTGTTAAGTTTGCAGGTTGAAACAAGTAACGTAGAAGCAATACAAATGACGACTCAACAAACAAAGGTAGATCAAATAAGAAGTGTATTAGGAAAAGGTATATTTACAGGATATTTACATAATGGCGTCAAATAAGAGTCTTTGCTGGAGAAACATATCTGCTCTCAGCGGCCTTCGGTGGCTTCTGGTGAACACACACTCAGACTAACTGAGTCTTCCTATTTATGTGTGATTACTATCAACATATGCAAATGAATGTGTGCCACCACAACAATATCTCTGGCAATGTTCTTAGATTTTTTTGTACAGAAATTAATTCGATAAGTATCAAAAATTGAAAAAATTCCGTCTTAAAATACTTTTTCTCTCGTATAGATAAAAAAAATTTTTACAGGGTAATATTTCATTTTACACCGGCAAAGGGAAATAATCAGTTTTGCCAATTTAGCGATTTTCTCGCTAGATCTGGAGATTTTGTTTGCAATTTAGCAGGTTAGAATTTAGATTTAGCGGCTACCAGGTTTTTCTAGAAAATCTGGAAATATTTGAAACCCACAAACCCGCAATTTAAGATAAAAATCAATGAAGCTTGCATGGTCCTCCGTGAGTGCACAGTGAATGAGGCATAAAAAAAATGATCATGTTCAGCATATGCTCCCCCCCCATTTAGTCACAAAAGTCACGAGGAGGCGTCAAATCCTACTGAAAATGAACAAATGCAGTTTTAGGTCTTAGCATATGTAAATTTGAGTTCAGCACCATGCAAAACTGCTAAATAGACACATACAGAAAATTTTGGACAAATATAGTAAAATAGTCCCCAAAATGGAGTGTTTTTATTAGCCCTAAAAGAGCCCCCTGGGGCACACCCAAGAGCTATCGTGAAGTATAGACTAACAAAATTATATAGAAATCAGTTAGTTACAACTTTTCAGAAAGTTTTATAAAAATCCAAGACATCATTTTTTTTTTAATAAGCACAAAAGTGTCAATTTTAGCCATTTTAACCCGAAAGGCACCCCTAGAGTTTTTCCAGAAAATCCGTTCTGTTATATTTTTACTCATATCATGTTTAATGTTTATGCAAAATTTCAAAACATTTCAAGGCATAGTTATTGAGAAAAGTGCAGACAGACAAACGGACAAGGGTTAATTTATAGGTTCTTTTGTCGGGGGACCAAAAAATAAAATCGTTTTTTCCAAGTATATTTTATTGTTATATAGTTTTTCTCTTGTAGACAAATTATTCCTTGTAATATATAATGTTCAATAGAGGATTGATTCTATAATAATATAATAATTCTTACGGTTCATACATTTATGAATGACATACCTGTTGCTGCGTGGCTTTTTTTTTTTTTTTTTTTTTTTTGCTGCTGCCTGGGGGATTTGCTACCGTCTTTGGGGAGCTGGATTCTCCTATAACAAAGCACACATGCAAGACAGACATATGGCGATGTATATTTTTATATTGGTTTATTTCATTCCCAGGCATCTTGTCTTCCACAGCATAGAGTGAAACCGATGATCTCGGACTTGAGGCATTTCTCCGCACTCATTTGAGACCGTTGCTCCCTTATGGGGAGATCTGTTTAACTCCTCTTGCTCCCTCAGCTTCTAGCACCCAACTAACTTACTTACTCAAAACCGGAACCCTTGACACGTCAGATCCGGCTCCTGCTTGGTTTACTTGCGGTGCAACTTACTAGTCACCTAATTTGATTGTCAATCTGACCCGTTGGCCTCTTTACCTGTATGCTTGCTTAAACCCGTTGCTTTCTCACGATTCAAACCTTCGTTGCTTAATTATCCCTCGCCAAATATAGACGGATAGACAGATAATAAATGCTTTCTACCCGGTGTTGCCTGGTTATTACTGAACACCATCATGCTGTGTTCGTATCACTCCATGTCCAGATTATTTTTCAACTCCTGCAAGTTGATTTAAGTTTATAGATTATTTGTTTAAAGGATCACGTTTTTCTAGTGTCTTTGAACATCCTACTCATGCTTGTGTCCCATCCGACTTTTATTAAGGGGTTAATAGAGATAGGGACAAGCAATAGACACAATTTAGACTTTAAGATATTCTGAAAAAAAGGAGAAACACCAAATGGCTATTTTGGCACAGTGGGTAGAGACACAGAGTTCCAATAAGTGTTGCGTTTCAACCTTGTGTCATATATGCGGAACTCAACTCATCATCAAAAAAATATATGAAAATTCACAATTATTAACAATAGATGCTTGCTTTTAAACACGCCTCTCCGTGATCAGCAGACAAGTTTGACCGAAAACGTTTTAAACCAAAAATGACTTTCAACATCCTATGTCAAGGTCAAATCTTTCCCTCTTTTTCCCATGTTAAGAATAGCTTCCAAAATAGAAAAACCATTCTTAACATGAGGAGAGATTGTTGCGAGGCTGATCTTTGATTGCTGATCAGCTATATACTTTAGAAAGTATTGCACAGGCAAAATATGGCAGGAAGGAAGTTGTTGATGCGTCCTGGGCTTCATATTTGTTTTTTACAACCAGTGATAATTCAAGAGCTCAATGTTGTTTCTTGGTTGAGATTGTTGATGTTCAAAATTGTGGTTGATCAGGCTTGGACAATGTTATCTATGCTAATTGCTGCTTATGTCCAAAGATCACATCGCGGTCACCACTTCTTGCAGGGTAAATTGTTCACTGTTTGCCGTATTTTGCTCGTGTTTACTTAGTTGTATGGCCGATCAGCATAGAACGATATGCCCTGCAACAAGGGAACGTCGCATTTTGAAACAATGGAGAACTGAATCTAATATAATCTAATATCTTATGTATTTTGATAATGGAGATCGTTTTATTAGTTGAGTCATGTTTTCGTGTTTCAAGTGAAATATCATGAGTGACTTTTAATTTTTTTACTGATAATTTTAGTTTGATAAATTTGTATTGTCACTAATTTTAATTAGGTCTATTTCCATCAAAGGAATTATTGTGATCGAAGAATACACATCTTAACGTATTGTGAAAGGAAGACTATTTTTTTTTTCTGCTGCTTGTTTAATGCTCGAATTTAAAAACATGATTTTTTTTCAGTAAGAAATTGATGCAAGTTTATACATCATTTGAAGAAATCGTTTTATTTTTTCCTCTTCGAAGATATCCTAAAATATAGCAAAGGTGTGACGGACACTTTAGCTGAAGCAACTATATAATGGTGAAACCAGCTATGCAGTTTCACTTTTATTGATTTAATTCTTGTGTGTGTGTGTGTGTGTGTGTGTGTGTATATATATATAATTTACTATAATAATTATTAAATACCTACAGACACTAGTGTTTCATCCTTTCAGGAATCATCAGTGCAGGGTGTCAGGATTAACACCGATTGATAGATTCGAACCCGGCAACAGAAGCCATCTCTGGCTTCATTAGCAAGGACCTAATCCATTCGGCTACCATTATCTGCGAGAAATATTGTTGAAATTTAAACATTTATTTTTAAACGTTTTTAACGTCTTTCAGAGTGATCTAATCATATGATGATCTTCACATGAGCCAAATTGATCGGCTTTTTATTTCAACTGAAAGTGCTCAACGATAAGAAACAAGTTTCTTAAAGGGGCTGGCATAATTATTTACGATAATAATTATTAAATACCTATATATATATATATTTGTGTGTGTGTGTGTGTATTTTGTAAATTAAAAATAAACAAATAAAGACTAGTTAATAATACAAAAAAATAATTAAGGATAAATAATAATAAAATTAAATAATATCTAGTATCAACATACGACATTAATAAATTATGCATCTGAAACAGATAAAGTAATTTCCAATTTCTGCGAACTCGCTTCATCTACAATAAAACCCATTATACACGTTTGAAAGTGAAAAACCCGCATGACGAAGGAAAGACATCCCGAAATATAGCGTCAAGGACATACCGCCTAATGGAAGTAGCATCCTACATGTAAAATGCACGAAAAAAAAAACCCCTGTATATATGTTTTGTTATACATACACACATGAATTATACAAATAAAAGTGAAGCTGCATAGCTGGTTTCATTATTATATTTTAAGTTTGAGTCTGTCTGTCACACCGTTGCATTGTTTTGCTTATTCTAGGATTTGATATTCTAGTGAGAAATATAATAAATTTATAACTTAAAATATTGCAGCATTAAGGGGTTTTTTTTTTTTATTCAATATAACATTATATAACCAATTCTTAATTGTAATATTTTAAGGGTATTTTTTATATTAGGCTCACCTCCACAATTTTCTTTTAAATGACAACTTTTATAGGTTTTTCGACTATGCTGAATACGAAAATCGCATTGAAATTTTGCAGAAATAAGTAGTTATCGAGATATAGAAAGTTGTATTATGCATTGTATTCTTTGGCGGCCATCTTTTATACGCATGTGCAGTGTCAGTCATAGATGAGTAGATTTGTTTATGGCACGCATGTAAAAAAGATGGCCGCCAAAGAATACAATGCATAATACAACTTGTATCTCGATAAATACGTATTTCTGAAAGATTTCAATGCGATTTTCCTATTCAGCATAGTCGAAAACCGTTAAAACTCGTCATCTAAAAGAAAATTGTGGTGGTGGACCTAATCTGAAAATTTACCATTTTAAGTTATAAATTTATATTTTTTTACTAGAATATTGTCTTTTTCTTTCCGGCTTTAACAACTAGTCCCTTTACTTTTCCACGTTTAAATCTTAATCATATTACTTTTCATGCGCGCATTTTTCTATGTAATCCATGATTTTTCCAGGCTTTGTTTTGAAATAATATTTTCTCTGTTTCACTTGTTACCTGTGAATTAGCGACAGATTGAGACAGCGGTGAATTATTAGTGACAATTTTTGTTTTATATCCGGTTACGTCATCATTTCCGCTGTTCTCAGCCGATTTGAGGTACCATAACAGATTTGGTTGCTATGATAACAAACAGCCAATAAAAAAAACAACAACAAAAAACGTCTCTCCGTTCCTTAGGTTCTGAGAATTTTTGAACACAGTAATTTTATAACATTTGTTTTTACTGAATGAAAATTGAAATTTTTTTTTCAAAATGTAGCTGACAAGGTGACCTATGAACTGTAAAAATTGTTTTGAATTTTGTTGCAAAATAGGTGAGCGGTGAAACTTTAAAGTAGTTCTAAATGAGTAAAACTAACACTTAACCATATATTCAAACACGCCCGTGTTTAAATGATATATATGTGTGTATGTGTATGTAGTCAGGTCATGTCATATGCTACTGGTACCATGTAACCCAGTACTATCTGCCTCATGGTCAGGTCACCGGTGACTAAACTGGTTCCCCCACCAGACTTGTTTGGTGAGGAGGGTGGCTAGTCTCCCTGAAGGATTAAAAACAAGACCTTCCAAAGGGTGAATGAACCCTTTTTCAGGATCAACGGCCAACTAGCACTGTGTGTGTGTGTGTGTTCGGGTGCAGAGAGCTCCTGTAAGCCATGGTGAAGGCAACCTTTCTAGGAGAAGCAAATCTCTGATTTAAAAAAAACATAAAGCAGAAGACCAGTACCCGCATTAAGCTGGTCTGCAATTTAACTTGTTGCTGGCTATCTTGCTCTTGCTTGTTGCTGGATTTCAACATTTTGAACCGAAAGAGAGACTTAGCTGTCGTACAAAGCTAAGACTCTGTAACATCATCTGTGTATAGATACTCCCTCAGGCATTTGTCTATAAAATGGTCCTGTGGCGATGGAAGCCATTTTTGGGCTCATGGACTTTAAGTGTCTGAGGGAGTGGCACTCGTCTGACACGACGTTGCAATCATCATCATAAATGTGTGTGTGTGTGTGTGTGTGTGCGCGCGCACGCGCGAATTCACCTCTCATCCCTTTTTTGTTTTTAAGATGGAATCGCTTGATTGTGGAAGACAAGATGCAAGTAAGCAAGTTCCGCAGTTTTATAATTAATTAGATCTCCTCAAAGATTTTCGTGTCAACATTATCCGATTCTAAATTTGTCTCCATTTTCTTATCTTAAACAGCTTTCACCCGAGGAGACTACAAACTGTTGCTATATCCAATGGACACAGAGAAACAACTGTGTGGATACGGAGAATTAAAGTAAGTTACATTTTAAATCTACCAAACTATAACAACATTTGTGCCCGGGCAACGCCACATGGCCTTGCTGGTATGTGACGCTATTGTCAATTTGAAAAAAAAAATCTATAAATTTATTAAATCCTAGCAGGTCGTTCGTCATTACCTGGTCGTAAGATATGCTTAAATATGATATTCTAATTCATGCAGGTTACATATCTATTATTATAGAGACAATTTTCTATCGATTATTATATTGAACCTAATATATAGTAGTGAGATCAAAACTAAAATATATACATATATGATTTGGGTACCATCAGCTAGAATCAAAACCAAAACATACAACCCTCCACCCTCATTTCTTAGCCTCTGAAGCCATGTCCATATCCATATATATATCTATAATATAAAGCTGTGTGTGTGTGTGTGGTCACGAATAGGCTCCTATGTGGTTGACTATTTTTAAAAACTGATTACATATAATGATAGAAGATATGTCGCAGATCAGGAATGGGTATGTTTGATCTGGCAGAACGGTGGTTCATAAAAATTGTGGAGGTCTGCATTCGCGCCTGGCCCCCAAAGTATGAAAAAAAAAACGTTTACAAGTGTTTTTGATATAGATGTACATAAGAATACTTTGATAAGTATGTTTTAACTTAAATAGGGATGGTATAATAAAATTGTGAGGTTTGCGTTCGCGCCTGGCCTCCATAGAATGAAAATAGGCACAAACTTTAATAAAGACTTTTCATATCTATCTGCGTAAGTATACTTTGATAATTATGTTTCAGTTTGAAGAAATATGGTATAATAAAATTATGGGGTGCTCGTTCGCGCCTGACTGCATAGAATGGAAATATGTCACAAAGTTTAACAAAGTTTTTTAATATAGATCCACAAAATATTGTGATAAGTGTTTCAGTGTGAACAGGTATGGTATAATAAATTATGGGGATTATCTATTTTATTTTTACTTTCATCATATTTTGCTTTGGTTTTGATACGCCCAAATTCGAAGCTATCTCTTTACAACCCTTCCTTTTCATAACCTATCATACTTTCATAAATCAGAGTCCATTTTCTGTAGGCTGTTTTTGAACCCAGCCAACGACGGTTACTTTTGCTAGTATATATATCCACAGAAATATATTTTATTTTCTTATAATATATACCAATCCTTATTTAATAAGTTCAATGTAATTACAGAGCAATATATGAATAAATGACAAGACTATTCCAAAATTCATGATGTTGATCATCTTATAATTTATTCCTTTAATTCAGTTGACATTTACAATTCTTGACAGTATCTGTTTCGTAGTGCAAAATCAATCACTTAATTATTAATATCAATACTGATTGATATAATAATGAAGTGATTGATTTTGTGCTACTAAACAGATACTCTCAAGAATTGTAAATGTCAACTGAATTTTTTTCGATGTTTTGATTACCCCCCCCCCCCTCCCGCTTAAGTTTTAACGTTTGTTTTTCTGTTTTCTCTTTTTACTTCGCTTATTCTTAGGTTATCATTAACACCCCCCCACACCCACCCGACCACACACACCACCAAACACTCGGGCAACGCCGGGTACCCCCCACCCCACCCCGCTAGTAATAAATAAATTACAAAAGCAAGATAAGTTACTTTTCTACCTTTCTGGAAAATAAGAAATAAAACAAAATGGTGGTAGAAATCCACCCAATAAATGTTACCGTGACATTTATTGTTTTTTTTTTTTGGTCCCTCTTGTCCGTTTGTCTGTTCGTCTGTCTGCACTTTTCTCAATAACTACGCCTCGGGATTTTTTTAAATTTTGCACAAACATGATACGAGTAAAAAAGTAAAAACGGATTTTCCGGGAAAACTTTCAGGCTAAAATGGCTAAAATTGACACTTTTGTGCTTATTAAACCTTGGATTTGTATAAAACTTTCTGAAAAGTTGTAACTAACTGATTTCCGTATAATTTTGTTTTTCTATTCTTCACGATAACTCTTGGGTGTGCCCCAGGGGCTCTTTTAGGGCTAATAAAAACACTCCATTTTTGGAACTATTTTACCATATTTGTCCAAAATTTTCTGTGTATGTCTATTTAGCAGTTTTGCATGGTGCTGAACTCAAATTGGGGACTTTTGGGGCTAAGTAGAGTGGGTGGGGGGGTGCAAATGATAGACTTAGTCATTTCTTTTTTTGCATGGTGCAGAAGTTCTGCACTGCAGAAGTTCTGCACTGCAGAACTCAAATTTCCACCAGGATTTGACGTCCCCATTTTGGGGCTAAATGGGGGGAGGGGCGCAAATGCTGAATGTAGTAACTTTTTTTATGCCTCGTTCACTATGCACTCACAGGGGACCATGCATGTTCCAGTTGTTTTTAATTGTCGAGACTTCAAATAAGTAAAGACACTGCAGCCATTTTTTTTTTATTGTTATGTAGCGCTTAACACTTGTCTTTCGAACCAAATAAACATTTTAAATTAAATAAAAACGCTAAAAACTTATTCAGATTGGTAGAAAAGTAATTTATTTTGCGTTTGATAACATTTGTTATATATTTGTTTTTTTGTTGTTTATTTTTGTTGTTTCTTTTGCAATTGCTTGGTAACTCAGTGAATTGCAAAACAAATGCCGAAAATTTAATTTAAAAAAAAATAAATAAATAAAAATGTTTTTTTTTTGTTTTTTTTTTTCGGTCATACATTTTCATATAATGACAACTTTCATTAAAAACTTATTGAATTGTCTACCCTTATTCCGAGTGGAAGTCTCCAAAAATGAAAAAAAAAAAAAAAATATATGCGAAGGTGAAAATACATTGCAAGTTTTTCTATATTTTTGATTTTTAATAAAGGGGTATTGTTGACCTAAGATGAGAATAGTAATTTGAACAACTAATACAAATTTGAATTGTCTCCCCCCCCCCTACTCTGAGTGGAAGTCTTCAAAAATGAAAATAAATGTCCCCGAAGACTAAAATGCATAAGTTCCGGTGCTTATTCAGATTGGCACTTCTGACAGTAATTAAATATAAAGAAAATGCAGATACGTCTGTATGATGTATGCACCAGTCACATAATGAAGATGAAGTATTCCAAAAATCACGTAATTTGATCAACTAGTTTTTTTCTATTCAAGAAAATCAAATTTTTTCAACTAAGTGAGTCGTGTTTTCGTTGGGCATGATTAAATCCGATGAAATAACAAAGGGAGAAACAACTCAAATCGACGTGTTGATGTGAAAACTCAGCCTTACGTTCAGTGCAGTTTAGTAATAAAATTGCTAAAAATCGTAAATTTTGATTTTCTTAGTTTTGAATTTTTTAGTTTTGAATAAACCTACTAGATCGATTTACATAATTTTTGGAATATGACATCTTTGTTCTATATACAGACTTTTCTGTATTTTCTTTTTCACTTTTAATTGCTGCCATAAGTGCCAATTTGAATAAGCACCAAAGTTGCCATTTTTATTCGAGATGAGAACAGTAAACGAAACAACTAATCCAAGTTGTTCATTATTTTTTTTCTGCTTTTCTTTATTGATTTTTATTTATTTCTGAAATGTATATGCTTAAAAAAGAAAGTAAATAAACCATTTGTTTTCTTTGTTTTGTAGAGATAAACCCAACTTGTTATTCTTCGACATTTCACGATGCGCAACACCTGCCATCTTCCTCATGGGGTGTCCGACCACACAGGTAAACAAACAATTATTATCACAAAAAAAAAAAAAAATTATTATTTGCGAGGAACTGAAAATGCAGAAGATTTGCGCGAAATTTGTCCCATGGGTGTTCAGATAAGAAAGAAAGATGTCATTGCCATCAAGACTGTTCCTCATCCTCCCTAATATCCAGACCTTGTTCCCTGCGACTTTTGGTTATTCCCTAAGCTCAAGGAAACCCTTAGAGGCTGTCGTTATGAGACAATTGAGATGAAAGACGGTGTGATGAGTCACTGACATGCTCACACAAGAAGACTTCTATGGGGCCTTCTGGAACGGTACAACAAGTGCATTGCAGTCGGAGGAGATTACTTCGAAGGGACAAGTTTCATGTGTGTACTATCAATAAAAGTGCCTAATGAAAAAGTCTGGAAACTAATTAAAGGCACCACACACACACACACACACACACACACATAATATATAATTATTTACCATAGTAATTATTAAATACCTACAGACACTAGTGTTTCATCCTTTCGAGAATCATCAGTGCAGGATGTCACGATTACCGCCGGTCGGGAGATACAAAACCCGGCAACGAAGCCGTCTCGGACTCCATTAGCAAGAACCAAATCCACTCTGCCACCGCCAACTGCAAGAAATATCGTTGAAATTTAAACGTTTATTTTTAAATGTTTTAACGTCTGTCAGAGATCTGATGATTATAACACCATGATCTTTGCATGCGAGTTAAAGTGACCAACTTTATTTCAACTGTAAAGTACTCGACGATAAGAAACGAGTATCTTAAAGGGACTGACATAATTATCTATGAATATAAAAGCGAAAATGTATGTATGTGTGTTCGCTTTTTCTGTATGTCTACAAAAGGCATTTTTCAGAGAAGCGGTCGCTCGCTTCACAACTTTTTAAAACTTTTTATATCGCATATAAATCGTAATATCTCACAGTTAACAACAAAGCTCGCCTGTCTATTTAATTTGCTCGATTTCAGGAAGATAAATATTCAACATTTGTCGCTCGCTGCATGTGGGTTAGTCTTTTTCCTATAACATCTTGGGGAAAATAAAAATCCCGCAATCAAACTTGACCTCATTAACTCATTAAAACGGGCACCTGCCAAATCCAAGTAATTAAATAAATTCAAACGTGTTTCTCGTTAGCATCTCGCGGTGGGGCAATCGTTAACGTCGCAGGTTTTTTTTGTTTTGTTTTTTCACACTTTAATTTACAACTTTGCCTCAAGGGTTCGGGTTCGATTCTCATACTTACTTTTTTCTTTTTTTTAACCCCCCCACATCCGGAGTTTCCACACACACCTCCAAACACCCGGGCAACGCCGGGTACCCCTCGCTAGTTTATTATAATTATTAAATACCTACAGACACTAGTGTTTCATCCTTCTCTTCTGAAAATGTAAACAAGGCATTTCAGGCGACTTAAAGTGCATTTGTGTGTAATATATATATATATATATATATATATATATATTCACACACACATATCTACCGCTTACATTCACAAAGTATACATTCCACTTTCTTCCAAAGCATAAACCACACCCAAAAATCTATCTATATATCTATAAAAGTGAACGTGTCTGTGTGTCTACATTTCCCTACGCAATAACTCAATTTTCAGTCTACAGACTCGAAATTTGATATACAGGGTACTGAGATTTGGGAAAATCTTTGACCCCCTAACAGCCAAATTTCTGGCTGAAAACGGATTACAAAGTTTAACGATTTGACCTTTGAGAAATCTACCAATTTTGGGTCTAAACACTTGAGATTTTAGATATAGGTTCCTTGGACATGGATCTAACTTAATAACTTGATTTGATCCCAAAACAATAAATGTTAAGGGGTCATAATAGGGGTCAAAGTTAAAAAAATAAATTGACCTTTGCGGTCTCTACCAAATTACTCAGACAATTTCTGTTCTAAACATTTGAAATTTTACATAAAGAGTATTCAGAGATAGGGCAAGCTTTTTAATCAGTTTGGGTCGAAAATTTGAGCTACCAATATATAAATGTATGTATGTATGTTTGCATGTCTGCCTAAAACTTTCGACAAAGGCGACGGATTTTCACAAGGTCAGTATCGTTTTGAAGCTCGATCCTTCAGACGACAGATACCGAAAAATTGGCTAAAAACATTAATTTCTTCACCTTCAACTGGGCACTTTTCAACAGGGAGAGGTCGCTTTTTTCACCAATATTTTCGATTGTCTAGCTTTAATTTAAACCTACAGCACTTCCGGTTTGCCGGTGGTCGTAACAGCAAAGACATCACGTTTTTTCCCGTTCTTTTCCTCCTTCGGTACGGAGTCTGCCTTCCTACTACTACCTTTTTTTTTTTTTCTCAACACACACCTCCAAACACCCGGGCAACGCTGGACACCCATGCTAATATCTTATAAAAAACGAATGTAATCTTGACTCTCTTTTCAATAGCGTTCCTTTTTTGGTCTGATGAAGTCGTCCCTTTTGGATTTTACTGAAACACGTATGCACATCTGTAACCAATAATGTTTGTATAATAAACAGATTATATATATATATATACTTGCGGGGGTACTCGGCCTTGCCCCATTGTTTGGAGGTGTGTGTAAGGGGAGGTAAAGTAAATAATAAGCGGAGTAATAACCCTGGTTCACTATTTTAAAAAGAAAAACCAAAAAAAAAAAAAAAAAAAAAAAAAGCAGCGAACAAACGTATAACTTATTTAAAAGATAAATCGGAAAAACAAAAAGCGAAAATTGGGAAAAAATGAACATGTTTTGAAAAACAAAATAAAAACAAAAAAAAACACAGCGGAAAAGAAAAAAATGGCATAAATAACCCTTCGATTCGCTTAATTCGATTCACTTAAGTCTAATGGTGCGTTTCACTCTGTAGAAAATGAACGTTAAAATTCCATTCTAGTTTTTTTTAGCCAACTACAAAACAAAATAAAGCGAAAGAAAAAATGGCATAAATAAACCTTGATTCGCTTAAGTCCATGGCGCGTTTGACACAGTAGAAAACATAGAATGAAAAGGAACGCTGAAATGCCATTCCAGTTTTTTAAAGCAACTACGAAGTAAAGAAAACCCAAACCGGTGTTTCTTCCTACTGTTCCTTGTGAACGAATCTGCAACGGTGTAAGTGGTAGCAGGGGTAGGAGGAATTTATTAGAGAGAACAGATTTTACAACTTCCATTGATTCTAACCGATTTTGGCAGTGAAGAGAAAAAATATAGGAATCTACAAGGAAATGTAGAGGTAATAGGCCTATAACACACCTCAGATAATGTGCTGCAGTTTGTGCATATTACATTCGTATGAAATGTCTTGACTTTTAATCCTATTAAGGTCAAAGTCACAGGGGAAAAAATGAGTTCATTTTTATATATATATATATATATATATATATATATATATATATATTCACAAAAATCTATATAAAATGTGAACATCCCTAGGGTGTATTTTCTTATGTGTTACAATTGTTTCACAACTATTTGAACAATTTTGGATATATGATTTAAAAATATTTCAAAATAGCTACTCTTCAGATGGCAAAATACACTATTTATACATATATAGATGCATGCATAATCTCTATCTTAAGAGATCAAGCAATTGGACCTACCTACACACCACCCTTATATTTTCTTTGTTATTTTTCGATAGCCTTTGTATTTAGTAATTACTCTACTTTCGTATTTCTACTTTTTAAATGATATTTCAACCAATTAATATTAATTGAATCTTTTGTATTTTTTTATTTTAATTATTTCTTTTCCCCAATTTATTTCATTTTCAAATTCTAATTTCTACTTAGATGTTCGATTATTTCTTCCTCAATCTGCAATAGTTTTGTATAAACTTTTACATTTTTACGATCTGCTGATTAATTTTTGCTTAACATTATTTCTTAAGAAGGAACTGTGATTAAAAGGTTAGTTAAATATTAAAATTTATCTTCATTCCATACTGGTTATGTCAAAAATTTTTAAATTTATCTTTTCAATTATCATTATCGAAGTATTTTATTTTAATTTTTATCTTTTCTCTTTATTATCATCCGTAAAATCTTTACATTCTAAGGGAGATAACTCTATTTAATTTTTATCAATTAATCGAAGTTCCATGCGTTAATATTTTAATATTTAGACTTTAGTATTTATTAATCACCTTTGTTTAATTTTCAACTTATCATTCTAACATTATCTTCTTTATTACAATCTCAGTTCAATTTCTCACTTAGTTTTCTTCCATTTTATATTTTGATTAAATTTATTTTAATCTGTCCTAATTCTTGTGTTATTGAAATTACCCGCGTGTTATTTTATTGCCCATAGCGATTATTAAAATTAAAATTACTTCTATTTCTTCTATTTAGTTTATAATCATTTTAATTTTTATATTTTGAGTTGATGATCTAATAATTTATTTATTGCAACATTAGGGAGATAACTCTATTTAATTTTTATCAATTAATCGAAATTCCATGCGTTAATATTTTAATATTTTGACTTTAGTATTCATTAATCACCTCGGTTTAATTTTAAACTTACAGTTCTAATATTATCCTCTTTATATCAATCTAGGTTCAATTTCTCATTAGTTTTCTTCAATTTTATATTTTGATTAAATTTATTTTGATCCATCCTAATCTGTCTCTCAATATCTTGCAGTTACTTAATGTTTGATTTTTTTTTTCCGTTCTTGTGTCATTGCAATTACCCTCATGTTATTTTATTAACGATTATCAAAATTAAAATTACTTCTATTTCTTCTATTTGGGTTGTAATCATTTTAGTTTTTATATTTTAAGTTGATGATCTAATAATTTATTTATTCCACCGTTTTAAAATCTTGGTATTAAATTTAACTTTCCACACTTACATTTCATCCTCAACATTTTCTGTAAAGTTTTCCTTTTTTAAATTTATTTTAATCAAGTTTTAGGCGTGATTACAGGAATGTATTTCTATGAAGACAAATATTATTGAGCTTAACTTAATATTTTCTTTTATAATTTTAAAAGCAGACAAAATGCCTAAGTGAACCATGTTTAAGGTGCAAAAATCATAAATGCATGTTTTTTTAAGGGGAAGGAGGGTGTTAAGAAAATTTTAAAAACAAATATAGAAACTTAGAATAACACAATAGTTTTTTTTTTTAAAACAAAATAGACATTTTTTTTTTTTTTAATAACGCATGAATATTATTTGGATTCATCAGACTGCTGTTCTCATCTTGAGGGTGATTTTCAGAACGTTTCAGTCGATGTAACCTCCTACTTTCTTCAGGGGTATCTTGTAGAACTCTGGAAAGTTCCTGTCGAACTCTGGAATTTGGACGGAATTTCGAGCAGAACCCTTTATTTATTTC
This sequence comes from Euprymna scolopes, assembly GCF_053919585.1. Classification (NCBI taxonomy): domain Eukaryota; kingdom Metazoa; phylum Mollusca; class Cephalopoda; order Sepiida; family Sepiolidae; genus Euprymna; species Euprymna scolopes. Next base: position 22,251,342 of record NC_136525.1, on the reverse strand, counting down.
ATGGAGTTCTGTCAGCCATGACTGGATAGAAGTCTTAATTAATTCGCAAGTGTATTTTTCGGTCGCACACACTGAGGATTGAACCTTCAACCTTCAGGAGAATATCACTTTTTATGATTGATTTTTTTCCCAGTTCTCTAACCACTGCACCACAGACAATTCAAGTACGAATTTTAGGAGCCTTAAACCTATTTTTATTTCTAGTTATATATATATATATATATATATGGTGTCCACAAAGTCTGGCTACATTATGTAGCCAGACTTTGTGGGCACCGTGTAGATTATGCAGCCAGACTTTGTGGGCACCGTGTAGATTATGCAGCCAGACTTAGTGGGCACCATGTATGTGTATATATATATATATATATATATATATATATATATATATATAATCTCAATGTTTTGACATTACTTGTATATATTATCTATTATTTATAATTAATGGTTCCCATATCGTATTAAGAAAGTCGGAGGTTACATCGACCAAAACGTTGTAAAAATCACACTCAAGATGAGAACAGTAGTTCGCTGAATCCAAATAATACGATTAACCAATCCTCATCTCAAAAATTCAGAAACGTGATGTCTGTTTTGTTTAAAAAAAACAACAAAAAAAACTGTTGTGTTATTGTATTTGTCAGTCGCTCACACTGAGAATTTAACCTTCAGCCTTCAGTTTTACAATTGATTTTTTTAACTCCAGAAATGTGTGATAAAAACTTTGTTCATGTTTTATTAAAAATAAAAAATGTCTATTTTATTTTAAAAAACAAATAGAAACTCTGTTTTATGTTATTATAAATTTCTTATATTTATTTAAAAAAAAAACAAACTTTTATAACAAAAGAAAACGTACATTTATTTTCCATTCGATCCTGAAATTGTATTTGTCTGCCCCTGCTATGTGCTCTTCCCATGTTCCAAGTGAAAACCAAAAACGTTATTCCGTCCTAGTCGTGCCAAAATGTTACCTTAACTTTTTTCTTATTGATTTTGAATAATAAAGTATCCATCAGATGAGAAAGTGTTAAAAAAAATCAAAGGTTTTACCTTTCTTCATATTATTCGGATTCTTCGGACTACTGTTCAGTTTGATGTCATTCTCATAACGTTTCGATCGATGCAACCACCGATCTTCTTCAGGTGTATCTTGTCAAACTCGAGAATATCTCTGAACTTGTGAATTTGGACAGAATTTCAAACGGAATCCTTTATTTACTTCATGGAGGTAGCATGCTCTCGTTCCGTCAGCCATGACTGGATATAGGTCCTAAGTAATTCGCAGTTGTATTTGTCAATCGCTCACACTGAGAATTGAACCTTCAACCTTCAGTTTTACAATTGATTTTCCAAGTACTTTAACCACTGGTTTATGGAACGAGAGCATGCTTCTTCTGTGCAGTAAATGAAGGGTTCCATTCGAAATTCCGTCCGAATTTCTGAGTTTGACAGAGATATTCCAGAGTTCGGCAAGATACACCTGAAGAAAGTCTGAGGTTACATTGACTGAAACGTTGTGAAAATAACACTCACAATGAGAACATTAGTCAGAAAAATTCAAATAATATGAATAACCAATCCTCATCTAAAAAAATTTCAGAAACGTTTTCCCTTTTATGTATTTATTTTATAATTAGTCCTTTCCCTGTGGTGCGACGGTCAAATGTTATTAAAACAATGTATGGTGAAGAAACATCTTTTATTTGGACTTTTATTAAGCATATGGATGCTGTAAAATTGGCAAATGTCATTTGAAAACATTTTTTTAGAAATTTAAAATTTTGAAAAACTGACAAAATGTCTTTGTAAACCACGTTTAGGATGCAAATACTTTTTTTTTTTTAATCATTAATTTTTTTTTTTATTTGAACATTTTTTTTCTTAATTTTGGATAACAGAATACCCTTCATCAGAGAAAGTTTTAAAAACTGAATGATTTTACTTAGTGATGGGACGATTCCAATATTTTTCTCTAGATTCTGATACAATTATCGATTCCTTACTAAATTCCCGATTCCGATTCTACTTTACAAATTAATATATAACAATAGAGGTCTTTGTAGCTTGATTTTTTTTTTTTTTTTTTAATCGTAAAAACACGTCAAATGTGCAGATATTTTCTCAAACGTCAAAAATGTCTAAGGATGATCTGTTGATTTTAGTTTTACTGGTAGTTTAAAAATCAATAAATATCATTTTATTATTACTACCAGCAGTGGAATATTTTACTTTAAACAAAATCAAATAAAAAAAGACAAATTAAAAGAATCGTTTTTAGCATTGGAAAATAGGTACAAAAATTTCTGATTTTTCCGATTCCCAATTTCGATTCCAATTAATGCCCCATCACTAGTTTCACCTTTTATTTATTTTATTTTTTTATTTATTATTGCTGTTTAATGTTATGTCTATCATCGTGGTAACAAAATGTTAACCTTTTAAAATTTCCCCTTTTTGTTTCCAGGTGTGCGTGAAAGACTGCCCATCACAAACTGGGGCAAGCAAAAGCCTCGTAAATCAATATTGTACAGCGGTAAGAATGCTTATTTCATTTTCTGTATAGTTTTTGGAAAGTAATTTTTAATGGACACCCAATCTGTCAATCTTGCGTTGATAAGTCATGTTGCATTTCAACATTGTGTCATACATGCCAAAAACCGAATTGCCATTATCTATAATACAAATCTCACCTGTCTGTTTAAATGTATGTATGTCTGCCTAAAACATTCGACAGAGGCGACGGATTTTCACGAGATCGGTATTGTTTTGAAGCTCGAACCTTCGGACGACAAATATCGAAAAATTGGCTAAAAACATTAATTCCTTCACCCTCAACTGAGCAGTTTTCTACAAGGAGGGGTCGCTTTTTTCGCCGAATTTTCGAAAGTTATCCCCTCTTTTCAAGTGATTTGCCTTAACTTAAATTTTCACCTTTTTCGGTTTGGCGATGGACGAAACAGCAAAGATGTCAGGGTTTTTTTTTTTTCTCTCATATTCTTTTCCTCCATTGCGGTACAGGTTCGAGCCTGTCTGCCTACTGTAATTTTTTTTTTTTTTTTCTCAACGCACATCATCTACAAACTCCCGGGCGACGCCGAGCGTCCAGGCTAGTTATCACAAAGACACATGGATATTCACAATTATTATGCATATTTTGTCAGTTGTTTCTCTTTCTGTGACAAAATGTGATTCAAAAAGGTTAATGTGAAACTGAGTTTTTCTAATAAAAAAAATTAACAACAAAAAAAATTGTAATTTGATTAATGAAAAGCATAATCAAATGAGATGAAAAAAGTTTTTCTCGTCGTATGAATAGGAATTTCTGTCAACAAACAAGTCAACTGGCTTTGTAACTGACACGGGTCACCTAAGGTCAGTGAACAGTGATAACCGAGATTTTCCTCAGAATTTTGGAAAAAAGTGTGTAACGAGTCTCAGGGAGAAGAGAACGCCATCTCTCTTGAAGTACAATGAGGGAGAGAAAAAATAATTTATTATATATCCCCAACAAACTTCGCACAAACTCACATCTCTTCACTGTTGAGATCCCTAAATGCCAGGAAACTTTCCACTTTAATAGTTACTTCCCTCAAGCAACTAGATTTTGGAATTACCTTCCTGCTGCCTGTTTCCCTGACTGTACTGATATGCAGAAGCTTAAATGTAATGTAAACCATCATCTTGCTAATTTTTCTACGGTATGGTCCCGAATAGCAGGCTCTTACGTCCAATTGGTGATATGTCTTGATAAGAGTGAATTTAAAAAAAAAAAAAAAAGAACTTCGTGTGGGAGAGAATTTATTCCCTATGGACTTGAAAACAGCTAGGCCGATTTTTATGAAATTTTACACAGATACTTTATGTGCCTGGCAGTGTTCTTAGGTCTAGTATCGGAATGTGTTTGATAAGTATTGATAATTGAAATAATACGATAAAATAAAAAACAGGTGACTTTGACCAATGTTAACATCTTACACAGCCTAATATCACAAATGCACTTGAAGTTTTATTAACACAAAAGTCGAAAGGTCCAACATATAAATCAACACAAGGCTCTTTGATATGACGGAGGCACATTCAAAATAAATGTTTCTGTTTAGAGCACAGTTTAAGCATGATACTTGACTTTTGCAATTTAAACTTTAATTCAAGCCACTATATATAAAAAATTTTTATAAAATCAACGGTAGGTTCTCTACAGTGCAATGTAGACTACAATGTATTGTAGATTGTCACTGTGAGAGACGTGAAGTTTCCTCCTGGTACACAGGCATGAGTCCTCAACTAGTGTAGGCAATCAATTGATTTGATTGAAAAATGGGGGATTTCACCAATTGCGATGACAATAAAAGATATGGGATTTTTTATAATAAACCAATGATAGCAAATATTTTTTAAAACTGCAAGCCTATGGAACGCTCTTCCGTTTTCCTGCTTTCGAACTGACTACAATGTGGTGATCTTCAAGTCCAACGTAAACAAGTTCTTGATAAGTCATCCCCTTAAATAATCCAATCTACCAAATTTCCACTAACGATTACTACAACATTGTCCCATTGACTGATTAACCCTTATCCTCAAGTGGCCCTTATGCCTTAATAAGTAGTGACTTTTTGGTAAAAAAAATAAAATATAGCCTTGGCTACTGTGACTTGATTGACTCTGCGTTATAGCATCTTTCCACATTTTATGTAAATTGCACAGAAAATTCTGACGATAGCGCAGTCCTTATTTTGCTTAAATACCTTATATTAAACTATTAGTAGGTATATTTACTACTGTCTACAATAAATGACATTCTAAAAATTTTCCTAGTCATATAAAGTATTTTCTGAGATGAAGTAAAGTGAATTTAATTGGAGTGTTGTTAACAGTAAATATAATAAAATGGCTAGTCAAAATAAAATATTGATTTTGTAGGATGAAATGTATTGAAGTCTACTTTGAGAAAGAGGCTAGTATAATTTATGAACGCAAAAAAAAAAAATATTTTAAATCTGTAAAAAAAAAAAAAAAAAAAACAATTTCCTAATAATTTCTAAATTGTAATTTAAATAATGTTATGGTGTGATACTTATCTTTCCTATTTCAGGAATAGATGGGATCTTCAGACACTGAGTTGTAACGAAGTGCCATGGCCAGAGTATCAGGCGTATACCTTCTACTATTTCTGTACTTTTGCAAATACACTTTTGTAATTATACTACTGTGTTGTCTGAATTATTATTGTCCTTCAAGGTCACAATAAACGCCAACAATTTTTCTAAGTATGAGTATTTGATTATTTTATTCATCAACCACATGTAACACACGGCGACATGTAACATAGTGCAGACGCAAATGCTGAGCCATCTGCGAAGTGACGTCATGGTAGGGAAAAAGGAAAAAGACTGTAAAAAGATCGTATGTACAGACAGACGAGGACATTTGAGAGGACAGAGGTCAGCGAGAAGGAGCACGATCACGTTTTATTCGGGGTGGGGGGGGGGGAGTAATCCGGAAATACATGTTGTTACAACAGAAAAAAAACAAGTAGAGTTATTACTGGTCTTTTGTCCCTTCAAGTTTATCCATATATCTGTCAATCCTTATCACAGAGAGAGAGAGAGAGAGAGAGAGAGAGAGGGGGGGTCTTGCCATGTTAACGCAGTAAGATATTGTCTTTCTACCAACAGTGCAAGAAACGTTTCTTTTTTTTTCCTCCATGTATCTTAAATAAAACGAAACGTCCATGAACAAAGTTTCTTTCCAGGAACTTCCAACCTGTGGTACATGTTACCGTGGGAAGATTTCCAACAGACTACAAGAAGATTGTTTTCAAGTATAATCTCAACGGATATGTCCTGTCATCCTGTGAATTAACATTCTTTAATCATCCAATTGAAAATTCGCCTATATTTAAAAAAAAATGAAATAAATATGTATGTACCTGTGACAGAACCAAAATGTCATATTCCAAAAATCACATAAATTGATCAAGTAGTTCTATTTTTAACTAGGAAAATCAAAGTTTATAAATTAGCAAAAAAGGGACATATTACACTTCAATTTTTTGTTGTCGGTTAGTGGAGGAGAAATCCTTCACAACTGAGACAATTTTTATTTTTGTTCCTTTTCTCCACATGAAAAACGAACCTGGTGTCAAACTCTGCGCTCGTGGGGAGGTAAAGTAAATAGTAACATAAGTTTGTTTGTTTGTTTGTTTTTTATAATAAAAATGTTTAACATTTTTTTTTCCAGAAAGGTGATTGTCCCCTGTATGTTATTAAATCGACATCATGTAAGTATTTTTATTTTATTTATTTATTTATTTTTTTTTTGTAGGGGGGGGGGGCATCGATTAATATCGCTACCACTAACCCCAAATCAGTGTCTCGTCCTCATCTGGAATTAGGGTCAGTCGTTGTGTGTGTGTGTGTGTGTGTGTGTGTGTGTGTGTGTGTGTGTGTGTGTGTGTGTGTGTGTGTGTGTGTGTGTGTGTGCGCGCAAGCGCAAGCGCATGCATTTTTTAAATAAAATATGTGTCTGTTACAGTTAGGAAATGTTATTATATACGGTAGAACCCCGGGATACAGCATAAAAAATTAGTAACAAAATACAGTACGGTATATAATACACATGTATGTAATCAAATAACATTATACATAATAACATCGTAAGGCGGGGCAAATACCGTAACCAGAGGCCAGAAAAACATTGTATTCCACATCCTAATCTGAAAAAACATATCCCAGGGTTCTACTGTAATATGTAAGTCATACAAAACAAAAAACACACACACACAGAAGTGGTCGCACAAATTTATTAATGTAGATTAGACAACCAAATATATTTGCTCTAATTTTGAATTTAAAATACTTTTGATTGACGCCCGACAGCACTCTTGTAGTAAAAGACTAATTAGTTTCAGGCTATTCGTATTAATTGAATTCTTCAGACTACTATTCTCATCTTGAGTGTTATTTTCACAACGTTTCGGTCAATGTGACCTCCGACCTTCAGGTTTATCTTGTCGAATTCAGGAATCTCTGAACTCTCGAATCTATGCAGAATTTTGAATGAAACCCTTTATTCAATCCACAAAAGTAGTATGCTCTCATTCCATCAGCCATGATTGAGTAATAGTCCTAAATAATTCGAAATTGTATTTTTAGTGTCACCCACACTGAGGATTGAACCTTCAACCTCCAGAAGAGTGTAACTTTACAAGTTAATACAATTGTGAATTACTTAGGACTTCTACCTGTTATAGTAATGCAGATGTTTTTCACCTTGGATTGCATGGGATCAGATATAAGCCTTACCAGCCTAGGCGCTCTTCTGAGTAAACTTGTTCTCAGGTTCACTCTATTGTTCAGCTCTGATTTCTTAACTAAATACTAGCGATTCCAATATTTTTCCCGATTCCAATACAATTACTGATTCCGTATTTAATTCCCGATTCTGAGTCTTTATAAATTTCTTAATGTTCCATTATAAGTTTTTTTTCCGATTACCGTAAAAACACATGTTAAATGTGCAGATATTTTCTCAAATGTAAAAAAAAAAAAAAAAAATACTCTTGTTGTGGTGGTGGGGGTTATAGATTTTACTTTTACTGGTAGTTTAAAATCAATTAATACTTATTTTATTGTTACTACAAAAAGTGGAAGATTTTGTTTTAAGCAAAATTAAAGAATGTCAAGAATCATTTTTGACACCGGAAAAATGGCACACATTTTTCCGGTACTGATTTCGATACTTTAAAAAGTTCTGATCTTTCCAATTCCGATTAATTGTCCCAACATTCCTAAATACCAATAACTATCTCTTAATGGTACCAGCAGTGGTGGTTTCCTTCGTTTGTTCTCTACCATGAACTAAAACTCTACGGACGGCATTATGAAACACAAAATAAAACAGCACACAATGCACTACGTGATGAAGTAATACACACGACGCCATATTGAAAATTGACAACTAATACACATGACGCCATATTGAAAATCATGAGTAAACATTGTTTTCATCATCTATACCCTTCTAATGTAAAAATTTTATCAGAAGAAAATAAATAACTGATGCCGTGAACTTGCAGAAACTCGATGCCAGCCTCAAAAGATGCCCACATAAAATACCAACAATGGAAGAGCTAAACCCAGTCTTTGAAAAAGCCAAAATGTTCAGTAAACTTGATGCCAAGGTGGAATACTGGTCGGCCACCAAGATCAGGAATCCTAACTGTTGACAACCTGCAGGATGCTATTTGGATGAGTATGCTGGAAGCATCTACCGTTTGGTTTCAATGTCTCATAAGATATCTTCCTAAACACAGGAATCCAATCCTGCCATGTAATCCCTAGAGCCACCTACCTTGAAAATGCTGCTGTGAAACCTGACGTAAGTTATATGGAATAAGTCAGAAAGAGTGGCAACCTTGGTTGAAGTGAGTGTCCCTAATGATGGAGGTCTGAACAGAGCTGAAAGAGAGAAACAGACCATATATCAAGGTCTCATGTATGATATGAAAAGAAACTGGAATCTTAGGGAGATATCAATCATACCAGTTATTATAAGTGTTACAGAGCTTATGAAGAAGAACCTGAAGTCCTACCTAACCAATATTCCTGGTGAACCAAGTGTAAAAGAGATCCAGATGATTGCACTTAAGGGAACAGCGAGGATACTAAAAAGAGCTCTCGGTTGGTTTCAATAAAAAGCAGGGAAATGTTGGTAGCTGGTTTGGGTGCCCCATACTTAGCGTTACAATCTTCAAAGGAAGAAAATTAAAAAAATAAATAAATAAAAGAAGGCTTAGATGAGGCGGCCAGTATAGCTGATGATGTAGCCATCTTTGATCAAAAAAAGGAGAACCATTGCACAACCTCATGGTTTGAGCAGCTAAAACTGGACTTGTATTCAACAGTAAGAAGTGTTTCATAAAGCAGCCCAATATATCTTTCTCTCTTTTTTTAAAAACATATACACCTGCACTTGAATCAAACCCAGATAAGGTGTACAACATTAAGCATAGTGTCATTTTTTTTTTTTTTTTTTTTTTTTTTGCATGGTGCAGAACTCAAATTTTCGTATGTAAAGGCCTAAAACTGCACCGTTTGTTCATTTTCACCAGAATTTTGACGTCCCCTGGAGACTTTGGGGCTAAATGGGGGGGGGGGGGTAATACTGAACTTAGTCATTTTTTTTATGCCTCGTTCACTGTGCACTCACGGGGGACCATGCATGATTCACTTGTTTTATTTGGGAGTTACCACTTATCAAGGCCCGAAGGCTACTTGAGGATAAGAGTCAATGAATGTAAGGTGGTAGTTTAGTTTTTATTAAACAATAGAATCCGACACATTGATTATATTAAGTATGTGTCCAGTAATATTGTATGGTTTAATTTTCATGAGGATCTTCATGGTAGGCCTTGACAAATACTTTGGATATATCCCACCCCCATATACCTTGTCCAGTGCATCATGTATATGTTAAAAGATGACTCTTACACCTTACATAATCAGATTTTGTATAACCTCAATCTGATTATGGTAAAATAATACTGGAATCTTCATTCACTCGTGGTTATTCTATCACTGTACACAGCATAATTATGTTGACCAGTTCCTACCAGATCACCGAAGTTAAGCAACGTTGAACCTGGTCAGTACTATAATGGGTGACTAATTGAGAATTGTATGTGCTCTTTGCTTATCTCTGCATTGTTCCTATTTACTTTGCCTCCCCACGGGACAGTTAGACACCAGGATCATTTTTTTAATGTGGAGAAAAGGAACAAAAATAACAATTGTCTCAGTCGTGAAGAATTTCTCCTCCACTAATAGAGGGGTATTTATTTGCTCCCCCACCGAGCAAATTAGGCACAACACCAATTTTTGATGTGAGGAGTGAAGGTAAATGGGGACCAACTTCCTGGGGAGTAGGGGAGCTGGATAGTGACAATTGGTATGAAGGGTTGCCCCTACATTGACCAAGGTCTTATATGTGGGGTTTCCCCCACATATGGTCTTTGCTTGCAGTATCTGCCGGAACAGATACTACACTTTGATCTTGGCCAAAAGGCTTATCTCTGCATTGTTTCTGCCCAGTTTTGGGTCTCTCCTTGCCACTGGACCCAAGCAGTGCCAATTTAGGAGAGGTGTGGTTGGAGATTATACACCCTTGCCTCACAATTACACTATCCTTACAGGGGGTATCCATTGTCTCTTGTGACTGAATAGAGGCATCGATTCTATTACTAACACTTTGCTTATGGTTTACATTTTTAAGGAAGATGGCCAATAAATTTTATTTAAATCTTAGAATGGGACTTTGTCTTTGATTTTACAAGATCACGCTATGACGTCAGCAGATAAACACTTCAACACAAACGTCAAGAGTGTGAGTTCCATATAGAAACGTTGATTTAATTTGAATAAAATAAAATACGCATCAAGTGCGCTTGAAAGCCAAATCACAACGTAATATTAGGAAAATAAATTACTTGTTTGAAATTTATAACATAAATAGATTTCAGTGCCATACTCCATCCTCAGTATGTTTTCTTTCTTTTTTTTCTTTTCTTTCTTTCCATGTTGTAAAGTTGGAGAAAGAAAAGTCTGTTTGTAAAGATCCGCGCGTTGTATCTCAACGGTTGTATTTTGAAATGTTACCACAGTCAATAATTTTCCCCACTCTTTATCTGTCCCTAAATCAAAACGTAGATTCCATGAACAAAGATTCTTTCTTAGAAGTTCACGCCTATGGAACTCTCTTCCATTTGCCTGTTTCCCACCTGACTATAACTTGGATGTCTTCAAGTTCAACATAAACAAATTCCTGATAAACCGCCCCCTTAACTTTATCGAATCTCCATTACTAACGATTACTATGATATTATTCCATTGATTACTGTACACGCAATAACCCTTATCCCCGAGTGGCTTCCGGGCCAAGTGGTGACAACCATTAAAAAAAAAAAAATGTTGGAACTATGCGTTGGCAACGTGAAAAAAAACGTCAAGGGCGTGAGTTCCATTATAAAAACGTTATTTTACAACATGGCAAGAAAGAAGAGAGAAAAAAAACAACATACTGAGGATGGAGTATGGCTCCAAATATATTTATGTAGGTCAGAATTGAAACATTGGTACTTGGGGTTCGTTGGATTGTTATGTTTGTTAACTGTTTCACGACTGCATTGCTAGCTATTTCATGACTGCACGTGCACGAATCTTTCACACAGCAACTTTCCTTTGTTAAGAATGAGAAGGTTTGAAAACACTTTTTAAAGAGCGTGACAAGCTAGCCTAATGGTTATCGTACTTGACTCACTGTCTTTAGATTTTGGTTTCGATCTCAGCTCGAGTATTTTTTTTTTTTTTTTTTTTTACTTACAAGAAGTGAACTTTTTAGAAAAAAAGAATACTTGCATGCATGTCTCAGTTTCTGTATTAATTAAAATATAATATTTATGCGTATTTTATGGCCGGGACACCGGAAGGCCTGCTGGTGTAATATATATATTCAAGCAAACATTAAATGCACCGTTGGAGATACTTTGCTTTATAATTCTTTTATTTGTTTTTTGTTTTGCTTTTTTGTTTTTGTTTTTTTTTTAATTTTTCAATTTTCTGTATAATCTTTTTTATATCAAAATCGAAAATATTAATGATAGTTCCGTGGTTGTTGCTGTCACGAGCGCTTTCGATTCGTCCATGAATCATTTTTAGGTGTTGAGCAAATAAGTGAGAAGGAGCGAAAATGGAAATTATAGACTGATAAATAAAATATACATTAAACCGCGTTAGGTGATGGTAAGTAATAAAGTTGATGAAAAGTCGATTAAAAATTCGAGTTTTAAAATCAGCAAGTTTGTGGGAGCTGTTGACAAAGTCCGTCCATTATGCGCTACGCATGACATTTTAACACATTGCTGCTTTTCTTGAATGCAATATTATTTATAGTAGGGTGATGATATATATATTTAGAAGTTGATTTTGTGTTTCTGTGTCAAACTAGCTTTGTATTGATTGCTTGTGTATTTTTTTTGTTCTGCTTTGTAGTAGTTGGACGTTGTATTCCTGATATTGCTGGCCTTCTTGGAGGGACCTTAAGTGCACTAAATAATACCGTCAACGTGACCGACATTACCACAGCCTCAAAGTAATTTTTATTTTCAATATTTCTTTTCATTAAATCTTTCTTTTATTATCCTTTGTAACAACAGTTAAAAAAAAAAATGTTGATAATAATTTACATGCAAGCAAAGCTTTCTCTAAATTTTCCTAATTATTGACTTGAACCCATCAAATCCCAGGATATCTAATTTTTGTTGAAACTTTGTGTAATGATTAAAAATGGATTGGAATAAACAAAAAAACTAACAGGGAAAAAAAATCTTTTCTTTCTGGATTTTTTAGATGAGAATTGATTATTCATATTATTTAGAGTCTTTAAACTAATGTTCTCATCTTGAGTGACATTTTCACAACGTTTCGGTCGATGTAACCTCCGACCTTTTTCAAGTGGAGAGTAAGACAACTGAAAGAAGCAGCATGTATGCTAGATAACAATCAACTGCTAAGCAAACATAATATAAAATTTAACACAATATCGCAATCATTAATTATAAATAAATGCTACCGTGCTAGGAAGTTACTTATGCCTGGAAGTATCCCGTACCTCTATAAGACCACCATTCGCTCATATATGAAGTATTGTTGTCACATTTGGGCTGGTGCATCCGCTACAAGCCTCTTGCTCCTGGACAAGATTCAAAAGAGTCGCCAACTTGATAGGTCCTGAACTGTCATCTAGGCTTCAGCCTCTGTCCTATCGACGAAATATTGCATCCCTTTCCCTGCTCTACAAGTATTTTAATGGTGGATGCTCCAAACTACAAGCCCTTGTACCCACTCGACATAAATTCTCCAACAAACCCGACAAGCAGCTAAATTCCACCCCTACACAGTACAGATCTCTAGATGAAAGAAAGCTTTCTACTCCAATAATTTCTTCCCCAGAACTGCTAGACTTTGGAACTCCCTACCGGGACTCTGTCTTCTCAAATGTACTGACATGCAGAAGTTCAAGTGTAGTGCGAACAGACATCTTGCTGCTCAACTCCCTACATAGTATCCCTGCAACTTATGTCCCTAATAGTAGCCCCCTACATCAAAGTGATATTGTGCCTTGTTTGGGATGAAAATGTAATAAAAAAAATTTTTTTTTTTTTTTAAATATATTATTTGCATTGTTCGGACTACTGTTCACATCTTGAGTGTCATTTTCACAACGCGTTGGTTGATGCAACCTCCGACTTTCTTCAGGTGTATATTGCAAACTCGGGAATGTTTCTGCTGAATTCTGTCTGCAAGGATCCGTGACGCAATTCTTAGAGTACTTGAAAAATCAATTGTAAAAGTGACCTTCTCCTGAAGGTTGAAGGTTCAGTTCTTAGTGTGAGTACTACAAAAATACAATAACGGATTACTTAGCACCGCTATCTAGTCATGGCTGACGAAATGAGGGCATGAAGTAAATGAAGGATTCCATTCGAACTTCCCAAGTTAGACTGAAACATTCCCAAGTTAGACTGAAACATTCCCAAGTTAGACTGAAACATTCCCAAGTTAGACTGAAACATTCCCAAGTTAGACTGAAACATTCCCAGGTTAGACAGAAACATCCCCAGGTTAGACAGAAACATCCCCAGGTTAGACAGAAACATCCCCAGGTTAGACAGAAACATCCCCAGGTTAGACAGAAACATCCCCAGGTTAGACAGAAACATCCCCAGGTTAGACAGAAACATTCCCAGGTTAGACAGAAACATTCCCAGGTTAGACAGAAACATTCCCAGGTTAGACAGAAACATTCCCAGGTTAGACAGAAACATTCCCAGGTTAGACAGAAACATTCCCAGGTTAGACAGAAACATTCCCAGGTTAGACTGAAACATTCCCAGGTTAGACTGAAACATTCCCAAGTTAGACTGAAACATTCCCAAGTTAGACTGAAACATTCCCAAGTTAGACTGAAACATTCCCAAGTTAGACTGAAACATTCCCAAGTTAGACTGAAACATTCCCAAGTTAGACTGAAACATTCCCAAGTTAGACTGAAACATTCCCAAGTTAGACTGAAACATTCCCAAGTTAGACTGAAACATTCCCAAGTTAGACTGAAACATTCCCAAGTTAGACTGAAACATTCCCAAGTTAGACCAGATATACCTGAAGAAGGTCGGAGGTTTCCCAAAAAGAACAGTTTTGCACCACTTTTATGTCCCCTTATGGAAATTAAAATGAAGCTATAATGCTGCTAAACTTTATGTCTAGAATACTTATTCCAATTTTAATTAAAATCCATAATATGATTTTCATTCTAGAAAATGCACAAAATGTAGGCTTAAAGCTTAAAGGGTCTTAAGAAGAAATTCAGGAATTAAAATTGGTATCTAATGAGTATGAATGAAACTTAATTTAAATCTGAAATATTTGAGTTTTTAAATATGGATCATGTAATTATTATGCTCCATCAAAATCCTTTAAAATACTTCAAAGAAACTGAAATTCATATTCATCGATATATATATATATATATTTGTTAAAATTTCACCGATTTTTCTTTGTATAAAACTAAATATACTCCATATTATGACTTATGCCTAGCAGCTGTGTTCCATAATTCATAATGATCAGTTAGTTTAAAAGTGAATCCTATACATGCTAATATATAAATCTACGCACCTGCCAAACGTTATATTGAGACTAGCAGACCACACTGTGAATATGCTTAACTATGATATTTTTATGGCATGGGTGTCATCAGCTAAAAGTGAAAACAAGCATATAGCTCTCACAGTATCCCTTAACATCTGAACTAACGACGGATATTAAAATGTTAAAAATAAACTTTAATGCATAAATGTAGATTTACAATTGCATAAAATAGTATTTCAAGTTGTCTTACACTTACCTATATGCCAAAAACTTTGTGGCAAATTCTACCCTGTGTGACGAAGGCCATCAACTCCCCATATTCCCTCCTATAACGGACAACACGCTATGCAACATACAAATATCTGTGCGTGAGGTCGCCAAGCTAATCAAGAACCTTGACTCCAGTAAAGCAACTGGTCCCGACGGTATTCCAATTATAGTGTTAAAAAAATTACAACCAGAACTTGCCCCCATACTTACCAAACTGTTTAAGCGTTGTCTTAAGGAGAAGTGCTTCCCAACACCCTGGAAAACCTCATCAGTATGCCCTGTATTTAAGAATTCAGGTGATAAGTCATCCCCCTCTAAGTACAGACCAATAAGTCTCCTGTGTGTCATGAGTAAGTTGCTGGAATCCACAATAAATAGAGAAGTAGTCAACTACCTCAGCAGAAATAACCTTCTTAGCGACACGCAATATGGTTTCCGCTCTGCTAGATCTACAGCAGATGTGCTAATGGTTATATCTCATAGAATTAGCGAATCTCTCGACAAAGGCTTCATTTCTAGGGCAATTGCTCTCGACATATCAAAGGCCTTCGATAAGGTTTGGCATAAAGGCCTACTACACAAGTTCAAATTTTTCAATTTTGACCCCTTCGGAGCTATTTTTACTTGCTAAAAACCAAATTGAATTTGTACAACAGGTCTGAATCCCCTATATATCAAGTTTCAAATCTATAGATAAAAAATTGACAATAATTTGGTAGAGACCTTTCTGCACACATACAGATAAACACTTATATTACTAAACTGCGCGTAACCCATTAGGTCAGTATATGTTATGGCTATCTATGGAATAGTGAGTATATTAATTATGGCAAAAATATGTGTGCTTGCGCGTACAACAATGGCCACCACTTTTAACATGAAGGATTACATTGCTTAATATCCGGAAAACTACTTATTTAAATGTGATAGTCGTTTTCAGCATACCCGAAAATTATCATTTTAAAGGAAATTGTTAAGGCAGAAACCAAGTAAAAAATTATCAAGTCTATTATATTTGCTTAAAAAAAAAAAAAAACCTGCATTATATACAGTTGGTCATCCGTACTGTAAAATTTGTCTGACGTCATTTCTGCCGAATGGCTTTGTAAACAAAAACGTGTGACTCTTAACAAAAGCACTTATCACAAGTCAGTGGTTATAACTTTTGCCGATGCTGTTGGATATGTTGTCACTGATCTGAAGAAGATAACTATATTTTACAAAGATATTAACATACACTTTTTCGCCACTTTAGCTCCCTATTTCGTATATTTGTTTTTTCTTATTAGTTCCTGTGAAAAGAACTTATTTTTATTTTTAAAAAAAAAAAAAAACTGATATTTGGGCTTGACAATAAATTTTTTAGAAAAAATTGCAGAGTTAAATGTAATATTTATTAAACATGTTCAACGAAAGTTTTTAGAACGATTCTTTAATAAAAAAAAAAAAAAAGAAACTTTTACTTATCTTTTTCCATTTAATTATTTAGTTTTTCTTTCATATTCAGTTTGTTTTTTGAGAACAGTGTAAACTTTTTTCATATAGTTATATTTAGAATCATTTTAATTTCTATTTAAAGAAAACAGACAAAAAAGCTGATATTTGAACGTTTTTCCATGCAAACATTTTAATTTATCTGTTCCAAATATCAGCTTCTTTTTTGTTAATGTTTTTGTAAAATGCTTAATGTTTTGCGTTTGTTTTAGCATTTCAAATGAAAAGATGAATAAAGAAGTTTTGTTAAAAAAAAAATGAAACAATCATACTAAAAACTTGTGGCATTTCCTGATTAGATTCGAATTATTGTTTCTTTTTAAATAAAAATTGTTTGTAAACGATTCTAACTTGCAATGTAAGTTTATAACATTAGGTAAAAGTGGAATACTTCTAAAAATCAAGTTTTAAAAGACAAGGTTTTAGTTGGTTCTCTGGAGCATTTTTACCTAATGTCATAAACTTTTTTTTTTCTTTTAAATAAAAATTGTTTGAAAATGATTCCAACTTGCAATGATAAATACAAATAAAATTCGTAAAATGCCGATAAAAAGGGGATTTATTTTTATTGGAATATTTTAAACGCAAAAAAAATTGTCGATTAAAAATAAAAACTTTCTTTGCTTTGTTTTTATTTAATTACGCATGCACATAATTTTTAAAACTGGAAGTTGTAGACCGGATACATGGTTTTAACGCCCAAGCAAGACATTTTGTTTTATAATATATATATATGTTTCGTGGTTAAATTTTGCTAACTGCATTTCATTTCCTCTGATGATGTGAGCCATTGTTGAAAATCCATAGATTAAGGAAATTAAAATAACCTCTTCTATATATTCCTTTTGTCAAGCAATAAATTCTTAAATCGAATGTCTATATGTTGTTTTTTCAGAATTTAAAATTCAACCACGAAACTTATATATTGCTCTATTCTTAAATATTGAGCTTTTCCTTTTTGGCTAGGATCTCCTTGAAAGTATTACTTCAAGTAATATCTATCAGGATTTTCATCTGAATTCCATCAGTGTCTTATCTCGCTTATATATATATATATATATATATATATATATATATGAGAGAGAGAGTGAGAAAGTTTTCTGCTATGATATTGTTTAGAAATTTGTGGAAGAAATTGTTTATTGTTTCAGATTTATGACAAAAGTCTTGGAAGCAAAAGCCTATGCCGACAAAATTATCAGCGATGTTGTTGTATCATGGTGGATAATTCTTATGTAAGTATTTTTTTAGATGATAAATTAAGAATCGAAAAATTTGGAACTTTATAGGGTATCAGAATTGAAAAAAAAAAATTGTTTGTCTTTCAATGCAAAAAACGATTTTTTTTTTTTTATAGCTTTAATTTTTTTAATTATTTGTTTTAAAAATTAAATTTTTTTAATTATTTGTTTTAAAAAATTAATTTTACATGACTCCTCTTAATGATGGAATGAAATATTTATTGATTTTTATGCTCAAACTAAATTCTGTCGATCACCCCTCCCCCCACAAATATATTTGTATGTTTGGGAAAATATATGCACTTACTGCATGGGTTTAGCCCCCCCCCCCCCACTTTCAATAAGAACAACTCTATATTTAGTCATTTAAAATTTTATCGGAATCAGGACACATATTGGAATCGTCCCTTTACTAGTGTCTATTAAACCTTTTGGGGGATTATTTTTTATTTTAATTTGTTACATCTTGAACCATGAAGTGGAGCAGATACTAAGAGTGATTACAAGAATTAGGATGTGTATATTCGCCCCCCCCCCCAGCTTTTATCGATGTCGTGTAGACAATGAATTAAGAATTCCCAAACATGAAGAAAATACAAATTCTTCAAATGAAATGAAGATGTTGGAGAAGGAAGATTATAGTGGAACGATAAATTTGTCGCCCTAAAAAAGAAAACAACACTACAGCTTTATTTTAAAAGTTTTATTGAAAAAGATTAATTCAGATAACTTAATTATGTAGTAGAACCGACATCTATTTAATGTTGTTGCCTTCAGCCTCAATCACCGCTTTGATATAAGTATGGAACTGGGAGCATTCCATTTCCATAATCACCGGTAGGGGCTCTGCGGATACTTAGCACATGGCAGCAATCAGGCTGGTTTTGGTGTTGTGGGAGGTCATGTTGGTGTTCTCGACATATGATCAAACGTCGTAGTCCAGCGGGTTCAGGTCGGATAGGAGGTGGAGGCAGTGAGAGAAGGGTACAAAGTCGTAGCACTCCTGCTGAAGCCAAGCTTGGGTCTCTTTAGACTTGTGGGCCGGTGCAGAGTCCTGCTATTACACCCAGGTTCTGCAAGTGGCCACTTGATTGCATCAGGGGATCACCATACTCTTCAGCACATCCGGGTACACTTTGCTATTTACTTTCAAGCCGACTTCGAAGATGCGAGGTGGCATAATTTGGCCCTCACTTGAAACTACACCAAAGACCATAAATGTGGCTGGAGACTTCGTTGAGCTGTGCCCTCAAGCGTTGAACCGTTCGGATTTGCATTTTGACGGTGTTGGCAATGGTCCTGTTATCATAACTTGGATGAGTATAGCGCAGGAGTTGTACAGCAGCACATCTCCAATCTCTCTCGTTGAACATTGTGTCACTTTCAGACATGAAAGAAGACTCTTTTTGCTTTTGAAAGTTTTACACAACTTGCCAACTAGTAGATGGTTTGCAACAATAAAGAAAATCGGTTTTCATCAAACGGAAATGGAATCATGTTGTCTTTTTAGGGCGACAGTTTTATCATTCCACCCTGTAAAGTTACTGCATTTGTATCTATTCCAATATAAATACCTCAGACTAATTTGACTGGCAGCAAAATCACACCCCTTCACTGTGAAGGTCCTTATATTATCATTTTACTTTCCTCCTTAGGTTACTTACCTATACAATTCCTTTTCTTGCTCCTTTTTTCCCCCAACTGTACCAACATCCAGAAATTGAAATGTAATGTGAACAAACATCTTATTGCCCACTCCTCACTAAGGTTTTCCTATCCCTATAAATCTGACTCTTATCACAGTAGCCCATTACACTTCAGTGGTAATATGCCTTAGTTGGGAGTAAACAAACGCTTTTTAAAAAAAAAATTTTATTGTTTTTTATTTTAGAATTTTATTTAATTTTTCTTTTTCTTTGCAGCGGCCTCATCGTGACAATGTTTGCCTCTTTGATCTGGATTGTCTTGATGCGTTGGGTTGCTGGCGTGATGGTTTGGTTAGGCATAATTAGTTTTCTGGTCCTGTTTGGAGTTGGTTAGTATTGCGATTTCATTTATGAGGCTGATTCTAAAAGTAAAGCTTCCTTTTTTTTTCTCCCCCCCCCCTCAACTCCAAAAGTTGAAGACATACAAAAACTGGAGTGGTACCATTAAAACAAGCGACGTTTTGTGCTCCGGGATTTATTTTTCTACATAGTCCCCACCATTCTTAATGCACTTTTACCAGGAAATCAATGACAGATCTCTGTTTCTAATGCACGTCCATGACAGGAGTTGCTTTCTTAGTCTTACACCGTCAATATCTGCAACAGATAGATGAAACTTTCAGGTCATGAATGAATAGGTTCAGTCATCATAACAATGCAATTTACTATCTCTTCTGATCCATTCGGGTGGAATAAAAAATAGGAGGCATTACTTTTGGAACATCCCTTATGAAAATAACTTTTTTAAAACTTTTTTGTTGCTTTTTCGATTTTGAGTTGTTTTTTTTTTTTGTTTTTTTTACGTAATTACGTAAAAAAAAAAAAAAAAAAACTCAAAATCGAAAAGAGAGGTAATTAAACATATCTTTGTGATTCTTAAGATGAATGGCTATCTTGAACTTGAATGAATTTATTTTAAATTCTTTGTTTGATTTTATTTATTTTTATTTTTTTTTAAGGTTGTGGAATAAGTGTTTGGAAGTATATTCAAGTTAAAGACAGTACAAAGGAAGTGGCGGTTGGATTTAATCCCTTCATATTCAAATTCTCAGAATCCAAACTCTTTTTAACCTTGTGTAAGTTTTTAATTGCTTTTACAGGGTGGAACGATAAAAGTGTCGCCCTAAAGAAAACAACACTACAGATTTATTTTAAGTTTCATTGAAAAAAATCACTTCAGGTGACGTGATTATGTAGTAGAGCTGACATCTAATCAATGTAGCCGCCTTCAGCCTCAATCATCGCCTGGATATAGGTCCGGAACTGTAAGCATATCTTTTCCACAAGCGCCTGCGGAAGTTTGGCAAATACTCGGCAGATGATAGCAATCAGGCTGGCTTTGGTGTTGTGGGAGGTCATGTTGGTGATGTTCTCGGCGTATGACCAAACGAAGTAGTCTAGCATGTTCAGGTCGGGGGAAGAGGGAGGCTAATGAGAGGAGGATACAAAGTCATAGCACTCTTTCTGAAGTCAAGCTTGGGTTTCTTTGGACTTGTGGACCGGTGCCAAATTCTGTTGCCACACCCATGGTTTTTCAAATGGCCACCTGATTACACCAAAGGATCACCATACTCTTCAGCACATCTAGATACACTACGGTGTTGACTTTCAAGCCGACATCAAAGATGTGAGGTGGCATGATGTGGCCCTCACCTTTAACTACACCAAAGACCATAACTGTGGCCAGAATCTTTGTTTTCGTCACTCTGGGCACGTCTCTGAAGCGTTGAACTATCCGGATTCGCATTTTGAGGGTGCTGACAATGGTCCTGTTGTTATAACTTGGATCGGTAGAAAGCATGACGTGTACAGTGGTGCATCTCCGATCTCGCTCGTTGAACACTGTGTCATTTTCAGACAGGATAGAAGGCTCCTATTGCTCTTGGGATTTGTACACAACTGGTGCAACAAGTAGATGGTCTGTAACACAAAAGAAAACCGGTTTTCATAAAATGGAAATGGAATCATGTCGTCTTTTCTAGGTGCAACAATTTTATTTTCCACCCTGTATTTTATTTTTATAATTGTATTTTTATAGTTTGTGAGATTAAATTTCTCACGTTATATAGTTTTTGTTTGTATTTTTGTTTTTAATTTTTGTTACGTCTCTTTGGTTTTATTTTATATTCATAATTTTTAAGTGTTTTAAATTTTAAAACAGTTTTTGTTTAAATTTTTTTCTTTTTAATAATTTTCTTTTATTTAGCTTCATACTTTTGTTTGTATTTTTTGTTTTTATTTAATTTTTTTATGCTTCGTTAGGGAACTCCTTTAGCTATATTCTCAATCAAACCTTTAAAACATTGCAAGGAACCGTAAGGTTATTAATATGTAGATTATAAACCCGGTTATAGTCAGCGAACGTACTTCCTAACTTCCGGCGTAGCGTTCCCGGAAGTAGTGACAAGGCAAATCAGTTCCCTCACTTTTATTGTTCTTCTGTATTTCTATTGTGAAGCAATTTATTGAAATAAAATATAAGAAAAGGACATTGTTGAAATTATTTTCACAAAAGTCACAAAATTATAGATAAAAATAACAATTCGTCTTTGCACTTTAACAAAATTAAATTTTAATTTTATCCAACCGCAGAACGGATTAATGCCGTATCCCAGGGGTTCTGCTGTGTATATATATATATATATATATATATATATATATATATATATGATTACTTAATTTAATCACATAAATTAATATACGAAAGTATAAATTTATGCGTAAACTTTAAGTATTTACTTCAACAGTGCTCAATACATAGGTAGTAAGTTATAAAATATATATGGCAATTAAGCTACACAGAATATTCCATGCTAGGATTCATCAGGCTTATGCATCCTAGCGTGATGAATCTTAAGGTGGATGAAACGCGGAATATTCTGTGTAGCTTAATTGCAATATATATTTAGATATTTATTTTAGTTATATATTTTATAATTTATATATATAGCCATTATTTGAACCATCATTGAAAATCCATGGATTAAGGAAATTAACATAACCCCCTTCTATATATTCCTCTTGTCAAACAATAAATTCTTAACTCGACTATGTGTCTATATTTTGATTTTCAGAATTTCACTTTAACCACTAAACTTATATAAGAAATCAATATCAGTAATAGATTTTTATATAATACTAAAAATGTAGGAATTATAGTTAAATTCTGTAGATTAAAAATATATATAAATATATTTAAATCAAGAATTTATTGTAAATTAAGGCAAAAAAAATCATCAGGTTCAACTCACCAGATAGCTCTAACGTTAAAACATGAATACGTTGACAGATATATATATTCGGATGTAATCGGTGGATATATAATGCAATTGACTATTGATCTCCAATCTGTCACAACATCTCTGCACTCTCAAAAATTCCAGAACTCTCCTAATTTTTAACATCAATGGATTTTTACCTCTCCAGAATTATTTACGATTTTTTCTGCCTTTTGGAACAAACATTCTCGGAACATCACATATTTTGGATTTTTTCAAATATTATGGATTACTCCATTGTTTTCGATCTTTTTCCCTTGCATTATTGTTTGCCCGACCTGGCAGAAATATCCCGCAAATAATTGAACTTAATTCAACGTTTGTCTAGGCCGTATGATATTCTGCATCTATGCTTGTTAAATAATTTTTAATAACATTTTCAATTCATAATCAATAGTTTTGCTCAACTAGATTTTCCTCTGATGAAATGAGCCATTATCATTGAAAATCCATGGATTAAAGAAATAAATATAATTCTTTTTCATACATCCCTTGTTTCAAACAATAAATTCTTGACTTGAATATATATATATATTTATATATTTTAAATCTACAGAATTTAACTATAATTCCTACATTTATATTTGCTCTATTTTATATAGTGAGATTTTCCTTTTGGCTGGGATTGTCTTGAAAATATTATCTCACTATAATATTTAATAAGAAAATTAATCATTTAATTATTAAATCTGTGATTCAACTCATTTATAATACTAAAAACAAATATAAAAGAATGAAATTTCATTATTTTATGCAAAAAAATAATTAAGTGTAAATGCAATTTTTTTATTTGATACTGTTTGCTGCCGACGTCGAATCGCCCGTTCTTTTAATTCGCCATATCTTCATTTTTCTTTCAATCCCAACAGGTATTATTTGCAGTATTCTGTTTGTGATTTTTGTCCTGGTTCTCGTTGCTCTATTTTCACGAATTCGGATCGCCATTGCTCTGATCAAAGAAGGAAGCAGGTCAGTTTCATTTCGAATCGTCTTGACTCTCACGCATGTATGTCAATTTGTGATATCTATGTGATCCCCTGCTCGACAATATCGCCGATCCCGACGCTGTTTCCGTAGTCTTCTCTTTCATTTTTTTCTTCTCATTCTGGCCATGTCGTTGTCTCTTATGCATTAGCAATTGCTGAGGCGGTGCACTCATTCACAAGTTTAAAAATTAAAGCAAAACGCACTCTCTGACACATTCTCGCTGCACTGTGTGCCCTCTACGTACATATCCCCAACAAACCTACTTAGCAGCAAAATCACGCCCCTTCACTGTTGAGGTCCCCAAATACCAGAGGGCTTTCTAATCTAATAGCTTCTTCCCTCGAACAGCTAGACTTTGGCATTCCATTCCTGCTACCTGCTTCTCTGACTGTACTGATATACAGAAGTTTAAATGTAATGTAAACCAACATCTTGTTAATCTTTCTTAGACATGTTCTCAAATAGTAGCTCCTTACGCCCAAGTGGCGATGTGTCTTGTTGGGGGTGAACATGAGTGAAAACAAAAAAAAAAATATCAGCTGTACTGTGGGTGCGTGTGGGACACCATCGATCCTTCGCACGCTAAGGTCTACATCTACTGTCAAGGTCATGTTCGTCAGTTGCCATCAGCTCATCTTGGTCTGCTAACGCTATCTCAATCTGCTCTGAGCCACAATCTGCCTTCAACTGTGCTCAACTGAAACTCTTCTCTCTTTACTATTAACGGAACATTGATGTAATATCACGTGGACTTCCTAATACTCATGGACCTATTTCATTTACTAACACCTTTCTTTTTCATTCCCTTTGATTTGCACGTCAATAAGGATGACTTTATAAAGAATGAGATTTTCGTTTTATTTGGATTCTTCGGACTACTGTTCTTATCTTGACTGTCATTTTCACAACGTTTCGGTCATTGTAACCTCCGACCTTTTTCAAGTGGAGTGTAAGACGACTCAAAGAAACAGCATATATGCTAGGTGACAATCAACTGCTAAGCAAACCTAGTATAGAATTTAACGCAATATGGTAATTATTAATAATAGATAAATGCTCTCTACCGTGCATGGAAGTTACTTACGCCTGAAAGTATCCTGTATCTCTACAAGGCCACCGTTCACCCATCTATGGAGTATTGTTGTCACATTTGGGCTGGCACATCTGCTACTAGTCTCTCTCTTCTGGACAGGGTTTAAAAAAGAGTCGCCAACCTGATAGATCCTGAACTGTAATCTAAGCTTCAACCTCTGTCCCATCAACGAAATGTTGCATCCCTCTGCCTATTCTACAATTTTTTTTAATGGTAAATGCTCTGACGAACTACAAGCACTTGTACCCCCTCAACGTAAATACCTCTGACAAACCTGACAAGCAGCAAAGTCCCACCCCTACACAATATAGATCCCTAGATGTATGAAAGCCTTCTACTCCAATAGTTTCTCCCCTAGAACTGTTAGACTTTGGAATTTCCTTCCGGGTTCCTGCTTCCCCAACTGTACTGACATGCAGAAGTTCAAGTGTAATGTGAACAGACATCTTGCTGCTCAACTCCCTAAATAGTGATAATCAACTCCTAAGCAAACCTAGTATAGAATTCATGCAATATGGGAATCATTAATAATATTCATATTTAGAATCTTTGGACTACTGTTTTCATCTTGAGTGTCATGTTCACAACGTTTCGGTCAATGTAATCTCCGACCTTCTTGTCAAATTCAGGAATGTTTCTGTCGAACTCGGGAATTTGGATAAACTTTCAAATGGAGCCCTTTACTACTTCATGGGAGTACTATGTTCTCGTTCTGTCAGCCATAACTGGATAGAGGTCCTAAGTAATTCACAATTGTTTTTTTCGGTCACCCACACTGAGTTAAACAGAAACTTCCAAAGTTTCTGATTTTTTTTTTTACTTGGAAGTCACTACTTATCAAGGCCCGAAGGCCACTCGAGAATAAGGGTTAATAGTAATCGTTAATGGTGTAAATCGGGTTGAATTTGATTAATGGGGACGGTTCGACAAGAACTTGTTTACATTGAACTTGAAGGCTACCATGTTGTATTCAACCTGGAAGCAATGCAGTGGAACAGTATTCCATAGGCGGACAGTTCTGGGAAAGAAGCTTTGTTCATGGAATCTGCGTTTAGATTTAGAGTTTGACAAGATACATCTGAAGGTCTGAGGTTACATCAACTGAAACGTTGTGAAAATGACACTTAAGATGAGAACAGCAGTCCAAAGAATCAAAATAATACGAATAACCAATCTTGATCTTAAAAAATCAGAAACGTATTCAACGTAAAACGAATTTCTTTATCAATTGAATAAATGTCCCAAAAGAAAAGACGTCTTCACAACTGACTGTAACAACCTCTAAGAATGAGGTATTGGAAATGCAAATGAGTCCGATGATTTTCCAGAAAATCCAATAAAACAAAAAAAAGGGGTAAAAATCAACAAATATAAACAAAACAAATAACTGTTACCAAAGGCAAGATAAGTTACTCTTCTACCTACCTGAATAAGTTTTTTCGTGTTTTAACTGAAGTGTTTTTTTTTTCACTTAATTTCTAATGGCGAGTTCCTAGTTCAACGCCACTATCACATTGTATTAAGTGTATATCTTTAAAATGTCTTTTCTTTGTTTAAGAGCGATTGGTAATATTTTTTCAACTCTTCTATGGCCAATAATTCCATTTGTCCTGCACGTCGTGGTTATTGTTTATTGGTTGGCAGTTGCAGTGTATCCTTTTCATATCTGGCATTTTTTTTTTTTTTTTACATGGGGGGGAGGGGGGTCACAACTTATCAAGGCCCAGGAGCCACTCGGGGATAAGGGTTATTTTGTGTACAATAATCAGTGGGATAGTATCGTGGTAATAGTTAGTATTGGGGATTTGATAAGGTGTCATTACTTAAGGGGGCGGTTCATCAGGAATTTGTTTGTGTTGGACTTGAAGACATCATCCAAGTTGAATTCGGGGGGGGGGGAAATACGCAACCAGCAGAGAGTTCCACAGCCGTGCAGTTCTGAGAAAGAAGCTTTGTTCATGGAATCTACGTTTTGATTTAGGCACGGATAAAGAGTGGGGAAAATTATTGACAGTGGTTTCAGCTAGTCGGGTGTTTTTCGTGAAAGATTGGCGGGGGGGGGCAGAGAATGGAGCTCAGACGAGCACTTGCCATGGAAATAACGATAAAACAAAGACAGGCTTGCAATGTCTCTTCTGTGGGAGAGAGGTTGCAGGGAAGAGAAAAGGGCATCACCCACTAAGCAACAAAGTTTATTTTGTACTCTGTCAAGGCAGGATAGGCTGTTTTTAGCAGCTCCTGCCCAGATGTAGCAGCAGTACTCCATCCTTGGACATACCTGGCTAAAAAACAGACAGGCTCGCAACGTCTCTTCTGTGGGAGAGAGGTTGCAGGGAAGAGAAAAGGTCATCCCCCACCAAGCCACGAAGTCTATTTTGTACTCCGTGGCAGGATAGACTTTTTAGCAGCTCCTGCCCAGATGTGGCAACAGTACTCCATCCTTCATTTGTGTCTGTAAAATCACATTTCCATTCCACACACAACCAGTTAGTTGTTTCTGGCAGAGCAGTGTTCAAGCTTGATGCCCAGGCGAAAAAGAGAAATGAGAAGAAACAGAAGACTAGGATTAAGTGTCACCGGAGATGAAGGTCAGGTCATGTCATTCGTCATGCACTCTGACATTGCTTTGTGTGTGTGCTACCGCGCATAGCTTGCTTTGTGTCTGAGTGTTGGAACTAGACACAAAGTGAAGTTAGCGGTTGTAACGGTTCACTATAGATTATACCGTATAAATGATTAAGCAAGGCTTTGTTAACACATGCAAATTCAGATTTTTTTGCAATCTTTTGGAAACTCGCAAGGGTAAGTTCACTTAAATAACGGTATGTGCTATTTGAAGGTTAGTACTTTAAAAACAACCATAGATTTTTCTCTATTGGCGCCATCTATATTTAAGATTACAGTATTATAATTGGTAAATGTTAGTGGTTGAATAACTGATGAGAGAGACACACATTATTAAAAATGTATTAACAAAAATACATAAAGACGCTGGAACAATATATTTGCTCATGAATGTCAATCCGTTTTGCATGTCTGTCATCGACTCTCACGTAAACCGCTTGTGGTTACCCGGAAGTGACGTCATGGACGGAAGTAACGTC
This sequence comes from Euprymna scolopes, assembly GCF_053919585.1. Classification (NCBI taxonomy): domain Eukaryota; kingdom Metazoa; phylum Mollusca; class Cephalopoda; order Sepiida; family Sepiolidae; genus Euprymna; species Euprymna scolopes. The sequence goes on along the minus strand of NC_136525.1, from coordinate 22,223,458 downwards.
ATGGAATAGTTCATTGTTCCTGGTAATAGGGGTGCATCCCCAACAGTAAATTGTATACATAAAATGTCTTTGTACTCTTATGATTATCAAGACAATTTATATTCATATTATTGTGAAATAGATGGGGGGGTTAGAAATTATTAAATAACAATTAAGAGGAATTCACTAGGCAATTGAGAAAGAGAGGGTTGAGAAAATGGAAGAGGAAACAGGAAGACAAAGAGAGATTTAATAAATAATTATTATTATTATTATTATTTTATTTTATTTATTTATTTATTTTGTTTTCATCCCGGGCTTAGCCTTGCTAATCTATTATATAAAGAGCAGTGTATATCTTTTTATGTCCAGCTAAAAGTTCAAAACAACTGCCCAAAGACCCACAAGGCTTATATTTTCTTGATTGGTGTTGCTCCGGATGTATAATTGATTCTTTCAGGGTCAACCAGGCCGGACTTCATCGGGAGAGGTGGGTGGGGGTGGGGTGGGGGGTTAGTGTTATGTACAAATTTGGAGGAAAGTTTTGTGTGCATGTCCAGCTAGAGAAGAATATGCTGGACGAAGGAGAAAGTGGGATTTGGGGAGAGGGAGGGAGGAAAGACAGAAAGATAGAAATTTTAATAAAAATATTAAACTTTAATCCCAGACAACGCCGGGTAACCCTGCTCATCTTTAAAGAAACCACAGCTGTAGAATCTGTACATCAAAGGCTCAATTCCAACTAGTGGTTTGCAATATTTTTACTACTTATAATAATTCATTTTCACGGCTTGAGTAGCATTAGGTGTTGTTTGTATCAGTCAGGGATACGACCTTGGCAATCAATTCAGTTATAGTTTTGTTTTTACCTAGCTAACCTGTTCAGTCTTAAGAGGTCCACTCACCCCGGCTTTACTTTCTCTCTGTGAGAGGGTTAGTTGATTGCTAATCGTCTGGGGCGCCTTTCAGGATACATTGTAATTATATATATATATATATATATATATATATATATATATATATATATATATATTAAAATTACTGATTTTGGATAACTCTGTTTCTAATTGCAAAGAATAACACTTTTCTGTTGCATGAAACCATTATATCCTCTCAACAGAGAATATCTCAGCAATATCACTGAATACAAAAATCTGTTACTAAATTGTGGTTGAATATAGCAATTTAGAAATATAACCATTTTTAAAGGTTGCTTGATCTTTCGTATACAATGTTTATAAAAAGTTAAAGGTTTAAAATAGAAAAGTATTATCATTATCAAAACGTAAGAGACATAGATACACTAATAGCATGAGAACGACCTGGATTTATTCAGTACTAGCGGGGCTACCCGGCGTTGCTCGGGACCGTATAAACAATGAAAAACTTGAATTTGGTTTTGTAATATATTTGTTATTTTTATGAGAGAGGAATTTTGTATGTTTATGTATCATTTGCTATTTCGAACAAAAGAATATTTTACCTACATAAGACGGGTATTACACACATGAAATAATTGTATCTTACCCAGGGTAGGTAATTTACAGCATGTATATGCAAGGACAGGTAATATACAACACATTTATCTCATCAAATCCCAAGCGATGCCGGGTATTTTGCTAATATATATATTCTCACCTGGATTTATTCAGTAAGTACAGCACACCGTTGGTGGCAATCTTAGAAGATCCAGGAGGTCGATTAAAATTTTTTTTTTTTTTTTTCAAGGTAAAAATTGTAAACATGAATATGTTTTGAAATTATTTTTTTCTTAAAACAGAAAAAACCTTCTGACCAGCAATATATTTTCACATGGGCAACACTGAGGTTTTGTGTGTGGGAATTTGTTTTAAAATATTAGCTATCCTGACACAACTAAATTTCCTTCTCAAGCGAAGGTAGGATTTGCCAGATAGTGAATGTGTTTCGTAATAGTATTTGGATTCTTCAGACTACTGTTCTCATCTTGAGTGTTATTTTTACTACGTTTCGGTCGATGTAACTTCCAACCTTCTTCAGGTGTATCTTGTCGAACTCTGGGAATATGATGGCGAATGTGTTTAGTATATTAAACAAATAGGTTTGACGTTGAGAGCACGATTACGAGATTCAATTGCCATCACAAAGTCAAGGGGAGAATTATGTCATTCTCTCCTTCTTTTCTCAATTGGCAACAAATACGAATGATAACATTTGGGGAGGGGCAAGAGGTCTAATTATTTTCAATATCGCAGCAGTTGCAATTTTATATAAAAAAAAGAATGTGTAAATAGGGCATTTTTTTACTACAGGATGAAAATTACTTGACTTCATATTTTCTATATTTCACAATTATTAATGGCAGCCACTATAATTACACCACAACAACAAAAAGGTTATTGCAGCTATAAAGCAATTCAGAAGTATCACGGTTTTGAATTTTTTAGATGAGGATTGGTTATTCGTATTATTTGGATTCATCGGACTACTGTTCTCATCTTGGGTGTCATTTTCACAATGTTTCGGTTGATGTAACCTCCGACCTTCTTGAAGTGTATCTTGTCGAACTTGGGAATGTTTCAGTCAAACTCGGGAATTTCTGACGGAATTTTGAGCGGAACCCTTTATTTACTTCACGGGGGTAGCGTGCTTTTGTTCCATCAGCCATGACTGGATAGAAGTCCTAAGTAAATAGTGATTGTATTTTTCGGTCGTGATCGACCAACTGCAAATTACTTAGGACCTCTATCCAGTCGTGGCTGATGGAACAATCGCACGTTACCCCTGCGAAGTAAATAAAGGGTTCCACTCGAAATTGTATCCAAATTCTCAAGTTCGACAAAAACACTCCCAAGATACACCTGAGGGTCAGAGGTTACATTGACCAAAACGTTGTGAAAATCACACTCAAAATGAGAACAGTAGTCCAACGAATCCAAATAATACGAATTTAGAAGTAGAATTATTTTTTAAAAGTCGCTTGATATTTCATTTACAAAGTTTTTAAAATGCAAAGGTATCGCCATTATTAAAATCTAAGACATTATAGACACACTGATAGCATTAGAATATCTGAATTTATTCAGCAAGTGTAACACACCATTGCTGGTAATCCTAGAAGGTTCATGTTTAACATAACATGGACGTGCATATGCAAGTGCATGCAAAATGATGCCACCAATAGGGAAAAACAAAGGCTTTAAAAAGGAGATCACATTAGAGATGAGAATAACGTTTGAGATAACGTTTGAAATGTGGATGACGTCACAGTGGACACAATGAGGAAATAAATGTCGTTGTACAAGAAAAAAAAAAACGAGTTTAAGTTCTTTCCTATTCTTTGTCTCCTTTGCGACTGAGCATACAACATGTTGGTTCCCGGACAACGTTACACATGAAATCGATTACAAAAAGAACAATCTGAAATGTTGTCCATAAAAATATCAAATAGAATTTTTCTTTTTCTTAATTGTTTTTTTTTTTCACTTGGTAAGCAGTTTCTAGTTCAGTTTCTAATGTTAATTTATGGAGAAGGGTTGTAGGAATTTTTCTTCAGCCATCTTTGCAATTGTCTTCAAGAGTTAGCCTCTTCTCTTCATCAAATATTTTTCTCATCAGATCTGCCAGTTTCTCGTGTGCATGTATGCATCACGGTGCAAGATAACATAGCAAGGATCTGTTTTTGAATTCCAATGAATTACATTTTATATTGGGCTTCCTTAACTTCTAACAGACATTTATTTGCGATAAACCGTTCAACACAGTTGAAACTAAACGAATCGTCAACAGATGAAATTTCGTCCTTGGTGGAAAAAATTGCTTGCGCAGTAAGTACGATGCTTTCTTATTTTATCATCAATCCTATTTGCTTCTATGCATACTGCATAATACTAAGGGAGGTAATTCGCTATATAACATCAAGAGCAGCTGATTAGAAGTATTATATAAAAGGTGAGATAATAGAAGTGAAGTCTGGCCAATGCGTTGCATGGGGAGAAATTATATGAGAATGATATGATAAACGTGCAGTGTAAGTCTTAAAGACAAGCTTTGATATGACCTCAGAGGAAGATTGAATGTGCATAGTATAGGGAGAGGTGTGCAGAACAAAAGACATTGATGGTATAGCTATGTTTAAAGAATGAATGACTTGGTTAGTAGATGTAGAACAGTTGAGGTAGCACGTCCAGTTGACAGGAGAAGGCCAAGGAAAACTTTGGGAAAAGTGATAAGGATTGATTTGAGAGAGATATAAATAAGGGCAGATAAATATTACTTTTGTCAATTGTTACTATCGACCTCCCCCAACCTCCACCCCAAAAAGATGTTAGGAAATAAACAAAAAGAGGAAATAAGTTAATCCACAGAACAAAGGTATTGGATGTGAGGTTAGTAGAAAGACAATGGAGAAGTTGTTTACTAAGGCACACAAAGGAAGCTGAAATAGGATTGTCAATCAATGTGTAGCAAGTAACGTTGTTGATATATTTGGGGTTAGTTATGGACAGTTTTAGGAGTACCAGTGAATTTTGCAATATTTTTTGACCGTTCATGTCGTAAATTGTCTCTGTCTTGAATTTGCAATAGTTGAGGACAGTTTCTCAGTTTGAGACAGTTGAACACCCTTTAATTCAGAGCAAATTGAGATGAGCTAACATTAACTGATGAATACAGCCTTGACAGAAGACACAGGTGTAAACCTTAGCGCTTAAAGAGTTTTTTTCCATGATGGTGTTATACACGCACTCAGAGACCAATCAATATATACAGAATGTGTTGGAGTCTTGTTTCTCTTGAGTTTGTGCTTTGAGTTCTATTTTTATACTTGTGAACCACTGTACACCTCATTGGTAGCTGCCAATGTGAGAGATAGCAACATGGTCAGAGCTGGAAGATAAAGGTGATGAAAGAAGTCCATGGAGGCATTGTTAGGGTCGGCAATTGTTGTCGGGCAGGGATGAGGGGCATTTGGAAGCTATTCAGCATGCATTAACATGTAAAACATGTTAAACTGAGCCCCCCCCCTCCCCAAAAACCATACTAAGCAAAAAATAAAAAATAAAGTCAAAACAGGTTCAAAGTTTTGAAACTTTGTAGTCTGTGACTCTCATGAACTAATATATTCATTTGATGTTTGGTTTCTGAATTATTTTAGATGAGGATTGGTTATTCATATTTGGATTCATCAGACTGTTCTTATCTTAAATGTCATTTTCATAACGTTTCGGTCGATGTAACTTCCGACTTTCTTCAGGTGTATCTTGTCGAACTCGGGAATGTTTTTTGTCAAACTCGAAAATTTGGACAGAATTTCCAGTGGAACCCTTTATTTACATCAAGGAGGTAGCATGTTCTTGTTCCGTCAGCCATGACTGGATAGAAGTCCTAAATAATTTGTAATTGTATTTTTCGGTTGCCCACACTAAGGATTGAACCTTCAGAAGAATATCACTTTTTACAATGGATTTTTTTTTTCAAGTACTCTAACCACTGTGCCACGGGTCCTTGCAGACTAAAATGCATTTAAAATGATGTGTAACCCCTAAGCTATCACATGTCATGTTCATTTCAATAATGACGATAGTTGTGATGTAATGATTATTGTGAGAATAGTGGCAATGAAATGTATTACTGCCTGTAAACATGGTAATAAAGTTTAATAAAGTTAAAGAAACAACACAACAGTTTTACTGCACTTACATTGCTTCAAAGTCATTCTGCACTGATGTTGGTGTCAACATAATTCATGAATGCGTTTCAAACATCAGCATCATCAGATTCCTCATTGATAACGACAGTTGCCTCTAAGGTCAGGTTTTCTTCCATATCTTGACAAAGAACTTTTTGTTCATCTAAAATACTACAGAGAGAAGAGGCAAATACAGCGGGTATAAAGGTGAGCAGAGCCTTCACATCAGCCAGTTTGGGGCGTAGATATGAGAGTTACCTTCATGTTGTCAGGTGCTTTCTGTAATTTTTGACCCGTGCTCTGCGAAAGTTTGGGGAACATAGTGGTATATATAACTAGTTTCCTTATACATGGCACTTGTTATCGCATGATTCTGGAAGCCTCATAAAATACCATGAAATGAAAATCTTTGCCGTGTTGTGAGAGAAAATAATTCCCTACACGATTTGATCCTAACACACTATTAAGATTTTTAAAAAAGTAAACCTATACAATAAAATATAACTCTAATCTAACTTAACCCATTCTTTACAAAAAAAAATCTCATGTGTTGTGGTAGCATTGTGTCAACGATATAAATTAATGAAAATGCAGAGTTTGTTTATTTAAAACCATAGACGTTATTTAAAACAAATAAAACATATTTATATATTCTTATCACAGACGGTACCTTTTGGCGGATAAACTATAATACCATGTGTACGTTGCGTATGTGTGTGCTTATTGATCTGTGATCATGTGTGGACTAAGATTAACATACTTTATTTAATGTGCCTACAGAGTTGATTCAGAAATTGTAGGGTTCGTTCATGATTTGCAAAGTTTAGCTTACCTCTGTAAGGCTGTATCAGTATGCTAGCAATTCGTTTCATTACCAAGTCAGTTTGCATGTGGAAACCAGACTTGGGGTATGGCTGTCCTGTTGCGTGCCATGGGGAAAAGAGAGAGAGAGAGATGAAAGAGGAAGTTGATATCGTCACCTATATGCTGAAACATGTGACTGCTGAAAATAAGGGGCAATAAACATATATGTCTCAAACTGAGTGTTGGGGATTTTGTGCATTGAATGTGAAATAAGGCTGGATAATAGTTTTCACAGTACGTCTCTATACACATTATCTAATGAATAAGAAAAAAGTTTGATTCAACGAATAAGTAAAAATACGTAACTCACAACTTAATTTTTTAAAAATATTCAGCATTAAATAACCAAAAAGGGTTGATATGCCGTAAAACAAAAGCAACCAACCATCTACACAATTTGAACTCGTCCGATGAACAAAGACATCAAAATAATGATTGCACCAAATGGTGGTATAAGTTGTGAGCCAGAGTCCGGTAGCAAAAAAGGTGAGGTTTATTTAGTGTATTTGCAATTTGAGAAAAACCTTAATAGCTTCGCCATTCAAATATACCTCCTCCACATCAGAATTCTTATCAATCTCCACACATATTGCACACAAGCTAGTTATCATCTCTCAACCTGTAATTCAACAAGACTTATATATCCAATATTTACAAATACTAGTGTTGGGACGATTAATCGGAATTGGAAATCAAAAAAATCTGATTTTTGGGTATCAGAAAAGATTTTTCACATTTTCCAATGCCAAAAATGATTCTTTTATTTTTATTTGTTTAAAACTTAATTTTCCTTGGCTAAATTAAATGCTAAAATTATAAATATTTATTGATTTTTAAATTACCAGTAAAACTAAAATATTTAGTATACCTCACCCCACATACACACACAAGTGTATTTTTGCATTTTGGAAAATATATGCACGTATTACATTGATTTTTACAATAATCTGCCACCCCACCCACCCCTAAAAAAAGAAAATATATCGGTAATTGTATTCAAATCATAGAAAAATATCGGAATTGTCCCATCACTAACAAATACCACACAAATTGAGTTTACATGGAGAAAATTCATTCACTGTGTTCCTGACATTCTTGGATCTGTCTTCAGCCTTCAGAACCTTCTGGGGCTTTGTTACATAACAATTTATGGCCCTTGACTTTCACAAAACACTCGTCTATCTGAAACCACTATTAATAATTCCCCCCACTCTTTATCTGTGCCTAAACCTAAACGTAGATTCCATGAACAAAGCTTCTTTCTTAGAACTGCATGCCTGTGGAAATCTGTTCTGTTTTCCTGCTTTCCAGCTGATTACAATATGGTCATCTTCAAGTCCAACGTGAACAAGTTCTTGATGAGCCATCCCCTTGTATCAACTCACCGCAAACATTAGAGTCGCTGGACAAGGAGCATTCCAGTTGCGCGTACATCTGTTATCTACGCCCACATAAATATTACACCATAAATAACAAAACTTGGTAATTATTACGGACAGGATTGAAAGCACTCCACGTGACAAAGATGTTGACTTTTCATCCAATCAGCATTTAGAGAAAGCGAATTTAAGAATATTTTTTTTAACAGTTTTCGCTGGAGCCGGTCTGCACCTATAAAAAAGGCACTGCACGCGAAACACGACGTTAAAACTATTAATGATTTTGTGTGGCTTGCGCCTGGAACTTGTAAATCTGCCTGGATTAACCAAAAGAAAATATAACTTTGTATTGCATCAGAGATATTCATGGAACCGATTAAAATAACAAACTTCATTTTCCTTTTCATAAAAGAGAGAAACATGTATTCTGCAAAAATGACATTCTGCCTCAGTCATAGAAAGATTTCTCTCTTGCTCTTTATTGCACATTTTAATTGAAATCCTATCAGACTATTTTAAAAATACAGATAGTACTAGCGGCTATACATACAGTTACAAATATTGCTTTTATGCCAAACATTGCCTTGATGGTCTGTGTCTAACCTCGTCTGGAGGTCCTGGATATGACCTTAAACTATATCCAGTGGTGAGGCCCCAGCTTGCGGGCTTTGGGGAGTGTGGAGCCACCTTTAATTGCCATTGCTCCAAGGTCCACTCTGACCCGAAGTGGTAGTACCTGTTAGGGTCCCAGCTATGGGTTAAATAGAAATCGACTTGAAAACAACAGATATATTCTATTTAAAAATTTTTCTTCAGAATCTTTGGATTCGGCATTAAATAACCTGAAAAGGGTTGATATGCCGTAAACAAAAACAAACAACCAATCCATCGTCTGGCATCAGGGCATATCTGAAATGAACTGCATCTTCATTTGAGCCAGCAATTGAGAAGTAAAGAAAAACTCGGGGTTATTTTTTTATAAACAAACAAAATAATTATTCATAAAATATTCTTAAAATATGCAGGGTACACTTGTATAAAGTTGAGTTCTGTGGGTTCTTAACGGCTTTGTGATGCAAGTTGTACAACTTAAGTTCGTTTAGATAATTTCCCAGCTAGGAACAAGAGCTTTTCAACTTAGCTTTTCTGGGGGTATTTGGCCCTCAGGGCCAGAGCCCAGAGCGTTACGTTCTCTCCAATGCCAGCCAGCAAAAGATTCTTATTTCTAAAAACATAATCGTTTTTATTAAATCGGCTTCTTCCCCATCTGCCATTTGAAGATTACTTTTCCTTTCTCTTTCCCATTATTTCATATTCTTTCTCTTTTCTCTTTTCTTGTGAATCTCTTCTATCTCTTTCGTAACCATATCTCTCTTTTTTTATATGGAGGTCACCATTTATCAAGGCCCGGAAGCCACTCGGGGATAAGGGTTATTGTGTGTACAGTAATCAATGGGATAGTATCGTAGTAATAGTTAAAATTGGAGATTTGATAAAGTGTCTTAAGGGGGCGATTAATCAGGAATTTGTTTATGTTGGACTTGAAGATATCCAAGTTGTAGTCAGGTGGGAAACCGGCAGGCGGAAGAGAATTCTACAGGCATGCACTTCTAAGAAAGAAGCTTTGTTCATGGAATCTATGTTTTGATTTAGGCACATATAAAGAGTGGGGAAAATTACTGACAGTGTTTTCAGGTAGACTGGTGGGTTTTGTGAAAGATTGGTGAGGGGTGGACCAGAGATTGGAGCTCGGACGAGGACTTGCCATAGAAATAACGATAAAACAAAGACAGGCTCGCAACGGCTCTTCTGTGGGAGAGAGGTGGTAGGGAAGAGAAAAGGGCATCACCCACTAAGCAACAAAGTTTATTTTGTACTCTGTTAAGGCAAGATAGGCTGTTTTTAGCAGCTCCAGCCCAGATGTGGCAGCAGTACTCCATCCTTGGACATACCTGGCTTTTATATAGATAGAAAATTGCATCAGTAGTGAGATATCTTCTGGGGTGGTAGAAGGATCCTACCATTTTCCCAGCAACCTGGTCAACAGACTTGATGTACGTGTTCCATTTCAGATCAGGAGTAACGGTCAAACCCAGAAGCTTGTCAAAACATGAAGCCTCCCCAAAGACAAGAGCCATCCAATTCAATTGATGCCAAATGGGGATCAGAGCATTGATGATGTAAAGATAGGAGCTTGGTTTTAGATACATTAAAAGTAACCAGCCACCTCTTCCCCCACTGCACCACACGCTCAGGATCAAAGGAGAGAGAATCAGAGAGAACTTTGTCATTTATGGCCTTTGATATTTTGCCATAGATGGTCGTGTCATTAGCATAGATGTCAACGAATGATTTTAGTATGTGTTTTGGGAGATGTAAATCAGGAAGAGTTAGGCCCAGGATTGACCCTTGAGGGACTCCAACATTAATACTGTGGGCCTCTGATTTCTGCCCATCAACCACTACTCTTATGAGCCAATCAGAGAGAAATGATTTAATAATTGAGAAAACATTTCCAGTTATACTGTAGCTGGAAATCTTGTGAAGTAGGCCCTTATGCCATACCTTAGTTAAGGCCTTTGATATGTCAAGAGCAATTGCCCTAGAAAGGAAGCCTTTGTCGAGAGATTCACTAATCCTATGATATATAACTGTTAGCACATCTGCTGTAGATCTAGCAAAACGGAAACTATATTGCATGTCACTAAAGAGGTTATTTCTGCTGAGGTGGTTGACTACTTTATTTAATATGGATTCCAACAACTTACTCATGACACACAGGAGACTTATTGGTCTGTAATGAGAGGGAGATGACTTATCACCTGAATTCTTAAATGCAGGGCATATTGACCAGGTTTTCCAGGCTGTTGGAAAGCACTTCTCCTTAAGGCAACACTTAAACAGTTTTGTAAGTATGGGGGCAAGTTCTGGTTGAAGCTTTTTCAACACTATAATTGGAATGCCGTCTGGGCCAGTTGCTTCACTGGAATCAAGGTTCTTGATTAGCTTGGCGACCTCACGCACAGATATTTGTATGTTGCATAGTGTGTTGTCTGTTATAAGAGGAAATTCGGGGAGTTGATGGCCTTCGTTGCATAGGGTAGAATTAACTGCAAAGTTCTTGGCAAATAGTTTAGCCTTGTCTGATGCTGATGAGATGACCTCAGGTCCATTGATGATGGTTGGGATAGAACACATGCTTCTGTTCAGGATCCTGTTTGCTATTTGCCAAAACTGGTGGGAACCAAGCCGATGCTCAGCTACTTTGGATTTAACAGACTGAGCATATAGCTCTCTTGCATGTTTTATTACTCTTTTACAGTGGTTGCTAGCAGTTCTGAAAGCAGCTTTAATCTCAGTACATCTATTACGTTAGAAGCTATGGAAAAAGTGATTTCTATGCGCAATAGTAGCAGCACATTCTGGGGAGAACCATGGCTGGCTGTTAGGTTTTTGTTGGAACTTTTTCGATGGTATGAATCAGTCTATGCCTACAATTAACCATTCCGTCAGGTCTGATACTATAGAGGACACACCCTTTTTAAACATGGAATGCAGAGGTAGATCAGATATGAATATACAGAAGCTATCCCAGTCAGCCATAAAGTATCGATATACAGTACGATGGAGAGGTACATCTGAAGACTTATTGCATTTCATTTTTATCTTAACTGATATAACGGAGTGGTTGGAGGATCCCAGGGGAGATAGAACGGAACATGAACATTGCTCAGGGGAAGTTGTGAGAAAAAGGTCTTGAAGGCTTGCATACTAACCTGTAGTATCAGGCATACGGGTGTGTTCATGAACAATCTGAGTGAGGTCATAGGCAATGGCAAAATCATGACAGAACCTCCCCTCATAATCTGTCTTATTTGAGTGGGTCAGCCATTCCACATTATGGGCATTGAAGTCACCGCAAATGTGAATGTTAGCTGAAGGATGAGCAGACAGGATGTGGTCAATTTTCTCAGATATACTCTTAAATATAGTAACCCCACAAATATAAATGCGGTGGTGTAAGCAAGTATAACCCGGAAGCACATATAAGGTAAATTAGGGTCTTCTCTGGAGATATCCTTACCACACGGAAAGCCATCTTTAATGGCTATGGCGATCTTGGAGGTCAGATTTAGATGTTAAGTTAGAGTATACTTTAATTATGAACTCATCTAGGGAAGTGGTCGGCCCTATGCCAGTTTCACTTAGAAAGAATATGTCCGGTTTTGTCTCCTGTTATTGGGTTTCAACCTCTGGAAGGTTGGAACGTAGACCCCTGATGTTGGAGAAGGAGACATGTTAGTAGGGGTCTATGTTGGAGGATGGGGTTCTAGGTTTAATTCTCTTTTTCCCTTTTTCTTTCTTTCTCTTCAACTCAAATTACTTTTCCCTCAAAGAAACTGTTTTATCTTCCAAGGTTCAATTCCCATCACTTACTTGGTGGTCTAAACCTTAAATCTAACAGGTGGACCAATTGACAACATTTCCCAGACACAAAAGCAGACATTTTGAATCTAAGTTATTGTACCTGTCTCCCTCAATTAGTTATTTAAAATCCATTTTTAGCAAACCCAACTAGAAAAACAATTTCTCTCCTCAGCTCCCTTGTTCCAAAGAATCCTATTATCAGATTTTATATTTTCCTTTCATTGAAGCATTATTTTTCTGATGGACAGAATTTCATGGACATCTGTCTTTCCTTGACAGTGTCAGCATAACCTCCCCTAACCATACCTCATCCTCATCTATCTGAACCGGGTTCCTGGTGTCGTCCGGGATCCTGTCTCTTCAGTGATGAGCGATTTGTTAGGGTCAACACCACACAATTATTATTGTCTTAAATATCGTTCCCTTTCATAACCAAGTACTCCAAAACATTGAGGCTTTGCTATATTGTCTGCTAGGATTTAACAAAATTAAATGTTTTGTTAGAGATATTAGATTAATGTTACAAAAAAAAAAAAAGGGATTTCCTTCTGATGTATATTTTTGTTTTCTACATTGCAGAATGATACAGGTTCAGAAAAATCTTGCTATGTCATCCAAAATATGGAAAGGTAAGTTTATTATTTATCCATTTATTTATTTATTTATTTATCGACTACTAGCAGGCCGCCCGGCGTTGCTCGGTTGTAAAATATGCATAAATATTATGTTTTAATTCATGCAGAATATTTATTATAACCTGGGTATTAAACGTAATGTTGAAATCTTAAAAAAAAAAATAAAAAATAAATAAAAAATAGAAAAAAATGAAACTGAGACATGTGCATGTGAGTATTATGTTTTTTCTAAACAGTTCACTTCTTTATTCATTTATTTATTCATTTATTTATTGCAAACTATTATCCTCATCTTTTAGTTATTATTTTCACAACGTTTCGGCCAACTATTCCTCTGGCCTTCATCAGATGGTAACTGCGACGGGATAGGAACTCCCAATCTCCTAACTGCATCCTCAGCAATTACTGCCTTCCATAGTTGTTGTTGTCTCACCACGTTTTGGCCAACTAATCATTTGGCCGGCTTTGGGTCGGATTGAAACCACTATCTCCAGATAATGCTCACCTGAAACTGTAGAAATTCAAAGTTTTTATCCACTCTGCCACAGGCCCCGAAGGCACAGTGGATAGAGACGTTGCCCGGTCATATTGCAGGACGGAGGGATTAGTCATATACTATTCAAGGTACACTTGTTATGAAAAGTGAACACATGTTGCATTTAGGGAAGTATAAAACACATCCATCTTGGTCTAAGAAAATCAAACATAAAGTGACTTTCATAGCTTAAACTGGAAATAACTCTCATAGCTTTAACCCTACCAGATCAAGTTACCAATATACTGGTAATTTCCAAAAATGCTAAATATCGAGTTACTGCTAAACCAGTATTTTTCCAACCACTTGTTTTTGTATTGTCAGGGAGCTAAAAATAGTTACCCAACTGCTGCTTAGCCTCGATGTAGCACAAGTCTAATGTTCTGCAAATGACTTCCTTTGTTTTAGTGGAATTGTGGCTTGTTTTGTAGACTAAAGTAGCCATGAAGCGAGTTAGTGACGAATCAACCATTTCGACCGGTAAAAGAACCAAACGAAGGAGTTTCACGGTGCAACAAGTGTTTTTTGTTGTTTTTTTATTCAATTTTCACCTAAAACAAGGCACAGTGCCACTTTGAAGTAGGGGGCTACTATCGGGGACATAAGTTGCAGGGATATTATGAAGGGAGATGAGCAGCAAGATGTCTGTCCACATTGCACTGAACTTCTGCATGTCAGTACAGTTGGGAAAGCAGAATCCTGGAAGGGAGTTCCAAAGTCTAGCAGTTCTGGGAAAGAAACTATTGCAGTAGAAGGCTTTCTTACACCTAGGGATCTTTATTGTTAAGGGATAGGATTTAGCTGTTTGTTGGGGGAGGGGGATCTACATCGAGGGGGAACAAGTGCTTGTACTTCTGCGGAGCATTCACCATTAAAATACTTGTAGAACAGGCAGAGGGATACAACATTTCGTCAATGGGACAGAGGCTGAAGCTTAAATGACAGTTCAGGATCTATCAGGTTGGTGGCTCCCTTTTGAACTCTGTCCAGGAGTTACAACTAGTAGCAGATGCACCAGCCCAAATGTGACACAGTACTCCATACATAGGCGAATGGTGGCCTTATGGAGGTACAGTATACTTTCAGGCGTAACGTTAGGCCGAGGAGATTAAAGGAAGCACTTTCAGGTAATGTGCTTTTGGCTATTGCTATCTAATTCAGACGAAGGCGAATTTGATCAGGAGTATGTTTCTGAATCAAGTAACGCTAGTGATGATGAATCTATTCATGAAGAAGAAATTCATGATAATTCTGATGATGCAACTGAGCCTCTGCATCAAGGAGGGCTCCACCTGTCGGGCAGACTGGCACACAAATGCTGAACACTGGTGTAGATGAAAGGCAAACATTTACTAAAATTACTATTGCGTTTAAATTTTTTCACAATTTTGCCTAGAAGGCCACGCACAGAGGCAATTTAGGTTCAGTAGCTCAGGTCTGATAGGGTTAATAAGTTACTTCCGGTTTTAAACGACATGTTGTCAGCTTTTAATAATTGAAAATAAATTAAATATAAATTAAATTAAAAATAAATAAATTAAATTTGAATAATATTTCTAAGTAGAACAATTAAAACGATTCTATTATAACAAAACAATTAATAAAATCGAGGTAATTATTAAAGTAGATTTACTTTAATCTAATATGCAAATGAGGGTATTCATTGAATGTAGATTTCTTTTGAATAAATAGTATATATAGAAATCATGTTGGAATAAGTGTTTTTTTTTGTTTTTTTTTTATAAGTCCGTTTTCAGTATGAAAAATTTGTGAAACACTGTACCATTTTGTACACATTAAAGTGGGAACAAATAAACAGACAAGACTACTGTAATAGAAATATATGTTTTATCATTGTAATAGAAATATATGTTTTATCATTGTAATAGAAATATATGTTTTATCATTGTAATAGAAATATATGTTTTATCATTGTAATAGAAATATGTTTTATCATTGTAATAGAAATATATATTTTATCATTGTAATAGAAATATATGTTTTATCATTGTAATAGAAATATGTTTTATCATTGTAATAGAAATATATATTTTATCATTGTAATAGAAATATATGTTTTATCATTGTAATAGAAATATGTTTTATCATTGTAATAGAAATATATATTTTATCATTGTAATAGAAATATATGTTTTATCATTGTAATAGAAATATGTTTTATCATTGTAATAGAAATATATATTTTATCATTGTAATAGAAATAGATGTTTTATCATTGTAATAGAAATATATGTTTTATCATTGTAATAGAAATAGATGTTTTATCATTGTAATAGAAATAGATGTTTTATCATTGTAATAGAAATAGATGTTTTATCATTGTAATAGAAATATATATTTTATCATTGTAATAGAAATATATATTTTATCATTGTAATAGAAATATATATTTTATCATTGTAATAGAAATAGATGTTTTATCATTGTAATAGAAATAGATGTTTTATCATTGTAATAGAAATAGATGTTTTATCATTGTAATAGAAATATATATTTTATCATTGTAATAGAAATATATATTTTATCATTGTAATAGAAATATATATTTTATCATTGTAATAGAAATATATGTTTTATCATTGTAATAGAAATATATGTTTTATCATTGTAATAGAAATATATGTTTTATCATTGTAATAGAAATAGATGTTTTATCATTGTAATAGAAATAGATGTTTTATCATTGTAATAGAAATAGATGTTTTATCATTGTAATAGAAATAGATGTTTTATCATTGTAATAGAAATATATATTTCATCATTGTAATAGAAATATATATTTCATCATTGTAATAGAAATATATATTTTATCATTGTAATAGAAATATATGTTTTATCATTGTAATAGAAATATATGTTTTATCATTGTAATAGAAATATATTTTATCATTGTAATAGAAATATATATTTTATCATTGTAATAGAAATATATATTTTATCATTGTAATAGAAATATATATTTTATCATTGTAATAGAAATATATATTTTATCATTGTAATAGAAATATATATTTTATCATTGTAATAGAAATATATATTTTATCATTGTAATAGAAATATATGTTTTATCATTGTAATAGAAATATATGTTTTATCATTGTAATAGAAATAGATGTTTTATCATTGTAATAGAAATAGATGTTTTATCATTGTAATAGAAATAGATGTTTTATCATTGTAATAGAAATAGATGTTTTATCATTGTAATAGAAATAGATGTTTTATCATTGTAATAGAAATATATGTTTTATCATTGTAATAGAAATATATGTTTTATCATTGTAATAGAAATATATGTTTTATCATTGTAATAGAAATATATGTTTTATCATTGTAATAGAAATAGATGTTTTATCATTGTAATAGAAATAGATGTTTTATCATTGTAATAGAAATAGATGTTTTATCATTGTAATAGAAATATGTTTTATCATTGTAATAGAAATATATGTTTTATCATTGTAATAGAAATATGTTTTATCATTGTAATAGAAATATATGTTTTATCATTGTAATAGAAATATATGTTTTATCATTGTAATAGAAATATATGTTTTATCATTGTAATAGAAATATATGTTTTATCATTGTAATAGAAATATATGTTTTATCATTGTAATAGAAATATATGTTTTATCATTGTAATAGAAATATATGTTTTATCATTGTAATAGAAATATATGTTTTATCATTGTAATAGAAATAGATGTTTTATCATTGTAATAGAAATAGATGTTTTATCATTGTAATAGAAATAGATGTTTTATCATTGTAATAGAAATATATGTTTTATCATTGTAATAGAAATATATGTTTTATCATTGTGATAGAAATATATGTTTTATCATTGTGATAGAAATATATGTTTTATCATTGTGATAGAAATATATGTTTTATCATTGTGATAGAAATATATGTTTTATCATTGTGATAGAAATATATATTTTATCATTGTAATAGAAATATATATTTTATCATTGTAATAGAAATCACTCTTGCAAATGACCTCGAGCTTAACCTGTAAAATGCCAGCAGAAAATGTAGAAAACAAAAGACAGGCATAATTTTGTAGGTCGCTCATTGGTGAACGTATGCCATTAATTTGCATATGTGCACAATTCGTAACTGTTAAATTTTAGCTCCTTGACAACACAAAAACACATGGTCGGAAAAATACCGGGTTTGCAGAAACTTGGTATTCAGCATTTTCGGAAATTACCGGTGTATCGGTCTGGTAAGGTTAAAGCTATAAGAGTTATTTCCCCTTTAAGCTATGAAAGTTGCTTTGCATCTGATTTTCATCGTCCAAGATGTGTTTTATGCTTCCCTAAACCCAGCAGGTGTTCACTTTCAGTATCAGTTAGAATATTCGGTGTATCTTGAATAGTATGCGACTAATCCCTCTGCTTGGCAATATGTTTCGACCGGGCAAGGCCAGGTATACACAACTGTTGAATTCTAAAGCAGAGAGGTTGTTGAGTGGAGTTTTTTGTTGGACAGCTTAGAACGAGAACGAACAGTGAAAGATAATATCGAATACACGAGGATTTATTGCAAGTTGAGGAAAGAAAGGAAAAAAGACTTTCGTGCGTTGTATCAACAAGAGGACGTTTTGACACTGCTGGGTTTTTTTTTGTTTGTTTGTTTTTTTTCTTTTCCATTTTATAATACAACTTTATTATACCTATTTACAATATCTCCCCACGGGACGGAGTTAGACACTAGGGTCGTTTTTTAACGTGAAGAAAAGGTACAAAAATAAAAATTGTCTCCGTTGTGAAGGATTTCTCCTCCACTGAAAGAGAACGAGAAATGGAAGTGCCGCACCTGAAGAACAGATACTACACTTTGAGATATTAAATCCTTTATTCATGTTAAAAATACATTGAAAATCAACAATGAACAAAAAACTTAGGCACATAGCCAACTCAAAAGGGGGGATTGTGGGGGTCGTTGATCATCCTTGTCACTCCAGAACTAAACAAAATCAAAAGTTTCTCCCAGCTAGTATCTTCTTTCACCATAATACCGCATTCACCCTTTCATACTGGGGGACGTCCTACTTAACTCCCAATTTTTAAAACATTTTTTATTGACGTGTAAAAACAAAAAAAGATAACAATAAAACTACACTTTGATCTTGATATATAATTTATTTCGTGAAAATTACAATCAAAATAATTCAATGTAAAATTAAAATAAATTAAAAGCAAAATTCAAATTTACAAAACAAATTTATGCACAAGGCCCTTTAAGATCTGGGTGGGGGAGTGTTGCAGGGTCTTTGTTACTACAGGGAAAATGGAGTCTTTGGCGACTTTACTCTTGACTGGCAATATTTACCACAATACCTCATTCACTCTGTGAACTCTAAACTAACTAATGAAAACCCCAGCGTTTTTGCAAAAAAGAATATATTTACAATTACTTTGTGAGTGTGTGTAAAATTTTTTTTTTTTTAACTACACTTTGATCTTGGCCAAAAGGCCAATTAGCATCTATACGACTTTATTATAATGCAAAATTCAAGCAAGCAAGGATTGCTCGGACGGTCTACAGAATTTTATAATTAATATTTTCTAGCCGTTTACCAAATTTAAATTGCCAACAACAATAAGATCCAAGCTTGAATGTTTGAATATTCAAGTGCAAGACGTTTGGATGCTTCTTACTTCTTATGTATTAAATTGATATGCCATAAAACGGCCAAACACATCTCGACGAGGAACATTCCAAAAATAATGCCTCCTATTTTTATTCCACCCGAATGGATCAGAATGGATTGCAAATTGCATTATTATGATGACTTAGCATTCATGACCTAAAAGTTTCATCACTCTGTTGCAGATATTGCCGGTGTTAAATTGTAAGATAGCAACCCCTGTCATGGACATGCGTCAGAAGCAGAGATCTGGCATTGAATTCGTATATGTAGAAAAAATTGAAACGATTAACATTCACTGGCGCCTGTTGAATGGTTTTGACGTTAAGGCAGTTGATGTCATGGGTTCGTCAATTAGTGGCGACAGTTAGTGGCGAAAATGTGCATTAAGAATGGTGATGACTACATTGTATATAGAAAAATAGAGTGCAAAAGGTCGCTTGTTTTAATGGTACCACTCCCGTTTTCATAGCTCTTCAATGTTTTAGTTTTTGAGAAAAAAAAATAGGAGGCCTTACTTTTGGAACGACCCTAGTATATTAAACAGTAAATATAAAATTTTGTTTTTCAAATGGGATAATCTTATTTTTTGCCAATATAAATATGTATGTATTTTTTTTTTTTTTTTCTTGTCTGTCCAGCTACTGATATATATATATATATATTTTTTTTTTTTTTCTTTTCCTGTCCAGCTACACGATTTACTTGCAAATCTTTGCGGTGTTTGTCTTTTTCTGGATGGTCAACTTTGTCACTGCTCTTGGCCAACTGACACTCGCGGGAACATTCGCCTCTTACTACTGGTCATTTGATAAACCCAAGGACATTCCAAGCTTTCCTTTATTTAAGGCCTTTTACAGGTGCTTCAGGTGAGTCACTTTGAAAATTTATTCTTTTTTTCAACCAGAAAACATTAACATTGGATTGGATGTGCTGCGTGATCTATAGGCAAAAGAGAAATAGGATTGCATTATCATTTAAAAAGATTACTTATAGAGAGAGATATAGTGTTTTTTGTTCTTTTTTAGAAATAAACTTTAAATTGACAATGCTATGTTTTTAAATTGCAGATTTGGCAACTATTGGTTATTTTGAGTTCAGCTTGGTTTGACAATTCATCATGAAGAAGCTGATACCCGAGCAGTGTTTGCAAATTGTGCAAATCTAATATATAAACGGCTATTTGCCTGTCCGTCTCCATATTTTCAAACTCTATCTTCTCCGTAGGTAAAAGTCGCAAAGCAGCGCTAAGAACCTCAAAGGATTGGATTTTTTACGGGCCATTCTTTTATGGGTCTTTAGCCGGTTAAAATTGTTTTTAAGGGGTCAAAATTGGGTCAAAATTGAAAAAATTGTTAGACATTTTGTATATTCATCTTAGTTTATTTTTAATTATGTTGATACAGTGGTAACGTCACAAGCTTTGAATATTACAATTTCGGTTTCGATTCTAGCTGATGGCACCTAAATACTTTCTTTTTTACTTTTGAAATCACAACTCTATAATAATATATACGAAATCTGGACAAATTAAAATATCATATTTAAGCGTATTTTATGCCTGGGCAAAACCGGGCGACCCCCATCACGCATTATTGACGAAATACAGCCTAATTTAATGCATAGTTTGCGAAAAAAAAAAAAACTAGATCACGCCATATGCACGTGAGCCATATGACTGAAATTGTATCTAAATTATAAATACCAAACATTATTCTTTGGAATAAACCACATTTTTATAATAAAAATATTTTTGTGATTTATTTTAATTTAAAGTTCGCCGCCTCTACCCCCCCCCCCCAAAAAAAAACCCCGCCTTTTATACGTTAGCTAAAAGAATACCCGTCTCAGGATAGGAAAAATTAAGTTGACTTCAAAGATGTGAGGTGGTATGATGTGACCCTCATTTAATCTGTGGCAATGCTGTCTCGTAGCAATGTATTTGTAGAACATATAATGACAAAGTTCATTCTAACATTTAATAACAATATCATTGGTTACTTTCGTTAGTATGACTTGTATGAAAAGAGTTGGTATTGAATAGGAGTTTGTGTATGGACGAGGATAAAAGAATAGACCGATCTTTTGAAAGAAAGTATTCAGAAATGTGCGTCGAAGTTAGTTGTAGGAGCGTGCATCCATGTATGGACAGGAATAATAAAAATAAAAATTAGAAAGTCCTGTGGGAGAAGGAGAGTTCATGTGTGTACCGCACGGAAGTGTGTGTGGAGGTAGTTAAGGTAGCCATGTTGGCTTGCATGTCTTTTCATCAACCCAGGGCCAAAGGTCCGATTGACATTGCACCTCAACAGAGGAGTGTGTTGTCAGCAAGAGCCGGGAAGAAAGAGAGAGAGTGAGCTGCTGTGGTTTAACTTTTATGCACTTCGTCACATGTTCAGCTTGCCAGAGAAATGGCGTCTGATTGGGCAAACTAGAAGAGAAGTTGACTGCTACAACCAATCAACATCGAGTTTACACACCAAAGATATTCAAAATTTAAAACAGCAAAGTATCACTGCTGCTGCATGTTCTATTGAAAGAAATTCCTTGCAAAATTCCATTTGTGAAAATTTCGTCTAATGCTAAACATATAAAAGAAGAAAGGAAACTTTTTATTAAGGTCAAATGTCACTCAAGGATAAAGATTAATGAGATGGAATGAGTGTCAGAACCAAGTAAGAATACTTTCCAGATAGGAATCTGTTGATATTTAATTTGAAGACAACACAGTTGTAATCTGCAAGGACGCAGTTTTGTAACAATGTATTCCATAGACAGAAATTCTTTGCAAAATTCCATTTGTGAAAATTTCGCCTACTGTTAGACACAAAAGAAGAATAAGGGGAAACTTCTTTTTTTTTTTTTTCTTTTTTTTTTGTTGTTTCCGAGTTCTTGCTGGAAATGTTTTACAAGGATTCTTTTCCTCAATGAAGCCTTTTTCAAAGATGTGGAAGACCTCTTGGTGGCTGTAACAATGGAACTAAAGTGAATCCTAGAAGAATTCTTCAGGCAGCTTTTAGAAGCACAGCAGAATACTCGGACTGGAGGGATAGGGGGGTATTTGGAAGGGGAAACCATATAGTTTGCTGTTTTTAAATTGTGATATCAATTCAGTTACTTTCAGACACGCTGTGTATCAGGAATCATACCTGCATATTACTGTACTTGACCAATCAGAGCTTTTGTTAAAATAAAATTTTATTCTTTCATTTTTTTTTTTTTTAATTTTTTTTTTTTAGGTACCATCTTGGTTCATTGGCATTTGGCTCTTTGATTATCGCAATTGTCCAAATGATTCGTCTGTTTTTGGAATATGTCGATCAAAAGTTGAAAGAAGTTGACAATCCAGTTGCTAAATTTATTATGAAGTAAGTATACATGTTTACAAGAAGAGAGAGACCATCTCCTCTTTCCCTTATGCATGGTTATATAATCACACATGTTCTTGCAATGTTTTCTTCCCCGCGATCTTCCCATGTAAAAATAACTTCCCTCTTTTCTTTTTTTTTAAAGATTTCTGTAAATGCTTATTTCTTTTATTAATGAAAAATTATTTTCTTTTTTTTTTTTTTTCTTATAGATGCTTGAAATGTTGTTTCTGGTGTTTGGAAAAATTCCTAAGGTTCCTCAACAAAAATGCTTACATTATGGTATGTTAGGACCGATTAACCTTTTGAACATTTTTATTTTATCTTGAAAATATTTTCCAAAAACATTTTCAGAAGTGTGTGTGTGTAAAATATGTAACTAGCTTGGGTGCCCGACGTTGCCCGGGTGTTTGGAGGTGCGTTGAGCAAAAAGAAAAAAGTGGTAGTAAGCAGGCAGACTCGAACCCATGACGCAATGGCGGAAAAAAAAAATGAAAGAAAATTTGACATCTTACTGCTACTCTATGACATACCCGGAAGTTCGGAACGTTAAAATTAGGCAAAGTCAATCCAACCGTATACAATGATTTGCAAAAACTCGACCCCTCCTTGTAGAGAACTACTCAGTCGAGGGTGAAGGACTTAATATTTTTGGCCGATTTTTCAATATTTATCGTCCGAGACGTCGAGCTTCAAAATGATACCGATCTTATAAAAATTCGTCGCCTCTACCAAAAGTTTTAGGCAGGCATACAAACATACATACATACATTTAAACAGACTGGTGAGATTTATATTGTAGATGTCTTGGAAGTTTTCAGCCTTTATAAAAACCTATATAAAAATATTTTTAATCCCAATTTCTTCATTTCAAAACTCCTTGCTTGTAAGTCAATTAGTCTTTTTCAATCACTGCATTAGTTACAATATTATTGTAGGGATCATCAGTTGTTTACCATTAAAAATTGGTTCGGGGATGTAAAAACAAAGTTAGTATTTTATCTCATAGCTCCTCAGTAGAGTTCATCAAACACCACCTCTCAAAAAAAAAAAAAAGAAAAAAAAAAAAGAAAACATTCCGATTAGTGGATCTAGTTTTTGCTTTAAATCAATTTTGTTTTGCTATGTTATTAAAATATTCTCCTTGTGTTTATCTTTGGCCAAGAAAAAATTGCAAAGATACTTTATTTTTATACGACGAATCCATTATATTGCTTATCTCCACTCCTCACCATTTATTTATATTTTTATATTATTTTCTTTAAAATATTCATATATTTAATATATATATATATATATATATAATAGGCCACATAAAAATTCAGCAACTACACGGTGGATAAGTGCCGCCCTAAAGAAAACAGCACTACAGTTTTATTTTAAGACTTTTACTGAAAAAATCAATTCAGGTAACTTAATTATGTAGTAAAGCTGACATCTATTCAATGTAGCCGCCTTTAGCCTCAATCACCGCCTCAATACAGGTCCGGAACTGGGAGCATGCCTTTTTCACAAGCATTGGCAGGAGCTCGGTGGATGGCGGAAATCAGACTGGTTTTGGTGCTGTGAAAGATCTTCTCGATGGATGATCAAACGAAGTAGTTTAGCGGATCCATGTTGTAAAGGACTACTAATATGTGGGACCAGGGATTCTATGTAGGGAGTTGGGCAGCAAGATATCTATTCACATTACACTTGAACTTCTGCATGTCAGTAGAGTCAGGGAAGCAGGGGCTGCGTCTCTGGTTTGTTGGGGGTATTTACATTGAGAGGGTACTAGTGCTTCGAATTCTTCCGAGCACTTACTATTAAAGTACTTGTAGAACATGTACAGGGATGCCACATGTTGGCGTTTCATCGCAGTTTCAATCACGCCACCTGCAGCTATGTATGTTTCTGTTTGCCACCAAGTTATCCTGACATGTACTTCATGTAACCCTCACCAAAATTCAAAGTAGCTAACTCAATCGCTACCCTACTTGTGTAGGGGAACAATATATGACACTTTAATTTGATGGAAGGTCAAATTACGATGGATCCAAAGAGATTTGAATTTCATTGATTTCACCCCTTTTTACGCCATCATCTGTTCTCATTTCTGTATAAATTATTGCCGAAACTTTCGCAATATTGGGTTCCTCTCCTCCGCTTTTTTATCTTCAATAACTCCATATTTTGTTTATTTGGTACTCATGCAGAGAGTGATCCGTGCTGAAATAATAACGTTATTATTTAAAAAGCCATTCTTAACATGGGGAGGGTGTTTCTGTACTTTAACCTTACAATTGAATAGAAAAAAAAAAAAAACTTTAATTAAACGTGGAAGTACGATTTAAAAAATAGCGCAGATCACTCTCTGCATTAGCACCGTTTATTCTGCCAAGCAATACTTTAACCATTTTTTTCTTTGATTCAGATTGCAGTTCATGGGAAGAACTTTTGTGTTTCCGCCAAAGATGCCTTTATGCTTATTCTACGAAACGTCGCCAGGTAATTGTTTTTCCAAACTTTTAGTTAATAACACTAAAATATTACATTCTGCAACTAAATTTAGTTAAATAAAAATACTTGAATCTATCTTTATTAAAACCCTGTAACTTACAATAAATATTATTACGTATGAAATGAGTAACATTTTAAAATGTTTCACGCCAACACAATTTATCCTCTGATTCCAATTATGGGATCTCCAAATTTTAAAATTGTAAACATTCTTCTGGAACTGCACTGGTTTGTTTTAATGTCTAACGACTTCACATATGGTGTCCTCAGTTGTTGTTTTTTTATTTTAATTCTTTTCTACAGCTTTTTGTTAATTTTTTTTTTTTGGGGGGGGGGGTCACCTTAAGATGATACAACGAAAAATCGAAAGTGTTAGCGATACTTATGGAACATTCATTATGTTTTTAGAGTCCGACACACAAAAAACATTAAAAATTGAAAAAAAAAAAAAAAAAAAAAAAAAATGAGGTATAATCAAGAGGAAAGATTCTTTCTTTTTCTTTTCCTTTCTTTTTCTTTTTTCGCACATTCTTTTCTTTCACATTCTTTCCCTTTTCTTTTTTCTTTACCTTTTCTTTTTTCCTTTCCCTTTTCTTTTTTTCTTTCCCTTTTTTCTTTCCCTTTTTTTCTTTCCCTTTTTTCTTTCCCTTTTTTTCTTTCCCTTTTTTCCTTTCCTTTTCTTTATTCTTTATCTTTTTCTTTTCTTTATTCTTTATCTTTTTCTTTTCTTTATTCTTTATCTTTTCCTTTTCTTTATTCTTTTCTTTTTTCTTTATCTTTTTCTTTCCGTTTCGTTTCTTTCCGTTTCTTTCTTTTCTCTTTTGAAAGAAAAAAACAATACTTGCTTAATCCTTTCGTAAACTCGATATCTTTGGCTATTTACGAAGAAAAAAATCCATATTCACTGAATTTAATCATTAGACCCCCTGGCTTTCTAGACATCCAGTTTACAAATTCCTTTCCTTTGAAAATTTTGTCGATCTTCATAGTATTGAAAAATACTTGTAACCAGTTTTCATCTCAATACAAATCGATCAGCCTTCTGTATGCTATGACATTTTCATCTATGATAAATTAACAAGTCATCAATTATATCAACGAAAGTAATCTACTTAGTGACAAGCAATATGGATTTCTTCTTGCAAGATCAACTGCTGACGTGCATCTCCGTGGAAAGTTTTGTTGATTTGCATAGTACTATTTAATCTAAAATGTACTCCTTACAACATCTCCGACTTTGATCATTCGTGGGTTCCAGGTTGTTCCTTGGTCACTTGGTATCTGCTTACAAAAAAGTTGCCGTCCTGGTAAAGACTGCAGATATTGAAGAGTCTCATTCCATCAGACTACCACTCGCGCCACGTTGTCTAAATCATGTGTGTAATCGTCCAGCGTTGGGCATCAGAATTGTATCGCTGAGAAGCAGAGGTCATTTTTAATCAAGAAAAATGAATAACAATTCAACGGTTGTTCTTTTAATAATTGTTTGAATAAATGTTACAAGATTGAGTTGGGGGGGGGGATATATAATCATATTTTCTACCTGGAATGTTTTTGGATTAACTTTTGGTTTTTAACTTAAGTTCTGGACGATTTTAGTTAGCGGCAATGACCCCAAGGGAGCTAACTCAGAACAACATAGCTTTCTTTTCTTTTTCCTTTTTCTTTTCTTTTTCTTTTTTCTTTACTTTATTCTTTTTCTTTTCTTTTCCTTTTTCTTTTCTTTTCCTTTTTCTTTTCTTTTCCTTTTTCTTTTCTTTTCCTTTTTCTTTTCTTTTCCTTTTTCTTTTCTTTTGCTTTTTTTCTTTTGCTTTTTTCCTTTTGCTTTTTTTCTTTTGCTTTTTTTTCTTTTTCTTTCTTGAAAGAAAAAACTTCGTAAACTCTATCTTTAACGAGCAGAAGCAAATCACTAACTTGCGTTTTTTTCTTTGTTTATATTGATCACCTTTGTGGCTCACCCCCCCCCTTTCACATACAGAAATTATAAATTAATAACCTCCCTTTCTCTTTCTATATTTTCCAAATCAGTGAGGATTGTAAATTTATAACCTTGTTTTCTCTCCTTCTCAAAACAGAAAGATGCCTGTGTTCCCAAACTCTAGAAAATACCTTTTGACAGCCTCTTCCATTGCACTGTCCACTAACCTCAACGACCCCAGCAACAAATAATCTTGGCAGGGTCATAGGTCACATCTGTTGTTTGAACAGTTTTATTTGCATTTATCGTTATATTTAATAACTTTGTAAATTTCTTTTTCCTTTAACCCTGACAATATCGTCACATACCTACAAGGGTACCCGACATTGCTCCAAAAATCATCAAAACTGCAATGAAAAAAAAAAATGAATAAAACCTGTCGCTATTTTTGTTGAACGTAAAACTCTAACTAAACCACATTTTCTTGAACTTTAGGATCAACGTGTAGTATGTGATCTGTCCGTGTTCATGCAAGATGTCAATCAATGAAAATATCAAATTCCTACCTGAACATTTTTTAACATTCCATGAAAAACTTGAGATTACAAGCTTTCTGAACATGACAAGATGCGTTTTTATATTCCTAACAATTCTTGAGATGTTCAATGTCAAAATGTGCCCAAGACTTTTGAAACACTAATCAACACTTCCATTTTTATATTTCCATTCATCTAAATTTCTTTTCTTTCCAGAACTGTCGTGATTGATAAAGCTACGGATTTTGTGCTGCTGATGAGCCGTCTCGTGATTGTCTGCGCAATTGGTAACTAACTCTATTTAAGAAGTTGAAAAAAAAAAGATTCAAAGAAATCAGAACCAAGAGAAAGACTGGCACTATCCAACAGACAGTAATGCTGAAGGCAACTGAAATTTTGAGGAAAACGTTCAAATGCAGAAACTAATCCGCACGAATTTCAAACGCTAATTGGCCATATGGAAACAACAATAAAAGTTTAAAAAAAAAAAAAAATAGAGAAACACTATAGAGAACCAAGAAAACTGAAAGTGCAAAATTCTAAGTGAACTACGCCCCCCCCCACCTCGTCAATAAGAAATTGTAGTGTCGGCATTGATTAGAAATAGAAAAGACCAAAGATAGAATGCATTAACTAGACCTCCACTAAATCAGTGTAGTGGATTGGGACCTTGAGGAGGCTTGTTGCCACCTAAATTCTAGTTCAGACCAAAGATGGTTTCTAACGAGAAGTCAATAACAAACGTCTGTTGTGATGATGCAAATTCATTTGCAAAGATTATTGAAAGAGATGGGGAGTGCTAGAAATCTGGGAAAACTTTTTATCACTCAGACTGCAGGGAACACCATCAGTTGTTGTCAGTTAGTAATCTCTGATGACCTGTGTGAAAACTACTACAGAGTAAAAGTATTAATAATATAGACTTTTTTTTATTTTGGTGAAACACAAATAAAGAGACTTATTTAAAAATAAGAAAAATGCCTTAGCAGATCACAGAAGAGACGTGCTAATCTATCTTTGCTCTATTATTTTCATGGTAGGTGCTCAGTTCACTTCAATCTGTTTTGCTCCTGTAAAACATCTCAAATAAGGATGCGTCTAGCTACAACCACTGTCCAAAATTTCCATTTCTCCCTTCTGTGTGCCGAAAACTAAATGAAACTTACACGAGCAAAGTTTCTTTCCTAGAATTCCTGTCTGTGAAACAGTATCAGAGCTGCTTCCCGGTTGACTACAACATTGCCGTTTTCAAGTCTAATGTAAACAAATTCTTGTTGAGCCATCCTCTTAAATAATAAAATTCTGACCAGTTCCTATCATCGTTACTGATCCTCACAACGGTGTTTCACCATTTGCTTGCAAATTCGTTAACCCTTATCCTTGAATGGCCTTTGGGCTTTGATAAGTGGTGACACATTCATGAAAAAAGATTTCAGTTTATGAATTTTGGACAGAACAAATAATGGCGACATTTCTCCAAAGATCATTATAAATCAATTTCATGAATGTACCGAAGTTATCAAGCTTTACAGCTTTTTTTTTTTTTTTTTTTAAATGATGGATCCCCCAATCATCAAATTACAATGAAAAGAAAAAAAAATGAATAAAACATGTTGCTATTTTGTTAAACTTCAGGCTAGGATCAACGTGTAGTATTTGTTTTGTCCATGTTCATGCCGGATATCAATAAATGGAAATGACTACAATATGGTTGTGTTCAAGTCTAACGTAAATAAGTTCTTGATGAGTCGTTCCATATAAGTTATCAAATTTACTGAATTTTCATTACTAATGATTACTGTCCAATTTCTACTGTACACTTTTTAACCCTTATCCTTGAGTGGCCTCTTGGCCTTGATAATGTGGTGCTGCCTGTGTAAAAAAAAAAAAAAAAAATGTCACAAACTCTTTTATGGGTTTTGGAACTATATTAACCAAAGTATTTAGAAAGTGATTGAATTTCTGTATGAATTGCTATTTAACAATAATTAATGCAAAGACGTTTGTATCCAAAGTATCCTATTTATTTTATCTCTGGTACATTATTCAGACAGATATGGAAGATGGGTCCCAGTCTACTACTGTCTATTTTTACAAGCTCACATTTTAACATGTGTATTTAATTCCACTTAATTCCATCTGACTCATAGTACAGGGTGTTCCAACGGGTCACTGGTATGTCTAGTTTACAATTTATATATTCTTCTTGTTCCTTCCTTGGTTAATCTGTATGTTACACTTTGAAAAAAGGCCAAATACAATTTTTGAAGTTCAAACTGCTTCAAAAAAGGCCAAATTCACAAAATTTGGCTTTAAAAAGGCCAATAGTGACTTCTCTTTGATATAGCCTTGTGTTATTAGTTTTTCTAACTAAAATACTAATTTCTTGTGCTATCTAAAAAAAAATATCAGCTTTATCAAAACATTTGTTGATTCAATAAGTTTCTCATTCTATGGAATTTCCATGAGTCCTGCTAGTATTAAAATATTGTATCAATTGTTTTTATCGTCGTTGTATATCTTTTCAGGTGTGGCTTCTTACTTTGTATTCACTAAGAAACTGCCAGTCGCAACCCTGAACGACACTATTTCTGGACTTAATTTCTACATTGTCCCCATTGTGGTAAGTTAGTAAAATCTTTGTATATTCTTGTTTGCTATGTAAAAATTTTCTCGTTTCACTTTCTTTACAAAAATACATATTCCTGTCCAGAAAAATTTTCAAATAGGAACATTTTTCATGAAACGCCTTAAACACTTTATATCATTAATAAAAAAACATTTTCACATCTATGTTTGTTATCAGATAAATAATTATGAGTGTAAAAACAAATTATGTTTCACCAGTGTTCACACTAATATTCATATATAAAGTCTCACCATCGGTTAAGTTAAAGAGAAATAAGAAAACCTTGCAAGCTGAAAAGTTTTAAAAGAAAAAAAAGAAAGAAAAAACGTATAAATCGGTAGAGAAATCAGAAACAAAAACTAAATAAAATGACTCCCTATAGAAATAAATTGAAGATGGAGGGAGTCTGACTTGCTAGTTGCTTTCTTAATTCTCTTAAATACTTGAACTAGATTTGTTTAGCAGTTTTTATTTGCTAACTTTTCTGTGATAGGATATCATTCAAACACAGTAGTGGTTTGAATATATGGTTAAGTGGCAATTTTACTCATTTAGAACTGCTTTAAAGCTTCACCGCTCACTCATTTTTTTTCAACCAAATTTCAAACAATTATTACAGTTAGATCACCTTCTCAGCTATATTGTAAAAAAAAATTTTGTTCAGTAAAACAAGTTATGATGAATCTACTGGCATTCGAAATCGTAAAAATTCATAAGGAGGTGAGCGATGTTTTTTATGACTGATTTCCATAGCAACTACATCGCTTCAGCGACTAGTGTTGCTACTAATTCACTGCTATCGCGAAAAGAGAACTAACAAGTAAAACAGAAAGAATGGAAGCAGACGAGTGGGGAGTGGCGTACATTGTTTTACATATGTGTATGTTATGTTTATGGGGGGGGCAAAAAAAGACTGAAATTAAGCAAAGAACAAGTGAATTTACTGGAAACCTGGAAAAATCATGGATTACAATAGAACAAAAAAACTGTAGACGCAGGGGAAAAATATAAATTACTTTATTATATAGATGTCATGTCGTTACGGTTTATCTTTATAACTAAGAACACGGTGTATGAAATGTTGAATGTGCTGATTGTAAAAACAAGGCCGATAGCCATTAGTGTAATGAATGTAAGCGTGAATGTAGGATTCACATGAAATTCTTAAAGATAAACTAAAATGACCGAAAAATGGGCTGAAATGACTTAAATAAATAAAAAGTAAATGACTTAGAATGACTTTAATGAACTTAAGGATGAATTGAATGACCTTAAGAATGATTTGAATGCTTAAAAAATAACTGGTATCCTTCAAAAACAACTTGAATGATCTGGAGAATGACTTGAATGGCTTTGAGACTGACTGGTTGTAAAGTGGGTGATCATTTTACATTAAATTAATACAGAAAAGTGATCCCCCACTTTATATCACAAAGTTACAAACATAAGTACAGCATGTAGTAAGAACAGATACTACACTTTGAGATATTAAATCCTTTATTCATGTTAAAAACACATTGAAAATCAACAATGAACAAACGACACTACCATTTATGGTACCACATCTAAGACAGTAAACGAGCAAGTACTCTCCAATTCTCTCTCCTCTGATCTTGAGCATGTAGTACAATGGGGAAAGGAGTGGCTGGTTACTTTTAATGCATCTAAAACCAAGCTTCTCTCTTTACATCATCAACATTTTAATCCACATTTGTCATCAATTGAAATGAATGGCTCTCGTCTTCAGGAGGCCTCAAGTTTTGACAAGCTTCTGGGCTTGACCATTACTCCTGATCTTAAATGGAACACGTATATCAAATCTGTTGCCAAGGCCGCTGGAAAAATGGTGGGATCTTTCTATCGATCCAGTAGATATCTCACTGCTGATGCTATTCTCTATCTATATAAGAGCCAGGTACGTCCAAGGATGGAATACTGTTGCCACATCTGGGCAGGAGCTGCTAGAAAGGACTTGTCCTGCCTTGATAGAGTTCAAAATAGACTTTGTAGCCTCGTAGGAGATGTCCTTTTCTCCTCCTTACAACCTTTATCTCACAGAAGAGATGTTGCGAGTTTGTCTCTGATGTATCGTTATTTTCATGGAAAGTGTTCAACTGAGCTTCAATCTATAGTCCCCCCTCGCCAAACTTTCACAAGAAACACTCGTCTAGCTGTAAACACTATCAATAATTTCCCCCACTCTTTATCTGTGCCTAAACCTAAACATAGATTCCATGAACAAAGCTTCTTTCTTAGAACTGCACGCCTGTGGAATTGTCTTCCGTTTTCCTGCTTTCCGGCTGACTACAATATGGTTGTGTTCAAGTCTAAGGTAAATAAGTTCTTGATGAGCCGTTCCATATAAGTTATTAAATTTACCAAATTTTCATTACTAATGATTATTATATTGACCAACTTTTACTGTACACTCTTTAACCCTTATCCTTGAGTGGCCTCTGGGCCTTGATAATGTGGTGATGCCTTTGTAAAAAAAAAAAAAAAAAAAAAACTCAAAAGAGGGGATTGTGGGGGTCGTTGGTCATCCTTGTCACTCCAGAACTAAACAAAATCAAAAGTTTCTCCCAGCTAGTATCTTCTTTCACCATAATACCGCATTCACCCTTTCATACTGATTGTACTTCCTACTTAACTCCCAATTTTTAAAACATTTTTTATTGATGTGTAAAAACAAAAAAGATAACAATAAAAATGGTACAATAATTCATTTGTGTCGAGGGCGGGGGGGGGGGGGTGATTGGTAGGATCCTCCCAACCCTGTCTAGTTGATAGACTGCCCATTCCACTAGGTTTGTAAAAGGAACCTCGCTTCTGCGGGTCAGTTTCTAAGTGGGGATGCCCTCTAGATGAGGGTGAATGGAGAAAAGAAAATTTTGTGGGTAAGGGAAGGGGGTTAGTTTGTATTTCTTTCTCTCCAAGATGGGTGAAATTTAGAGGAAGGGGTGAAAACAAAAATTGCAAGTAGGAGGGGGGGGGTTGGAAGCTTCCTAATCGGGGAAGGATGGAACACACACTCAGCTAGCTGAGAGGCTACTTGTTTAATTTTACTTTACAGAACTGCGCGTTCCACACCTAGGCGGGGAACACATATTCAAATTTGGCTCCTCTTCGTACACACAGACTTGCTACATGTATCCATCTTCTGTCAAATGCCGCGCGATACAGCCTTCATCTATTACATCTGATCTTCACCCGTAGTTGGTGTTTAAAGAAAGCGATCAGATTCTGATCAGAAAAGACAACACCCCCCAGCAACCTTGCAGACGCGACGTCAAAATCACCATTCTCGCCACAGCCAGGATCATTACATAGACCATTTGTCTTTCCCGGTCCCACGATGGCCTCACATTGTTCACTACATTGGATACGGTAATTGGGCAAGGATGCTCAGGATCGATGTGAACCGTCACCTCACTGACATACGACCAGTACCGGTGGAGTTCGTGGCAATCAAAGAAAGCATGATCAATCATTTCTACGGCCGTTGTCCCACAACGGGGACAATCAGGCGACTCCAAAATCCCGGAACTGCATTGTATGTTGTTGAGTGGAAGTGCATTTCAGGCCAATCGCCAGGTCAGAGAGAACTCCGAATTGTTCAGATGACTCGAACCTGGCGCCCAGCTCCACACGGAGCGGATTTCACTCTACTGGCAACCCAAATGCGCGCATAGCAAGTCGGCGGCGGCCTCCTTCACTAGATCCCTGTAGAGTTCCCTACGGGTAGCAGTCACAAGGTCGCTGGACCTTGGTAGTCGTTTTAGCGCAGCTTGGCACTCTTTCATGTAGGCAGATTCTCCCCACGGCCTGCAACGGCTCTCGATAGAGGGGTCGAGAACGAGGTTGGGGAAGGCAGCAGTAACCACGGGGTGCCACGGTTGGTCATCTTACATATAGTGGCTCAGGAAGGCCAGCCTCTCAGTGTCTCGATGACACTTCAAGTCCGGCATTCCCAAGCCTCCCTCACACGGACATTGAATACAGACATGTCTGCTCATCCAGTGTCATCCTCTGTCCCAAAGAAGCGAGGACAAGAGTTCGACAAGAGCTTTTAGGTGTTGTGCAGGCAGGGAAGTACGGCCAGTCGGTAAAGGATGAAAGGAAAGACGTAAGTGGCGCACGCCTCAGCTCTACCCTTTAAGGAAAGTTTCCTAGGAAGCCACAAATTGACTGCAGCCTCCACCTTTGACCGTACCTCCAACCAATTCTTGTCAAGCTGGAGACCCAGTCCGAACCACACGCCAAGGATCTGAACCGGGCCATCCATCCAGCTGAAGGGCACCGGGAGGTTAGCATTGCCACTCCAGGCGCCTAACTGCACCCCAACCACTTGCTGTGGTTTATCTTGGTCCCTATAATTCTTTCGTACCGAGCAAGCACCTCCGACGATCTCGATGTCTCTGAAGCTCGACACAAAGACCGTGACATCATCAGCAAACGTGGCTGAGCCACCGGGTATTGCAATTCCGCGCAGGGCCGAATTTGCCTCCGCATGTCTCAGCTTGCAGAGCAGGGCCTCCAAAGCCAGGACATAGAGCAGGGGTGACAGCGCACAACACTGACGAACCGACCGAGAGATAACAAAAGGTTTTGAGCGCTTTCCGTTGACTTGCACGATGGCTGTGGGCTGTTGATACATCACGGAGATCCACTTGCAGAAGTCCGGTTTAAAATCGGTGGCCTTTAAGACAGATGCCAAGAAACGATGGTCGACCCTATCGAAAGCTTTGGACTGATCTAAGTTGATCAGTGCGACTTCCGTATCATCATCTATCCCTCCCTCTAGGATTGTACATATCAGGTGCAAGTTGTTCTGAATCGATCTCCCTTTCACAGCATAGTTCTGTTCTGGTTCAACCAACTCGCCAATAACAACCTGCAGCCGATTCGACAGGACCTTAGCCAAAATCTTCAACTCTGTGTTTAGCAGAGTTATGGGCCTGTAATCGTCTAACTCTTCCCCACCATGCCCGTCACCTTTCCTCAGCAATATGATCACTCCCTTGGTGACTTGCCCCGGGATGGCTCCCTGAGCAAACCAATGGTTGAACACATCTGTCAGAAGAGGCAGAAACAAGGGTGACAGCCTCAAATACAGTTCGTATGACAGACCATCGAGTCCCGGCGATCTGTCACAGCTGACCTGCTTCAGCGCAGTAAAAACCTCCTGCTCCGTCACCTGGCCCTCACAACTAGCTGCTCTAGCCGCCTCGAGGCGAGGGAAGTCAGCCAAATAGTCGCTAAACTCAAGGACTGGAAGATCAGGCTGCTGTGTAAAACGGTCCTCGAAATGTTCTCGAAACCCTCATAGATCTCCCGAGTTGATTCCAGGGTGCATCCATCCGGATGTCTTACCTTTGCAATGTACTTGTCTGAGCCACGCCTAGAAATTTCACGACGCGCGTCAGTGTTGGAGATGGCTGTTTCATTGCCTATCTTTCTAAGCCTAGCTCTGACTACTTGACCTTCATAACGCTCGCTATTCTCACGCAGAAGGTCCTGCTTAGCTAGATCCTGACTTAACCTATCACCCTCCCCTGTAGCCTGGGCTAGTTTCTGCTCTAGCTTCTTCTTCGTCTTGGCCTTATCTAGTGCAAGGCGCTGGGCATACTTGATGAAGAAGGTTCTAATTTTGGCTTTTAGACCTACCCACCCCTTACTCCAGGTAACCGCCCCCACTAGTGCTTTTTGAAAGTCTTGTATCTCCAGAAGGGAGGTGTTTAACTTCCAGTGAGCCACTAACTTAGGCCTATTTCCTAGCTTCAGCCGGGCCATAACTAGTTTATTGTCCATCTGGCTTAGCCAAGTGAACATGGGACAAGATAAGAAGTCTACTTCGCCTCTCCTAACTAACATCCTGTCCAAGTAAGTGTTTGGATAAGAGGAAGCGCTAAGAGGAAACCCGTCGACCAGACTGCATCTAGCCATCAAATCAGCCAGGCTGGACTCGCACCTCTCCGATCCTCTAGCATCGCCTCCTACCTTATCTATCTCGGGGTCTAAGATGGTGTTCCAATCTCCCATTAGCACTACCTGCTTCCGACAATCTACAAATGCATCAAGCTGACTGAAGAATGAGACCCTCTCACGAGTGGTGCTGAGTGCATGAACCGCAATCACCCGAAACACAGAATCTTTTACGGAAACATCTGCAATGACCAGCCTGCCCTCCGCATCCCTATGGACAACGTCGACCGTCGCAGAGTACGTTTAACTAGCAAGGAGACTCCCTTCCCCCATGGGCTGTCATATGCTGAGAAAATCTCAAAATCTCAGGCCAGTACCTGACAGTCCACAGAAGAAATGAAATGCGTCTCCCAAATCACATCCACATCCACTCCCAGGGTCAAGAGGTCGTGCCGGAGGCGAGCCACCCGGCCCAATGATCTCAAGCCCCTCGCATTAAGACTAGCCAAATTTAAAGCAATTGTACCTACCTTAAGGTGTGTTACACTCAGCTCCGAAGTCAGCCGGGGAAAGGACACCGACGTTGTATGCAATGCTCAAGGTGGTCAGGTTTTTCATGTTCTGACCTTCTCTCACAATGCTGCCAACGTCCAAAGGGTAAGTCAATTTAAGGGCCCTATAGAGTGATGGATGAACCAACACTGGGACCCTTCCCTTGCATTGTTTTGTGAATTTCTCAAGGGAAGGGTCATTTTTCCTAATCGGTTCAATTCCCGGAACAGCCCCTTCAGCAGCCTCCACCATTGTCCGGACATTGGTCTTGCAAGCCTCTGGAAGCCTGACAAAAATTGTTAGCCATGGGGCGTCCGGGAAATTAGAGGGGACATTAACGTCTTTTCCCCCTATCTGTTGGCAGTCCAGCAGAGGTTTTAAATTTTTTCTCTGTCGGTGTGGTAAGTCTGTTGCCACAGACAGAGGGTCTACAAAACAAAGTTCCTCCCTCGTTTCGAGGGCAAAGGTCCCTGTTGGAGTAAGTCTGTGAGTGGAGAAATCTGAAGGGCTCTCCCTCTCCCGGGTTCATTCTTTTCTTTCTGAGGTGGCGACTCAATTTGCATTGGTGTGGGGACGGGTGTCTGTGTGGTGTCTGGTGTTGGCGCGGTGTCTGGTGTTGGTGCGGTATTTGGTTTGGAGGTGGAAGTGGGTTGTGTTGTTGTTAGGGGTGGTGTATGCTCACAGGGAGTGGGGGCTGCCTTTTCTTTCCCTTTTTTTCTTTTGCTTTTCTTTTTTATTCTTTCGAATGAACCGAGGAGTGGTGAGGTTGAGTTCCTCTCCCTTTCACTAGCGGATTCATCCTCAGAGGATCAGTGTTTTCTTTGCTTGGTCCCTGCCTCAATTGGTGTGGTGACTGTTGGTTGTTGCTGTTTCTCTGGTTGATGGTGTTGCTGCTCTGGTTGCTGCGGCCGTTTTTGTTGCTGCTGCTCCTGTTCTGGCTGTTGCTGCTGCTGCTTCGGCTGCTGCTGTTTTTGTTGTTGCCGCTGCTGTTTTCGCGGCATTCGCTGTGGAACCGGCCATGCCAGCTGATGCTGCTGCTGCGGCTGGTTCAACGGCTGGTTTGGCTGCTGCTGTTTCTGCTGCCATGGCTGTTGTGGAGGCTGCTGTTGTTGCTGCCTTGGTTGGTGGTGGGACGGTGGCAGATGGGAGTGTGGGCTTCCGCCTCGTTACCGTGCTCCACTCCTCCCCATGGCCTCCTGCGTGGCTTTGGGTTTCCTCGGTTCTGGGGTTGGTACTCCGGTTGCAGGAGTTGTGACAGTTTGTTTGGACACTGGTGCTGTCTCAGAGGTTGGGACCGCTTTTGGTGTCACTTGAGTAGGGGGTTGACCTTTGAGAGCAGCTCTTGGCCATGTGACCCTGCTTTTGACAGAACCAGCAATGCGGACGACGGCCCTCCACCACCACCACCATCATAGTTGCCTCCTTAAATGTCAGCTGTGCTGGTACTGCCTGGAAGCCTTCTTTCTTTAGCCTCATGGCCACAGTGTAGCTGCCCAAGTGCATGCCGGTTTTCGACTGTACTGGGGTTATTTTTTCCACCTCGTCAAACTGTAAAGAAGGATCTCAGGATTTCTGCTGGTATTTGCATATTGAATACTTGCACCCGGGTCCTTGTCCTGCCCTGGTATTCGGGCTTTAGTTTTATTCTCCCATGCTTAATTTCTTGTAGGGAGAGTCTCTCCGCATCTTCCTTGGTGGGTAAGAGGATGTCCCACATGGTGTAACTCCTCTGGTACAGGTATAGTACCGGGATGTTTAGCTTGTGTAGGAGCCCCGCGATGTCTTCCTTTTTCATCCCTAGGAGGCGGTTTTCCGGTATATCGGAGATGATGAGGCAGAGGACTCTGCCTTCGATTGCCTCCTAAGCGCCTGGCACTGGTTTAATTTCTGCCCCCTCTATGTATTGTCGGTACTTGGTCAAGTACAAGACTCTATACTCTTGAGGGGAAAGTTGCTTCTCTACAGTCTTTCCCCATGCCGGCTCTCTTGTTGGTGTTGGATCTTTGGTGGGATTGGACTGTTTTTGCTGTTCCTTTGTGGAAGGGTTGCTATTTTGGGGGAGCATTTCCCCTTCCACTTTCCCTTGGGACCGACTCTCCTTGCTTGATGCTTCTTCCAGGAAGAGCCCCCCTTTTGGGGGAGTCGGCCTCTTGGGGAGCAATCCCCTTTATTATCCTTGGGAGGTTTTGCTCCTTTTGTTTTGGTGAGGTCCAGGCGGTATGCCCCCTCGTTTTCTTGATTTCTTCTTGGGGAGCATTGTCCCTTTATCGTCCTTTGGAGCTACTGCCTCTTGATTTTTGTTGTTAGAGCGGGATGCCCTGTCCAACATTGTTTTTTCTCCCCTTTGGGGAGCTGCTGGGCGTCACTTGGTTCATTTTCCGGGCGGTATGCCCTATTGCTTGTTGGTTTTTGCTCCCCCCCCCCCCGTTGGGGAGTCGTCCTCTTGGGGAGCAGTTTCTGTGGTCGCCCCTTGGCTGGGGTATCTGCATTGGTGGCCCCCGGGTTGGGGATGCTCATTTTTAAAAAGCTCTCTTTGTGTTTGGAAATCGCAAAAATGAGTGACGTGGAGTCGGCGTCCAAATTGGGGAGCCGACTTTGGCGCCAAAGGCGGCAAGAGGGGAGATAGAACTGAGAGAGGGAGTGGGAAGTTAGTGGAGGGAAGAGAGAAAGTGTTTCCAACCATCCCTCGCGGGAAGGTCGTAAATTATCAGCTCGGATCCCCCCGTGAGGGGGAAGAGCAGAGAAAGACAAAGTGGGAGTGCCGACAGAACGCTACCCAAAAAGCTCGTCAGGTGTTCCAGGCACGAGAATGTGTCACCAAAACAGCACTGCCTCGCGCGATGTATGTATCAGAACACTTTGATCTTTGCCAAAAGGCCAAGATAAGCTGTATTTATTTGCTCCCCCACCGAGCAAGTTAGGCACAAGACCGATTTTTAATGTGAGGAGTGAAGGGGAAATGGGGACCAACTCCCTGGGGAGCAAGGGAGCTGGACAGTGACAACTGGTATGAAGGGCTGCCCCTACATTAACCAAAACCCCATATGTGGGGTGTGCCCCACACATGGTCCTTGCCTGTAGCATCTGCCGGAACAGACACTACGCCTCGATCTTGGCCAAAAGGCCAAGAAAAGCTTAAAAAGCTAAGAATAGCATCTATTAACAACAGACCTTTGATCTTAACTAAAAGGGCCAAGCAAAAAAGTGTTACGGACAGACCGACCGACGGAGTGACTTATAGAGTCACTTGCACGTGACTAAAAATGAGAGCAAGAAAATAATATGGTTAGGCTTAAACATGGAAACTAATAGGACAAGATATTCTAGTAAAAATATAATGACTTTATAATTTAAAATATTGCAGCATTAAGAATGTTTTTAAAATTCAATTGAACATTATATAATCAATTCTTAATGCTGCAATATTTTAAGTTATAAATTTATATTTTTTACTAGAATATCTTGTCCTTTTCTTTTCCCTATTTAAGCTTAACCATATTATTTTTCATGCTCGCATTTTTCTATTGTAATATAATATATATATATGTGTCTAATGTATTTGCCTGAATTCAATGTTTAATAGTTCTTAATTCTCTTTATTCCCATGGCAATTGTTTAGTGGCCCTGTATTTACCAGGCAGAGATTCATTTTCTGTAATTCACCTATTTCTTTGTTCGTTTTTGGAGGGAATGAGCTATCGTTTCTTTGTGTGTTAGAAGGTGACTTAGTTTTAATGTAGATATGTTTAGATATGCCTGCTTATATTTTTGTCTATACTAGTTTATTATAATTATTCTTATATACATTTTTTTTTATTATTATGTGTTATTATCCTAAGGTAAAATCTATTTTGTCTGTACATATGTTTGCTATTTCACTTCTTCGATTTAGTATGTACATATGTTTATTAAAAATTGATTCTTATTTTCAGGTAATAATCATCGGTGCCTACATAATCACAGATTGTTTCTTCAGTGTTTATGAGATGGCAGTTGATACATTGTTTCTCTGTTTCTGTAAGTACCTTTTTTTTTGTCTGTTTTGTATTTTTACTATGTACGTCCTTTCTTATCAAGGCCCAAAGGCTACTTGAGGATAAGTGATAATAAGTTTGTCAGGTAAATAGTGAGACAACACTATGAGGATTGGAGATGGTGGTTGAAGAATGAGTGAACATATCTGCACATCTATCAGCAGGCAGACTCTATATATTTGATTATTCGTTCAGGCAGACATTCTTAAAACAACAGAAAGCTTCTGTTTAGTAATACGTTTTTTTTTTTTTTTTTAATTTTCTGTTATCTTCTTTTTTATATCCATCGAAGGTATGGATGTATGGTCCAAAGGGCGAATGAACTCTTTTTCTGGGTCAACGGCCAACTAGCACCGTGTATATTTGTGTGTGTATATGTGCATTGGGGTGGAGAGGGCTCCCGTAAGCCGTGGTGAAGGCAACCTTTCTAGGAGAAGCAAATCTCTGATTTAAAAAACCATAAAGCGGGAGACCAGTACCCGCATTAAGCTGGTCTGCAGTTTAATTTGTTGCTGGCTATCTTGCTCTTGCTTGTTGCTGGATCTCAACATTTTGAACCGAAAGAGAGAGTTAGCTGTCGTACAAAGCTAAGACTCTGTAATATCATCTTTGTATAGATACTCCCTCAGGCATTTGGGCTCATGGATTTTAAATGTCTGAGGGAGTGACACTCGTCTGACAAGACGTTGCAATCATCATCATCATCATGGTCCAAGCAATTTTTTTCTTCTTGAAAAGTTCGGTTTTTACTTTTCATATAGTTGTCTACTTATCAGAAATGTGTGTTGGGCTGTATAGAGATTTGTGGGAAGATTTATTTAAATAGTAGTTGGAGTGCGAGCGAAGGTCAATGGGACTGCTAGCGGCGGTGGGGTGTTAGTGTCATGGGGGGGGAGGGGTAAGAGCATGCCAGTTCTAGGGTCAGTAGCAGGAACGGGTTAGATGTGGTGCGGCAAAGGTTGAAATAGTTATGCGAAGCATTTAAGTATTTGATTATATGGACACCTTCAAAAGTTCAGCATTGCTCTCAACAGGTCGATGAAACCCAGGTACATCTAACACACTGTAACTTATGTGATATTCTTCTTTATACTAGTGGGGGTACCTGGCGTTGTCTGGGTGTGTCAAATAAGGAATCCCCCCCCCCAAAAAAAAAACGGTAGTAGAATCAAAACAGTAGGCAGTTTGGGTGGAGAGAAGTGTTTAAAAAAAAAAAAAAAAAGTGGTGGTAGGCAAGTAGACTCGAACTCGTAACACGAAGAAAGAAAAGAAAGTGACAAACAAACGTGACGTC
Organism: Euprymna scolopes; assembly: GCF_053919585.1. Lineage (NCBI taxonomy): Eukaryota > Metazoa > Mollusca > Cephalopoda > Sepiida > Sepiolidae > Euprymna > Euprymna scolopes. Next base: position 22,181,529 of record NC_136525.1, on the reverse strand, counting down.
TTTGCTGTTGCGTCCATGGCAAAACTGGAAGTCATGAACGTTGAAATTAAGGCTAGTCAATCGAAAGATGATGACTTGCAAAAATGTCAGCAGAAAAACCGACGCCTCCTTGTAGAAATTTGCGAAGAAATTAATGTTTTTGGCCAATTTTTCGAAAATGAGCTTCATCGTCAAACTTCAAAATGATACCAATCTCATGAGGATCCATCACGTGGGTCGATAGTTTTTGGCAGACATACAAACACACACATTTTGCCCTTTATATATATAGATCGATTGTACAAAAAAGGAAAGTGTACTCTATCAGGGGGCAAGCACAAATTTGTATATTATAACCCCATACAAAAGGATAACCATACCACCCCTGAAAATGGAGCTACCTGTAGGCTGTGTAGATGGCGATCTATGATGCCTGAGGATGGAATTTTGGTGGCTGAGAAGGCTATGTTCAAGTGACTTTTAATACTCTATTTTAGCTGGACAGAAGATTGAAGAGGCTCAATCCAATCAAATCCTGCAATAGTATCTGTTTATCCCCAACCATATTAGTCAATCTGATTCTTCATAAAATCGAAACCTTTTTATGTGCTTCTATATTATAAGAAAAAATTGAATTTCAAGTAAAACAAGTGGTACTTATGTAATTGTCAAGTCTCAAATAGTAAGATATCCAAAAATTACAAAATATGATAAGATAGAAAAATAATTGTTAATGAAAAAATATTTGTGAAATCACTGTAGTATGCTTACTAAAAAAGATAAGTTGACAGGAGAGATAATTAAGTTCTGTCGCTTATGTCACATGAACATTATTCAAAATGTCTGACAAATTTTATTCACCGTCTAAACTGTATAAAACAGTTTTTCATTAATAATTATTGTTCTACCTCATCGTTTTCTATCATTTTTGGATATGTTACTATTTGAAACATGACAATAATGTAGGTACCATTTGTTTTACTTGAAATTCAATAAATTTTTTTGTTATTATAGAAGTACCCCTTTTTATTTTCTTCCTTAACCGAAGGCAGTGGCTGAGGGTCATCATGCTGAGAACAAAGGAGATTACCAATGCCAAGGAGTAACATTTTCTAAGAATGTTTTCTGGTGGTAATACCGGCACCCTCTCTATAAAATTTTTATTCAAAGAGTAATGTATTCTGGGAGCATAAAATAATTATCCTATCTATAGAATTACATTCGACAATTTTATTCCGCATTAAATAACTCATAGAAGATTGATATGCTGTAAAACAAACTATTCATACCTTGCCTAAACCTAACCCTGCCATGAAAATAATTTTTTTCATCTTTTGTGTAGTCATGAGGAGTTCCGAGCTTGGTGGTTGGGGTAATAATTATTGGTACCTAAATTATTTAAGAAACTAGAATACCCGTCCCAGGATGGGTAAAATTTCTTTCCTGAACAGAACAGCTTTCCACCACTTTTATATCCCATATGAAGATTAATATAATGTTCCTCAGCTTTTTTTTTTTTTTAATTTATTTACTGAAGCTTTTTGATAAGTATATTTTGCCTCAGCCCCCAAATCAACAGAGTTTAGAACATTCTTGTAATGATCTTTTTCCTGTTGACTGCGATGTAAGGCTGGTCCTGTGCAGTTCTAGGAGGGCCACATTTCTGGGCTTATCTTCTCCTTTTTAAAAGCGGTTAGTTTATTGCCTATTGCCTCTACTGAGGAATGCTGACTGGGCTGCCTAGGCATTTTTGGTGCAACTTTATTATAGTGTGTTGTCCAACCCAATTATATATTTTCCCACAAAGGCATTTCAGTGTAAAACATTACTTACATGTAATGTCAAAATTAGTATAAATTCAAAAAATTGCAAAAAGTGGTTCAGTAGAAGTTGTGCTAGAGCTGATTTTCTGAAAAAAACAAAAAAAAATGCATGCAGTGCATTGAGAAGCAAAATGACCAACCTGAAAGATAGTGTCATCAGATTCTGCACAAAGCAAATTAAACGATAGAATGCAGTTATCTCCCCCTGTTTTCGCTCGTCTAAAGGGGTTAATTTACAGTGAAAAATCGTAACTTCCAAAAATTCTGTTTTTACTTACAATTATTTTTCTACCGGAGTATTTTTCTTAATTTTCGGAAATTTATACTAATTGCGGCATGACACATAAGTATGTAACAATGCTTTTCACCGAAATGCATTTTTTCAAAGACACACTAAAGTTGTACCACATTTTATGCAGAGTCAGAGCGTTTTCCCCTTATCCACTTTTCAATCCCACTTGTGTGACATAGCTTACTGTGGGAAATACCTTATTTTTACTGGATTTTTTTTTTTGTTTTTTTTTGTTGTCGCATGGAAATAATTTGTAAATTAAATTTTCTATTTTTTGTTTTAGTGGAAGACTTGGAGAAACACGATGGAACTGCCGAGAAGCCTTACTTCATGAACAAGAATCTGATGAAAATCCTGGGAAAATCTAACAAAGTAGCCAAGGACTAAATCTCTTCAATGATAAAAAAAAATTATTTTAAATTTAAAAAAATTTAAAAAAAACAAAAACAAAAAAAAACATTCGACCTGACCCATTTATTGATGATCCGAGCTCCCTTTTTCAAAAAAAAAAAAAAAAATCCATCCTTTTTTTATTAACATAATCTATGAATCTGAAACCAAACTACTTCAAAATGTTTATAGGCTATTTTTGAAACTGTTATAAAAAGAAAAACAAAAACTGGTGGATGTATATGACATGTCTTTAATCCGTCTAAAATTTTTATTTAATATAAGTTTTTAAAATTTTTACATTTTTGGACTAGTATCGGTTAAGCACAACATTTTTATCATTCATTGTTTTATGAAAAGACGTGAAGTCACTTGATGTAAGAATGAGCAGGAAGAAAGTTTTCACAACTTTGCAGTCCTTGGAAAGAAACTTACAATGAAATATAAAAACTGAATTGATGGAGACCACTAGACTAATGAGCCAAACGAGCTGAAACAAAGGAAGCAGGGAATAGATCAGATAATTCTGAAGAATACATGCCATAGTATTAAAAAAAAAATGAAGAAAAAGACTGATGTCAAGTCTGAGAGAGGTTGCAGTGAAGAATTAAAAAAAAAAATTGACAAGTTCAATTTTTACATGGAAACTCATTTTGCAATGAAAATCGAAACATAAAATTGTTTCTTCTAGTGTTAGTATTTTCCAAGGAATTAACTGCCTAAAATTTGAATTGATTTTTTTTTTATAAGTATTTTATTTAAAAAAAAAAAATATATATATATATATATATATATATATATATATATATATATATATATATATACATATACATTAGTGCCTATTGGGTGTTTTGGGGTTTCGTTAATCTAGCCATACTGGGTCTAGGGTAGAAACCAGTTTATAGTGGCAGACTAACTCTTCACCACCATTCTGTAGAAAAAAAAGGGGGAAAAATAAAGTCACTAACTCAAGTCAAGAGTTAATGTCTTATATGGGAACACAAAAAAAAATTATCAATGCTTGTCTTGAATTAGTAATTTGGATTTGTCTCCCCTTTTTCTCAGACCTCCTTCCTACTGAAAGGAGCTAAAGAGTCAGTCTCTCACTTTTCTATTCCAAACCCAGCATGGCCAGATCGATTGAAACCTTAATACACCCAACACTCTGTAATGTATAGTTTTTAAATAAAATACTTCATATTAGTTCTTGTAGAAATTTATAATCGAGCAATTAGTTTACACACATATATATATATGTGTGTGTTCCAAATAACTTTGTCACGTGCTTGAGAACAAACTTCTGGCATTTATCAGAATCTTGGGACATATTCAAATTTTTTATAGGAGTTCATTTTATTATGTAACTTGAATACAATTTTTTTTTTTCTTCAAATGTTAGTATTTCCCCAAACTTGATTACCACTCTAAGATTTTGATATTTTTGAACTTTGGAATTATGATACCAAATTTTAGATTCTAATATTTTTTTTTTAAAAGGTTTACCGTTCAATTTTTAGAGGATAGTTCAGTTTATTTAATGATTGTGTTTTTGTGTTTTTGTTCGTTTTTTTTTTCCATAATGTGTATTTTAGAGAGCTTCGCCACATGCTTGATAACAAAATTTTTCTACTTATCACAGCCTTGGACCAACCTTTCAGCAGCAGCATACCAGTATTAACTCTTATCTGGTCGGCCCATCTCTTTAGTAGTTGTCCTCAGAAAGTTTAACGTAAAATTACCCCATTACTCGAAATTTCGAAAAGATGTCCATAACTAAACTTAAAGACTGATCAAAAAATCAAGTAAGGGACACCATTTTACGTATTCATAACATTTTTTTATGTAAGTTTGTGAAAAATTTGTGCTTAATCGGTAATAAAAACCTAAAATAACATTTTAGACAGAAGAGGAGAAGCATTTCAAATATGTCTACTAAAAATTCTTAAAAAAAAATATGAAAAAAAAAACAAAAAAAAAAACTGGTGCCTTTTTTCAATCGCTTTTACCAGAACTTAAATATGAATTCTTAAGGGGATTTGTCATTTTCTGTTTTATTTTAATATTTTTGTCTTTCTTTTTGTTTAAAAATTTTTTTATTTGGTACTCGCTCGAAAATACATGAACATTTTTTATTAATATCTATCCAAAAATAAAAGTGTTTTCTTTTCCAATAAAAGAGAAAAAAAATATTATGGGTGCTGAACTAAATATCCAGTAAAGCTTAGTACCTGGCATGGTTTGAATTTCTGAATACAGCCAAAATACACAAACATCTACTAAGTAAATAGACACTGTTTATAATCATTAATAATGAAGATTGCTGTCAGAATTTTAGGTGAGATGATATGGTTATTTTTTGTTCTGTTAAGAGTGGAAAGTTGAATCCCAAGGTTTGCATCTATTTGATCTTAAATTCACTTTTGGATTTACTTGTAATATGATTCCTCTGAAACCGAGGAGTGCACTGCTTCTTTGATTCATGGCGTACTTAAAATGTAGATATTTTAATATTTTAAACACAAGATTTGGGGCATGTTTTATGCAATCATCATCATAGCTGAGATTCATCGTCGAGCAGTGTCTGAGGCATCTGTCAGGTCTACATCAGAGCATGCCGGACTTGGGGAATAGTCTGTAAGGATGTGTGCAATAGTCTGCACATCGGTGCCACAGGGATGTTGAGCATCTTGTACATAGCCCCACTCTTGCAAATTGTCCAGGTTTCGGCAACATTCGCTTCGGCCTGGTTGAGTGTTACCTACTCTTTTTAGGGGAGTTCAGATTTTGCCAGACTTTCTCCCAGTGCCAGAAGAGTCTTGTTGTTGTTGTCTTTCATTCCACTAATACAAGCAGAAGGACGCTTGTGCTTGTCCGAAGCCTGTGACAGTGGCAAAGCTTTTGCTTGATTGCAGTCACTGTGGCATCTCTTGATGTCCAAATAAGGAATGGTGATTGTCATTGTCCTGCTTGTTATGCTTTGCCTTCATTATCACGTATCAACAGATCTGCAGCAAAGTGATTCCAGACATTCTGTCAATAAATGGCAGCATGGTCAATTTCAGGTTGTCGATGATCATCCTGCATGCCTTGTTGAACTCTGTCAATCATCGGCATGTTTTACAATCGACAACAAACTGAAAAAAAGTGGTCAAAAAACAAATATACAACAAATAAATGTTACCAAAGGCAAGATGAATTACTCTTCTACCTACTTGGATAAGTTTTTGGTGTTTTAACTTATTTTAATGCGTTTAAGTTTGAAATGCAAAAACTTAAACAGATAGAAGAGTTACTTTATCTTGCCTTTGGTAACAATTATTTTTTTATAAATTTCTTTTTTGACCACTTTTTTCAGTTTGTTGTCTATAGCAAAAAAAAAAAAATAAATAAAAATAAAAAAAAAAAAACATCCCAGAAGTTCAAATCGATATAAAATATTGCTGTTTCGAACATTTCTTTCTACTTTTGCATGACCAGGAGTGCTCCAAAATTGTAAACATGAATTATTTTTGTAGGGTGTCTACTTACTTTTGTGTTTGTGTATATATGTATATTAATATGCGTAACTGCTACCATCCATGTATTATAATATCTTTGTATGTACATAAACAAAAAAATTGTCATGCTCGGCATCCAGCAGTAGCAGCAAGCCATTTGCACACAGATATAAACATGTAGATAGAGACAAGGTAGAAATAAATTTTTAAAAACTCAGTAAAAGGTATATAAACACAGAAGAGTAAGTAATCCATGTTGTTAAAAAAAAAAAAAAAAAAAAATTTCGATAGTTTACCATAAAAACAGACCCCTCTCATCAGAATCCTGAAACAAAAGACAAACACGGGTATTTAGCAGAATCCAAGAGAAGCGAAAATACGGGTCAAAAGTTCAAATATGTAACAAATTCATGTTACCAAAGGCAAGATAAGTTACTCTTCTACTTACCTGAATAAGTTTTTGATGTTTTAACATATTTTAAACCGTTTATTCGGTTCGAAAAACAAGCAGTGTAGTATTGGTGAGTTAAAACAATCATTATCGCAGCTGAGAACATGCAATCTTTGTAGTATTAGTAATTGCTCAAATGTCCCAAAAGAAAAAAAATACTGCTAGAAATTCTGTAAGTGTTAGTGGCATTAATTAATTGCATCATTTGAGTAGCCAATCTTTGAACTTTCTCCAGATGTTTAATATTGCATATTAGATATGGGGAAAAGGCCTGGGTGTCATACTCTAACAGTGGTCTAATAAGGGAGACATAAGTACTTCGGGAGGGAGTTTGCAAAAAGAATATTGTATAAGAAATGATACTCCTTGCTTTGTTAGCAGCCTGAATGCAATGTTTATATGGCTTGAAAGATGAGTCAATTAGAAGGGCAAGATCGTTTGTATCGTTCACCTTCTTGTGCAGAGCAGGGTCATCACTGATAATAAAAGCGGAGTTGCAAGGAGGATCTATTGCATTATGGCAGCATTTATCGACATTAAGGTCTCAATCCTATTCAATAGACCATTTCTAGGCATGTTGAAGATTACACGAGATTGTCAATTTTGTTAGTGATAATGTCTTGGAAATATGTTTAAGTTTAAATGACAAAAATAAAAATACAGCATGGAATATATATATATATATATATATATATATATATATATATATATATATATATATATAATGTATGCTGATTATCGTTTCCTTTCCAATATCAGTCACCTAACAGTTTCTAAAAAAGGGGGATAACTGAGTAGTTACAATCGAATTGCAATAGTGTAAGGGGGATAACTGAGTAGTTACAATCGAATTGCAATAGTGTAAGGGAGATAATTAAGTCTAATTGCCTGAGATTTGAGAAAGAATCAGTAGTTCAATTGTTGCATTCAATACGGTATTACTGGAGAAGAGTATACCACAGAACGAAGTTCCTGTGGTATGCAAATTGTTTCCATTTTTTATTTCTTTTTTTCTCTTTTCTTTTTTTTTTACTGGGATGGGCCGCACCACTTATAAAGGTCCAAAGGTTACTCAAGGATAAAAGATTGAGTGTCAGTTGGTCAGTGAGACAACACAGTACAGTGACAGTGGTAATAGTGGAATTTTAGTAACGTTTGTTTAGAGTATGGCTAAACAGGAACTTGTCCATGTTAGACTTTAAAATATATTTTAAACAAAAAAGCATCAATTTCTAACAATTCTGCTCCAAAAACAAAAATGGCATAAATGGATGCAGTTGATGCAAATATAGAATGGAAGCTACCGAGCATGAAACAAAACATGAAACTATACAGAAACACCCCATTTCAAAAAACTTTCCCAGTTTCAACACTTCTTGCGCTAATATACTTAATATATTATTTCAAAAAGACTTCATTTATAGAAATGTAAAAAATAAAAATGTATTTTTTATTGTTAAAGCTAAAAAAATAATTGAAAGAAATGTAAAAAAATAAAGTTGTTTTTATTTCCTAATAACACAAGCATTATAAAAACAAAAACAATTTCTTGAAACAAAACACATGATTTCGCACTTTGCACACGAAACAATAAAAAAAAATTTTTTTTTAATTTTATTTTTTTTACATTTCTATAAATGAAGTCTTTTTGAAATAAAATATAATACAAGTTTTGAAACTGGGATAGTTTTTTTGTTTTTTTTAAATGAAGCGTTCTATACGGTTTCGTTTCATGCTTGGTGGCTTCCATTCCATATTTGCGTCAACTGTATCTATTTGCGCCATCTTTTTTTTTTTTTTTGGGGAGCACAATTTTTAGAGATTGCCTTAAAGGCTAATTTCATTGAGCAACAAATCAGAATTGAAACCGGTGTTGTTGGCGAAAAACTACTATGTGATAAAGCTCTAGTGGCAAATAGTTCAAGTTGCAAGCAAATTGATTCCATCAACTGAGACCATCTTCCCCCCCCCCCACCCCCCTTTTTTTTTCATAATTTACCATGTGCACATATTTTTAATGTTGCGAGGAAAACCAAACAAAAAAAAAAAAAAAGACCAAAACTCTATTAAGAGAAGTAATCTTGTTTTATTTTACTTCAGTCGAAGTTCTCGGAAATCAAGGGACCCCTTCCTGGGGGCTAACATTTGATTTCAATATGATATGATTTGAATATTCCATTAAAGTTTTCTTTAACGTCTCAAAAGAAGTTAGGAATATAATTTTCCTCTCCTCAATTGTTATAGTATATCTTTCTTTTGGTCTTACTGGATTCAAGGACAAGAATTTATCTAGTCTAGTGGAGTATCCAGTTTCGTGTTGCTTTGCTACTTGAGGTAACATCAGTTGGAGAAGGTGCAGTATTCCTTGTAAAAGCCAGTGTGGGTAAACCATACCGAGGAGATCTTATTTGGGCTGCAGATACTGTGATTTTGAATATTTGGTCAAGGTTTTCTTCTATAGAAAAGTATCCCCACGCTAGATTGTTCTGGTAAACTCTTGTATAGAAAGACTTTAGACATTCGAGGATATTGTCTAGTAGGCATTCAAGTTCTCTATGGGTTTGGTTGTGTGCTAAAACATGCAATAATAACTCTGTACAAAGACAAGACTGACAAGGAACATTCAACGTTTGAGATAACTTTAAATTTTGGTTTCATTTGAGTGTTAAAAGGTTTGGTTTTATACTTCTAAGGAAAGAGAAAGGAAGAAATTGAAAGACGAATGTTTATAAGAGTACTTATTCCTTTTGCAGGTGGAGTATCTTCTCTTCAGTTTTCGGTGGTCTTGTAGTAGTCCTTAACAGGAGTATTGTCAGCTTCAACTTCGAAAGCGTATTTTGTAGCTTGACACTGTGTTTGTCTCTTGTTTTCTCTTGGTCCCTTTTCTTTCTTATCTCCCTTGATTCACAAAATTTCTGCTATTTATATCTCCTCACCGGCTTGCATGACACATTAGCTGCCCATCCCTTATTTTAGCTACACACCCTTTCCATTGGCCAGATTAAGTTTTGGCTATTTTTTTTTTCTTTCTCTGACTGTAAGGGTGTGTGGAGCTGATGTGCAGAGATGCTTTTGTATGCTTTGTATGCAATAGCTGATGAGTCAGCATTCGATTGGGTTGTATTATTTTTATTCATAGATCCCCACATAATATAGGTTCGGCTTTGAATAGACAAATACAAAATCTCCATTATTAATACAAGTAATAATATACTTTCAGCTTTAGCTACACAGATACAACAATATCTATTAATAGAAGTAATATAGTTTCAGTTTCAACAGATACTAAATCTCCATTAATAATTGAAGTAATAATATAGTTTCGGCTTTGGACACAGATACAAAAATCTCTTAATAAAAGTAGGAGTATAGTTTCAGTTCAGGCAGATATCAAATCTCCATTCGCAATGGATGTGGCTTGTGGACTTAAAAATGAAAGAAATAACTCGTTTCTTGAATAAATGTTCGGTACCTGTATAAAAAATATTTACTAAGAAAAACCAATATTTGCCTTTCCATGGAATCATGGCGAGATTCCATGGTTTACATTTTTTTTTTCTTTTAATTTTGTTGAATATATTTTTCTAAAACTTTTAATAAATGTTGTACAGTCTAAATAACCAGCTGCTTTTGTTTGTTTGTTTTTCTTTCTTTTCTTAATCTGCCTTTTTGTGGTTAAATGTCTTTCAGTTGTTATCAAACAAAACCGGAAGTTCTCAATGCTGATGTAAATTCAATGACCGACAACATTTAAAAAAAAAAAAAAAAAAGTATAATTTGAAGTGCATATTTAGAATTAAACATATTTTAAAAAATAAATTGTAAAAAAAATCGGTTCTTTCTTATTGTAGCAAAATTCGAAAATTGAAATATTGAAATTCAAATCATGCTTTTGTCACAGTAATAAAAATGTCCAAAAGTTACGAAAGACGATAAGGTAAAAAATTAGGTGCAAGTCTATAAATGGGCCACAACAAATCTTTTATACAATAAAAATCTGAAAAAAAATCTTTAATGTACATACTTGTCACTGCATGAAGATGTCATATTCCAAAAATCACGTAAATCGATCAAGTAGTTTTTTTTTTATTTAAGAAAATCAAATATTATCGGACGATTCATCGAAGAAAAAGACACGCGCCATCTTGTTTGAGAGATAACGCAACTAACGACCCCTGGCGGAAATATGGGTCAACAAGGGCAGTACATGCAGACCATCGAATATTTTATCAATCAAGTACTTTTTTAAGAAAATCAAATTTTACGATTTTTAGGGATAATAAATAAATAAATTGACTTCTTTTAATAAAGAATGTGTCTTTTAATAAAGATAATGCGGAGGGCAGACCATCGACTATTTTTAAAAATTTTTTTTATTTTTTTGAATGTCAAAAAGCCCTTTTTGGGTTTGTATTACGGTACACATAGATTCGAAAAAGTTGTCAGAAAACAAATATATAATAAATAAATGTTATCAAAGGCAAGATAAGTTACTTTTCTACCTAACTGGATAATTTTTTAGCGTTTTTATTTAATGTAACATGTTTATTCAGCTCGAAAAACATACAGTGTGTACCGATGTATTGGAAAATTTAAAATGGCGCCCAACTCTCTTTCATACGGTAAGTTTGGGAAAAGGGGTTATAAATAAAAAAAAAACTAGACAATACTGTTAGAAAGTCGCTCAATATGTTACCGTGACATAGGCTGACATATATTCGGTGGGTTTTTAACAGTATTTTGTATATTTTTTTATTTTTAACTCATTTTCCCAAACATACTGTGTTCAACAGAGAAGCCGGCGCCATTTTTAATTTTCCAATACATCGGTAAATACTGTATGTATTTCGAACTGAATAAACATGTTACATTGAATAAAAACACTAAACAGTTATTCAGTTAAGAAGAAAAGTAACTTATCTTGCCTTTGATAACATTTATTTGTTTTTTGAACAAACCCCCCCCCCCAAAAAAAAAAATAAATAAATAAAACTACTTGATTGATAAAATATTCGATGGTCTGCATGTACTGCCCTTGTTGACCCATATTTCCGCCAGGGGTCGTTAGTTGCGTTATCTCTCAAACAACATGGCACGTGTCTTTTTCTTCGATGAATCGTCCGATAATATTTGATTTTCTTAAATAAACAAAAAAACTACTTGATCGAATTATGTGATTTTTGGAATATGACATTTTCATGCAGTGACAAGTACGTACATTATAAAGATTTTTTTCAGATTTTTATTGTATAAAAGATTTGTTGTGGCCCATTTATAGACTTGCACCAAAAATTAACTATTAAGGAAAATAGTTTTCTAAGAAATTAGCAATTTTAGCTTACATGAACAGCGCAAGGGAGGTAATTCATTTTTGAAAACTATCAAAAACTTAAGCCAATTCAAACTATGGGTTATATCCTTTGTGTTTATGTTGCATGTGACGAAAAAAACATGGCCGAAATCTTTTTTTCGTTAAATCTTGGAAATACGTGTTTTATGTAATATTCCATAAATATTTCATTAATTATGACATGACACTTGGGTAGATAACATTGCTTATTGTTGAAATTGACAAAAAAAAAAAAATATGTAGTTATCATTGTTTTTTAAAGAAAACTCATTTTTTTCGGCTGTCGGGGGACAAGATCAAAGTGTAGTATCTGTTCTTCAGATGCTGCACTTCTATTTCTTGTTCTCTTTCGGTGGAGGAGAAATCCTTCACGACTGAGACAATTTTTATTTTTGTACCTTTTCTCCACGTTAAAAAAACGACCCTGGTGTCTAACTCTGTCCCGTGGGGAGGCATAGTAAATAGGTACAATAACGAAGAACTGAAAAATCTTTATAATTTATGTACCTTTCACAGAATGAAAATGTCAAATTATAAAGAAAAAATGTAACGTGATCAAGTAGGTTTTTTTTTTTTTTTTTTTTCTCTCTTTTTTGCACTTCTTCGGTATAAGAACTGGAAACCAAAATATTGAATTTCAGTTTAAGCCAACTGTACCTTTTTTAATTGTCATGTCGAAATTAGTAAAATATCAAAAAATTATGAAAAACAAAATAGAAAATGAATTATTAATGAAAATAGATTTCCAAACTATGAGTTACTTCAGAGTTTCCAGATTGGTAATTTTAAAGCTAAATTTCGAGAATTTGGCTTTTAAAATTTTTTACGTAGTTTGACCTTCAAAAATTATGGTACTTGTACAGTTTAGTCAAGACATTAAAAAATGAAAATATCGAAAATTTTTTAAATTGTATGTATCCGTTATGAAACGAAGTTCTCCGAAAAAAATTTCACTTAATTTCATCAAGTAGTTTTTTTTTTTTTTTTTTTTTTTTTTTTACAGCGAAAAAAACAATTTATGATACCGAGCAAAATGTTCGAGTTTTAGGAAGAAAAGGTAGTATTAAAGATGGGAAGGAGTGTCAGCGTTTTAACTGGAGTTATCTCCCTTTGGCATTTCTAAAATTCAAACAAAATTTTATTTAAATCCAAGATGGCTGCCTTCAACGCACTCTCATAAAAACGTGTTTTTCCGCTGTAAAAAAAAAAAAAAAAACTACTTGATGAAATTAAGTGAAAATTTTTTTCGGAGAACTTCGTTCTATAACTGATACATACAATTTAAACTTTTTTCTGTATTTTCATTTTTTAATGTCTTGACTAAACTGTACAAGTTATATTTGGTAGTGTTGGGACGATTAATCGGAAATTAGGGAAAATTTTAGCCTCATTTCCGATTCCGAAAACGATTATTTATTTTTTTTACAATAAAAAGAAACAAATGCAGATGTATGTATTTATTATTCTAAATATTGTTTTTAGAACATATGACTAAGGATCACAGGACTGTGAATTCTATTCTCACATTTAATATTGATTTTCTGGGTTTAAATTAATTCTTTTATCATAAGCAAATACTCAGGAGTCCATTTACTCTTATTTCCTTAGGAAGCAGTTGTAAATATACTTATTTTAGCACCTTTGTTGATAAAAAGTCCATATGATATCTTTGAGTTCAATTAAGTATTAAAAGATTTTAACTGCTCTGCGAAGATTTTTTTTGTGTGTTTCTGGCACCAGCTTCGTCCCGTCATTGTTTGGAATAGTCATCTCTAAAATAAGTTATATTTTATTGTCTTTTTTTTTTTTTTTTTTTTTTCAGTGTTTGACAATCTTACGAGTTTATCACATTAGATAAAATACTTAAAGGAAAAACATTTAGAAATTCAATTAATCAACAAAAAAAATTTTTTTTCTTTACTTGCACTTGAAGCGTTGTATATTAATTAAAAATTGAAATAAGAATTACATATATAAATGGATACGTTTAGAAGGCTAAAAACAATGCATTTTTTTTTTTTTTTTTAAATAAACAAATTTATTTTCTCATACAGTAGAACCGCAGGATACGGTGGTCCTAGGATACTTTTTTTTTTCAGGTTACAATGTTGAATACAATATTTTTCCAAACTCTGGTTACGGTATTTTCCCCACCTTACAGTGTTACTTATAATTTTATTTGATTATATACATGTGTATTATATACTGTACTGTACTTTGTTACTAATTTTTAATGCCGTATACTGGGTTTCTACTGTGTTAGAAATATTTCGATGTTATACAGCCTTAAAAAAAATCATATCAATATTTAAAATTAACCCCCACCCTACTCCCAAAAATGAGATTCTACTTTTTTTTTAAGTGATTGTGCGAACACACCAAAAAAGAAAAACAATTATTTAAAAATTTAGAATGGGATGAGCTGCACATACATTTAATGTAAAACGATCCTCTAATTTCCGGGCCATTCTAACTTTTAGGATAGTTAAATAAATTTTTTACCACTAACCCTAAGTCTGACTGGCAAAGTCATAAAACCATTTGTTTTTTCGTGTTATCATTTAGCCTTAGGGTTAGTACTAGGAAGAAGGCATGTTTTGTATGATTTTTCATAATGACATATTTTATACTAAAGTTTGATCAGGAATATTAACATGATCAAGATTTTCCAACAAAATTGTTTACATCCTTAAAACGCTGTCTGATCCGAAAAAGGTGATAATTTTACGCTAAATTTATATGTGAAACTGAATTTTTGTTAACGTCAAGGGTGTGAGTTCCATTATAGAAACGTTGATTTAATTTGAATAAAATAAAATTTGCATCAAGTGCGCTTGAAAGCCGAATCACAACGTAATATTAAGGAAAATAAACAAATATTTTACTTGCTTAAAATTTATAATTTAAATATATTTCAGAGATAAACTTCATCCTCAGTATGTTTTCTTTCTTTTTTTTTCTCTTCTTCTTTCTTGCCATGTTGTAAAGCTGGAGAAAGAAAAGTCTGTAAAGATCCGCACGTTGTTTTCTGCAGTTGTATTTTGAAATGTTAGAACTGTGCGTTGGCAACATGAGATTAACATCAAAGGTGTGAGTTCCATTTTAGAAATGTTGATTTAATTTGAATAAAATAAAATATGCATCAAGTGCGCTTGAAAGCCAAATCACAACGTAATAATTTAAATTATAAATTTCAAGCAAGTAAAATATTGGTTTATTTTCCTTAATATTACGTTGTGATTTGGCTTTCAAATGCACTTGATGTGTATTTTATTTTCTTATATGAATTTTTGTTGTTTTATTTTATTGTTCCTATTTACAATGTCTCCCCACGGGACAGAGTTAGACACCAGGGTCGTTTTTTAATGTGGAGAAAAGGAACAAAAATAAAAATTGTCTCGGTCGTGAAGGACTTCTCCTCCACTGACAGACCAAGAAATTGAAGTGCAACATCTGAAGAACAGATATTACACTTTACCACTAAGTTTTTAAGGCTGTTTATATGTAATCGCCTAAAAATGAAGAATGACCTTTTTTTCTGGTGGATTAGCATATGTTGCAGAATTCTTTCACAACAAAATGTTATCATTGCGAATAGTCGAGGGTGTTGGGGACTTGCATAAATCCCCTGAAATAAATGAAAAGAAATACACTAGCAAATAATGTAAAATAAACTTTTGTTTATTTTCGTTAAAAGAAAAGAAATTATTTTTTTAGTGTGCGCCAAGGTGGCAGCCAGTATGGAAGAAGGAAGGGAGAAAGAAGGTGAAGACTTGAGAGCGTGAGAGAAAGAGTCTGACTATGTGTTGTAGCGAAGTGAAAGAAAGATAGTCAAGCAATGTTCTTTGACGTGCGAGAAAAGCTGTCATTTCAGCTACTGAATTTCAAGTGTTGCTGTTGGTGTCGGTTATCCCTTTCTCTGATGAGAGTTCTCTCTGCCTTTTCTATTTCTTTAGCGGCTTCCAGAGACTTGCAAAAATAAAATTTTTAAATCGAGCCCTGATTGGTCAAAAATTAATATTTTTTATTAAAAAAAAATCTGCTTTCAGCTAAGTAGGCCATTTCTCTAGCGTCCTGCTTTTTAACCCAAGAGGTATGGTATGGGTGAATGCTGTAATTACCGCGCAAATGAATTTCTAAATTTTTAATGTGTGTGTGTGTCTTAGAAAAATAAAATAAGAAACAGCACAGGGGGGGGGGGCCAAAAAAATATCAAGCTGTAATAATTTGTTCAAATTTTTTCAACATAATCACCCAGAATATCTTGTTTCACCATGATAGCAAAATCCACCTTCCATAGTATAGAATGCATCTTACAAAACTGAACACAAAACATAGAATCTTGAAAACGTACATATGGTCAATTCTCCTTTACAGTTTGAAAGTTGAACTGTAACAAAGATGGTGGAAAGTCGTTTGGAAGCAGCGGATATGTTTTTTAAGGAGAATTTTCTGAATTTCATGGACAGAAAGGGGGGGGGAAGACATGCTTAAGGCGGAGCACAACCGTTCACTACTCAATACCGTCCACGCCACACAGTTATAGTTTTTCAGCCATTTTATATGGGCAAACAGCTTGGATAAAAGCTTGATATTAGGGAAAATCGCCAGAAGAAAGAGCTGAGGAAGACAACGAACAAAGTTCACTGACAGTCTCAACAGAATCACTGGAAACACGACTATAGATCCTATCAGAAAGACCGAATGCAGAGAGGACTGGAGAGCCATGATCATCGATACCGGAAAAGGAAGAATCACATAGACAAATTTTTCCAATGTAATCACCTAAAAAGTAGAATCTTACTTTTGGGGGGTGACAAGGATAGGTAATTGCAGCTAAAGGTTTTAATATACAAATTTGCTAGTAGTATATTTTCTAAATAATATATTTTTACAATAAAATAGATCAAATAATCGATCAAATCTTTATAATTAGGATAAAAAATATATTCTTGGACCAAGGGAATTCACAGAATAATTAACAACCCCCGCTATTCCTATATTAAGAATGGATTTCTAAATAATATTATTTAGAATATGAGCAGAGGCTACCTAGCATTGTCTGGTCATAAGATGTTATTTTAATTTATGCAAATTTCATATAGAGTCAATTTTCTATCGATACTAGCCTGGGTGCCTGGCGTTGCCCGGGTGTTGAGCAAAAAAAAAAAAAAAAAAAGAAAAAGTGCCTCGAACCCGTACTGCGAAGGAAGAAAAGAATGTGAAAAAAAAAAAATGTGACGTCTTTACTGTTTTGACCATTGTCAAACCGGAAGTGGCAAAGGTTCAAATTAAGGCTAGTCAATCGAAAAGAGGGGATGAGTTTCGAAAATATCGGCGAAAAAAAGCGACCTCTCTTTGTAGAAAAGTGCCCAGTTCAGGGTGAAGGAATGAATGTTTTTAGCCAATTTTTCGATATTTGTCGTCCGAAGGGTCGAGCTTCAAAACGATACCAATCTCATGAAAATCCGCTGCCTCTGTCAAACGTTTTAGACAGAATTACAACATACATACATACATACATAAATTTAAACAGACAGGTGAGATTTATATAATGGATTATATTGTACCTAATAAATATATTGTGACTTCCAAAGTAAAAAAAAATATATATATATATATATATAACTTGGGTGCGATCAGCTAAAATAGAAACTAAAACCAAAATTTATAGTGCTCCAGCTAGAGACGTTACCGAATCAACCATTGTCTGTTGGATAAAAAATAGCTAAAAATAAACTCACATTAACATTTAAATTTATATTTGCGCATGTGTAGAAGAGCGGTTTAAATCTTATTCTTGCCAAAGTTCTCATCTCTGTCAATGTTTACCCCCTTAGTAACTGTTTTAATCGGATGAAGACCCATAAAAAAAACGGCCCACAAAAAATGCAATCATTTGAGTTACCTTGCACTACTCTGCGACATTTCGTCTCGGAGGAGATATAGTTTGAAAAAAAAATGGAGATAGGCAGATATAGTGAGTTTTATAAATGAGATTATTTTTAATGTATAAAGGAGGGCTTTGTAAACTATTCTCTTTTTTTTCACCGTCGTCTTATTGTGCATACCAATCGTTGACTATTTTCAATTATTTATGAACAAATTCAAATAGCATTACGCACGAACCTTGCAAATCTGCTTTGTTTAAAAGAAAGATATATCTTTTTCTCACAACTTTCAATTAATTACAAGAAAAATATGTAGAAAGATTTACTTGTGTAATATATGCCTTCAACACCTCAGTGAACATTTTATGTTTTGCAAAAATAAATATAGATATTACATGAAGTTTACAGTAATTCTTTTTTTTTTTTTTTTTTTTTAAGCCATAAATCTCTAATAAAATATTAGGAAATTTTAAAAGAATCAGAGTTGGGAATTGTATTGGAATCGATAATTTAGAACAGGATTAGTAATTGTACCAGAATTGGGGAAATATTTTGGAATCGTCCAATCACTAGTATTTGACCTTTTTTTTTTTTTTTAAAGTTTGGCCTTACGTTAAATTTTTAAATAATTGTTTTGTTTTGTTGTTTTTTTTTCAACACATAATCGACTAAAAAAAAACTTATTTTGGGAGAAATGGGATTTAGCTGAGAGTACTCATGTATAAATGTATCAATAATTATTTAAATATAACATTTTCAAATATTCTTTAAAAATATGAAAAAATGTATTATTATTCCTTAGCACAAGTGTAAGTGTATTTATCTAAAAAAAAAAAAACAAAAAAAATCCTCTAGAAACATAAAAAGCCTATGATTTCAACTTCATAGGAAACTTATTTACTTCATCACTGTTCAGAAAACAATAAGAAACTAATTTAAAAAAAGACCTTGGGAGCAAACATCCTCAATATAATAGCCATTTTCACTTGCAATGACGCTAAAACCTTTATGTAGGAACACAGTGAAATGAAATAGCTTTGAATACAGAAGATAAACGTAATCATGTTCACAAATGAACTCATGACTAACAGGTGTCACCTAAGGTCAGAATTTTGGAAAACTGAAATAAATTCTATTTTGAAAAAAAAAATGTATTACATTGAGAGACAGAAACAGATGTAATAATTTGATACAGGGAGAGAGGAGAAAAGTTCAAAATTGACAGACATGGAGTAAATTCAGGGAACTTTTATTATTTAACCAATTGAGCGTTATGAATTCTACCAAAGGGAAGAGTCTGTCAGGCATGAGTATACAATTTGATGTATAAAGATTAAATCTGAACAGTATTAGCAGATGTGTACAAAACAGGAGACTTCGATGGTATGGCCACGTTTAAAGAATGAATAAGAATTCTTGGGTTAGTAGAAGTAGAACAGTTGAGGTAGCAGGTTTAGTTCACAGGGGAAGGCCAAGGAAAACACGGGAAGAAGTGATAAAAATGGACTTGAGAGAAAGGTAAATAAAAAAAAACAAAACAAACTGTACAGAACAAGGCAACTTTGTACGGGTCTTGTACATATCAGTTGAGGATACGCCTTTGACAATCAGGCTAGGGTCACGTTAAAAGAGGACGACCTTGTTTCTATTGGGCTGCGATATGATTCAAGAACAAAACCATTCATTTTGATCGTTTGTGTGTGTGTGTCTCTCTCTCTCTCTCTCTCTCTCTCTCTCTCTCTCTCTCTCTCTCTCTCTCTCTCTCTCTCTCCTTTTCTACCTCTCTCATATTGAAGCTGGAAGGCCTTGTTTCTATTGGGCTGCGATATGGTTCAAAGAAAGAACCATTCAGTTTGACTCTCTCTCTCTCTCTCTCTACCCCCTCTCTCTCTCTCCCTTTCTATCTCTCTCTCACATTGAAGCTTAATGGTCTTGTTGCAATATGGTTCAAGGAAAGAACCATTCATTTTGACAATCGTTCTGCCTCCCTCTCTCTCTCTCTCTCACACACACTCTTTTTTTATTCATTAGTCACTAGTTCCCATACTAGAACGCCAGAAAAGTCTTTTCTGTGGGAAAAGCATCTTTAAGGAAGAAAAGATCATCTTCCACTAGGTTTGGAGTTAATTTAGAAGTTCGTCTGTAAAAAGGCGCTTTTAGTAGAACCTCCCAAAATGTGGTAGCAATACCCCATCTGAAAACATATTGATAGAGGGTTGCATTGAGACTCGGGTACTTCCTAGAGCAATCGAATGATCCAATTTATTTTTTTCTAGAAACTTTAGCAACATTTTAGACCTGGAACGAAGCTGGATGGCTTTGTTTCTATCGGGCTGCAACACGGTTCTGTGCAATTCTGGTAGATCCATCCTCCAGGCTTCAACTTCTCTCTTTGAGAAGAGGTTAGATTATTGCTAATCGCCTGGGACGCCCCTATCAGGTAATACTGGCGGGGCTGCTCAAGCATTTTTCTAGGCAAGATTGTGCTTTCTTCTGTGTGCTGGCCTTTCAATCCCCATCTTCTGACATTGTGTCACATCTTTTTTGAGGTGAGAGGGAAATAATTACTGTAATTCCCCACTAGATTTCAAAGTCGATTTTGAACACTGACAAGAAAGTGCTCTGGTTGGCTGGTTGGCACCTCCTCAGATGTTAAGTGGATTGTATAAGGAGATTTATTGCCGAGATTATTGGTCTTATTTAAGTGTGATTGACATATCTGCTATGGCAGCCATCGTCAATCAATATCTTTAAGTAACTCAAGTGTACAAATCATTAAGCAATTGAATACTTATTGGCTTATAGTGAGAAAGAACTTGTTTGTTTGAATTTTTCTTTTCATGTAATTTGTTATGCTAACACATACACATTATAAATAAATCTCACCTGTCTGTTTAAATGTATGTATGTATGTATGTTTGTATGTCTGCCTAAAACTTTTGACAGAGGCGACGGATTTTCATGAGATCGGTATCATTTTGAAGCTCGACCCTTTGGAAAATTGGCCAAAAACATTAATTCCTTCACCTTCAACTGGGCATTTTCTACCGGAAGGGGTCGCTTTTTTATGCCGATATTTTCGAAAGTCATCCCCTCTTTTCGATTGTCTAGCCTTAATTTAAACCTACATCACTTCCTGTTTAGCGATGGACGCAACAACAAACACATTACGTTTTTTTTTCATGTTCTTTTCCTCCTTCGCGGTACGGGTTTGAGCCTGCCTGCCTACTACTACATTTTTTTTTTGCTCAATGCACACATCCAAACACCCAGGCAACGCCGGGCACCCAGGCTTGTAAATATATATATATATATATGACATAATCGTGTTGATACACCTGTTCTCATCAGATCACCAAAGTTAAGCAACATTGAGCCTGGTTATTACCAGCTGAATGACCATTTAAGAATTCTAGTCACTGTATGTGCTCTCCGCTTATCTCGGCATTTGTTCCCAGTCGTCCTGTAAATATACTTCACTTGCCACTAGTATTTAACAATGTCGACTCAAGAGAGGTGTGGTTGCAGATTGCGCACCTCCTGCCACAAAAATTTTACGTGCAGGCACCCCTTCATGGTTATCCATAGTCTGTCAAAAATTGAAGGAGCCTGTGTGTATATATATATATGTTTATATTAATAAAAATATATGTTGCTCTTCTTTTATTGAGCACTCTTAATAACCTCGTTAAATTCATTAGTTATCCCTTTTGAATACCTTTAACCCGGTGTATACATAGGGTTATATACGGCATCATCGCGTTGACACATTGGTTCACGTCAAATCACCAAAGTTGAGTTGATGTGTTGAGCCTGGTTAGTACCAGATAGGTATAATACTGGCAAGGTAACGAGACGTTGCCCGGGATTAAATGAGGATCAAAGAATATTTCACACTCCCATATTTTTATTTTTATCACAGTAGATCAATGAAATAACCCATTTTTCAATCAAATCGATTGATTACCATCTTTAATTGGGGATCTATCACGATGTACCTGGGGGAAGCTTCACATGCCTCTCACAGTGACTAAGTCTACAATACATTGTAGTTTACATTGCACTGTAGAGAACCTACTGTTGATTTTATAAAATGATTTATATATATATATATTGGCTCAAATTAAAGTTTAAAATGCAAAAGTAAAGTGTTATGCTTCAATTTGATCTAAAAAGAAACATTCACTTCGATCGCATCCTTGTCATATCAAAGAACATACTGTTTATTTTATATGCCTGGCCTTTCTGCTTCTGCGGTGATAATGGCTTGAATTTAAGTTTAAAATGAAAAGTCCAGTATCATTGTGAAATTGTGCTTTAAACAGAAACAATCATTTTGAACGCGCCCCTGTCATATCTAAGAAGCTACTGTTGATTTTACATTTTATGCTTTTCGGCTTGTGTGGTAATAAAACTTTGCAAATGAACTTGTGATGTTAGGCTGTGAAAGGTGTTAACTTTGGTCAAAATCGCCTTCTTTCATTGCATTATTTCGATTATCAATATTTATCGAAGATATTCTGACTATTCTGACACAAAAGCTATCTAAGAACACTACCAGGTACACGAAGTATAAAAAATCGATAATCTAAAAAATCTGATTAAAAAAGGAAGTCCGATTTTGTCCGAAGTTAACATTCTGATACAGCCTAACATCACAAATACAGTTTAGAAGTTTTATCACTGCACAAGTAGAAGAGTCCGGCATATAAAGTTAACAGTAACTTCTTTCATAAGACAGGACCGTGTTCAAAATAAATGTTTATGTTTAGAGCACAACTGAACCATGATACCTAACTTTTTCATTTTAAACTTTAATTCGAATCCTTACATAAAGTTTCACTACAGTGCAATGTAAACTACAATGTATTGTGGACTAAGTCGCTGTGGGGAAGCATGTGAAGCTTTCTCCAAGTACATCATGGAGGGTTTCCAACTACGGCAGGTAATCAATCGATTTGACTGAATTTCAGCTGATGTATTGGAAACATTTATTGATCCTCATTTAATCATGGGCAATGTCAGGTCCCCCTGCTAATATATATATATATATATACTAGCAAAAGTACCCGTCGTTGAATGGGTTCAAAAACAGCCTACAGAAAATGGACTCTGATTTATGAAACTATGATAGGTTATGAAAAGGAAGGGTTGTAAAGAGATAGCTTCGAATTATTTGGGGGTATCAAAACCAAAGCAAAATATGATGAAAGTAAAAATAAAATAGATTAATCCCATAATTTATTATACCATACCTCTTCACACTGAAACACTTATCAAAATATTCTGTGGATCTATATTAAAGAACCTTGTTAAACTTTGTGACATATTTCCATTCTATGGAGGTCAGGTGCGAACGAATACCCCATAATTTTATTATACCATATTTCTTCAAACTGAAACATAATTACCAAAGTATACTTACGCAGATAGATATGAAAAGTTTTTATTAAAGTTTGTGCCTATTTCCATTCTATAGAGGCCATGCGCAAACGCAGACCCCACAATTTTATTATACCATCCCTATTTAAGTTAAAACATACTTATCAAAGTATTCTTATGTACATCTATATCAAAAACACTTGTAAACGTTTTTTTTTAATTTTTAAATTTTTACTTCCACACTTTGTGGACCAGGCGGGAACGCAGACCCCACAATTTTAATGAACCACCATTCTGCCAGATCAAACATACCCATTCCTGTGTCTCGATACATCTTCTATCATTATATGTAATCAGTTTTTTAAAATAGTCAACCATATAGGAGCCTATTCATGACCAGATACACACATACACGCACACACACACACACACACACACGCACACACATTCAGCTTTATATTATATTATATTATATATATATATATATATATATATATATATATATATATATGTCTTATTTATAGTATTTTGAATTTTACTGGGTTTATAAAATTGAAAATTCCGTAATCGTTCATATAACCAATAAGTCTTAACTCAAAATGAGATGACTTAAACTGTAAGCTACAAAATTATCATATTTCATAATTGAGCATTCATACATTGTTTTAACAAAATCAAGACATCAAAGAATAGATTGATAGCAACAAATAGAGTATTTCATCATTAGTTACAAATGTTTCAAGACTATTCGGACAAATTCAAACATTATGTCGTTTAAAAATTTTCACAAGAACAGCCTTTCATCAGACGTGTAGAATAAAAACACTTTAACAATGAACAGAATGGAGTCCATTTTCCTTATGGGGAAAAAACATGGGAGAATATTTTACCTGCATCTCATGCTCTCCAAGTTTTTCTTAACTTGTCCGAATAGTCTTGAAACAATTGTAACTAACGATGAAATTTTTTTTGCTATCAATCTATTCCTTGATGTTTTGGTTTTGTTAAAAAAATATATACAGGGTGACCCCCTCCCCCCAAAGAAACAAAATCTAAATGGAGGCCATCTAGAACATATGCTGTAGAATGGAGAAAAAAAGGCTAAAGACCCTAGTGTTTTGATGTGATGTTTTGAATATAATAAACTAGTTATGACCAAAGTTTCATTTCATTCGGACAAAACACTAAGAAACGGGGCCTAATTAGAGTTGGGGCCCGTTTTTTGGGTCACCCTGTGGGTGTGTAATATATATATATATATATATATATATGTAAGGGATCCTCGAGTTATGATGTTGATCCCTTCTTAAGATGCATTTCAGTGTAAGTCAGAACATCAAAAATAAAATACTGTATACTATACTGTACTGTACAGTATAGAACAGTACTATAATAAAATCAAATGTAACAGTTAATAAAAAAAAAGTATTAAAAAAAGAGAAAACAATTCCTTATCACATAAATTAAAGTAAATATTAATAAATAAAGAGAACAACTCCTTACCTTATTCCCTTGGTTGGGTTGCACACTGGAAGGGGCATTGTGAGGGACGGGGAAAGAGGTTTATTGTGGCAAGGAGGCTGCAGAAGATGCTGGAGAAACCAGGCCAGGTGAGTCTAGATTCTCTAGAGGTGAGGCAGAACCTACAGAAGATGGTGTTGAAGCTGGAATAGTGGAGGCAGCCGAGGTAGAGGGTAGAGGCTCTGTTGCTGGTAAGTCTGGAATAGTAGAAGCAACTGAGGGAAACGATACAGGTTTTTTTACTTTCTTAAAATACTGCCCCAGGTTAAACTGGACGGATAGGATCCTCTTCTCATCCAAGATCACCTTGTAACACTGCAGTACATCCATGATGCCTCTGGAAATCCTAGTGAACCTTTCCAAGTTGGGATCCTGAGCCTCAAAAGATGCCACCGTTTGCCAAACCCTACCCTGTGAAAGTCTTATGTTCTGTGGTGGGTGCTTCTTCTTCTTCCTATATGATCTGCTTCTCCAATCCTATCAAATCTTTAGGAGATACTCCTCTCCATGAGATTCCAGCAGCTCCGTGACATCATCAATCTCCATATCCAGATCAATTTCCTTACTCAATGCAACAATGTTCTTAATAACGTGGTCGACTGTGTCCTCATGCCAATCATTCACAAATTGAGGACAGTTTTTTCCAAACACTATGTTTGTTATCTTAACCTCCTCCCTGGAATCAGCAATGTTTTTCACAGCATCAGTACAGACCAATAAGTGTGTTATGAGTAACTTGCTGGAATAGCAAAAATAACCTTCTTAGTGACATGCAATATGCCCTGTATTTAAGAAGTCAGGTGATTGCTTATCCCTCTCAGTACAGACCAATAAGTCTCCTGCACATCATGAGTAAGCTGCTGGAATCTGTTAAATAGAGAAGTAGTCAACCATCTCAACAAAAACAACCTTCTTAGTGACATGCAATATGGTTTCCATTCTGTTAGATCTACAGTAGATGTGCTAACGATTATATCTCATAGGATTAGCAAATCTCTTGACGGACGCTTCCTTTCTAGGGCAATTGCTCTTGACATATCAAAGGCCTTTGATAGGGTATGGGATAAAGATCTAAAAATCTCCAGCTATGGTATTGCTGGAAATGTCTTCTCAATTATTTCTCTCAGATAGGTTCATAAGAGTACTAGTTGATGGGCAGAAATAAGAAGTTCACAGTATTAATGATGAAGTCCCTCAGGGGTTCATCACAGGCCCAACTCTCTTCCTGATATACATCAATGATCTCCCAAATCACATCCTAAGATAATTCATAGACATTTATGCTGACGATACTACCATCTATGGCAACACTTTAAGGTCGTAATTGGCCAAGTTCTCTCTGATTCTCTCTCCTCTGATCTTCAGCACATGATGCAATTGGAAAAGAGTTGGCTGGTTAATTTTAATGCATCTAAAATCAAACTTCTATCGTTACATCATCAATGCTCTGATCCCTGTTTGGTATCAATTGAAATGAATGGCTATCGTCTTTGGGGAGGCTCCATATTTTGACAAGTTTCTAGGTCTGACCTTTACACCTGATCTGAAATGTACATCAAATCCGTTGCCAAGGTTGCTGGAAAAAAAAAAAAATGGTGGGATCCTTCTATCGGTCCAGTGGATATCTCACTGTCGGTGCAATTCTTTACCTCTATAAAAGCCAAGTACATCTAAGGATAGAGTACTCTAGCCACATCTGGCCAGGCGATGCTAGAAAGATCTTATCCTGCCTTGACAGAGTTCAAAATAAACTTTGTAGCCTAGTGGGGGATGCTCTTTTCTCTTCTCTGCAACCTCTTTCCCACGAAAGAGATGTTGTGAGCCTGTGTCTGCTTTATCGTTATTTTCATGGCAAGTACTCGTCTTAGCTCCAATCTATGGTCCCTTTTCACCAAACGTTCATGGAAAACACTCATCTAGCCAAAACCACTATAAATAATTTCCTCCATACTTTATCTGTGCTTAAACCTAAATGTAGATTCCATGAACAAAGCTTCTTTCTTAGAACTGCACACCTGTGGAACTCTCTGCCATTTCTCTGCTTTCCAGCTGACTACAATATGGTCGTCTTCAAGTCCAATGTAAACAAGTTCTTGATGAGTCGTTCCCCTTAAGTAATCTAATTTACCAAATTTCCTTACTTACTAACAAGTACTACGATACTGTCCCATTGATTACTGTACACTCAGTAACCTTTATCCTCAAGTGGCCTCCAGGCCTTGATAAGTGGTGACTCCTTTATAAAAAAAAAAAAAACTACAATGTGGAAAATACAGCACAACTGAGGGAACAAATTTATCATTCTCTTCATAATCGCGAACTAATCCACAGAAAGGATGCCAGAAAGGAAAAAGAGGAACACATGATTTATTATACAAAAACCAACGGATTCTGAAAGAGGTTAAAAATAGAAAAAAGAATTTAGCCATGGCATTGATAGACTACAAGAAAGCGTATGACAGGAGCCTGCAAGCATGGATAATAGAATGCCTGGGAATGTACAAAACACCAGGTAAGGTAATCATTTTGATAGAAAATGCAATAAGAACATGGAGACTTGAACTGACAACTGATGGACGATACATAACTGAAATCAAAATACAAAGAGGGTTATTCCCTATCACTATTACTGTTTATTATAGATGTTGCGAGTTTGTCTCTGCTGTATCGTTATTTCCATGGAAAGTGTTCAACTGAGCTTTAATCTATGGTCCCCCCTCGCCAAACTTTCACAAGAAACACTCGTCTAGCTGTAAACACTATCAATAATTTCCCCCACTCTTTATCTGTGCCTAAACCTAAACATAGATTCCATGAACAAAGCTTCTTTCTTAGAACTGCACGCCTGTGGAATTGTCTTCGTTTTCCTGCTTTCCGGCTGACTACAATATGGTTGTGTTCAAGTCTAAAGTAAATAAGTTCTTGATGAGCCGTTCCATATAAGTTATCAAATTTACCAAATTTTCATTACTGATGATTACTTTATTAACCAATTTCTACTGTACACTCTTTAACCCTTATCTTTGAGTGGCCTCTGGGCCTTGATAATGTGGTGATGCCTTTGTAAAAAAAAAAAAAAAAAAAAATTATAGCAATTAACAACATAATAAGAAAACGCCAAGCCGGATACAAGTTCACCAATACAGAAAAAAGTGTGAACTACTTAAAGTAGATGGATGACCTAAAACTGCAAAAACAAAGACAGAACTAGAGATGCTAATAAACACGACCAGAATCTTTAGCTAGGATATCCGAATAGAATTTGGAATGGAAAAGTGTACACTGCTGACAATGAAGAGAGGAAAACTGGAAGCAGCAGAAGGTATGGTCTACCCAATCAAACAGAGATGAAGGCATTAGGTGAACATGATAGCTACAAATATTTGGGAGTGCTGGAAGCAGACACCATCAAAGCAACAGAAATGAAAAAAGAAAATTGGAAAGGAATAGCTCAGAAGAACAAGAAAACTCTTCAAAACTAAATTATATAGTAGAAACCTAATTAAAGTAATAAACATGTGGATATTGTTACTAATAAGATATCTTGGACTCTTTATAAGCTGGGCCAAAGAAGAACTGAGGAATCTCAACCAGAAGATAAGGAAACATGACTATGCACAATGTACTACACTCAAAGGATGATACTGACCAACTTTATGTGAAAAAGAAAGACGGAGGAATAGAAGACTGTAAATAACACAAAAAAAGTATTAGAAAAATACATAATGCAGAAGTTCGAAACTGCAGCAAAAGACACCGAAGAAACAAATAAAATAGAAAAATAGACAAGGAATAAGACGAGGAAAGAAAAATGGGAAGAGAAACAGCTACACGGACGATTCATAAGGATTACAAAAGATGAGATTAACGAAAACACTTAGAAATGGCTACAAAAAGGAAACCTAAACATGGAAACTGAATCACTAATAACAGCCACACAAGATGATGCAATTAGAACCAACCACATTAAAGCAAGGATCGACAAGACATAAGAAAACAGCAAATGTAGACTCCGTGGACAAAGAGACGAAACAATAAACCACATAATAAGTAAATGCACAAACTATCCTAAAAAAGAATATGAAAATACACATGATGAAGTGGGGAAGGCAGTACACTTGGAATTATGCAGGCAATTGCATCTTGAACACCCTGACAAATGGTACAAGCACAAACTGGCAGCGGTACTTGAAGATGAAAGTCACAAGATCCTATGGGACATGGATATACAAACAGATAAACCCATTTAAGCAAGAAAACCTAGATATCATAATAGCTAACAAGAAGGAAAGGTTCTGCCAGAGTGTAGATTTTGCTTTTCTAGTGGACCACAGACTGAAAATCAAGGAGATGGAGAAGCGGAGTAAATACATGACAGAGTGCCCAAAGGAAGATGAAGAAAATAATATCACTAATAATAGGAGGCCTAGGAACAATACTGAAAAACTTTGAAAAAAGAAAGAAAGAGGTTGGAATCAGATGGATGGCTGAGAAGATACAACGGATAACAATAATGAAAACTGCAGAAATATTGAGGAAAACTCTTGAATGTGGAGATTAACACACGAACTATGACACAAACTGGACACACAGAAACGGCTACAAAGGTAAAATACAAAGGAACATCACATGGAACCATGAAAACTGAAACTGTATAATTGTAAGATACAGCCCCTTCCCTCTTTTTGTGTATGTGTCACCAAAAACGGGCACCACAGCAAATAAAGAGGAGGATCAAGAAGGATGGAAAGACCAAGAAGAGAAAGTACTAGCCAGACATCTGCTGGCTGAGTGCAAAGAGGACTAAGACCTTGGGGAGACATATTGCCACCCAAATCCCAGTGAAGACTATTGGTCGCTGTCAATGAGAAATCAATGGTAAGCGGCTGTTGCAATAACGCAAATTCTTATGCAAAGATTATCGAAAGAGGTGGAGAGCACTGGAAATCTGAGGGGACTTGTTGTCACTCAGACTTCAGAGAACACCTTTGATGATGGCCTGCGTGACCTAGTGAGTAAATAATAATAATAATAATAATAATAATAATAATAATAATAATAATAATTTGGGGAACCGTAAGCCCAAGTCTGGGGTCATTGCCACTCGGTTTAAGCCTTTTTTTTCTAATTATTATTATCTTTTTCCCAAGATGCATAAAAAAATTAAAATTTATTTATTTTATTTTATTTAATTGTATTTACTAAAAGTTATTTGTTATATATATTTTTTTTGGTGCATGTTCAGGGTTCAATCTGATTTTAAAAAAATAAATAAAAATACAGAAAAATCTTCATGATATCCGTACCTGTCACGGAACGAAAATATCATATTAAAAAAAAAAAATCACGTAAATTGATCAAATATTTTTTTATGGTACTACTACAGTTTATCCCCGAAAATGGAGACGCCATTTTTTTTTTCGGGCACTTGTCGTCAGAATCAGAGGGAGAAATCAGTATTTTAAACTATGACCGAAGCATAAAATAAATAACAAATAAATAAATAAACTAGATAATGATTACTTCTAAAAATAAGTAATTACTAAGTGCCCCAGCGTAATATAAACACCCCAGCCTCCCTATGTTAAGAACGGTTTTCGAGGTTGGAGGTGTACATTCTGAAAGCCGTTCTTAACATAGGTAGGTGGGGTGTTTATATTACGCTGGGGCATGTAGTAATTAGTTCTTTCCGAAAGTAATCATTATCTACTTTCATTTTTTTGTTTTTATTTCATGCTTCAGTCATAGTTTAAAATATCGATTTCTTCCTCTGATTCTGACAGCAGCAATCGTAGCCATTACATAGCTTGTTTTGATCTCGGTAGATCAAATTTAGTTGTCCCCTTATGGCGGATCAAAACAACGTCTCGTTTCGTCATAAAATTTGATTTTCTTAATAAAAAAAAACTACGTGTTGAATTTATGTGAATTTTGGAGTATGACATCTTCAATTCATGAAGGGTACGTACATCATAAAGAGTCCCCATTTTATCTATTTAGGTCGAACTCCAGACTTACACCATTTTGTTTGTTTTCGCTTTCTTTTGTTGTATGAATGTAAAAAGAAAAGAAAAGATGCAGAAAAATAAAAAAAAACAAAAGAAGGAAAGAAAAACAGAGTTTTTAAACAATAAGATAAAATCTATATAATTATAAAACTCAAATGACCTTGTAACGATGTATGTAACCCACTTTCCGGTTTACGACACCCGGTTGCGCATGCGCGCATAAACATTAACCCATAACAATGTAAACAAATAAACACAAATCGCTTCTTTTGATCTGTGCACTGAAATATTAACGTTATTATTTCAAATTATTATTTAACATGGGAAGAGTGGGGTTTAAAATAACTTAAACATAATACAGAAATGAACGATGTAAAAAAACAAAAAAACAAAACAAAACAAAAAAAAAAACAGATATATCAAAATTTGAATTTAACTATAATAAGTATTATGGTATCTGTTCAGTGCACATTTACCTATAAGTATGGCCAACCACTTATAATTCAATAACTGTAATTTTTTTCTTTTTAAATAATCAATTATAATAAACAGAACGACTCATAGAAATCTATCTATATTCTTTTTTCATTTTAATATACTTTCATAGAAATGTTTCTGTTATGTAAAAAAAAAAAATACTTTCTTTACGTCACAAGTGTTACGCTTATACATGAATTCCATAGCTAATATAACATACTGACCCAACGGGTCACTGGTAGTCTAGTATAAAACAAAAAGCAATGTGAAAGGATGAAAATTGTTTTTAAGGCAGAAAAAAAAATAAAGAGAAAATACTGAAGAAACAGTAAAGCAAACTGCAAAAACTATGTAAAATGAGCAATAAAAAGAAAAGAGAAAAAAAAATGAAGGAAAAAGTGGAGAAAAAAAAAGATATAAAAATAAAAACGAAAAGAAGAAAAAATGCAAAGACGAAAAACGGTACTTTTACAGTTTAATCAATACATTAAAAATCAAAATATCGAAAAAAAAAAAAAAGTTTAAATTGTACGTATCCGTTATGGAATGAAGTTCTCCGAAAAAAAAAAAATTTTCACTTAATTTCATCAAGTAGTTTTTGTTTTAGAGCGAAAAAACAATTTATTATACCGAACAAAAGGTTCGATTTTTTGGAAGAAAAGCTAGTATTGAAAATGGGGAGGGAGTGTCGGCGCTTTAGATTGAGTTATCTCCCTTTGGCCCTTCTAAACTCCAAACAAAAATTAAGAATAATTCCAAGATGTCTGCCTTCAACGTGCTGTCATAAGAACGTGTTTTTTCCGCAGTAAAAGAAACAAAAAAAAAAAAAAAAAAAAAAAAAACTCGATCAAATTAAGTGAATTTTTTTTTTTTCGGAGATCTTCAGTTCAAAACGGATACGCACAATATAACGTTTTTTTTTTTTTTTTTCGATATTTTCATTTTTTAAAATCTTGATTAAACTGTACAATAAGTGCCCGAAAAACAAATATGGAAATAAAAGAAAACGAAATTATAACATTGAAAAACATGGAAGAAAAGGGGAATATATGTAATAAGAAAAAGAAATGTTCTCAAGGAACAAAGTTTATGAATAAGAAAAGTAAAAAAAAAAAAAAAGAGTGAGAGGAGGGAAGTGCAAAAAAGAAAGTTGTATTACTGTACACATAGATTCGAAAAAGTTGTCAAAAAACAAATATATAACAAATAAATGTTATCAAAGGCAAGATAAGTTACTTTTCTACCAAACTGGATATATTTTTTGTGTTTTTATTCAATGTAACATGTTTATTCAGCTCGAAAAACATACAGTGTTTACCGATGTATTGGAAAATTCAAAATGGCGCCCGACTGTCTCTTTAACACGGTAAGTTTGGGAAAAGATGTTATAAATAATAAACTAGACAAAATACTATTAAAAATCAACCGAATATATGTCAACTTATGTCACGGTAACATATATTGAGCGAATTTCTAACAGTATTTTGTCTAGTTTATTATTTATAATACCTTTTCCCAAACTTACCCTCTCCGAGAGAGAGTCGGCCGCCATTTTGAATTTTCCAATACATCGGTAAACACTGCATGTTTTTCGAGCTGAATAAACATGTTACATTGAATAAAAACACAAAAAAATATATCCAGTTTGGTAGAAAAGTAACTTATCTTGCCTTTGATAACATTTATTTGTTATATATTTGTTTTTTTGACTTTTTCGAATCTATGTGTACAGTAATACAAACCCGAAAAGTCTAAATAAGGGAGGGGGCGAAGAAGAAGAAGAAGAAGAAGAAGAAGAAGAAGAAGAAGAAGAAGAAGAAGAAGAATTAGGTTAGGGGGTGCAAAAGCAGTTTTGGTTTAAATTCCGTAGAAGTATAAAAATAAAAAAAATAAATAAATAAAAATTGAAGAATAGAACTCTCTTAGTATTTCATTAAAATGTTATAACATTTATAGATTTTAAAAAGTAAATTAGAATTTTACTTTAGGATAAGGAATATAATTGAAGGTACTTGTGCAGTTTAAGGACCGTGTTAAAATAATAATATTATCATTTAGAAACTCATTCTTAACATCGGGAGGAGAGCTTTGTTATTTGCTATTCTATGCTTTCACCTAACAATTTGAAGAAGAAGAAGAAGAAGAAGAAGAAGAAGAAGAAGAAGAAGAAGAAGAAATGAGGGTAGGAGCCGAATACTTAAATACATTAATAAGGGGCAAGGGTGAAAAATTGAAAAATAAAAAAAATGCAAAAAGAATAAGAGTGAGGAGTAAAGTAGAAAAAAAAAAGAAGGGGCGTTAATAAGGGAGGAGTAAGGGAAAGAGGGAAGAAAGTAAGGCGTTAATAAGGGAGGGGGAAAAGCATTTTAAAGAAGAAGCAGAAGAAAATAAAAAGAAACAAACGAGTGAGAGGGAGGAGCAAAGTAGAAAAAAAAAAGAAAATAGGGTGTTTATAAGGAACGAAAGTATTTTGAAGAAGAAGAAGAAGAAGAAGAAGAAGAAAAGGAGACAAAAAGAATGAGAGGGAGGAGTGGAGTAGAAAAAGAAAGCAGAGCGTTAAATAAGGGAGGAGGAGGGATGAAAAGAAAAGAGAGTAAAAAGGACGCAAAAATCTAAAACGAGGCTCGACGAATTCTCTACGTCAAAACAGCAAAAACACCAAAATGTCAGCGATGGCGCAAGCTTGGGTCCCACCTTTACCCCCAGGTTGGGAGGCTCGATATCACCACCAGCACAAACAATAGTAAGTATATCCAGTATTTATTAATGCACTCACACGTCTTAATAAACAAAACTTAGACGGTTTTGTTAAGATTTAACGATTTTAGTTTACTAATAGTTGTTCCTTTTTCTTACTAGCGCGATTAAGTTATTATATTTACGTGCTTTTGTATTTGGGTTCTCCTATTTATGAAGATTATATTTATAAAATATTTCGATATAAATAAAAGTATCTACTTTAATTTAAGACATAAAGTCTTAAGTATTATTTTAAGTGTTTATTTAGGGTGAATATCGCTTCAATCTCCTATTTATCATTGATGCTATTTACCGAATTCCTTTCGTAAGCGAATCCCCTAACAGCTGGAAATAATATAATCCTTTTCCCGTTTTAAGTTGAATATAATTATTAATATTTTAAAACAAATTATATTTACCTACAATAAATGACATTAAAATAATATTCGAATTATCTATTTAGTAGTAGAGTTGAAAAATTATTTATTTCCTACAAAAGTATACAAAAATGTTGCTCTTAACTTCATAAGAGTCTGAATAAACAAATAACTTCGTTCAATCATACTATAGAGGCGGTTTGAATATATCACTAAATTCGCCTCCCTTTTTTTTGTCTAAAATCTCAGATAAAAATCTAATTTTAACCTTAGATTAGATACTTGGGCTATTTTATTGGTATTATTATACAAACACCGTGACAGCGTTAGGGTTAGGGTTAGGATTAGGGTTAGGGTTAGGGTTTAGGGTTAGGGTTAGGGTTGGGGTTAGGGTTAGTG
Organism: Euprymna scolopes; assembly: GCF_053919585.1. Lineage (NCBI taxonomy): Eukaryota > Metazoa > Mollusca > Cephalopoda > Sepiida > Sepiolidae > Euprymna > Euprymna scolopes. The sequence continues at coordinate 22,146,953 of NC_136525.1, read as the reverse complement.
TTAGGGTTAGGGTTAATTCGCTGTCACGGTGTTTGTATAGTTTTACCATTTTATTTATCTATTTATTTAGATAGTATTTTAATGTTGAATTCAATTTTTTGTGCAAATGCGCGGGGAAATTAAAATCGTTGCGCACGAGCGTGTGAGTGAGTGACAGCACAATTGCTATGTCGAAAATAGTAATATATCTCAAAATTACGAAAATTCATTGAGTAGAAAGTTATTTATGTTTAAAAGTAATGTTTTGTGCTTATGCAAAAAAGGGGTAAATTTTTACGACGTGTCGTGTCCCCAGTCCCCAGCCCCAGCGTATTATAAACACTAACACCTATGTTAACCCTCCCCAACCCACCCATGTTAATGGTTTTCGAGGTTAGGTGTTTATTCCGAAAGCCGTTCTTAACATGGGGAGGTTTGAGGTGTTTATAATGCAGTGTGCAGTGACTGCATTGCATTGCAGTGGGGCACTGGGGCAGTGGGGCGGGGCACTGAGGCAGTGGGGCAGGGCACGTCGTAAAAATTTTACCAAAAAAGACGTTTATTAGTGTGACCCGGATATAAGAGACCATGATATAAGAGACTCAGATATGAGAAATTTGAATGTAAACAGAATGTAAGAGAGCTGTGGGGACCGGTAACGAAGTCTCTTATATCCGGGTTACACTGTATTATGAAACCCATTCTTTACATGGGGAGGGCGTTTTGCAACTATTCCGCTTTCAGCTAAGAATTTAATAAACAAAAACTATCGTTAACATTGAATGCAACTTGAAAATGCTTTCAAATAAATAAATAAACAAAAATAGCCCGGTACCTTATCTGCATAAACACCAATTTTTAATTTACTTCGGTTACTAGCGGGCATGTTGTTTTTATTTCTATTTTTTCATGCATCAAAATATTTTTGATTTAATTACTACGGACCGTGCTGAAACGGCATTATTTAGAAAGCCATTCTTAGTTCGCAGTTTTCTCGCACAGCGAAAACAGGAAGTCGTAGTCAATGGAACTTGTTCTGACTGGGCAAATGTGACTCGTGGTGTGTTGCAGGGTTTTGTTCTTGGCCCACTCACTGCTCTTCATTCTTTTTATTGCTGATATATCGGAGATGCTGGAGAGTTTCGTTCTCATGTTTGTTGATAACACCAAGATTTTTCAAGTCATTACTGATTCACAGGATACCCAGGACTCCAGTTTGCAGAGTGATATAAACCAAATAAAATACTGGGCGAACATCATGTGTATGCAGTTCCATCCTGAGAAGTGTACAACAATGCATTGCCAAGGCCACTGGAAAAATGGTGGGATCCTTCTATCAATCCAGTAAATATCTCGCTGCTGATGCAATTCTCTATCTATATAAGAGCCAGGTAGATCCAAGGATGGAATACTGTTGCCACATCTGGGCAGGAGTTGCTAGAAAGGACTTGTCCTGCTTTGATAGAGTTCAAAATAGACTTCGTAGCCTCGTAGGAGATGTCCTTTTCTCTTCTCTGCAACCTCTTTCTCACAGAAGAGATGTTGCAAGTTTGTCTCTGCTTTATCGTTATTTTCATGGCAAGTGCTCGTCTGAGCTTCAATCCATGGTCCCAAGAAACACTCGTCAAGCTGAAAACACTATCAATAATTCCCCCCCACTCTTTATCTGTGCCTAAACCTAAACGTAGATTCCATGAACAAAACTTCTTTCTTAGAACTGCACGCTTGTAGAATTATCTTTCGTTTTCCTGCTTTCCAGCTGACTACAATATGGTTGTCTTCAAGTCCAACGTAAACAAGTTCTTGATGAGCCGTTCCACTTAAATTAACAAATTTACCGAACTTCCATTACTAACGATTACTATATTGTCCAATTGACTACTATACACTCTTAACCCTTATCCTCGAGTGGTCTCTGGCCTTGATTAGTGGTTATGCCTATTTAAAAAAAAAAAAAAAAAAAAAAAGTCTCTAATCCGCCCACACTTGGAATGTGCTGCTGTGGTCTGGTGCCTGAGGTTAAAAAAAGAAAAGGACACTCTGGAAAGGGTGCAGCGTAGAGCAACAAAACTTGTACAAGGCATCTCCGATTTGCCCTACGCTGAACGCCTCACCCGTCTCAACCTTCCTACTCTAGAATTCCACAGATAGCGTGCCGATATATTACAGGCTTACAAAATAATAAAGGGTTTTGACATTGTCTGCTTTAACAGACTTTGCTCCAACTGTAGCAACGGTTTGTTCGCTCCAGCTCTCAACCCATCTGCCAGGGGACATAATCTGAAGGTGCAGAGCCAGCATCATCCTGGCTCCCGTGGCAACTTCTCTAGTAGAGTGACTCCTATTTGAAATAGGCTAAATCCCCACGCCATCAATGTCCCCTCAGTAAATGCTTTCAAGTCATGCCTGGCTGCAGAATGGAAGAACCACAAAAACCTATACCTGTACCAGTTTACCTACTGAGCTAGTGACCCTACCATCATATTTTTCGTGCGAATTACTAGTGCTACTTGATCCTCTTTGACAGAAGAGGATCAAAACCTTAGCATATGGTCTTAATACCCTAGTCGGGTAACTAATGACCTTGACTTATGATATACTTAACATGGAACTTACTGTGACCTAATAATTTAATACAGAAGATAGTATAAAAATTGGATTTAACTTTAAAATCATATCTAAAAAATTAGCACGGTTTCTAAACTGCACTAGTACCCTGATTTAAAATACTATTATGCACAAAAATAACTTTTCAGTACTTATGCCGAATATGGACAATGTTGAAATAACGTTATTTCGAAACCCATTTATAATATGGGCAAGGAGGGCATTTTGTAACTATTGTATACTTTCACCTAACAATCTATAAAAGTGAAATTATCTCTGTGTGTCTGTGTGTACATTTCCCTACCAAATTACTCTGTCAATTTTCAGTCTACAGACTCTAGATTTGACATAAGGGTACTGAGATGTGGGAAAATCTTTTTAATCTGTTTTCGGCCAGAAATTTGGCTGTCATGGGGTCAGTTTATCAATTTGACCTTTGAAAACTCTACCAAACTTCTCCGCCAATTTTGGATCTAAACAATTTAGATGTAGGTTCTTTGGACATGGATCAAACTTTTGAACTTGATTTGAGCCCAAAACAATAAATGTTAAGGGGTCAAAATTGGGGTCAAAGTTAAAAAAATTTGACCTCTCAGCCAGTTTTTGGTCTAAACATTTGAAATTTTACATAAAAAGTATTCAGACATAGGGCAAGCTTTTAATCGGTATTTTGGCCGAAAATTTGTCTACCAAGGGGTTAAAGTTCAAAAGATTTGACCTTTGGCGTCTCTAGCAAATTATTCAGCAAATTGTGGGTCTGAACATTTGAAATTTTACATAAAGGGTATTCAGACATGCAGCAAGCTTTTTAATCAGTTTGTGAGCGAAAATTTGACTGCCAAGAGGTCAAAGTTGAAAAAGTTGACTTTTGCAAACTCTACCAAATTCCTCCGCCAATTTTGAGTCTAAACACATGAAATTTTAGATGTAGGTTACTTGGACATACGTCAAACTTTTTAATATGCACATAAAGTTGTGAACAGTACATAGGGCCCGAGCAAAACTGTGCTGAACTACTAGTTTAATAAAAAAAAAGAAACTGCAAAAATTGAATTTAACTTGAAAATTCTACCCCCCCCCCTCAAAAAAAAAAAAATAGCACGGTACTTTCTTTACATAAGTACCAACTTTTTAACACACAAAAAACTGAACTTTTTTCTTTTTTTTTTTTAGTACTTATGCACTTATATTACCTAGATATTTAAAAAAAATATTTTTCTTTTAAATTCTTACGTGAAAGTACAGAATAATTACAAAACATTCTACCCTCCCCATGTTAAGAATGGGTTTCTAAATAAAAACAGGTGTCAGTGCTGATCTGCGCTATTTTTTAAATAGTATTTTCAAGTTTAATTAATGTGTTATATCTGTTTTTATTAAATTGTAAGGTTGAAGTACAGAATAGGTACAAAATATCCTCTCATGTTAAGAATGGCTTTCTAAATAACGTTATTATTTCAGCACAGATCAATAAGTGCACTAGTACCTAAAAACGTTATTATTTCAGCACAGTAGCATAAGTGCATTTTTTTTTTTCAGAATTTACCGAATTTAAAAGCAAAAAATAAAGCTTGATGTTCATCAAATTCTGTCTATGTTTGTTTATAATCACGTCAGTTAATATTTGGGCTTGACGATGAATGTCCTGGAAAAGTCGCCTCTGATTAATGTTTACCAGTTTCAAAATATTCTGTTATTCTGAAAAACAGCCAATTTCGTTTGCGTGTTCTTCAAACTGGTAATCATTAATCAGAAGTGACTTTTCCAGGGTATTTCATCATCGAGCCCAAATATCAGTTGACGTGATCGTAAGCAAACACAGATGGAACTTGATGAACTTTTTTTTTTTTTTTTTTTTTTTTATAAGGGAGTCACCACTTATCAAGGCCGGAAGGTTACTAGAGGACGAGGTACTGTAGTCATCGGGGAAAACAGCATAGTAATTGTTAGTAATGGGAATTTGGTATAATTTGATTATTTAAGGAGACGGCTCAGCAAGAACTTGTTTACATTGGACTTGAAGAAGACCATAGTGTAGTCAGCTGGAAAGCTGGCCAGTGGAACAGAGTTCCAAAGGAGATCATTTCTAGGAAAGAAGCTTTGTTCATAGAATCCACGTTCAAATTTAGGCACAGATAGTGGGGAGGGAATTGTTGATAGTGGTTGTAGCTAGATGAATGTTTTTTGAAGTTTTTTTTTTTTGTGTATGAAAGTTTGGTGAGGAGGGACCATAGATTGGAGGTTAGACGAGCACTTTCCATGAAAATAACGATAGGGCAGAGACAGGCTAGTGACTTCTTTTCTGTGAAAAAGAAGTCCACCTACTAGGTTTCAAAGCTGCTTTTGAACTCTGTCAACGCAGGATAGGATGTTCCGAGCAGCTCCTGCCCAGTTGTGGTAACAGTTGTATGTCCTAGGACATACTTTATTCATACACAGAGGGTTGCATCGGCAGTTAGATATATACTGGAGCAGTGGAGTGATCCAACCATTTTTCTGGCAACCTTGGCAACAGATTTGATGTACATGCTCCATTTCAGATCGGAAATAAAGGTCAGACCAAGAAGCTCGTCAAAGCATGATGCTTTCCCAAGATAAGTCATTCATTTCAGTTGGGGCCAGGTGGGGGTCAGAACGTTGATGATGGAAAGAGAGAAGTTTGGTTTTAGATGCATTAAAATTAAGCAGCCACCCTTTTCCCCATTGCACCATGTGCTCAAGTTGAAAAAAGAGAGAATCAGAGAGACCTTGGTCATTTCCTGCCTTTAAAGTGTTGCTGTAGATTATCGTCTGCATAAATATCTACGAATGATCTAAGAATGTGATTTGGGAGATCATTGATGAAGGTCAGAAATAAAGTTGGGCCAGGATGGAACTCTGAGGGATGCCAGTGTCGATGCTATGAGCTTCTGATTTCTGCCCATCAACCACTACTCTTAAAGAGTTAATGAGGGAAATGATTTAATAATTGAGGACATTTCCAGCAATTCCAAAGCTGGAAATCTTGTAAAGTAGACCTTTATGCCATACCTTATCAAAAGCCTTTGATATATCAGAAGAAATTGCTTTAGAAATGAAGCCCTCATTGAGAGATTCACTAATCCTGTGTGATATTAGCTCATCAGTTGTAGATCTAGTACGAGGGGCGTGCAATAAGTAATGCCCCTGACCCACTTCCCATAGCAGTAGAGCAACAAAATTTGACACAGTTATTAGTCTTTCTCTACATAGGAACCACCCAGAGTTATGCATTTCTCCCATCGTTTGATGCAGCTCTGGAGACTGTTTTTGTAGAACACCCCAGGTTGGTCCTCCAACCACGATGTGACTTCAGAAATTAAGGCTGCATCATCTGGGAAACGCTTTCCTTTCAAAAACAACTTCATGGCTGGGAAGAGGTGAAAGTCAGAGGCTGCAAGGTCAGGAGAGTAGGGAGGATGGGGAAGTATTTCATAACCGAACGCCCGTGCTTCTGATCTGGTGACATGCAAGTTGTGGACCGGAGCGTTGTCCTGCAGGAGGAGGGTACCTTTGCTGATCTTGTCCCGCCTCTTGATTTTGATAGCTTCCCTTAATTTCCTCAAAAGTGAAGCATAATAGGCTCCTGTAATTGTGGCACCCTTTGCCAGGAAATCTGTCATCACTACTCCGTCCTGGTCCCAGAAGACTGTGAGCATAACCTTGCCAGCGGAGGGTTGCACCCTTGCCTTCTTTAAAGGTGGTGAGCCCAAGTGCTTCCACTGCATTGACTGGACTTTGGTCTCTGGATCATAGTGATGGACCCAGGTTTCATCCTGTGTAATCAGTCTTTTGAAAAACTTTGACTCCTCTTCTTGGCACATCTCCAAATTCATCCTCGAGCACTCGACATGTTCTCGCTTCTGGAATGGTGTGAGCAACCTGGGAATCCATCTGGCAGACACCTTATGCATATACAAATAGTTTCCATGAATGATAGTTTCTGTACTAATCTTGACATCTTGGCCTATTTGGCGAATAGTAATGCACCGATCTTCCAAAATGGCAGCCTCAACTTGCCGGACAGATGACTCCTCAATGGTAGAAGGGAGGCGACCAGGTCTGGGAGCTGTTTCCACAGGCTTCTGGCCATGTTTGAATTCATGATGCCAGCGTTTTACAAGGTCTTATGATGGGGCATTATCACCATAAGTTTCTTTCATTTCATCAAAAGTCTCATGTGGTGTGTGTCCTTTCAAATACAAAAACCAGGTCACTGCTCGACATTCAACAGACTCCATTTCACACCTGACTCAGTTCAAACATCTGTAAAACAGAAACCACAATTAGTTCAGAGCTGTAATTTGCCACATAACCTGTAGAGATATAAATCATTGCACATGCAAAATTTCAGCTAGATCAGACAACTGGAAGTGGGTCAGGGGTATTACTTATTGCACGCCCCTCGTAGAACAGAAACCATATTGCATGTCACTGAGTAGGTTATTTTGGCTGAGGTGGTTGATCAGTTGATCACTTCTCTGTTTAACAGATTCCAGCAACTTATCATGCACAGGAGATTGATTAATGTGTACTGAGTGGGAGATGATCGATCTCCTGATTTCACTATTGAAGAACAGGGCTACAACAAAAATTTAAATTATATGTTAGAAGGTAAAATTTCAATCTTTATCTACACGCTGTCAACGGAAAAAATGAAAAATAAAATTATGCCGTTTATATAAAATTTCCAACGGAGAAGTGAAAAGAATAGTCAAATAACTGTTACCAAAGGCGAGAATAATTGTTTACTTATCTGTCTATTTTTGTTTTAAAGTATTTTAAAGCGCTTTCATTTTAAATATTTTATTAATGTTTTCTGAAGTTTGTAAACCCAGTGTATTCAAAATAATGCCTAATCTTACTCGAAGTGAAACCTCAAAGTTGTAAAACAACTTAAAAATCGAAAATTAGACAAAAGTATAGCTAATAACTGTCACTAATTGGTCAACAAATTAATTTTCAACGTTTTGTATATGTTTATTTTGTGTTATTTTCGATTTTTTTACGATGTCAAGGTTTCACATGGAGTAAAATCCGGTGCCCTAAAATGAGCCAAGTAGAAAAGTAATTTTACTTGCCTTAAATTATTTGTTGACCATTTTTGTTTTGTTTGTTTTTTGTAATTTTTGTTTTTTTGTTTTTTTTTGTTCTATTATTTTTTTTTTTTAAACCCACCGAATATATGTCAGCCTATGTTACGGTAACATATATTGAGTGAGTTTCTAACAGTATTTTGTCTAGTTTTTTATTTATAACTTCTTTTCCCAAACTTACCATGTCAAAGAGAGTCAGACACAGGCGCTATTTTATATTTTCCAATACGTGGGTAAACATTGTATGTTTTTCGAGCTGAATAAACATGTTACATTAAATAAAAACACTAGAAAACATATCCAGTTAGGTAGAAAAGTGACTTATCTTTTCTTTGATAACATTTATTTGTTATATATTTGTTTTGACAACTTTTTCGAATCTATGTGTACAGTAATACAAACCCGCAGGAGTTACTGTTCTACTTATGATAAGTAACTTATCTGAATAAGATTTTATGTGGATTGACTTCGTTTAATGTGTTTATTTTTTTTTTCGGAACACAAGTGATGCTGAATGCTTTAGGAAGAGAACAAAATGGCTGACGTGAGATGGTCAGCTAATCAATATATAGATAATCGCTCAAAAATCGAAAAATTAAACCAAATGCCCTGACGAGCTTTACACTTTTATTTTTAATGTCAGTGGCATTTATTGGGTTAGTTTCTACCAATATTTTGTTTAGTTTTTAATTTTTGAACGATTATAAAGACTCTGTCAGACATTTTGTTTTTGTTCTCACTGAAGCAGAAGCACTCGACACTGGTTGCGTTTCAGGTTGTCTATATAAAAAAAAAAAAATGCGAGATTGTATCTATCCCACATTCCGCTTCGCATTCGCAGCGAAAACAGACATTTATCTCCAAGCTAACATCGTCTTATGGTCTTTGACTTGTGTTTCTAATGAAAAGATAAACACTGAGGCAGTATTTCTTGGAGGAGCCACCGTTATAAAAAATAACCTAGTTGCCAATTTAACGCAATAAAAATCAAATTATTGGAATTTTTAACGAAGCCAACAAAACAAGTGAAGAAAAAACAAATATACAACAAATAAATGTTACCAAAAAGTATTTAAAATAAAAGTAATATAAAGGCGGGGCATTTTGCAGTATAAACAACAAAACGAAAAAGTGATATATGTGTGTGTGTGTGTATATATATATATATATATATATATATATATATATATATATACACGTGTGTGTGTGTGTGTATATGTATGACAAATGTTATTAAAGGCAAGATAGGTTACTCTTCTACCTACTTAGCTAAGTTTGATGTGCGTTTTAATTTCTTTTAAAGCGTTTATTTAATTCGAAAAACAAGTAGTGCTGTGCTGAGCCTTAGGTTAGAAAAGAAAAAAAAAATGGCTGACATGAGATGATCAACAGGAATCTCCATAATGGCTCAAAAATCGAAAATTAAACAAAATCTCATCTCATTTCATTTTTGCTAAAAGGACCTAAACTCGATTTTACATTTTAGTGACAAATTATTAATAAAAATAAAAATAATCCTAGACAACACCGGCTAAGGACAGCTCAGTAAAAATATATAGGTTAAGTGAGAGTATGCGGTATTTGATTATCGTGGTCTTTGGTCCTGTTAGATGTGTTGGGATGATTAAATTGAAAGCGAGTCTGAAAAATCGGAACTTTTTTGGGTATCGAAATTGGAAAAATTTGAACTTAATATTCTATTCCAAAAAACGATTCTTTTAGTTTTTTGTTTGTTTAAAATTTATTTTCTATTGTTGGTACTAATGATAAAATAAATATTGTTTTTAAACCAAGATGTGTTGGTCATAACCAATTTTATATGAAAATGGCATGTGGGAAAATGGCGCAGATAAAAATGACGCAGGTAAAAATGGCGCAGGTAAAAATGACACAACTGAAAGATGCAAAGCTTCTAATGAATCTAACAGACTTTTGGAGACAATAACATAGTTGGAAAACATCGGAAAGTTTATCAGATTTAAAAGAAAATTATGTTTACATTTAAAAGCAGATGAGGATTCCACGAAATCGATCCTCTTTCCCTCAAAAATGAGTTTAAAAGTTTTTTTATTAAGCTTTTTTTTTCTTTTTTCTTTTTTTACATGGAGGTCACCACTTATCAAGGCCCGGAAGCCACTCGGGGATAAGGGTTATTCCGTGAACAGTAATCAATGGGATATTATCGTAGTAATCGTTAGTATTGGAGATTTGATAAGGTGTCCTACTTAAATTGAAATTCTGGTAAAACAAGTAGACTGTTTCTCTTTTTACCGAAATCATCACTAAATGAATTTTCTTTTTTTTTTTTTATCACAAAATTCTGAGGCAGCGTATTCAGGACTGCAGAACACAATGTTAAAGGATATTGCCGATACATCTCTGAGCAAACGCCGGTGTAATAATTGCAGACATCCAGCATTTTGTTCCAGTGACTGTCGATGCCCAGATCTACAAAGATTTGTTGCTGTAGGGCTGCATCAGTTAGATGTTGATCAACTAAAAAAGTAGACACAAACAAGTTATGACAAATAGCAATACACATGGGTGATAAAACGCTTTGGATTATCACGGGTTTCAAAGGGTTTCTGCGAAAATAGTTACATTGCAGCATATTTATGTGCATTTACTGCAGATTATTTGGAAACCATTAATTTCTGGGGATTTTCAGTAGCATATTCTGATTCCTTGCACAAAAATACACTTACATGGCTGAAGTTGCTGAAACAGTAGGAGTCGGAAGGAACTGGAGAAGTGGATGCATGAAGCAGGCAACAAGGTGTGATAGAATTGTATTCTTATAGCTTGAGAACTGCTCTGAAAAGGGCAATTTGATTGCTGGTGTCTTTTACTTCAGGGGCTCAACAACTGACTATGCAGTCAGAGTAGAGTCCTCCTGACCCGCCATGGCTGAAGCAAGGTACTCTCCCACCACAAAATCTGTGACACTTGGGTTGGAAAGTGGGATTGAAACAGTCTGTACTCCAGTGGAGCAACGCTCTGACCCTGCAAACCTGTTGGCATTCCCGGCAGGGCGCCTCAGAGCTGACTGTGCAACCCCATTGACAGCAGGGCGCCTCAGATGATTAACAATAAACTAACACCTTCTCAAAGAGAGAAGGCAAAGCCTGGTGGGGGGACCTCCTAAAACTGCAGAGAACCAGCATTTCACTGCAATCATCATGGCCAGGTCATTACAGAAATGATCTAATCTCTCTTGATTTTGAGGGCCGAGGATTAAAAAAAACCTGATCAAATTTTGCTTGACCGGAAATATCTAAAGTCTTGGTTGATTGTATTTAAATAGTTTTTGGTCAACATTTAGATGTGGGTATTTGACTGTGTGCGAGGAAGTTGAAATGTGTGTATTTAAAAAATGAAGGAAAAAAGGGATTGTTTGAAACTAACATTAAAATTAACATGGTTTAATGATATTTAAAAGAAGAGGTAAACCGATACCGCGACAGATTCTCAATCTGTGTGTGTATATATATATATATATATATATATATATATATATATATATATATATACTAGCAGGCCGCCCGGCATTGCCAGGTCGTAAAATATGCTTAAATATGATATTTTGATTAATTTGGACCCAATATATAGTAATGATTTAAAAAGTTGAAAAAAAAAAAAAATGACTCTTGCGCCACCGAAAATTGAAACCAAAACGTTTAGCTTACGATTTACTTTTTCCTTTGACGTTAATGCCTAAGCTATGAAGACATATTTGCTGCAAGGCTAAAAATTAAAACATTAACCAATAACTGTTACATTACGCATGCATATTTGTAAATCCGTCGTTCGACTGGCAAATTCCATTTTTTTTAATTTTCACGCTTTTGCACTGATGTTCCCTGGCTAAACCCCAAATATAAAGGTTTATTTAGGTTCGAATACCCTATATATTAAGTTTCATGTCTGTTGAATAAAAACTGACACAGGAGTTCGGTAGGCAGAATTTTTTAAACAAATATATATGCACATACATAAATATATGTAGAAAAAGATCTGTGTTTTGGCCTTTTGGTCAAGATCAAAGTGTAGTATCTTTATATAGTATCTTTATATCCTTTGTGTTTATGTTGCATGTGACGAAAAAAACATGGCCGAGATCTTTTTTTTCGTTAAATCTTGGAAATACGTGTTTTATGTAATATTCCATAAATATTTCATTAATTATGACATGACACTTGGGTAGATAACATTGCTTATTGCTGAAATTGACAAAAAAAAAAATATATGTAGTTATCATTGTTTTTTTAAAGAAAACTCATTTTTTTCGGCTGTTGGGGGACAAGATCAAAGTGTAGTATCTGTTCTTCAGATGCTGCACTTCTATTTCTTGTTCTCTTTCGGTGGAGGAGAAATCCTTCACGACTGAGACAATTTTTATTTTTGTACCTTTTCTCCACGTTAAAAAACGACCCTGGTGTCTAACTCTGTCCCGTGGGGAGGCATAGTAAATAGGTACTATAACTTTTAACGCAAATATTATGCAAGTATAAATCATGTAAAATATCTGCATGAATATAATTACACGTAATGATGATCGTCCCATAAGAAAACCGAAAAAACTAGTAGGGAATTAAAGTGAAGCTAAATCTTTTGCAGATGAATACAATTCCACGATCCATATATAACAAAGTTGTATTTTCTATTTAAGGATTTTTGATATGAATATCAATATACATATACACACACTTTACATTATATGACCTTCCAGCTAGATTTCTAGTTCTTGTTCAGAATTACCCCTAAAAACAAAAATAAAGAAAAATCTGTACAATGTATGTACCTGTTACGCAACGAAAATATCATATTCCAAAACTTGCATAAATTTATTAAAGCTATTTTATTTTTTAAATTTGTAGTGATAACTTGCTATTTGGCAGTTTAAAAATCGTTTTTAAACGATTAATAGGAATCCATAGGCATTACAACATAAATCTAGTATTTCCCTTTGTTTTTTTTTTTTGTTTGCTTTTTCTTTTAGCTTTTTTTTTTTTTTTTTTTTCAAATAGCAAGGGAGACAGTTGCGGCTCAAATACGCATAAAATTTGATTTTCTTTATAAAAATATAACTACTTGATCAATTTACGTGATTTTTGGAATATGATATTTTTGTTTCGTCATGAGTACATACATTATATAGATATGAAAAAAAAATGTTTAATATAGGACGAATTTTGGACAAGAACCGAATTTCTCTTGGAAATATATTATCTACTCCCAAGCTTCAATTTTCTTTTACCTCAAGATCTTAAAACTCCACTCCCATTCAGATATCGCCCTGTTTATTTTTAGGCCTAAAATGAACCGGGGCATTCTAAACTTAGATAGGGTTAAAAGGTCTCACTACCCCCCCCCCCCGATTTTATATAGATATACTTTTCTGATTATTTTTCTTTATTTTTAGATTTAAAATTTTTGTCAAACACCATTTCTATTTGACAGTTTAAATGCTTCCAAATTCCTTTCAAATTTCGAAGGGTCACGAAATGATTCATTCTTTATCTTTTCAACTTAATAGTTAAAAAAAAAAATGGCTGAATTGTTTACGAACAAACTGAAATGCATTCTGGTGGATTTAATTTCGTAATTGATTTCTATTTTCAAGTTTTTTTTTTTTTTAATTTTTCGTTTTAATATTTACGCTGTTGCATATAATATATATATATATATATATTCGATTAATAATAAAAGGATTTTTCTAACGAGTTGCCACCTATCAAAGCCGAAGGCCATTCAAGGATGAGGCTTAATGGGATGAACTAATTGCTAGTTGAAAGATGGAGAATCTCATGAGCATTATATTGAGGATAGTTCAGTGCGTAATTAATAAAGTTAGATGCATGCGCGATGTTAGCTTATAAATTGTAATCGGTAATGTATAAAGATCGTGGCCATGGAAAAAACGCGAGAAAAAAAATCTCCTTAAGCAAGTATTTGTTGTTTTCGTTAAATATTAGTAAATGAGGAATCATTTCCATTAAAAATCTAGTTAGCATTACGCATGTAAAATTGAGAAACCACAGTTGAAAAATGTCAACATTATGTGAAAAAAGCTGAATCCAAACAAAATGGCCAACAAAATTTGGCCTGATGTTGTGTTTATCTACCAACTAAGCTTGAATTTTGACTTGAAATGATTCCTCATTTAATAATTTTTATTAATAATGATATAAATGAATAATATTTAACGAAACCAATAACAAATTTTAAACCAATAACATACTTTTAATACATAACCATATTTTTTCCCGTTCTTCCATGGTCGCGATCTTTATACATTACCATATAATAATAGAAACATTTATTATTTTTGGTATTGTTGTACACGCCGTCGCCAGATTAATGAAGATTTTTTTCTCGACTACCACCCTGGATTTAGGGTTAATGTTTGAGTCTATATTTCTTGTTCGTAATCAACTGCCTCAATCGACGAGACTTCTTTTCCACATAATGTAAATGTCATAGTTAATGGAAAATAGTTCGTATTAGAAATGCGTGCAAAGTCGCTGATTGGTTGGCCAGACTTATCACCATGGCAACGCACAAATGATTTTATTTATTTATTTATTTATTTACTTGTGACGATCATATTGGAATTAGAACAAATATATAAAATAATGAAATTGTACCAAATTTCTTCCTTCCTTTCCGTAAAATCGTTACTGAATTTGTATAATTATTATTAGTCATGTTTTAAACTAAACTAATCTTATTTTAAGCGTGAAATTAAAGAATTGATGCAAATTGAGGAGTATGAGTTATAATGACTCATTGTCCAGAATTTCCCCTAAAAAAACAAAATGCGAAAACAAGTGAAGCAGAAGCAAGCAAGCATGCATGGTCTCCCGAGAGTGCACAGTAAACGAAGCATAAAAAATGACTAAGTTCAGCATTTGCACCCCCCCCCCATTTAGCCCCAAAAGTCCCCAGGGGACGTCAAATCCTGGTGAAAATGAACGAACGGTACAGTTTTAGGCTTTAACATATATAAATTTTAGTTCTGCACTATGCAAAAAAAAAAAAAAAAAGAAAAAGAAAAAGAAAGAAATGACTAAGTCCATCATTTGTCCCCACCCCCAAACCCACCCTATTTAGCCTCAAAAGTCTCCAAGGCCTTAATATATTTAAAATTTGAGTTCAGCACTATGCAAAACTGTTAAATAGACATACTCAGAAAAATTCGGACAAATATGGTAAAATAGTCCCCAAAATGGAGCGTTTTTATTAGACTTAAAAGAGCCCCTGGGGCACACCCAAGAGTTATCGCAAAATATAGACAAACAAAATTTTATAGAAATCAGTTAGTTACAACTTTTCAGAAAGTTTTATAAAAATCCACGGCATCGGTTGTTTTTTTTTATTTTTTTTTTTTTATTTTTTTTTTTTTTAATAAGCACAGAAACCTAAAAGGCACCCCAGGGTGGAGGGGGGGGCAACCTGGAATTTTCCCGGAAAATCCGTTCTGTTACTCTTTTTACTCATATCATGTTTAATGTTTGTGCAAAATTTCCAAAAGTTCCAAGGCGTAGTTATTGAGAAAAATGCGGATAGACAAATGGACGAACGGAGAAGAGTGAATTTACAGGTCTACGCTCCTTTTGTCAGGGAACCAAAAATCTGTATGGTGTATGTACATGTGATAAAACGAATATATTACATTCTCAAAACTACGTAAATTGATCGAGTAGTTTTACTTTTTACAAAGAAAACAAAGCGGATAATGAGAATTCGTAGGCATTAAATCTCTCGCATTTTGAATTACTGCGTTATCCCCCTCCCCCTTTTTTAAAAGAAAAAGATTTTTCAAAATGATGAGCATGACAGTCACTCCTGATATTCATAAAATTTCATTTCATTTAAAAAATAGTAGGACCCGTTAACCGACGTTGCCTGGTGGTAGCATCCCCACCCCTCACGTGTAAAAAGAATTAAAGTATGGTTGGTGTCGTTGTAGTCCAACCACCAACCTTCTCATGTTAAGAACGGCAATCAGAATGGACACCCCCAACCTACCTATGTTAAGAACGGCTTTCGAAATAGACACTCCATTTTGTGAGTGTGGGGGGACAAGAAATTAGCCCGAAATGTAAGGTATGTAATAATAAACATATTTAGTTTTTTTACCTATTTGGGTCAAAAATTAATAACAAAACATTCAATGATAGTTATAATAGATTAGTACACAAGTAGTTTTAAACATCAATGGTATTTTGCATTATTGTGTATTTGTGCGTAAAAATAAAAAAGGACACATGAATGAAATGAGGTCAAAGCTCTCTGTCTGTCTGTCTGTCTGTCTGTCTTTCTTTCTCTCTCTCTCTCTCTCTCTCTCTCTCTATCTATCTATCTATCTATCTATCTATTTCTATCAGCAAGATTGTCGTTTAGTTGTGTGAATACTCTTCTAACCCTATATCGAGCAAAAGGGAATAAAGTGGGTGACACCGCTTCCACAATGAACATAAACAGAACGTTTTCACAAACAAATGAATAATATAAGCTAAAAGTTTTAAATAAAAATATTTCTTCACAAATAAGCAGAAAACAGAACTTTTCAATTAAATTGGTGCTTTTTCGTTTTCGTTTCAGCAAGAACCATTGTTTCATTTTGGTGAAGTTTTACTTTTAACATAAAAGAAATTATTTTTTATTTCAAACTCTTAACTAACTTAAGTATTTTAATGGTGAATGCTCTGACGAACTGCAAGCACTTGTACCCCCTCGACGTAAATACCCCCGACAAACCCGACAAGCAGTTAAATCCCATCCCTACACTGTAGAGATCCCTAGATGTAAGAAAGCCTTCTATTACAGTAGTTTCTTCCCCAGAACTGCTAGACTTTAGAATTCCCTTCTAGACCCCTGCTTCCCCAACTGTACTGACACACAGAAGTTCAAGTGTAACGTGAACAGACATCTTACTGCCCAACTCCCTACATAGTATTCCTGTAGCTTATGTCCCTGATAGTAGCCCCTTACATCAAAGTGCCTTGTTTGGGATGAAAATGTAATAAATGAAGAAAAAAATTTACTGATTCTATGCATTTGTTTCTATTTACTTATCTCCCCACGAGGGCAGAGTTAGACACAAGGTCAGTTATTAATGTGGAAAAAAGGGCACTCTATTGTTACTTGTCCTTTGGCAAGCCAGCATACTTTTCAAGATGGCCGACAATTTTGCCAGGACTTTGTCGCAAATTACAGTCTTAAAAAAACAGTAGAAAAATTTTAAGGGATTAGTGGAACCATAAGCCTAAATATGAGAGTAGTTGCCAATCGGATTAGATTAAGTTTATTATTATGTTTTGTGATGTTTTACACCGTTTTTTTTTTTTTTTTCCACTCAAGAGTAGGCTTTTACACCAGAGCTAATGAGCATAGTCAAAGAGTCAATTAGATGGAAAGCACCAGACGTAAGATGTTTGCTGTGCCAAGCAGAACTGACTTCTGCAGTACAGTGATGTTGTACTTGATTCCCAAGGAGTTCAACTGTTTCTCAAGATAATCTGGAATTGAGGCAAGCACACCTATGATGATAGGCACGAAACTTTTTTTGTTCCACAATCTAGCAATCTGATAGTTTATTATTTATTTATCATTATCTTTTATGTCTGAAATTTGTGACCAAATATCGACAAAATAGTCGGCCATTTTGAAAAGAATGCTGTCTTTGCTATATAAAAGTGACGATAACAATTGTACACGTGAAAATTGTAAAGGTAAGTAGAAAAGTACGTCTTCTTGCGTTTGGTAGCAGTTATTTGTTATCTGCTTATTTGTCATCCTTTTTTTCTTAACTATACTGCGCAATCACAGAATTAATTTTAACTTTTCTTTTGTCTGCATCAGCTGTTGCCTAGCAATATTCGGTTAAACCACTCCTGATGCCCCTCTCCATACACATGTACGTGCACTTTTGATGAGTTGCAGAGCACCTGCTGAATCGTATATGAATGTTCTAACAAATCCTCACTTATCAAGGCCTAAAGGCCACTCTAGGATAAGGGTTAATGAGTTTGTAGTGATTGAGGTATATATACGGCATAATCACATTGACACACAGGTTCTTGTTAGATCACTGAAGTTAAGCAATGTTGAGCCTGGTAAATACCAGATGAGTGACCAATTTGGGAATTCCAGGCGCTATATGCATGAGGACGCTGACACCACCTTGTAAGATCTGCAAAAACTTAACGTCGTCATCTCCCCTGACTAGGGAAGATGCAACTGAGGACTGTTTGTGAAATTAATATTCTCTGCAACACTTTCTCCTCCAAAAAATCGGTTCAACTCGCCTAGGGTGAATACCGCTGGCATACATATATATACCTGCTTAGCACTATATAGGATATTATTACTAGCAGGACCCATATACCGGCATTGCCCAGTGGAAGTATGACACAAGTTAGAACCGATTAGGTAAAGGATATCCCCCTCCCCCTCGCTAAAAGCAAATTAAACTTCGCTTGTTAATGAGGGCCATTACTGACTCAGGGAAAATAGTGGGCTCTGTTGGCCGTGGCCAAAATGAAATAATCTGGCTTTCACTGTCAGACTCATATTCAGAAACTTTTTTATAACATGAGGAGGAGGGGGGAACGCGACTTTTAAAAAGTGCAACGATAATTGGCAATAAAAGCAAACGGATGTATAAAAAAAATCATCTTAAAATTAATAGAAGTATAAAAATGTAGACACAGACCAATGTTTTCTGTTATCAATACTATATTCTTAGAATCAGTTGACTTTTTTTATAGCAGAAAATGAAAGTGTCATATTGTTATTGAAAATGGGGTTTAACCATTCGAAAATCGCATATTCTAATATTCGTTAATTCAGAGTAATTGTATGTTAACGGCTGACCAGAAATAACCGGAACTTGGCAAGGTATAACACTATAGGTCGGCCATTGGCGTGACTGACCCACCTGTTACATTAAATGTCCTAGAAACGGTATCAAATTGTAACCCAATGGGAAAGCATATCTGTTGGTTAGATGTCTTTTTGTCTATGTGAAGAGTAAAAGCATACCTGGGATGTTGGATGTGGCCGGCTCCGAAGATGACGTCTTATTATGGTGGTATTCTGACTGGGATTGGCTTCAAGCTCGTTTTGACATTTTAAGGCAGGCACGATACAATTGCAATATATATGAGAAATCTTAACTATTTTATTTTACACTTAATATTTTACAAAAGAATCAACGACAATTATTAAATTAAACCTTTAACTTGTGAGCTTACTCCTTAACTACCTCTTTAGAATAGTGGCTGGAGGGTCTCCCCCCACCCCCTCTGTTTTACAGAGAGTCAAAAAGATGCATCTTACCCCATGCCTGTCCGGAACAAAAGAGATTGAGGGAATAGGAAGTGCACTGTTTCCCCCCCCCCCCCTTGTATTACTCTGTGCGAGACCCAACCACCTCCTGGCAATGCTGGGGATGGGGAGAGGCCACGACGGCCCATGGCACTCTCAAAACATTGCGCCACAAAGGGAGAGGTCATTATTTCAAGTCGTGTTATGGAAAGGACTAAAGTGAAATGTATAGAAAGAAAAAACTAAACATGAACGGTGCCTTATCAGAATGTAGAGGAATTCCCGGTTACGTTGAGGATAGGAAGAGGAGAAAACAGTGAGTGAAAATCATGTTCTTACTATTAAACATGTCATAATTTGGAATGTGACTCTCCTAGGAATTAATATAATATCGTTCAATTACAAAAAGCAAACAATAAGTTGTGCAAAAAAAACAACAGATAGAGACTATTAGCCTGGCTATATTGAATTTATGTGTGGCCTCTGCAGTTGCAAACACTTTATTCTGAGGGGGGAAAATGTGCTTGTTTTATTATGTATGTGTAAAAAAGAGAATAGAGATTATTATAATTATTGGTCCCCCGACAAAAGGAGAGTGGACCTGTAAATTCACCCTTGTCTGTCCACACTTTTCTCAATAACTACACTTTGAAATTTTTTGAAATTTTGCACAAAACATAATATAGAACACTCCAGTTGCCCCCTAGGGGTGCCTTTCGGGTTAAAATATCGGGTTTCCCCCCCCCTAGGGGTGCCTTTCGGGTTAAAATATCAAAGGCCTTCGACAAGGTATGGCATAAGGGTCTACTTCACAAGATTTCCAGCTATGGTATAACTGGAAATGTTTTCTCAATCATTAAATCATTTCTCTCCGATAGGCTCATAAGAGTAGTGGTAGATGGACAAAAATCGGAGGCCTGCAATATAAATGCTGGAGTCCCTCAGGGGTCAATCCTGGGCCCAACTCTCTTCCTGATCTACATCAATGACCTCCCTAAACACATACTTAAATCATTCGTTGACATCTATGCTGATGACACGACCATCTACGGCAACACATCAAAGGCTGTAAATGACAAAGTTCTCTCTGATTCTCTCTCCTCTGATCTCGAGCGCGTGGTTCAGTGGGGGAAGATGTGGCTGGTTACCTTTTAATGCATCCAAAACCAAACTCCTATCCTTACATCATCAACGCTCTGATCCCCAGCTGGCATCAATTGTGATGGATGGCTCTCGTCTGGGTGAGGCCCCGTGTTTTGACAAGCTTCTGGGTTTGACCTTTACTCCTGATTTGAAATGGTACACGTACATCAAGTCTGTTCCCAAGATCGCTGGAAAGATGGTGGGATCCTTCTACCGCTCCAGAAGATATCTCACTACTGATGCAATTCTCTATCTATATAAAAGCCAAGTACGTACAAGGATGGAATACTGTTGCCATATCTGGGCAGGAGCTGCTAAAAACAGCCTATCCTGCCTTGACAGAGTACAAAATAGACTTCGTGGCTTAGTGGGGGATGCTCTTTTCTCTACCCTGCAACCTCTCTCCCACAGAAGAGACGTTGCGAGCCTGTCCTTGTTTTATCGTTATTTCCATGACAGATGCTCGTCTGAACTCCAATCTCTGGTCCCCCCTCGCCAATCTTTCACAAAAAACACCCGTCTAGCTGAATCCACTGTGAAAAATTTCCCCCACTCTATATCTGTGCCTAAATCAAAACGCGGATTCCATGAACAAAGCTTCTTTCTTAGAACTGCACGCCTGTGGAACTCTGTTCCGTCTGCCTGCTTCCCTCCGGACTACAACTTGGATGTCTTCAAGTCCAATGTTAACAAATTCCTAATGAAACGCCCCCTTAAGTAAGCACTTCAGCAAATCTCCTCACTAACGTAATGTACTTGCAATAACCCTTATCCCTGAGTGGCTTCCGGGCCTTGATAAGTGGTGATCACTGTGTAAAAAAAAAAATGGTTAAAACTGACACTTTTGTGCTTATTAAAAAAAATTGATGATTTGGATTTTATAAAACTTTCTGCAAAACTTGTAACTAACTGATTTCTATATAATTTTGTCTATACTTCGTGATAACTCTTGGGTGTGCCCCACGGGCTCTTTTAGGGCTAATAAAAACACTCCATTTTTGTTAGACTATTTTACCATATTTGTCAAATTTTCTGTGTATGTCTATTTAGCAGTTTTGCATGGTGCTGAACTCAAATTTAAATATGTTTAGGCCTTGAGGGGAGACAAGGCGGGGGGAATGCTGAACTTCGTCATTTTTTTATGCCTCGTTCACTGTGCACTCATGGGGGACTATGCATTCTTCACTTATTATAATAATGATTA
Source organism: Euprymna scolopes (assembly GCF_053919585.1). Lineage (NCBI taxonomy): Eukaryota > Metazoa > Mollusca > Cephalopoda > Sepiida > Sepiolidae > Euprymna > Euprymna scolopes. The sequence goes on along the minus strand of NC_136525.1, from coordinate 22,125,572 downwards.
TTATTAGCTGAGTGTCCGCTTAAATATATTTTAATTCGTGCAGATTTTGTATTTATTATTATAGAATCAATTCTCTATCAATTATTATATTGTACCTAATATATAGTAGTGATTTTCAAAAGTAAAAAACATATATATATATATATATATATACTAGCTGTACCCGGCCACGCGTTGCTGTGGCTCAGTTTGTTAAAATGGAACACATGTGAAAGTAGAGAAAAGTTTTATTCTTTTTTTCAAGAGAATGTACAAATTATTTTTTTTTTTTTTAACAGATGTTAAGAAAATAAACAGAAAAATACTTCCATCATTAATTATGCAAAAAAATAAATAAAATGTTGATTTAGTGTTTCAATATGCTTATAAATTATGATAAAACTTGCTGAGTATGCACTGTTTTACGGTTGTTGTAAAAATGGAACGGAAACTTAAATTTCACTTCGTTTTAATCTTTCTTAATTTTTTAATTGTGCCCCCTTCAAACGAATATAATCAAAACAGTAACATTCAACAATTGTACTTTATGTATATAAAACACAAAATATTTATTAAAAAAAAAAAGTTAATAACGAAAGGGAAATAATTCCATTTTTAAACGAAAAAGTCAGTTTGGTATATCTTTTTGTTATTTTTTACATAAGTCCAGCTTACCATTCACATTGGAAATGTCGCCATTTATAGGTTGTCGGGTACATTTACAATGAATAAACACTCCAATCTAGTAGATGTATCAGAATTTTTGTAGGAATTTTTTACACCCCTATCACGAAACTGCGAATAAAATATAAAAATCTCGTAATTTCTCTTTTAAAAGTGGGTTGTTTATTTTCTTTATGGATTATACTTCCAAAATAAACTATTAAAGTTGTTTTAAAAGTAATAGAAATATTTATTTTTATTTTTTAAAAAACAGTAATGAATTTTACGAACTCAATATTTTTCAGTTTTTAAACTTTAAAAATCTATCAAAATTTTTCTATTGATTCTATTTTTACGATATTTTCAGGGTCAATGTGAAATTTTATGCTCTTTCCAATAAACCGAATATAATATTTTAGACAAACGTTTTTTTTTTTTTTAATTCACGCTCCCCTCCATTTTCAAGTGTCTAGTAAAAAGTAAATAATTAATTTACACACCAAAGTTTTATATATCACAAATTGAAGAGAAAAGGTCAATAAGTAATATATTCAAATTTAAAACAAAAAAAGTAGTGTTTTTTAGAAATTTACCTGTAAAGTTCGAAGTTTAAAACCTGTTTTATTAAACCACATTGTTTGTTTTTTCTTTTGTTTTTTTTTTTTATGAAACCTTGGTCCTTGCTCCTTTAATTGAAAAAAAAATTAGGGCTTGAATTACATTTTTTGAGTAGTTATAAGTTTGGAAAGACAGGGGGTAGAATAATTCACGCCTCCCATTTTGAAATGTCTATTAAAAAGTAAATAATTTATTCACCAAAGTGTTATATCTCACAAATTGAAGAGAAAAGGTCAATAAATAATATATTCAAATTTAAAACAAAAAAGTAGTGCTTTTTAGAAATTTACCTGTAAAGTCCGAAGTTAAAACCTTTTTTTTTTTTTAAAAACGTTTTTTTTTTTTTTTTTTTTTTTTTTTAATGAAACCTTGGTCCTTTAATTGGAAAAAGAAATTAGGGCTTGAGTTACATTTTTTGAGGAGTTATAAGCTTGGAAAGACGGGGTGGAATTATTCACTATTTTTCACGAAATTTCTTACACACCTACCAATCTACCCATGTTAAGAACGGCTTTCGGAATAGACACTCCTAACCTTGCCAGAATACCCGAAAAGCTATAAAGTTGACGTGTCGAATGTGAATGATGAGTTGGACGTAATGTAAAAATGTACCGAATTTAAAAGGGAACGAAATTCAAATTTCCGTTCCATTTTTACAACGGTAAAGCAGAGCATTCTATGCAAATTTTACCTAACTTACTGTATTAATGCTATTTTTTTAAGCAAGAAAAAAAAAAGGTAAATATCCAGATATGCTACTACAGAACACCGACCACTCTAATTTGTTTTTTTTACAGGTAATTGAGGTCGCTGACAACGAATCTGATAGTCAAACTTGGGGCAAATTTACCGTTTGCATGGTATTTACCCCTGAACCCACGAATTTCTTTCCACCATTTTGCAGTTTCCGTTTATGCTACGCGCATGCACGCTGTAGCATAAACGACGGCTTCACCAAGCAAACTACGTTGGGGGGGGAGGGGATTTTTTTTTTCCAGGACATAGAATTTTCTAATTTTCAAAAATACATTATAGCGCTTTTTGGGTGAAAAATTTTAAATTAGCTGAAAAAGAAATAAAATAAGAAAAGGAAAGCACACCAAGTTGGAGTAGGGAGAGTAATTTATCTTTTTTTTTTTTTTTTTGTTTTTTTTACCTGAAACATAGAATTTTCAAATTTTCCGTAAGTAACGCACCGACATTTACCAATTAGAACACCATTTAACATTTTCCGAAGATTTTACTTTGTACATTGGGGCACGAGCGGGGGTGGGGGGGGTGGGGGGGTGTATGTGATGTTGGGGCGCGCGCGCCCCCCAACATCACATCCCCCCCAACAACAAATTAGAGTGGTCGGTGTTCTGTAGTAGCGTATCTGGATATTTACCCAAAAAAATATTTAGGTTTGGCTATAAATTCCTAAACTCATTTCACCCTAAATAATTTAGGTGACTGAAATAGGAATCTAATTGAATCTTTAATTTCCTGAATAGTATGCGAGAATTCATTTTTCTTTGAGTTATATCGAATTCATTAATACGGACTTTAGGGGCTTTTTTCGTAATGTTACTGTAAAAATTATTTTTTATTGTTACAAATTACGATGCTTTAAAAAAAGCAAAAATAAATTCTTGCGTTTTTTATTTACTACTGAAAACCATAACTTTAGTAAAGGTATTTTTTGTTTAAACAAAATAAAACATTTTCACTAAGAGTTAAGTAAAAATAATTAGTTCATTATATTCTGTGATCATTATTTGAAAAATACTGCAATTTTCATTAAAATTCGTTAATTTCCTGATTTTTGGTGAATCTTTAAGTAAAGGGAGGAGTCAAAATGTGTATACACTTTGAGCGTCTGCATTCATTTTGCGACCATGTGTGGTTAATTTAAATTAAATTTCAATCACATGGTTACATTATCAATAATCATGTAATTAAACCCATTGAAAATTTACCGATATTGTAAACACATTCTGTTTACATTAAGCCTGTAGTGTTTTTTTTAGTGATGCAATGTTGTCAACTGAGATTTAAAAAAACCCGCGAGATCAGGAGAATCCTACAATAAAAAAATTATAAATATAGTATATTCAATATATAAAATGTTCCGTGTTTTCTCACTATATGTTTCTGGAATTATATTGAAGCGGTTAGCTCCCCAGAAGGCTTACATATTTTATCAGCTAGTTTTGCCTGTTTTTTCAGAGAGGGTATTTTTTTGTTTTTGCAGGAAACAAATCAAACTCAAACTTTTTATAATAAAAGTTAAATTGAAATATACTGCAAATTAAACATCACAATAATGGTGCAACATATTTTGAAATTAGAAAAATAAAAAACAAAACTTTGTTTTAGCATAGCAAGCGACAAACTTTTTTTTTTTGGCCTCATATAATAAACAAAAGATGTGTAAATTAAAAATTTTGGAAGATAAACAAATGAATTATGTTTTTTTTTGTTTTTTTACTTATCGAGTTAACAGAAAATGAAATCTTTCGTCAATTCGTGGCTGTGAAATGAATCGAACCGAAAGTTCAGTCTTATCAACAGAACAGATTCGCAGTAACGGTTAAAAAAATATATTTATTTTATTTAATATTTTAATAATTCACGAGGTAAATTTATTTTAATAACATAAAAACATACCTCGACTCGACTCGACTCGAGATGGGTTGTCTGAAAATTTCAAATAAATTGGTAACGTAGAAATATGGTTTTATTCTTGTGTAATGAACCAAATTTACATTTTTATATATATAGATATATATAAGCAAAATTCGCAAGTAAAGAAAAGATTAATAAAAAACACTTTTCAAATTCGAAAGTGTAAAACTATAAATATAGAAATATATATTTATAGACCAACCACCTTTATCCTGATTTAAAAGGCTCAGTATCAGTGATAGAGCCTAATATAAGTAAAAAACCTCAAGATATTGTAGAATTGAATTTACAATATTTTATTCAAAACAAGGAATACACAATAAAAGTGAAAGGTTCCTTATTCCATGGAGTTTCAAAGACAGGCTCTTCTCCTCAGAGGAAAAAACTTTAGCAAAAGGTAAGTATAGATAAATATTTTTTGCTGGTTAGCTCAACTTTTGAAAACGGTTGAAAAAATGTTTTTTGAAAGAAAATAAAAGTTTATAAGAAAAATGAAAAAGAATACTCAGCAATCTCCAATAATTTTGGTTGCAAATATCTCGTGAAATTCAAAAGTTCGTAACAGGTGTGGCGATTAGTAAATCCCAGAAGAGTTTAGTAAGATATCCTTTGGAATCTTTTAAAAAAAAATATTTTGGGTTGGAGAAGTGATGAAAAACTCATGTAGACGAATCTTGTATTGAAGAGCAGGAGTAAAATCCAATCTATGGAATTGAATGTTCTTGCGTAGAGAGGCATATTAGGTCTTATTTAAAAAATATAGAGTTCAAATGGAAAAGAGATAAGAAGTAACTAGAAGTAGGACAACATTGGCAAAGCAACCTTCCATGGCCAATTCAAATCATAAAATAGCGAATAGGTGGAAATTAAAAGCAATGGAGGAAAGAGAGTTAATAAGGTCAAAGTTAGGGGTAGGGAGTTTTACAATCACGCTAGTTAATGTATGTACTAATATATATATATAAAGCCTGAAGAGTCCTAGAGTGGATGAAACGCGAAATATTCAGTGTAGCTTAATCGCCATATATATTTTATAACTTACTAACTAGCTCTACCTATGTATTGAGCACTTTTGAAGTAAATACTTTAAGTCTACGCATAAATTTATACTTTCGTATATTAATTTTATGTGAGTAAATTAAGTAGTTATATATATATATATGTGTGTGTGTGTGTGACTTAGGTACCATTAATTAGTCATAATCAAAACATAGCGCTCCAGCCTTTGTTGTTACCATTTGAGCTATCATCAGATGGATAAGAAATAGTTAAAAATGAACTGTCTATGACATATAAATGTGTACAAGAGCAGTTTAAGTTGACTCATACCTGTCAAGTTCCAACTTTTGTTTCAATTTTGACCCCTTAGCAGCTATTTTTACCGGCTAAAAATCCATAAAAGAACAGGCCACAAAATCATTTGACCTGCCTCACGCCGCATTGCGACCTTGTATCTCGGAGATACAGACATAGTGTATTTTATAAATTAGATTACTAACTGCCCGTGGTATGTAATTCTTGGAATGGTAAAAAAATGTTGCAGTGTAGAACGATTTCTCTTTAAGTGCCTGATAAAAGAAAAGATTAAGTATATTAAAAAGAAATTTAAGTTTATAATAGGCAGAACAAAGCAAATGTGTGATAGATTGATTCAAGCTGAAACAACTTAAGATATAATGATGAAACCAGCTGTGCAGTTTCACTTTTCTTGATCCAAACATATTTTTATATACAATATTTTACATGTAGGATGTTCTTACTTGCATCAGGCGGTCAGGTGATGTATTCATGATGCTATATTTCGGGATGTCTTCCTTTTGTCAGGTGTGTGTTAGTCTTTCAGACAACATGCATGATGGGTTTTGTTTGAAAGTTGAAAATGCCTAACAAAGGGAAAAGAAAAGAACAGGAGATGAAAAGGAGATGTAACACATTGAGAGGCATTTGAAGATTTGAGGACCATTTCCGTTGTCTTCTGATCCTGGATATGACCTTAAACTATATCCGATAGTGAGGCCCCAACTTGCGGGCATTGGGGAGTGTGGAGCCACCCTTTAATTGCCATTACTCACAGGTCCACTCTAACCCTGAGTGGTAGTATCTGTTAGGGTCCCAACTATGGGTTAAATAGAAACCGACTTGAAAACAACAAACATATTCTATTAAAAAATTATTCTTCAAAATATCTGGATTCGGCATAAAATAACCTGAAAAGGGTTGATATGCCGTAAACCAAAAACAACCAAACCCATTGTTTTCTTCAGAAAATTTTTATACTTTTAGTTTTTATGCACGTGTGTATTATTTATTATATTCTTTTTATAGGGAACACACACATTAATATTTCTATATAGATTTATTTATACACATACTAGTGATTTAAATACCCCCACCATCACCGAAAAGAAATGAATGTTAGTGACTGACTTTATTTCAAACCAGAATCCAAGTCAGTGTTACACTGATTATATGAAATTGCATTCACTGATTTATTTAATAGTAAGTTCATTTTGCAAAATAGCTATGTACACTCCTTAACTTCTTTATATTCACGTTTTTTTTTGTTTTTGTTTTTTTTGTGTGTGTGTTGAAGTCGCTCCAGATAAGCATGAAGCCATTTGATGTAAGAAATTAAAAATACCCCTTTAAGGTAAAAAAGAAAAACCCAAAAAACTGGCCAACAATAATTCTTATACAGATATATTCCGACCCAGAAATCGGCAATTCATCCTCCTTTGTCAGAAACAGTGCTCTATTCAGAAGGAATACTCAAGGTATTACCAGTAATGCCACTTTAACTTTAAAGTCATAACATGCATACACAATGCCTACTGGAGAGAACTTGAATGTCTTCTGTACGCTATCCTTAAGTGTCTTCAGCCTCTTTGTACAAGAGTTTGTCAGGCCAACCTAGCATGTACTTTTTTCTATAAGTAAACCCTGACTAAATATTCAAAATCACATAGATCTTATTTAGACCACGAATACTCTTTGGCATGGTTAACCTGCAATGGCTTATATATTATAATTGTAAATCTTCTTCAAGAGATGTTACTCATAGTAACAGCACAGCTGGATACTCCACCAGACTAGATGAATTCTTGTCCTGGAATCCAGTAAGATCAAGAGACCAAAAGAAAGATTAACAATAACATATTTAACTGGTCGATTAGGAAGAGAGAAATTAGTATTAACTTCTTTATTAACTTGACATTTGAGCCTTAAAGGAGATTTAATGGAATATTCGAATATCTATGTATCTTATATAGAGATCACGTGTTAGCCTCTACTAAGAAGTCTCATTTTTGAGAACTTCGACTGAATGAAACCAAAAAGTGAAAGAATGCACAAATGAAATTCTCTTAAGCTTTTCAGCATTTCACAAGATATTACAAATAACTTTTGTAAGTGAATTTGTTTATCATGGTACTTTATGGAAACAATCAACACTTGTGATATTTTTAACTTGTGACTGTAAGGTAATATACAATACTTCTTGCTTTCAAACATGTGTTATTCAAACTGTTTGATAGATTTAGCATCTGCAATTTACTTTTCTTTTTCTTTCTTTTTACTAAAGAGTCACTATCAAGGTCCAAAGGCCACTCTGTTTTTGCTTAAGTAGCAGAGTACTCGTCTCGCATGCAAGAGATTCAGGTCTTGAATCCCAAGTTCGGATGCATCTAACTGATGAGCCCAACTGAGGGCGAAACTCTAGTCTTGGACTTCCGGTTTGTTGTCTTGCATGCCTCTTGTGAGCTGCAATATTGCTTAGCTGTGGAATTTCCTGTTTCCTGCTTTCTTAACCTCTTTGAATCCCTATAAACTGTCACTGTTGAACTTTTTTCATGCAAATATGATTAATTTCATATTTCTAGTTTCCTATAATGCATTAACTTAAAAAATTTATTGCATATTTTGCAAACCTCTCCTCTGATGAGAAGAATTGCATTCTTCGAAACTCCATGGAATAATGTATTTCTTGTTTATTTGTAATTGTCAAATGATTAAAAAATTTTATACCTTTACAGGTTTATGTCTTATTGAAAATTTAAATTCAAATTTTCAATAAGATTTTATATATATATATATATATATATATATATATATGTTTTAACCCATTCAAAACAGGAATATATTATAGTCCCTGTAGGGTAATATACCATACTTTTTGCTTTATTAGAGTCTGATTTTTGGGTAAGGCATATCAATACTTGATATAAATAAAACAAGTTCCCCGTGAGTACGCAGTGAACAAAGCATAAAAAAATGACTAAGTTCAGCATTTGCCCCCCCCCCTCCTCCATTTGGCCCCAAAAGTCCCCAAGGGACATCAAATCCTGGTGAAAATGAACAAACGGTGCAGTTTTAGGCCTTAACATATGTAAATTTGAGTTCTGCACCATGCAAAAAAAAAAAAGAAATGACTAAGTCCATCATTTGCCCCCGCCCATTTAGCCCCAAAAGTCCCCAAGGCCTTAACATATTTAAATTTGAGTTCAGCACCATGCAAAACTGCTAATAAATAGACATACACAGAAAATTTTGGACAAATTTGGTAAAATAGTCCCAAAAATGGAGTGTTTTTATTAGCCCTAAAAGAGCCCGTGGGGCACACCCAAGAGTTATCGCGAAGTATAGACAAACAAAATTATATAGAAATCAGTTAGTTACAACTTTTCAGAAAGTTTTATAAAAATCCAAGACATCAATTTTTTTTTTTTTTTTTTTTTTTTTTTTTAATAAGCACAAAAGTGTCAATTTTAGCCATTTTAACCCAAAAGTCACCGGGGGGGGGGGCGGAGTTTTCCCGGAAAATCCGTTCTGTTACTTTTTTACTCATATCATGTTTAATGTTTGTGCAAAATTTCAAATTTCAAGACCTAGTTATTGAGAAAAGTGCGGACAGACAAACGGACAAGGGTGAATTTACAGGTCCACCCTTCTTTTGTCGGGGGGGGGGGAAGAGGCAAAAAAGATTACAACTAATTTAGTTATCATACAATAGACTAAAAAGAAATAGAATCAAGTAGAAAAGTTGACTTAAAAAATCATAGTGCACAGATGAAAATGAGGTAATACTTTCCGTTTGACAATTACATATTGTGGGAAACATTAACAAATTAAGATAGGCATGAAGTTGACCAATAAACTCCACTATTATTCAACAGCATAGAATAGACATAGACACGACTAAAAAAGAGAGAGAGACTGTTCAACTGTCAATCATCTCTGACAAAAGCCAAACTACACAAGCCTTAGTTTATAGCAGAAGAGAAATGTTTCTTCTGACTTTGAAAGAAACCAATTCAAAGTCACCATCACTGTATGAGTAATCACTGTTTCTTTGTAGTTCTGTGATGTCAGCATCTGGCTGTCCAGCACATACTTTTGGCCTCCTTGTACCGGTATTTTTTCTCCCTGTCCCTCGACCTCACCCTTGAGACCCAATCTTCGTTCTATTGATGTTTCCTTTTCATCTTTTTGAAGTTGCTGCGGACATTCAGCTGAAGTCAGGCTCTCTCCATACTGCCTTTTGGCGGCCCTTTGTCTGTTGGCATCATTTTTTTATTCAGGCCTAGCCAGCATAGATTTCAATTTTATCATGAAGAAATATAGTCTTCTTTATTGACTTGGAATCATTGTAGATGTTTGAAGAAGCAAGAATGGATCATCTGTTGTTGTTGAAGGCACAGGTTCTGATGAGAAGGCATATTTGCATATGACATTGAAGGCGCAGACAACACATCTGCGTTTGATGTCTGGCTGGATGTGGGTGCCAGGTAGTCTGATGCTAGTTGAGTGTAGGTCGATCAAGCAGTTCTGCAGAGTCATACACAGAGGGTGGGATCTGATGGCATTACCACACACCTTTTGAATCCTGCCTTTATGTTGTCTGCTGAGAAACAGTTTGACTGCCATAAAGACTTGAGGAGACTTGGAAAAAGTTCTTTGAGAGGCATAGCCAGGTTCTTTCGAGTAAACTGACAATGACAAAATATAGAATAATGACAAATTTACTGGTAGGAAATGGTAGGAGGTGCTAAAATATGTAGAAGGAAAGCCTGTTTCATGTTAAACATCCATTAGTTTGTATGCTAGAATCCTTTAATGGATTCTATACTCCAAGGGTATGGAATTTCCTCAAGCACATATCTGACAAAGCATAAATTCAACATCAGGGAACTCCTAGACTTTTCTTAGTTTTTTATACATAATTCACAGTAAATAACCAACTTAGAACAGTTGAAATGACATGAATACAATTATAAGAATGAGTGAAAAATGAGATTGTTGTGCTTGCCTTAGGATGGCTTTAGATTGTGTTGCTGAATCAAATGTTTACTGTAAATATCAGAGGCAGTTCTAGTACATTGAGAAGTTACCAACAAACCTATCTCCTTCTTGAAAAGTTCCTTAAACTATATCCGATGGTGAGGCTCCAGCTTGCAGGCCTTAGGGAGTGTGGAGCCACTCTTTAATTGCCATTGCTCCCAGGTCCACTCTGAACCGGAGTGGTAGCACCTGTTAGGGTCCCAACTATGGGTTAAATAGAATCTGACTTAAAAAAACAAATATTCTATATTAAAAAATCGTTCTTCAAAATCACCAGATTCGGCATTAAATAATCTGAAAAGGGTTTATATGCCATAAAACAAAACAACCAACCAACCTTCTTGAAAAGAGTTCTCTAAAGTACTGAATTACTTTCCTTTAACTGAACAACTTTTCAGCTGAGAGGGTATGGAATTGCTCCAGGTTACCCTACTAAGAATGAGTGCTTTACAAGAAACTAGCCTGGGTGCCCAGCGTTGCCCGAATGTTTGGAGGTGTGTGTTGAGCAAAAATAAAAAGTGGTAGTAGGCAGGCAGGCTCGAACCCATACCGCGAAGAAGGAAAAGAACATGTGAAGTCTTTGCCGTTTCGTCTATCACCAAACCGGAAGTGACGTAAGTTTAAATTAAGGCTAGACAATCGAAAATAGGCAATGACTTTTGAAAATATCAACGATAAAAAGCAACCCCCCTCCTTGTAGAAAAGTGCCTAGTCGTGGGTGAAAGAATTAATGTTTTTGGTGAATTTTTCGATATTTGATGTCCGAAGGGCCGAGCTTCAAAATGATACCAATCTCATGAAAATCCGTCGCCTCTGTCAGAAGTTTTAAGCAGACATACATACATGCATTTAAACAGACAGGTGAGATTTATATTATAGACTAGCGGGGGTGCCCAGCGTTGCCTGGGTGTTTGGAGGTGTAAAAGGTTGCCTGGGTGTTTGAAGTAAAACAAGGCAGGTAGGCTCAAACTCGTGATGCGAAAGCGGAAAAGGTGAAAGAAAAGCTGAGATCTTACTAAGACGCAAGAGGAAGTGAAAAGTGTTCAAATTTAATGATTAAAAAGTTGACTTATAGAAATGAGTTCACGCAGGCGCATAAACGAAGGTTGGTTGCAGGCCAGTTTCTGACATATTTTGCTTCCCCCATGATGTTGGGAGAAAACCAACTCCACCCCCCCAAAAAGGGGGAGCTCTCCAAATGAATAGCAATTGTTTGATATGAAGGGTTTCCCCGCATTGATCAAAGCTAATTGCCTTCAAGACATCTTGGCCACAAAGGCCAGTAGAGTCGATTTGCTTCGATTAGTTTCGCTTTATTTATACGAAAAAGATGAACAAACAAGCGAAAGGACAGAATAGAGGGAATTTTATAAAAGTCAATCAAAATAAATGTAGAGACGACGTCCGTTCACAAATCGTAGATATTATAATCTAGGGAGTATATAAAAAGTTCTAAAAAAATAGTAACACCCTCCCCCGAAAAAAAGCCTTCCTTGGACATACAAAAACGCGCATTACTTTTGCCTTTTTATATATATATATATATATATATATATATATATATATATGGTAAAACTGGTAATTAGTAAAAAACCTGAAAAGAGTGCTTAATAGTATTGTAGAGCAGAAGTGTTTTATTTTTTTTTTTTCAAACCAAACAGATAAAACGGTAATAAAAAATAAAACATATATATATATATATATATATATATATATATAATGGTTGAATATTGTTAAATTTGTGCTCAGTTTTGCATTAAATACTTATCTCTATTAATTCTTTAATTGTGCATCAAAAGGATATCATAATACTTAGTTTGCTGCACCTTGTCATAGCAAATGCCAAAAAAAAAATTTCAGCTCATTAGTTTCCGGGGGGGAAAAAAGTGGAATGGACAGACAAACAGACTTCGATACATAAATATAATATACATATTTATTCAGTATTCATCCATCATTTCCTGTGTGGAAATACATCGCTAGTTGAAAATAATTTCAATTATGTCATATTTAAAATTTCATTCTTAGAAGAAAAGTTCAAATTTGCAATATGAGGTCAATAAAAAAAACTAGTAGTATGGTGACATTTTCTTAAAAACCTACTTGTTGATGCTGTGCTTCATACACAATGTAAAATGGCAAATATCATCTTACTTTGCCTATTGGCTAGGAGTAAAGTGTAGTATCTGTTCTAATACTACAATTCATCTTTTCTGTTTGCTTCTCTTCTCTTTTTCTATGGCCAATAACTTATGCGTGCGATGTTTGATTTACTGAAAATAGGAGAGGAGGGAATGGCTAGCGGATTTTTTTTTTTTTTTTTACATAGGCATAACCACTTATCAAGGCCCAGAGACCACTCGAGGATAAGGGTTAAGAGTGTACAGTAGCCAATTGCACAATATAGTAATCGTTAGTAATGGAAATTTGGTAAATTTGTTAAGTGGAACAGCTCATCAAGAACTTGTTACGTTGGACCATATTGTAGTCAGCTGGACAACGGAGGACAATTCCACAGGCGTGCAGTTCTAAGAAAGAAGCTTTGTTCATGAAAGTTTGGCGAGAGGGGACCATAGATTGAAGCTCAGTCGAGCACTTGCTGTGAAAATAACGATAAAGCAAACTCGCAACATCTCTTCTGTGAGATAAAGGTTGCAGGGAAAAGAAAAGGACATCCCCTACGAGGCTATGAAGTCTATTTTGAACTCTATCAAAGCAGGACAAGTCCTTTCTAGCAGCTCCTGCCCAAATGTGGCAACAATACTCCATCCTTGGACGTACCTGGCTCTTATATAGATAGAGAATTGCATCAGCAGTGAGATATCTACTGGATCGATAGAAGGATCCCACCATTTTTCCAGCGGCCTTGGCAACAGATTTGATGATCATGTTCCATTTAAGATCAGGAGTAAAGGTCAAGCCCATTTTGTGTATGTGTGTGTGTACGTCTGACAAATATATAAAAGGGAGGGAAGGGAATATCATGTTTCAATTTTCATCAGTTTGCCGAAGGTCATCTTTGCTAATAATATTTTAAGTTTTTTTTTCTATAAATTTTTAATTTTACTTTCTGATTTTATTATATTATTTTACTTTTTCTGATGTTTATATAATCTCTAGTGATGGGATGATTCCAATATTTTGTCCTGATTCTGATTCTATTTAAATTTCTAAACGTAGAGTTGTTTTAGTTTGGGAGGAGGGGAGGTGATTACCGTAAAAAACAAATCATGTAAAACGTGCATACATTTATGGGTGTGATTTCTAGATTTTAGTTTTACTGATCGTTTAAAATCAACAAATATTTATCTTTTAGTACGGGCTGTGGAAAATAAAACTTTAAACAAAAATAAAGAAATAAAAACGATAAAAAGAATCGTTTAGGGCATCGGAAAATGGGCAGACATTTTCCCGATTCCGATACCCCCCAAAATTTCGACTTTTTCGATTCACGATTTTGATTAAGCGTCTCAAAACTCGTTTATATAAATTCTACATATATATTAAGCACTTTTGAAAAGATATTTTTTTTGTTTATTAAATATTTACTTATATATATATATATATATATATATATATATATATATATATATATATATGCACACTCGCCCGTCAAAACAAACCTGTTTGCCATGCCTATTTTTAATTTTAAAAAATTTATTTTGTATTCTCCTCCTTACTCTCTACTTTTATTTATCTCTATTTTTATTTTTCTCTTGACGTCTTTCATTTAATATTAATAATTCGTTTTTGATTAAAAAAAAAAAAAAAAAGTTTTAAATGATCTAACTATATGTATGGAATGTTACACGAACTAAAAATAAAATTGGGAAATTGTGTGTGTGTGTGTGTGTGAGTGTGTGTGTGTGTGTGTGTGTGTGAGTGAGAGAGAGAGGAAGAAAAAAGAAACAAATTGAAAGAACGGTAGACAGATATATCCATAAGTGCTGATATTTTTATTTATTAATATCTATATAAATATATGATCGTCATTTCGGACGCTACAAACACAGTCTTAAATATATAATTTTTTAAAGTTATTTAATATGGCATTAATGCGGTAAGATATTTTCCCATTATATGGTGTGAGAATATAATATATGCCCCCCCCCCATGTAAAATACTAAAAATCCTTCTTCAGATGTATCCTGTTGAACTGTGAATTTGCACGTCTGTCAAATTCTAAGTTTTTTCAATTTTGACCCCTTAGCAGCTATTTTTACTGGCCAGTGTATATATATATATATATATATATATATATATATACTAGCCTGGGTACCCAACGTTGCCCGGGTGTTTGGAGGTGTGTGTTGAACAAAAAAAAAAAATGTGGTAGTAGGTAGGCAGGCTCGAACCCGTACCTCGAAGGAGGAAGTAAACGTGTAAAAAAAAAAAAAAAAAAAAAAAGTGACATCTTTGCCGTTTCGTCCATCGCCAAACCAAAAGTGGCGAAGGTTTAAATTAAGGCTAGTCAATTAAAAAAAGAAACTACTTTAAAAAATATTGGCGGAAAAAGGGACCCCTCCTTGTAGAAAAGTGCTCAGTTGAGAGTGAAGGAATTAATGTTTTTATCTAATTTTTTGATATTTGTCGTCCGAAGGTTTGAGCTTCAAAACTATACCAATCTCATGAAAATCAGTTGCCTCTGTCGAAAGTTTTAGGTAGACATACAAACATGCATACATATGTACATACATTTAAACAGACAGGTGAGATTTATATTATAGACTTGCGGGGGTGCCTGGCGTTGCCCGGATGTTTAGAGGTGTGAGAGCGGGGTAAATCAAAACAAAGCGAAGTAATAATCCTGTTTAAATATTATAAAAAAAACAATGTTAAAACTCCAAAAAAAATAACAGCGAACATGATGGGGGAAAAAAAAACCCAAAAAACGAATGATGTTAAAACTTCGGCGTGTCAAAAAAAAAAAATGGGGGGAGGGAGGTAGGCTTGAACATGAACCCTTGAGCGAAAGTGAAAAAAAAAAAAAAAAAGAAAGCATGATGACTTACCTCGACGCTACGAAGGTTGATGAAATTTAATGATTAAAAAGTGAATTGACAGGTGCGTAAATTTAATGAGGTCAAACATCAATCCCGCAGTTAAGTTTGGCTGCGAGGCAGTTGTTTTGGTTTTGTTTCCCCAACATGTTGGGTTGGAGGGAAAAGCAGCTCCCCATAAAAAATGGGGGTATCCAAATGAAAAGCAATTGTCTGATATGACGGTTTTCACCACTTGCTTTCTGGACGTCCCCGGTACAAAAGCCGAGGACCTGAATTTGTCTCAGTTAGTTCCACTTTTATACTATAAAAGCCAAACAAACACGCGACAGAGTGAAATAGGGTGAATTTTATAAAAGTCGATCAAAATAAATCTAGACATGACATGCGTTCGCAAATCGTAGATATTACAATCTAGAGTGTATATAAAGTTCTAAGACATGGTAACCCTCCTCCCAACGCTGGGCATACAGAAACTGTTTTGCCTTTTATAGATATACTAGCGGAGGGGGGGTACCTGGCATTGTCCAGTGTTTGGAGGTGTGTGTGTGTGTTTGTGTGTGTGTGTGTGTGTTAAAAAATAAAAAGTTGGCCGGAGTGTAAAAGAAAAAAAAAAGTTTTAGTAGGAAGGTAGGATTGAACCCCGAAGCCTTGACGTGAAGGTGAAAACGAAAAGGAAAAAAAGCCAGACACCTAACCATCTCGGCCACGAGGGGAACAGAATTGATAAGCGTGTTAAGTTAAGGGTTATAAACTGAAATATACAGGTGCGAGGAAGTAGCATGAAGTTTGACCTAGTTTTGTGCTGTAAGCTAGTTATTGTTTCCCCCACTTTTTGCCTTTCGAAGACGCGGCAAGCTGGTAAAATTCGGGCAAATTAAATACACACGCGACCCCCATTCTTAAGTTGTAGATATTACGATTTAGGCGTGATATAAAAAGTTTTAAGGAGCAAGCCGAGCTAGAAGGCTGATGAAAAAAGCCTTTTGCAGACATACACAAAAAGCAAACGTACATACATACATATGCACACAGATTTTCACTTTTATATATATAGATAGACTAGCGGGGGTGCCCGGCATTACCCGGTTGTTTTGGAGGGGTTTAAAAAAAAAAATACAAGTTTCGGTAGGGAGGTAAGCTCGAACCTGAAGCCTTGATGCAAAGGTGGAAAAGAAAGGGGGGAAAAAACCTGACATCTTACCCGTTCGGCCACGATGGGAGAAGTGAATACCGTTTTAAATAAAAAGTTAAATGACAGGTGCGTGAATTTAATGAGGTCAAATATCATGCCATATGAGAATGAAATTAACTTTGGCTGCAAGCCAGTTTCTGCGTTTACCTCCAAGATTTTTGGGGGAACCAGCTCCCCATTTAAAGGGGAGTGTCCAAATGAATAGCAATTGTCTGCTTTTTACTTCGCTTTTTGCAAATAAGGTTTTCATTAACAATCACACACACCTACAAACACACGGGCAACGCCGGGTATCCCCCCCCCCCCGCTAGTATAAAAGCGAAAATGTATGTATGTATGTATGTATGTTTGTGTGTCTGCTAAAAACTTTTGACCGACGGAACAAAAATTCACAAACTTGATATCATATTAAAGCCCCACCCTCCGAACGACAAATATTGAAAAATTAGCCCAAAAGGACCATCAGAAGTGCGTCAACTGATCGATTTTCTGCAGGGGGTCCCCCCAAAAAGTGACATTTTAATGTTAAACATTACATATTTTTAAATCGATTTATAACTGCCGCAAAAAATATGGGCGCCAACTCTTCTACATGAAGTATACACGGGGCCGTTTATTTTGGGTCAACTTGTATTTAAAACCCGCTGAGTCATGTCACGTGATCTTGATGTCAGCAAGCTCTAATGGCAGTCTGAATTTAAAAAACATTGTTGTTATCGGTAAAAAAGAATTTAACCCTCACACAAGCTAAACTATGAACTTCTACGCTATGACAACGTTACCAAAGTTATTAGCACATTAAAAATAGTTAGATACGATAGTTAAACGAAAAATAACAAGCCAAAAATGTGAAGTAAAAAAAAAAAATATGCTTACAAAAAATATTAACGATCGAAGTTTTTACAAAAAAAATCAGCCAGACGCCATTTTCTTTTTAGTAACACTCTTTAGAGTAAGGAAGACGGAGAGAGAGAGAGACGCAAACAGAGAGAGAGAGAAAAAAATGTTAACTTTTTCACCCCGAAATCGACAATTTTCGACAGGGGGGATCAACAACGCATGCGTCAGATGACGTCATGACGTCGTGACCTGATTTACTTTAAATAGTTGAAAAACCGAACAAATTTCATATGCATCGGTTTAGCTCAGGTAGTTAAGGCTTTGGTTCATTATCTAAACGTTTTGGGTTTCAAATCGTGGTGTGAGATGTTTCTTTTTTTTTTCTTTTTTTTTTTTTTAAATTTAAATATTGAACCCTGTATTATTTAAGCCATTTTTCACGTAACGTTCGTTTTCCTGTTTTGTTTTTTTTTACTTCGCTTAATCTTAGCGACACCCCAAAACATCCGGGTACCCACCTGTTTTTTGTTTTTTTTTACTTCGCTTATTCTTAGCAACACCCAAAAACACTCGGGTACCCACCGATTTTTTTAAAAATCTTAATATCGAAACAGGCTTATTTAAGCCATTTTTCACGTGTTCGTTTTTCTTAAACGTTCGTTTGCCTTACGTTAGTTTTTTTTGTGTTTTTTTTTTTGATGTTTTGATTACCCCCTACTGCTTAATTAAAACGAAGTTTTCTTTTCTTACTTCGCTTATAACAATGCTTACATCGCCATCGTCGTAACGCTCGACGACTTTCAAATATCTTTCACTTATTCGCTTATAACAATGCTTCATTCTGGCTGGCCGATTTTATTTTCAAACTTCTCCTCAGGGCTTCGGCTTTGATCCTGCCACCCCCCCTCCCGGTTTCTTTTCTATTTAACACCACACACACCTACAAACACCCGGGCAATGCCGGGTACCCCTCGCTAGTTTATAAATATAAAAGGCAAAATGTGTTTTAGTGTGTTTGTATGTCTCGCAAAAACTTTCGACAGAGGCCACGGATTTTCGCCAGATAGGTATCATCTTCAAGCTCGAATCTTCGGCCAATAAATATTGAAAAATTGGCTAAAAAAATGAATTCCTTCACCCTCAACGGCTTGCTTTTTTACAGGGAGGGTAGCAAAAAAACCGTTTTAACAGGTTAAACACGCCAACGCCAGAAGCTCATGAAACTGAAGGACATGAAGAATAACATCAAAAACTGACACCCGCCTGTGAAAGCGGTCATCGACCTTAGCAGCCGCCAGCTAAGTCACTCAGAGGAAACAGTACTGAAAGGTCTCAACTTCGCAACAACCACCAAATGCATTCCATACCTAGACATAATAACTCATATTGAGGAGGTAGCCTTGAGAATTCCCACGAGCCAAGGCAATGAAATAAGATGGAAAGTAAGACAAGTACTGGAGAAAGCCAAGCCATCCAAATCAGACATGACACTGGAAGATAAGCTGGCTATACGATCCCTACAGAGTGACAGCAGTATAAAGGTAACGCCACTGTGGTAATGGACATGTCGGAATACTCTGAAAAAATGGCAAACCTAAATGCAGATGGTAGCTACGGTAGAATAAAGAAGGACCCAACTCTGAAAACCGAGAGGAAGCTGTCACAGATCCTAACTAAGAACAAAGAGAACATTGCACCAGCGAAGTATAGACGGCTGGTCCAGCATTACAGTAAGCTACCACACATGTATCGTCTCCCCAAAATACACAAAGATGGTATTCCACTAAGACCTAAAGTGAGCTGCCGAGGCTCAGCATTACATCCACTGAGCCGCTACCTTGTGGATATAATAAACCCATTGGTAGGCAAGTCAGCAACACATGTTAAGAATTCAGCCCACTTCACAGATCTAATCAAGGATGCACCCATCGGTTCGCACCAAATGGTTAGCCTTGATGTAGTCAGTCTGTTTACCAAAGTCCCAACAAGTGAGGCACTAACTGTAATTAGGGACAAACTAGCTGCGAACCCTACCATACAACCGCGCACGTGTGTACCATTGCCGAACATAATGAAAATGCTGACCTTCTGCATGGAATCATCCTACTTTAGAATGGGTACTGAAATATATCGACAAGAAGGTCTGGCTATGGGTTCGCCGTTGTCACTGGTAATGGTGAATATATACATGAAATACTTCGAAGACATGGCATTAGGTTCAGCTCCCTTAAAGCCAACAATGTGGCTCAGATATGTTGATGACACCGTCATACTCTGGCCTCATCAGGAAGATGTCCAGATACTACTGGATCATGTGAACACAATACAACCGTCCATACAGTTCACAATGGAGAAGGATAACCAACTGGCCTTCCTGGATATACTCATAACACGCACAGAGTATGGGTTCAAGACATCTATGTATCGCAAGTCCACCTTCACTGGACAATACCTAAACTTCAACCCATCACCCATACAGTGTCAAATATGGAATCGCACGCTGTCTACAACACCGAGCACAGACAATAAGTAGCGATCCTCATACGTACCATCAAGAAATGACTAGGCTAAGAGATACCCTTCATCATAACAACTACCCCGATAGCACACTATCCACTAGAAGAAACCATAGTGTAAGGGAAGAAAGTGAGTCACAAAAACTTCCAACGGTCTGCCTACCATACATACAAGGCGTCTCAGAAAGAATTCAAAAGATATGTGCCCCTTACAACATCAGGGCGGTATTTAAAAGTGAGTCAACTCTAAGAAGACGCCTAGTCAAAATAAAGTCACCAATGGAGGAGAACCAGACCAAGAACTGCATATATATGACGTTAAAATAATAAACAGTGAGCCCCACTGGAAAGTGCAAAAACTCAAAGAAACAGCACACATGCTAGGACATGAGCAAACCGAGTATGGAACTGAACACAATTTGGGAACCTCTAATCATAAGAGAGAACCTAGAATAACCACTTAGGTTTAACACTCCCAAAAATTGATACATCATCGTCCTAGTGACACATGGCCGAGGCGACTAAGACGTTGGAACAGACGTTACAAGTCTCCAAGGTGCTGAGTTCAATCTTGAGCGAAAGCAGTGGCAGTGACAACACAATTGCAATGACAGCGATAGACGTAGCAGCAACAGCATTAAGTGGTAGCAGCAGGGGCGGCCTGAATGGAATGAGAACATGGTACCCCCCGTAACAAAGGGTTGGGTTCGAAATTCCAAAAAACAGTTCCCGAGTTCGAGATACACCTGAAGAAGGCCGAAGGATGAAACGGCCAAAACGTAGTAAAAAAAAACACTGACGATGAGGAAGTGAATCCGAAAAATGAAATCCATAACCTCGATTTTTGTTTTTGTTTTCACATGTTCGCGTTTTTTAATAGTGAAACATCCCATTTTGTTTTGATTTACATCCGCCTCCAAACACCCCAGTAGCGCCAGGCACCCCCGCTAGTATATCTATAAATATAAAAGCGAAAATGTGTGTATGTATGTATGTTCGCTTTTTGTGTATGCCTGTAAAAGGCTTTTTTCTGCGAAGCGGTCGGTCGGCTCACAACTTCAAACTTTTCATATCACATATGTCATACAATCTACGAGTTAATAACAGAGCTCACCTGTCTATTTATTTTGCTCGAATTTGAAAAGATAAATATTCAATATTTTTCGCTCGCCGCATGTGGATTAGGCTTTTTCGTATAATAAAAGCGACACTAATTCTGGCGACATTTTTCTGGTCGCGATCACCGGAAATGTCCGAAAGCAATCAGATTTGATCAATGTGGAAATATTTTCCTTATATCAGACAATTGCTATTCAATTTGGACAATCCCCTTTTTATGGGGAGCTGGTCCCCCCTACCCCCAACATCTTGGGAAAATAAAAATAGAAAAAGCGTTCCTGCAGTAAATGAAATACTACCCCGCAGTCAAAGTTGACCTCATTAAGTCATTAAAACGTGCACCTGCCAATTCTAAAGAGTTAAATAAATTCCAACGTGCTTTCGTTAGTATTTTGCGGTGGCCCAATGGTTAACATTACACTTTTTTTTTTTTTTTTCTCACACTTTAATTTCCAACTTTGCCTCAAGGGTTCGGGTTCGATCCTTATACTAACCTACAAGAACTTTTTTTTTATTTTACCCCCTCTCCCTCGGAGTTTTGATTTACCCAAAACCACACACACCTCCAAACACGTGGGCAACGCCGGGTACCCCCCCCCTCCGCTAGTATATATATATAAAGCAAGATGGGCACAACCATTTGTGTATGTCCATGAAAGGCTTTTTGGCTTAGGGTTCTCGCGTCAGTTAGATTCCAGGAGAAGTTTTCTTATACTTCCTAGATCATAATATCTAAGATTCTCAAACGGACATCATCTCTATCTATTTTTTTTTTTTTTTTTTGATCGAGTTTTAAAAAATTCCCTCCGTGCCATCGTTTTGAGTGTTTATTTGTCTTTTTCATATAAATAAAGCAAAACTAATCGAAGCAAACGTAACCACCTGGCCTTCGAGCCGGGTAGTATCTGTTCTGTAATTGGTCCTTGGTTAATGTAGGGGAAACCGTTCATACTGAGACAATTACTATATATTTGGATACTGCCAGAGTGCCTCCTTTTTTGGGGGAAGCCGGTTTTCCCCCACATTATAAACGACCTTGTGTCTAATTTGCTTTTGTAGGGAAGCAAATAAATACCACGACAGAAAGCGGAGGCTTAACTGGCTCTCATCAGGTTTAAAAGTAACTTTCATTTCTGTGCAGACTCCCATGATTCTTAAGTTAATTACCAAGTCCTTGAATTCACTGTCCTTTTTGGCCTGATGGTTAGCAAGGAAAACTAATTACCCTACGTTTTCGAGTTCGATCCTCTCTCTCTCTCTCTCTCTCTCCCCCTATCTTTTTATAATTTTTTTTTTATTTCGTTCTTGTGCCAATATCCTCCACCTGGGCAAAAGTTAATTACCAACACATTTAATTCACTATCCTCTCTTTTCTTCTTTTTTTTTTTTTTTTTGCTTCAACACGCGCCTCCAAACACCCGAGCAGCACCGGGCACCCAAGCTAGTATATATATATATATATATATATATATATATATATAATGTCACTTTGTGTGTATAAGCTCCTTCCTCATAGGCTCAGCCGTTTCGCAACCTATTTTTTGCAAATTTCACACAAAGGTAATTTATATTTCTGGCAGTGTTCTTGGATATGTTTTGTACATAAATGGATGCAATAAGTATCGAAAATCGAAAAAACCTGATCTTGAAAATAGCTTTTCTCTCTTATTCTTAAAGAATTTTTATAGTTACAATTTTTTTTTTTTTTTTTTTTTTGTAGTTACGCCATCTCTGATATAAAATGGCATAACTATCACAAAACACAATCCTCTCATAATGTTCTTCATCCTTCAACTGACAATCTATCCAGCTAATGGATTTGGTCTTGATAAGTTGTAACTTATTAGTAAATATAAAAAATTTATATGTGGCATAATCATATTGACACACTGGTTTCGTTAAATCATCGAAGTTAAGCAACAGTAAGCCTAATTAGTGTCAGATAGGTGACTATTTGAGAATGTCAGGCACTGTATGTAAGAAGACGTCTGCACCTCCCTGCAATAACTATAAAAATCTACTCTCGTCTTCTCCCCTGGTCGGACACACAAGCGACTAGGAACTGCTTATGAAAATATTCCCATGAAACTTCTTCCTTTGGGGGAAGCCGGTTTAACTTACTTTGTAAAAAAAAAAAAAAAAAAAAAAAATTGTTTTGAACATTTTTAATGAAAAAAAATAATTGTAGTTTGAAAGCAATTCATTTTGCAAAAATGTTCCCCTACCCCCTATGAAAACAAAACTTGTGGCATTTTTGTGATATTGAATCTAGTACCATAAATAATGTCGACTGCTACAGTAATTGGGGCACTTATAATGCACGTTTCTCGTTTTTTTGCCTCCAATTAATTATGGAGTAAATTGAGAAATACAAGTAGCCTACATCCAATGTTAGTTTACTTTTTCATTTTCTTTATTTTTTCTTTCTTTTCTTTTATTTTTTAAATAAACTATAATATTAGTTTGTGATTTTAAAAAAAGAAAATCCAAAAATAAGACTACCTTGGATGCATAATACGTGTATTTTATAAAAATCTTATCTGAGCATTTATTTTTATTTTTATTTTTTTTTGTTTTTGCAGTGAAATTTATTTTTATTCCATTTTCAGTTTTTAATTCAACCTGATTAAAAAATATTAATTCTGTTAACAGAGAAAAGTATATTGCCCCCTCCTCGCTATGCACGCGCGCACACACAGACACAGACACAGACACACACACACACACACACAAATAAATAAATAAATGTCCATTGCTGTGTTCCAGTTTGTAATTACTTTTCTGCACCAACTTCCCATCCCATTTTCTAAATGGAGCTTTACGTCGTGGCATTTCAGCATTCACAGCATAGGAATGAAATTGCCAATTACAAAGAATGCAGTCATTTCTTTTTCTAAATGTGTGCTGAAACCACCAGAGATAAAAATGGTAAACATAAACTTAAGGACAACTGTTAAACCATGCCATGTCTGGCAAATTTGTTTATAACAAGGTCATGCCTATAACAAGCCTGGCGATCGTGCAATCCTCGTCATCGTCACAATATTATGCACTAGGCTGCATGTTTAGCGTTTCATAGTTTTACTTTTTTGACGAGCCCCCAATTTAAGTGGTTAAAAGTGTAACAAAACCGAAAATAAATGAGAACAGGGAGATTTACGCGATACCTTCAATAAGTTTCCAGACTTCTTTTGTACAGGCATTTAAAATTGTCGCAGACTCTTGAAAATTCAGTATCTTATTGCTATACATTTTATGAGATGACGGACAAATTTTTATGATTTTAGGCTCAAATGAACAACTACACCAGGAATTTGGATACACTCTACTAAAGCCTGATTGTCACAGCTGGTGAATTTCAAAAATGCAATCTGGGCACTTTAAAAAAAAACGATATGCAATAAAATTTTGTTTTAAACTTGGGAAAATGCCATAGAAACGTATGGAATGCTTTAGACTGTTTTTGGACCATCTTGCATGAATCGATTATCAGTTTTGGAGTGGCATAAGGAAGGCAGGGAGTCTGTGAGGGATGGTGAGAGGTGTGGGAGGAGTAAGGAAGTTAGTTGATTTGCTAAATAAATAATTGCATGGATAAAAACCGTCATGTGTCTATAGAGACAATAAGTGCACAGTTTGATGTCAGTGTGGGAACTGTGCACATAATTATATGCGAAGAACTGAAGATGTGAAAGATTTGGATGAAATTTGTTTCAACTTGGCACAGATTTGACCAAGATGTGCTTCAAGACTGTTCCTCACTCTCCCTATAGTCTAGACTTTGCTTCCTGTGACTTTTGGCTATTCCTTAAGTTCAAGGAAAACCTTGAAGGCTGTCGTTAGGAGACAATTGAGGAGATGAAAGAGGCTGTGATGAGGGTCATTGACACGCTCATACAAGACGACTTCTATGGAGCCTTTCAAAAGTTGTTGGAACAATACAAGTGCATTGCAGCTGGAGGAGATTACTTCGAAGGGGACTAGAGTTTCATGTGTGTACTATCTATACAAGTTTCATGTGTGTACTATCTATACAAGTTTCGTGTGTGTACTATCTATACAAGTTTCGTGTGTGTACTATCTATACAAGTTTCGTGTGTGTACTATCTATACAAGTTTCGTGTGTGTACTATCTATACAAGTTTCGTGTGTGTACTATCTATACAAGTTTCGTGTGTGTACTATCTATACAAGTTTCGTGTGTGTACTATCTATACAAGTTTCGTGTGTGTACTATCTATACAAGTTTCGTGTGTGTACTATCTATACAAGTTTCGTGTGTGTACTATCTATACAAGTTTCGTGTGTGTACTATCTATACAAGTTTCGTGTGTGTACTATCTATACAAGTTTCGTGTGTGTACTATCTATACAAGTTTCGTGTGTGTACTATCTATACAAGTTTCGTGTGTGTACTATCTATACAAGTTTCGTGTGTGTACTATCTATACAAGTTTCGTGTGTGTACTATCTATACAAGTTTCGTGTGTGTACTATCTATACAAGTTTCGTGTGTGTACTATCTATACAAGTTTCGTGTGTGTACTATCTATACAAGTTTCGTGTGTGTACTATCTATACAAGTTTCGTGTGTGTACTATCTATACAAGTTTCGTGTGTGTACTATCTATACAAGTTTCGTGTGTGTACTATCTATACAAGTTTCGTGTGTGTACTATCTATACAAGTTTTGTGTGTGTACTATCTATACAAGTTTCGTGTGTGTACTATCTATACAAGTTTCGTGTGTGTACTATCTATACAAGTTTCGTGTGTGTACTATCTATACAAGTTTCGTGTGTGTACTATCTATACAAGTTTCGTGTGTGTACTATCTATACAAGTTTCGTGTGTGTACTATCTATACAAGTTTCGTGTGTGTACTATCTATACAAGTTTCGTGTGTGTACTATCTATACAAGTTTCGTGTGTGTACTATCTATACAAGTTTCGTGTGTGTACTATCTATACAAGATTCGTGTGTGTACTATCTATACAAGATTCGTGTGTGTACTATCTATACAAGTTTCGTGTGTGTACTATCTATACAAGTTTCGTGTGTGTACTATCTATACAAGTTTCGTGTGTGTACTATCTATACAAGTTTCGTGTGTGTACTATCTATACAAGTTTCGTGTGTGTACTATCTATACAAGTTTCGTGTGTGTACTATCTATACAAGTTTCGTGTGTGTACTATCTATACAAGTTTCGTGTGTGTACTATCTATACAAGTTTCGTGTGTGTACTATCTATACAAGTTTCATGTGTGTACTATCTATACAAGTTTCATGTGTGTACTATCTATACAAGTTTCATGTGTGTACTATCAATAAAATTACCCATACAAAAAAGTCTGGAAACTTATTGAAGGCATCTTGTATGCAATTATAATCTTTACTTAACGCACAAAAATAAACATTTAACATTAACGAAAAACAAATATTTTTTACTCAAGTCGACAACAAAGTTGGTAAACCTAGAGGTTAGGTGGTGGAATAGGTTATTAGAGTGAGGAGATCAGACTACGCTAAGACGTAGTTCACATAAAGAAATCTCCGACTGAAAAATTTTTGCTACCTTTGGTTAAATGTTGGAAAAATATTTCAAAAGAAGTTACCTTTTGTTGCTTCTCTCGGCTGAATTTATAACCCTGGAATCACGCCAGAGCAGAGGTTTAACTCCTCACGTTGAGACAAACCAACAACTACCAGGTTAGCGCAAAAACCTCTTTTATAGAAAAGTGTCACCCAGTATTAGAGTATTCTAGAACCCTCTTGAAATTTTAAGGTTCTGGAAAGTTCTGAGACCTTCTGAATTTTTCTAAATCTTTCTATTCCTTTTTCTCCATTATTGTAGATTTTTGTGAAGTAAATGGTTTTGAAATGACAGGTAAAACCCCTCTCTGTCTCTCTTTCTATGAGGAAGATAAATTTAACCCTCATAACTAGGGCTCGGACAACAGCATATTCTTTACATTGTTTTGACTCTCGAGTGTGTATCCATTGATATCCTATATGCTTTTATATAGAGGGATGTGGTTCTCAGTTGATTAACTGTGTCTAATATATACTTGAGTCAAAACTATTATGTTATCATAGCCCTACTCATAACACTGCATAAGAAATTGAAAATATATCTGATTTTGATATTGGCCACCCAGAATCTAAATTCTCTTTGATAAAACAGTGTTTCATTAAACAAAGGTTTCCTGCTGTGGTAGGGATCCATTTTTGTTTTGCTAGGAATAATGGCTGGGATCTTCTGGGTGTTGAGGCTTTGGTCTTCATAAATAAGGTTAGCCATTATCTGAGTGATCTTTCTGGGTGGCCATTCTTTCGGGAATTGCCAGTCAAATTATTC
The DNA here is from genome assembly GCF_053919585.1 of Euprymna scolopes. NCBI lineage: Eukaryota > Metazoa > Mollusca > Cephalopoda > Sepiida > Sepiolidae > Euprymna > Euprymna scolopes. The sequence continues at coordinate 22,098,277 of NC_136525.1, read as the reverse complement.
ATTTTTAGAGCCACTTTAATAGAGATTAAGTTAACTAATATGAATTTTAACAAGGGTCACACTTAGTGCGTGTCATGATAATCCTAATGATTTGCAAAAGAGAATCGTTTCCAGAGACTGGTGGCATAAATTTGAGGCAGGGGTAGCAGGTCAAAATGTAGACATAACAAGGTACGAGTCAAATGATGACGAATGACATTTTTGAGTGGGGAGAAAACTAAGCTTTTCAAATCGGTCTGCTTGAAAGCTGTTCGAATGATGTAGAAAACTTAATGATTTAAGCAAAATGTTACCTTGATGTCTGTCTGTGTGCATCACTTATTTCAATTAAGACGTTAACTTAAGAAGTAAATAATTAGCTACAATAATATTAGTCTCTCTCCTAACCTATTTTCTCCAAATAAAACCTTGAAGAAAACTTTCAGTGAACATCTTGTATTACTTTCTGCAAAAAAAAACAAAACAGCTTATTGTGTTACAACCACAGATGAAACAGAGTGAACAAGTGAGAATAAGAGATAACACATAAATACTCTACATATGTATAAAGACTTTGATTTTATTATTGAAACTATAACATGTATATTCCAGCCTATGGGCAAGAGGGGTCAGTTAGAGCCAGCCCTCTGGGAATGGTACAATCAGTTTATTTTTTTAGATGGATCTGTGTTCCTCTTCAAGCATGAAGTTAGGAATCACTGCCCTAATATATCAAAGTTTTTGTTGAAATAGGTTTTATTTTTTCTGGTCGACAGGCAGGACCAAACTGATCTTTTTTTTTTTCTTCCAAATTGCACACGCAAACAAGTAGAAATACTTGATTAGTTTGTTCTCATTATTCTTGCAAGCATACGGACAGATGTTTTAATATTTTCCTTTACTATTTCTCTTTGTGTCATCATTGCTTCCTTCCTGGGCAATCGAAATTAAGTCTCTTCTCTTTGCGGAAACCAATTCTGTGCAAACAGGAACAGATGCTTAACCAATTTCCACATGCTAGTGTTGTTGTATACAGGCTCAGTCCATCTTGAAATCTTTGAATTTTAGAACCTGTATGAAATTTTGAACTAAGCCCTTTAGTTATGCCACTCCATATAGTAGCTATTTCATATCAAAATCGGACTAACATTCTTGGGCATGCTGTGCTGGTGTAGCCTTGTTCTGTTGGGCTGAGGTATGGTCCATTTTTTTCTTCTTATTTACTCTTCTTTTACTTCAAACAAGACATATTGCCACTTGGAACATAAAGGGCTACTATTTAAGGTCATATCTAATAGGGGATTGTGGTGAGTGAAGATGTCTGTTCACATTACATTTAAACTTTTGCAGCCAGGGATGCAGAAAACAAGGTATGCCAAGGTCTAGCAGTCTGAGGGAAGAAACTATTAAAGTAGGATTTCCAGCATCTAGAGACCTCAGCAGTTAAGGGGTGTGATTTTGCTGTTTGTTGGGTTAGTTGAGAGTATGTATGCCTAAAGAGACACAAGTGTCATAAGTTAATCAGAGCACATTCGATTAAATTGTAAAACAGGCACACGGAGGCAACATTGTGGCAATGGGAGACCATGGAGTTTGGTCGATAATGCAGGACCTATTAGATTTGACTTTTTTTTTTTTTTTTTTTTTTTTTTTTACTCTGTCTAGGAGTGATAAACTAGTGGTATGGTTTTGTGCAGTTCTAGGAGACCCACTCTCTTAGGCTTTACTTTGTCGTCCTTTGAAAATACTGATGAGATGTCTCAGCATATTTTGGTTAGCCAGAGTGCTCTTCTAGGGCGTTGGATTGTAAAATCCCATTTTTCTGACCTTCTGTTCAATCTTCCTACCGTTGGAGGGAGATAAATAAAATCCAAAGGGTTGGATTGTTCTCATTCTATCAGCCATGTGTATGCAGAATTCTAAAATATCCAGTATGTTTTATGGAGTGATTTCAATTTCTGATTGGTTGGTAGTAGAGCATCTTTCCATTTGATTGATCAGTTCAGATCAGATCACCCCTGTCTATAAATAGAACCTTCCAATTTTATATAATTATACCCTCCTTATTCTACCCAAAATAATGCAACAGTAGTCCTTACGTTAAGTGGCAATATGCCCTGTTTAGGTGAACAAGAGGAAAAAAGAAAAGAGAAGCATGCATGGTCCCCCGTTAGTGCACAGTAAACAAGGCATAAAAAAATGACCAAGTTCAGCATTTGCTCCCCCCCCCTACATTTAGCTCCAAAAGTCCCCAAGGCCTTAACATATTTAAATTTGAGTTCAGCACCAGGCAAAACTGCTAAATAGACATACACAGAAAATTTTGGACAAATATGGTAAAATAGTCCCAAAAATGGAGTGTTTTTATTAGTTCTAAAAGAGCCTCTGGGGCACACCTAAGAGTTATCGTGAAGTATAGACAAACAAAATTATATAGAAATTGGTTAGTTACAACTTTTCAGAAAGTTTTATAAAAATCCAAGGCATCAATTTTTTTTTTAATAAGCACAAAAGTGTCAATTTAAGTCATTTTAGCCTGAAAGGCACCCCTAGGGGGCAACTGGAGTTTTCCCGGAAAATCTGTTGTAACATTTAAAAAAATTCTAAGGTGTAGTTATTCAGAAAAATGCGGGCAGACGAACGGACAAGGGTGAATTTACAGGTACACCCTTCCTTTGTCGGGGAGGGGGGGGGCAAAATAATGATGAAAATAGAAATCAGAAATTCGATTATCTCCCCTGTTAAGGTTCCTAGTTACCAGAAATCGAATAGTTCGTTCTTTGCTAAAATTAAGACTTTCCTACTTGTTTCCTGCTAACTTCTTTTACAAGTAATTTAATGGAATGTATTCTGATGAACTCAGGGCACTTGTGCCCCTTCCGAAGTGCACTAACAGCAAAATCCCACCTCTTCACTGTTGAGATCCCTAACTGTACTAACTTGCAGAAATTGAAATTGATATTTCGCTGCTCAACTTCCCAAAGTTCCCTGTTAGACATGATCACAAATGGTAGACCCTTATGTTTCAAGTGGTAATATGCCCTGTCTGGCGTGAAAAGAAGTAAAAAAAATAAAAATAAAATAAAATAAATAATAATTAAAATATGAAAATACAAATCAGAAATTCGATTATCTTCTCCTGTTAATCAATAATTCTGAAATGTTTCATTTTATTTTTCAGCTTTTACATAAATCATAATACGAAGACGACTCAATGGGACGACCCAAGGTATACCCATGCCGATGCTACGATGGTAAACTGAATTTTTTTTTATCTTGTCATTAAAATTTTCTTTTTTTATATTTTTCATACTTTTTTTATTTTGTCATTTAAATTTTCTTTATTTTATATTTTTCATACTTTTTTTTAATTTTGTCATTTAAATTTTCTTTATATTTTTCATACTTTTTTATCTTGTCATTTAAATTTTCTTTATATTTTTCATACTTTTTTATTTTGTCATTTAAATTTTCTTTATATTTTTCATACTTTTTTATCTTGTCATTTAAATTTTCTTTTTTATATTTTTCATACTTTTTTTTATCTTGTCATTTAAATTTTCTTTATATCTTTCATACTTTTTTATCTTGTCATTTAAATTTTCTTTTTTATATTTTTCATACTTTTTTTTATCTTGTCATTTAAATTTTCTTTTTTTATATTTTTCATACTTTTTTTTTATCTTGTCATTTAAATTTTCTTTATATTTTTCATACTTTTTTATCTTGTCATTTAAATTTTCTTTTTTTTATTTCATACTCTGGTGCTACCAGATCAGGCTGCCTATTGACTTTCTGAGACGAAATGCACCTACATCGATTTCTGTTTTTGTTTTCTATTCTCTTTTGTAAAACTTAATTATGTTCTACAAAAACAAAACAAAATCAACAGCCCTTCCCCTTCCCCCTTCCTTTCTTTTTCCTTCCCTACTTCCCGGTCCTGGATATGACCTTAAACTATATCTGATGGTGAGGCCCCAGTTTTCAGGCTTTGGGGAGCGTGGAGCCACCCTTTAATTGGCATTGTTCCCAGGTCCACTCTGACCCGGAGTGGTTGTACCTATTAGGGTCCCAACTATGGGTTAAATAGAAAAAAAAAAAAAAAATGCATTCTATTAAAAAATTATTCTTCAAAATCTGATCAGATTCCACTTGACCCTGTCGGCAGGGCATTAGAATATGCCGACTACCCCCCCTGCAGAGAGTAGAAGTCCCTCAATGGGGCTACCTGTTGGCCATAGATAGCGACCCGTAATACCTTTAGGACGGGATCCTGGTGGTTGAGAGATATGGAGGTCAGGTTTTAGTACCCCCACTTCCCAACACACCACTTTGGCCCTTACTGGGCTAGACGGGCGGTCGGAGGGGCCCGATATGATCAATCAGCTGGTCACATCAAGCCCCACCATATATTGCCCACCCCATAAACATATCATTAACACAATATGCCTATCCCTTCCCCACAAATAACTATTTCCTAATATATGGTGGAAAGCGGTGGCTGAGGGTCAATCGACGAAGTGAAATATCTATGACATGGCTGCAAATCCTTTAAATTCCTACGTATCCCAAAGTAACATCAAAGGAAAACAGGTGCTCATGAATGATATCACGTAAATCGAATATATCACCTTTGTATCCTTGTTGAGCCTGGGCGAATGGGTTCCTCCCCCCCACAGGCGCTTCCCATATAGGGCTCCGAGGTGGGTAGGGAGCTAAGATGATGAAAAAACCAATCTTATTTGATTATGGCTTTTATTACCCCCCCCCCCCAAAAAAAAAAAGAAGCTTTTCAGATGTTTCCGACATTTCAACTTCAGGATTTTTTTTTTTTTTTTTTTTTACACGGTGGTCACCAGTATTCAAGGGGCCCGGAAGCCACTCAGGGATAAGGGTTATTGCAAGTACAGTACGTTAGTGTGGAGATTTGATGAAGTGTTTACTTAAGGGGGCGGTTCATTAGGAATTTGTTAACATTGGACTTGAAGACATCCAAGTTGTAGTCAGGTGGAAAGCAGGCAGACGGAAAAGAATTCCACAGGCGTGCAGTTCTAAGAAAGAAGCTTTGTTCATGGAATCCACGTTTTGATTTAGGCACAGATAAAGAGTGGGGGAAATTTTTCACAGTGGATTCAGCTAGACGGGTGTTTTTCGTGAAAGATTGGCGAGGGGGGGACCAGAGATTGGATTTCAGACGAGCACCTGCCATGGAAATAACGATAAAACAAGGATAGGCTTGCAACGTCTCTTCTGTGGGAGAGAGGTTGCAGGATAGAGAAAAGGGCATCCCCCACTAAGCCACGAAGTCTATTTTGTACTCTGTCAAGGCAGGATAGGCTATTTTTAGCAGCTCCTGCCCAGATATGGCAGCAGTATTCCATCCTTGGACGTACTTGGCTTTTATATAGATAGAGAATTGCATCAGTAGTGAGATCTTCTGGAGCGGTAGAAGGATCTCACCATCTTTCCAGCGACCTTGGCAACAGACTTGATGTACGTGTTCCATTTAAGATCAGGAGTAAAGGTCAAACCCAGAAGCTTGTCAAAACACGGGGCTTCTAGACGAGAGCCATCCATTTCAATTGATGCCAGATGGGGATCAGAGCGTTGATGATGTAAGGATAGTAGTTTGGTTTTAGATGCATTAAAGGTAACCAGCCACGTCTTCCCCCACTGAACCACGTGCTCGAGATCAGAGGAGAGAGAATCAGAGAGAACTTTGTCATTAACAGCCTTTGATGTGTTGCCGTAGATGATCGTGTCATCAGCATAGATGTCAACGAATGATTTAAGTATGTGTTTAGGGAGGTCATTGATGTAGATCAGGAAGAGAGTTGGGCCCAGGATTGATCCTTGGGGGACTCCAGCATTAATACTGCAGGCCTCTGATTTTTGTCCATCGACCACTACTCTTATGAGCCTATTGGAGAGAAATGATTTAATGATTGAGAAAACATTTCCAGTTATACCGTAGCTGGAAATCTTGTGAAGTAGACCCTTATGTCAGATGAACAGAAATGCTCAATCAAAGAAAATTCAATATTTTTAATAATGGAAACACTTGAAAAAAATGAAATAAAATTTCACCTTTTACAATGGAAAAAATTTTCTCTCAAAAAATAAAACCCAAAATGATAAAAAAAGACTGCAAAATAACACCATACTTATTGAATTGAAACAAAAAACACAAGCTAAAGAAATTCTCAAATGGCAAACGTTTAACAATATCAAAATTAAAACTTATCCCCACCCATACCTAAACTCCTCAAAAAGAGTCATTAGATGCAGTGAACTATAAAATTGCTCGACTGAGGAAATTTTGATCTAATCTATCATCCCAAAGTGTTACAGAAGTAAAAAGAATAAGAATAAAACGAAATGGAGAAATATGTTGACGAATACATATATACTCTCCTTTGACTCCACAAATTCCCCAAGTGAGATTAAAATTGGATACCTAAAAGTGAACGTTGAAAAATACATCCCAAACTCTCTAAGGTGCTACAATTGTCAACAATTTGCACCAAATCATCAATCTGTGTAAGATGTGGAGAAAACTCAAAACATAGTGAGTGCAAAAAAAAAAAAAACTCAAATGCTCAAACTGACTTGAAAGGATGCAAAACATGGCTAAAAGAAAAAGAAATAACAACAATAAAGTACACCAAAAATATAACCTTCTTGGAAGCCAGGAAAATTATGAACGCAAGATACTCAGAAGTAACCAAGAATGGTAAAATAAACAGAAATCAAAGTTGTCAAAGCTGTACAAAAAATCCTCCAGAAATAAAAACTGAAGAAATATCTCAATTGATAAAAGAGATGAAAGACCTAATGAAAGAAATTAAAACACTAATCCTAAACTCTGGAAATAATCAGTCTACAAAAGAGAGTACAAAAAAAAAAAAAAACAGAACCAACAAACCAAAAAACTCAAATTAAATCTAACAAAGAAAAAGAAAAAACTCACCAAATGAAAACAACCCTTACAAACAAACCAAATGAAACACCATCACCCAATAAAACGAAAACTAAAGAAAAAAACAAACAAACCAAGATCTAGATCCCAATCAACCTCAAGAGAAGGAAACAAAATAGGAACACTGGAGGAGATGGAGGTAGAAGACAAGACACCCCCAGACAAATAAAATGACAGACCACAATAAAAAAAACTCAAACTATCTGAAGTATAATGGGGGGGGGGGTTCACCTCAAATACACAAACGGAATGTTCAAGAAAGATTATCGCTACAGGCCTCTGTCTCTACTCTCGTTGCCTTCTCTCCTGCCTGATCGGGAATAATCTCCCAGCACCGAGAAATGAACATCGTTTTATAGTTTCCATCTTCACGCACACACGAGATTACGCGAGAACGGACGAAATAAAAATGCTGGCCGCCATGTTTGTTCTTCCTTTTCTTCGCCTGAACTCACTCGCTGAGCACCCACGGTAAGATTTGTCTTTCTTGCTTCTAACCACACTATCATTCAATGGGACTGCCGAGGACCTAAGGCAAGCATAAAGATAACTAAACCCAAAACACCCAAATAACAAACTAAAATACAAAACCTGACACACAGAATCAAACTGGATAGAAACGAAACGAATAATATAATCCATGAGCTCACTATTTTACTCGATAACTTCTAGTAGTAGTCTGTCTCCAAGAAACCTTTATGAAATCTGATGACAATATAAAAATTAAAAATTACAATTAGTATAACTATATACACAATACTGGACTCAGAGCCTCTGGAGGCACATCAATCCTTATTAGAAATGACATACCCCAAAGTCAAATACAACTTAATACTAAACTACAGGCTACTGCAATAAAAGTAACACTCCATAAAACCAACATTTGCTCACTATGCAATGAAAGCATCTCAGAAACAGATCTGAGCAAACTAATACGGCAACTTCAAGCCATACATCATTATGGGAGACTTAAACAGCCATAATGAGATATGGGGAAGTGAAAAAACAATCAAAAGGGGAAAAATTATAAAAAATAAATAACGAAAATCTATACCTTTTTAATGATAAAACACTTATTTACACCCAGGAACTGGTACATTCACATCAATTGATTTAACATTGTGTGATCCAACACTTGCCTTGGATTACAAATGGAATGTACTAGAAGAGCCATATGGAAGTGACCACTTTCCCATTACATTTGAAAACAATGATCTAATGCCAGAAAACAAAATACCCCAATGGAACTTACAGAAGGCTGATTGGAAAAAATTCCAAAATTTATGCCGGACTAACCCATAATAATAATAACCCAAACCAAAATAATATCACACATTTTACTAATACACTGTATAATATTGCGGAGGAATGCATTCCAAAAAACTCTACCTCTCCAAAACATAATAAACCCTGGTTTGACGTAAAATGCAAAGTAGCCATCAGAAATCGTCGAGCTATGCTAAGAAAATTCAAAAAAGAACCAACTAAAGAAAATCTCGGTAAATATAAAAACAGTAGAGCTAAAGCTCGCAAAACCATTAAAGAATCAAAGCGAACATCATGGAAAAACTATGTATCAAAAATAAATACAAATACAAAAAGTAAAAAGGTCTGGGACATTATCCGTAAAATCTCAGGGAAAAGTAACAGCAACCCTACTAAACACCTGATCTATAATAACCAAAAAAATTACTAGCAAGAAAGAAATGGTAAATTGTCTTGCTGAAACTTTTGCACAAAACTCCTCCTCCAGAAACTCTGACCAAAAATTCCAAATTAAGGAAAAAGCAGAAAAGGAAAAACTCCAGTTTCAGACAAATAATACAGAAAAATACAACCAGCCATTCTCTAAAAATGAATTGAAAGTATCCCTACGCAAAGCTCATGACTCAGCTGTTGGCCCTGATCAAATCCATTATCAATTTATAAAACAACTTCCTGATACGTCTACAGATTACCTACTACAAATATTCAATGATATTTGGGGAAGTGGCAACGTCCCTGAAATATGGAGACAGGCCATAGTAATCCCTATACCTAACTCATCAAAGGACTCTACAAATCCCATGAATTACCGACCTATAGCACTCACTAGCTGTATTTCCAAAATAATGGAAAGAATGATTAACAGCAGATTAATATGGTACCTTGAGACAAATAATCTGATTACAGATTATCAGTCAGGATTTAGGAATGAAAGAAGCCCTATTGGACCACCTGATTTGGCTAGAAACCTTTATCACGAAAAAACCTCTTACGGCAGTCTTTTTCGATATTGAAAAAGCATACGGCTCTGCATGGAGGCATGGCATTATAAAAGATCTACAAGAGCTTGGATTAAAAGGCAGAATGCCCATTTTCATCACAAATTTTATAAATAATAGACAATTTAATGTACGATTAGGTGATACTCTATCCATCAGTAAAAAAGAAGAAACGGGGGTACCACAAGGAAGCATCCGGTCTCTCACACTTTTTAGCATTAAAATAAATAACATCGTTAAAAATATAAATCTAGGAACAGAATGTGCCCTCTGTGGATGACTTCCTGATCTGTTATAGATCAAAATATATTACAAGAATAGAACAACATTTACAACTGTGTCGAAACAAAATAAATGAAAGGGCAACAAAAAATGGGTTTAAATTTTCAAAAGAAAAAACAAAAGCCATTCATTTCTGCCAAACTCGGAAAATGCACCATGACCCAATACTGAAACTGGATAATGAAATAATACCTATAGTTGATCAGTATAAATATCTGGGCATCATCTTCGATAAAAAGCTAACATTCATTCCCCATATTAAATACCTCAAACAAAAATGCAACAAAGCCATTCAACTCTTAAAAATAGTAGCTCATACAGACTGGGGTGCAGACAAAGACTCGATAATTAAATTATACAGATCCCTTGTCAGATCCAAGTTGGATTATGGATGCTATATCTATGGATCCGCAATAAAATCCTACATAAAGGAATTAGATACAACACATCACCAAGGACTAAGATTGGCTCTAGGAGCCTTCCCCATCTCCCCAGTGGAAAGTTTATATGTAGAAACAGATGAACCCTCATTATCACTTAGAAGAGAAAAACTAGGATTACAATATTATACAAAATTGGCTTCATGTCCAACTAATCCTGCCTACAAATGTCTTCCACCCCCAATACAAAAACCTCTTTAATAGAAAAGAAAATTCTATAAAACCATTTAGCCTACTTATGGAAGAATCCATAAATAAAGCCCAGATAGATATTGCAGCAGTACATGAAACCGTAAAACCTAAATATCCCCCCTGGCTGACAAAACAACCAAAAATAATATCAGACCTAATTAAATACCCTAAAACAAAAACCAATCCAATCATCTATCAAGAAAAATTCCAAATAATTAAAGATAAGTATTCCAAACACTCAACAATTTATACAGACGGTTCAAAAGATGGAGATAATGTTGGATGTGCAGCCATATACAATAAAATAATCCTAATCAAAAGACAAAGCATCGATCTACAGTGCTGAAGTATCCGCCATTGGTATAGCACTCAATCTTATAGAATCTTCTAAAGATAAACAATTCATTATCTGCTCAGATGCCAAATCAGTACTTGAAACACTGGAAAACAGGAAACCAACGAACCCAATAATCACCAAAACCCTAAATATATTCGATGATATTCCTAATGATAAAAATATTCTCTTTTATTGGATACCCAGTCATATCAACATAAAGGTTAATGATAGTTGACAAAGCAGCAAAAACAGCACTAAATTTGACCATAACCAAAGATAAGATCCCTCATACCAATCTAAAACAAATCATTAACAAATATATTAGAAACACATGGCAAGAGTCGTGGAACTCCTGTCTAAAAACAAGCTATACCAAATCCAGGAAACCATAGGAAAACAGAAACCAGACAAAAGAATGACCAGAAAGGAGGAAGTTATAATAACAAGACTCTGAATAGGTCATACCTCTATAACACACTCCTACCTACTCAAAAAAAAGAAGTCCCATTTTGCACACCCTGCCAGGAACCATACACAGTAAATCACATATTAACAAGATGCGAAGACTTGAAAACAAACCGAGTGAATCTATATAATGAAAAAAACTGTAAAAGACATTCACTCATGTAGACCCAACTACTCTTCTCAAATATCTGAAGATAAAAGGGTTACTCAACAAAATTAAAAAAAAAAAATACCTTATCTAACTATATAAACATAGACACTGAACACCAGATACATACATAAAAACTGTAACTATTAATGTATATAAACGATTCTGGCATTAAATGACCGCATAGGTTGATATGCCATAAAACCAATCAAAAAAAAAAAATATTTCATACTATTTTTTTTTAATTAGAAACTGCACTCTATCAGGAGGCTTTTCTTTATCTCGCATTGTAATGTTGCCAAGAATCCAAACTGTTAATAAATAATTCCATGTCGGATCATACCAGAAATTTAGGAGTTTGAAACCTTCGTCTTCAGATTTCATTGTACCTATTTACAATGCCTCCCCACGGGACAGAGTTAGACACCAGGGTCGTTTTTTAACGTGGAGAAAAGGTACAAAAATAAAAATTGTCTCAGTCGTGAAGGATTTCTCCTCCACCGAAAGAGAACAAGAAATGGAAGTGCAGCATCTGAAGAACAGATGGTATTTATTTGCTCCCCCACCGAGCAAATTAGGCACAAGGCCAATTTTTAATGTGAGGAGTGAAGGGAGGGGGAAGGGAAAAAGGGGACCAGCTCCCGAGAGGTGGGAAATGGGAGCTGGTTAAAGGTCAGGCATGTGGGGTTGCCCCCACATCTGGTCTTTGCTAGTCATAGCTTGCAGTATCTGCCGGAACAGATGGTATTTATTTGCTCCCCCACCGAGCAAATTAGGCACAAGGCCAATTTTTAATGTGAGGAGTGAAGGGAGGGGGAAGGGAAAAAGGGGACCAGCTCCCGAGAGGTGGGAAATGGGAGCTGGTTAAAGGTCAGGCATGTGGGGTTGCCCCCACGTCTGGTCTTTGCTAGTCATAGCTAGTCATAGCTTGCAGCATCTGCCGGAACAGATGGTATTTATTTGCTCCCCCACCGAGCAAATTAGGCACAAGGCCAATTTTTAAAGTGAGGAGTGAAGGGGAAATGGGGACCAACTCCCCGGGGAGTATGGGAGCTGGATAGTGACAATTGGTATGAAGGGTTGCCCCTACATTGACCAAGGTCTTATATGTGGAGTTGCCCCCACATATGGTCTTTGCTTGCAGTATCTGCCGGAACAGATACTACACTTTGATCTTGACCAAAAGGCCAACTGAACCGTGATAGTTGACTTGTAACTTGCAAAACAAATAGACATCATGAAAACTAAGAAATCTTGAAAAACTTGTGCATGTATTTTTTAAAATCCAGCATCTCTTCTTTCAATATGAATATATTAATACGATAGCATGTATGTTATTTTGTATGTTTTGCTTACATTTTTTTGTTTTTTTGTTTTAACCTTCCATTTCTTGTAATAAATAATAGTAGCCTTGTTCTGTCGGGCTGAGGTATGGGTCCATTTTTTTCTTATTTACTCTTCTTTTACTTCAAACAAGACATATTACCACTTGGAACATAAAGAGCTACTATTTAAGGTCATATCTAATAGGGGATTGTGGTGAGTGAAGATGTCTGTTCACATTACATTTAAACTTTTGCAGATTAGTACAGTCAGGGATGCAGAAAACAAGGTATTCCAAGGTCTAGCAGTCTGAGGGAAGAAACTATTAAAGTAGAAGGATTTCCAGCATCTAGAGACCTCAACAGTTAAGGGGTGGGATTTTGCTGTTTGTTGGGTTAGTCGAGAGTATGTATGCCTAAAGAGACACAAGTGTCATAAGTTCATCAGAGCACATTCGATTAAATTGTAAAACAGGCACACGGAGGCAACATTGTGGCGATGGGAGACCATGGAGTTTGGTCGATAATGCAGGACCTATTAGATTTGACTCTTTTTTTTTTTTTTTTTTTTTTTTTTTTTTGACTCTGTCTAGGAGTGGGAAACTAGTGGTATGGTTTTGTGCAGTTCTTGGAGACCCACTCTTTTAGGCTTTACTTTCTTGTCCTTTGAAAATACTGCCGAGATTTCTTGGCATATTTTGGTTAACCAGAGTGCTCTTCTAGGGTGTTGGATTATAAAATCCCATTTTCCTGACCTTGTGTTTAATCTTCCTGCCGTTGGAGGGAGATAATAATAATTTAAATTTTCTTTTTTATATTTTTCATACTTTTTTTTATTTTGTCATTTAAATTTTCTTTTTATATTTTTCATACTATTTTTAATTTTGTCATTTAAATTTTCTTTTTTATATTTCATACTATTCGTTTTTTTAATTAGAAACTACACTTTTACCTCTATCAAGAGGCTTTTCTTTATAAATAATTGTAATAAATAATTTTACCAAAACACCTTCATAAGTTTTGGTTTCGGTTTTGATTATAGCTGAAGGAACTCGAGTCATCTATTTCTTTTCTAAATAATTTTATCAAGAATTCTTCAAAAGTTTTGGTTTCGGTTTGGATTCAAAATGATGCACCCAAGTCATATGGATATATCTTTTTATTTTTGAAATCACAACTTTATAACACATAAGAATCGATAGAAAATTGACTCTATAATAATATGTACGAAATATGTATTTATCAAAATATTATATTTGAGCGTATTTTATGACTGGGATATGCCAGGCGTCCCTGCTAGCTTAGATAAATACTTTTGCAATTTTAACAAAAGAGTTACAATAATATCAGGGTGTCTCCATTTACGCTGAACATCCATAAAATGCCAACGGCAATATATTGCATATGAAATGCTAATACAATAGCATTTAATACAAATGGAGAAAATATTCAACATAATCTTTCAGTAGCGATTAGAAAAAACACTTTTTTCTGACTGTGGATCCAGTTTGTGTTTGCTAATCTCTGGTGCTCCTTTTGTTGAATTAACCCACTGAATTATCGTGTACACCTAACCCTTTTGTTGAAAGCCACTGTATTATAACCTACACCTAATCCTAACCTTTTTTTTTTTTTTTTTGAAAACCACTGTATTATAGAATTCACCTAACCCTTTTGTTAAAAAAAAACACTGTATCATAGCATACACCACCCAGTAACTTTCAATTAACAATTAATGAAAGAGTTCTACATATAGTAAAAATATAGTTCTACATATAGTAAAAATATAGTTCTACATATAGTAAAAAAAATCTAAAAAAAAAAAAAAATTTTTTTTCGTAACTTTTTACATAAAAAAAATATACCATTTATGCTATATGAAAGTAGCTTTGGTATTCATTGTTACCACAGAATGTCCAATTTAGTTTGTTTTCCATTATTAGGCCTTTCATTATGGTGTGACATCACGTGGCCCCATCGACAAGTTGCCAACACGAAACGCTGTGTATACTGAGCCTTTTCTCTCCATCTTTCATCATTCTAGTTCTGGCTGTGTCTGTCTTGTGTTACACTGGCGACCATTAAGCACACTGATCCACAAGTATAAAAGATAAAATAAAACACAAGAAAAGCACAGAAGCTGATGTTTCGTATATACATCAATTGGTCTCTGGGGGTGTATGAAGCTGCTCTCTACATGCTGGAGGTCCACATTTATATTTGCTGTCAAGGCCATTTCCATTGGTTAGTTGATTAATTCATCTCTGTCTGTTCAAGGGCTCTCGATATGGTCCAAAGGAAAATTTGTATGATTTATGTACCCATGATGAAAAAAAAATGTCATATTCCAAAAGCTCATGTAAACTAATCAAGTAGTTTTATTTTTATAAAGAAAACCAAATTTAATGATTATTCAAGGAGTGATTATCCCGCCCGCCATTTTGAAAAAAAAATCTCAAAAAACAAAGAAACATCTCAACAATAGTTCAAACTTGTGGAATTTATGTTGTAATGCCTACAAATCCCCATTGTTTAGAAATTATTTTTTTATATAAAAATAAAATTAGTGTATTCATTTTTTTCTTTCTTTTTTGTGGACGTTTATCCATGTTTCGGTTAATTCATCCTCTGGCATTTTTCAGGTGATTAACTGCGATGGGATAGGAATGCTGTGTCTTGCAACTTATCCCCAGTAATTACTGCCTTCCATAGTTGTTGTTGCAACATGTTTTGGCCACAACATGGTGAAACAACAACTATGAAGATGAGAAGAGAATAACAGTCTGCAAAAAGAATGAATGCACAAATTGTGAAACCTCATCTCAAAGGATTCTAAAAAATCAATCTTTATCTCCAAAATTCCCCAAATAGTTTCAACTTAATTGGAATTCATTGAGATGAGTGGACTATTATTCTCATCTTATTAGTTGTTGTTTCATGACGTTTCGGCCAACTATTCCTCTGGCCTTCGTCAGGTGGTAACCGTGACGGATAGGAATTTCGAATCTCCTAACTGCATTCTCAGCAATCACTGCCATCCGTACTTGTTGTCGTCTCACCACGTTTTGGCCAAGTAAACCTCTGGCCGGCTTTGGGTAGGATTGAAACTGCTATTTTCAGACAATCATAATCTGGAACCATAGAGATTCAATGTCTCTATCAACTGCGCCACGGGCCTCGAAGGGCGATCAAGGTTGGATTTTTTTATCTTAAAAATCCACGTTTATTTATTATCTGATCTTCCATGGTCGGGTCCGTACAGAATGGTATACATATTATTTTAATTGGAATTCATTATTGAGATGAATATTATTTATATTAATTTATTTATTGCGGACTATTATTCTCATCTTTATTAGTTGTTTCATGACATTTCAGCCAACTATTCCTCTGAAGATGAGAATAATAGTCCGCAATAAATAAATTAAAATAGTTTCAACTTGGTAAAAATGTATCCTATAGCTGTGATTCTTACTGATTCAGACTCTAGTAACACAATGAATTATTTCTGATTCTGCCTCCAGAAAAAATGTATCTCGCTCATGACGATGAGAAACTTGTTGCTTTTGACGTTAAAAATATGGACAGATTTATTGATTTATTGGAGTTTTAATACAACTGACCAATTTAATAGAACAATTTCCATTGTCCATTGGTTGTAATGGCCTCAAAAAACGGTCAGATTCCGAGAGGATTATGAATGTCATCGTTTTAAATCTGATAGGCAAACAATTAGTAGCAATGCTTTGTTTGCATGCATCCAACAATCTATATAAAATGCTTTGTTCATTCGTCTGTCCGTCATTATTTGGTTTGAAATAGAATTTTCATCATTGTGAAATGCTCAGATGGAATTATTTTAGATATGACAAAGCACATATACTGTGAAATTTGTTTTTCTGTATTCCTGAATATTGATCTTCTCTATAAAAGTCAAATTCTAAAAAATTCTAACTTTGCTTTGATTGTATAGGCGATGAAACGGTTGCAAATAAAAACAAAATTTTTAGCCTTGTTAGAAATTAAATCAATTTCATGTACACAATGTCTACTGGAAAGAACCTGACTGTCTACTAGACACTATCCTCAAGTGTCTTCGGCCTCTCTGTACAAGGTTCTGTCAGAAAAAATCTTTTCTTTTTAAATGAAAGCATAACATGAATGCAAAGTCCATCTTCTAAATGTAATGTGAACAAACATCTTGCTACACAACTTGAATGCAAAGTCTATCTCCTATTCATTTAGTGTCATTTTCACTTGTCCAAGGATAAGACGATTTTTTACATTTTGCAAGTACACACTCTAGTCCTCACAGTCCAGCAGGTAAACTGTCTCAAAAGTTAACGCTATACAATCTTGTCTAATCACTTCCAAGTTTTCCTTGGCCATCCAATTTTCCAGCAATTCAAGCCATTCTGGAACAGTTCTTCCAAGAGGATGAATACTCTGCATGACCATAATCAATGTCTTTAAGATAATTTCTATGCTGGCAAATATAGTTTCTTCAACAAATACTTTGACCTAATGTGTTGGGTTTGGTTTGATTGTACATTGTAGAACTATTGTATGAATCCTTTAGTTTTTCCTAGTTACTTGCCTCTCCAGGAGGGCAGAGTTAGACACAAGGTTGGTTTTTAATGTGGGGAAAATCCAGCTCCCCAAAAAGGGGTACCCCGGATAGAAACAAAAGTAAAAATTGTTTTGGTCATGAAATAAAACCTGACTAAATATCTAAAATAACAGTCTTCGAAGCCAAAATAAGATTCCCTTGGTATGATTGCCTCACACTGACTTATTCGAGGAATGTTACACGTTCTCTAAGTGATGTTCGCTATAGTACCAATTAGTGATGGGGCAATTCTAACATTTTCCCGATTCTGATACAATTACAGATCCCGATTCTTTATAAATCTCTAAATATTTAACAATAAAGTTGTTTATTCCTGATTACTGTAAAAGCACGTTGAATATGCTGATATTTTCTCAAATACACTTGTGGGGGATGATCTATAGATGTTGGTTTTACTGGTAGTTTAAAAATCAATAAATATTATTTCATCATTACTACCAGCAGTGAAATATTTTACTTGAAAACAAAATCAAATAAAAAAGACAAATTAAAAGAATTTTTTATTTTTTTTTTTTTTGCATCGGAAAATAGACACAAATTTTTCCGATTAATCATCCCAAAACTAGTAACAATACTAAACTGGATACTCCATTAGAATAGATGAATTCCTATCCTTGAATCCAGTAAGATCAAGAGACCACAAGAAGTTATACTATACCATAGTTAAATGTTCAATTGAGGAGAGGAAAGTTAATGTTCTTCACTTGTTTATTTCTTTACTAACTCTATGCTTGAGAGGTAGAGGAGAATCTTCGTCGAATACTTGGATATCAATATATCGCATGTAGAAATCAAGTGTTAGTTTTCTATAAATATAAAAGCGAAAATGTATGTATGTATGTATGTGTTCGCTTTTTCTGTGTGTCTACAAAAGGCTTCTTTCAGAGAAGCGGTCACTTGCTTCACAACTTTTTAAAACTTTTTATATCACATATAAATCGTAATATCTCACAGTTAACAACGAAGCTCGCCTGTCTATTTAATTTGCTCGATTTCGGGAAGATAAATATTCAACATTTGTCGCTCGCCGCATGTGGGTTAGTCTTTTTCCTATAACATCTTGGGGGAGGGGGCGTTCAGCAGTAAATGAAATCCTGCAGTCAAACTTGACCTCATTAACTCATTAAAACGAGCACCTGCTAAATCCAAGTAATTAAATAAATTCAAACGTGTTTCCGTAAGCATGTCGTGGTAGGGCAATGGTTAACGTCGCATGTTTTCTTTCACAACTTTGCCTCAACAGTTCGGGTTCGATCCTCATACTTACTTTTTTTTTTTTTACCCCCCCACCCCACCTCCAAACACTCGGGCAACGCCGAGTACCCCTCGCTAGTCCTAAATAAAGCACAAAAACTGAACGGAAAACTAAGTTATGAAAGAGTCTTGAGTATGAGCTTGAATGGAGTTGCCTATTGGTTACTATTGCTTTCAGATCCACTTTGGCCCAAAGTGGTAAAACCTGCTAAGCCATCTGGTGCTACCAGATTAGGCTGTCTGAGGATACTGCCTTCCTGACCAAAAATGTACCAAACATTGATGCTATGGGTTTTTTTTTGTTTTTTTTCTTTTCCTTTTGCAAACATGTCTTGAAAAGTCGAAAACAAAAATAATTTTCCTCTACAAAACAACCAAACCAAATTCCATGAATAAATATTTGAAGATATAAAGAACTTAAAGCATAAAAACTTTTTCCAAAATTACTAGATTTGGTATTAAATAGCCCAAAGAAAGTTGATATGCCGTAAAACAAAACAGCAAAACCAAACACTAGATAGTTGAAGATTTAAAGAATTTGAAGAATAAAACCTTTTTTTTCCAAAATGACTAGAGTTAGTATTAAACAACTGAAAAGGATTAATATGCCATAAAACAACCATAAGTATGCTATAACTAAAGTCTTTGGATAGTCGACAGCTCGAGTTTTTAGTCGCGTGCAAGCGACTCTATAAGTCACTCCGTCAGTCGCTCGGTCTGTTGGTCTGTCCGTAACACTTTTGTGCTTGGCCTTTTTGGTTAAGATCAAAGGTCTGTTGTTAATAGATGCTGTTCTTAGCTTTTTAAGCTTTTCTTGGCCTTTTGGCCAAGACACTTTTCTGTATTAATTTAATGTAAAATGATCACCCACTTTACAACCAGTCTCAAAGCCATTCAAGTCATTCTCCAGCTCATTCAAGTTGTTTTTGAAGGATTCTAGTTATTTTTTAAGCATTCAAGTCATTCTTAAGGTCATTCAATTCATCCTTAAGTTCATTAAAGTCATTCTAAGTCATTTACTTTTTATTTATTTAAGTCATTTCAGCTCATTTTTCAGCCATTTTAGTTTATCTTTAAGAATTTCATGTCAATCCTACATTCACACATTCATTCATTACACGAGAGCATGCAACTAATGGCTATCGGCCTTATTAAATAAAAAAAAAAATGGATCTGTCGACTCTTATCTTAACCATCTTTTCGGTTCAAATTTTCTTACTGCCCAACTTTAACTCCAATAGACATTTTGGGTCAGATTATTAGAAAGACTGTAAATCTGTGGATATTTTTCACCAAATTAAATATTTTGGTACTTGTGCATTTATGTTACCGTGCTGAAATAATATTATTTAGAAAGCCATTCTTAACATGTGAAAGGGAGGGTGTTTTGTAACTATTCTGTACTTTCACCTAACAATCTAACAGACAAAAATATCGTAAAAATTGAATTTAACTAGAAAATACAATTTTAAAAAATAGTGCGGTAACACAAGTGCATAAGCAATAATATTTTTTTTTGCTAAAGTGTTGATTCTTTAGTAGGCAGCGGTATGGACAGCAATATCAGCAAGCAGCGCTAAATTGCCATCATTTGCATCATTTGTCAGTCTCGTTGTGTTACCATAGCAATAAGGACAGAAATAAAAATAAGACCCATTTTTTTCTTTCTTATATTCTTTATAATACTACTACTACTCCTATTATTTGTTTCATATACTGCTACTATTATTTTGCATACTACTACTACTACTACTACTACTACTACTTTCTTTTATCTATACTATTCCTATTCACTTTTTCTTATATTTTGTTTATATTATTACTTTCTTATATTGTTTATAGTACTCCTACTCCTACTACTATTATTATTTCTTTCATTATGAACCTTCAAAGGTCACCACAGAATTACCCCCCTCCTATATGTAAAATGATGTAACTTTATTATAAATTAATATTATCAATATAACTTTTGTACCATTTAAAAGAAGGGCAAAATAAACTAGTAATATTTAAAAAAAAAATTTTCATCGTACGAAAATAATGAAATTGCGAGACGAAAATCGTGTTTACATAATTGGCGCTTAAAAATAACGTTCCCATGTACTAGTACACATTTTAAACATACCCGTGTTTAATAAATCTAGCAAAAATCAACTAATGGTCAGATATTTATGAAATTTTCGATACTTATCCATTTTAGAATGAAATTGCATATAAAATGCAGTTTCCGTAAAATATACAAGGGAAAATATTTTTTTAGTGTGTGTTCTTCCCCCTCCATATTTATTTTTTCGAAATTCGAACAAAATATATTTAAATCTATTGTCATTTCTATTTATTATGAAACATAAGAGTTCAAATAAGTAAAACCTATTTATTTTTTAAAAATTTAAATACACATATTGAACAAAAAATTACCTTGAAGTTGCAATTAAAAATATGATATAAATTTAATATTATTATATATTTTTTTTAATAGCGTTTTTCGAATTAATATATACTATATAATCAGTTTAATTGCTAAGAAAAAGAAACTTCGTAAACATTAATTAATTTTTAAAAGATTAAAACGATTAAAATTCCATTATTTCAAAATGTTCCATTACGACATAGATTTTTAATTGTGTTTAATTTTTTTTTTTATATTAAGTTTTCATATAAACATGACTCTTGTCAGCTATTTTATCGCCAGATTAAAACCAATTTGAAAATATTATTGCACAAATATTAAGCATTTTGTAGCCCCCCCCCTCAGATTTTGTTTGTCTCTTTTTATCAAACAAAATATGGAACCTCGTAGGTAACCAAACGAACATTCAGTAAAACCGTATTTCATATTTAATATACAAATGTTTATAATATTATTAATCGTTAAACTGTGTAAATCTTAAAACCTAACAAAATTATAACAAAGATTAATTATTAATTGCAATTTGGAGAAGATAAACAAAGGTTTTAAAAAATCATTAAGTCGCTTCTGCTTTTCCATACTTCGTATAGTTAACACAAATCTGACGTCACGGAAACGTGCGATCCATTTTTCGCAATCGTTTGGCAGACCCTATCTTTCATATACTATTATTTCGTATACTATCACAACTATTTTTATACTGTTACTATTTCTTTCTTTTATTTATAATCCTATTATTTCTTATGCAATATTTTTCTTTGTTTTTGTTTCTAATACTACCACCACTATTATTTCTTATGCAATATTTTTATACTCTATTCCAATCATCGTCATCAATATTAATAAAATAATAATGAATAATAAAAATACTAATTACTACTACTACTACTACTACTACTACTACTAATAATAATAATAATAATAATAATTAATAATAAAAATATTAATTACTACTAATAATGTTATTAGTAGTAATTAATATTTTTATGATTAATTATTTTATTAATTAATAATCTGTTCACATTTTATTACTGTCTGATTAGTTTTTGGTGCAACTACACTATAATAGCGAAGTTCAGTAAAACGAAAAAATCGATTTAAAACCCAAAAAACAATGGTAACTACTGACCTTTCTGTGCCAATTTTAACGAAAAACAATATCTACTTAATTGTCATGTCAGAAGTACTTAAATATTACCGTATTATTTAAAAAAAAAAAAAAAAAAAAAAAGGTTTTCGATCTTTATCATAAAAAAACGTCGCCATATTTCTTTAGAAAGACTAAATAATAATAACAAGGGAAGTAAACCAGTTATGCTAAAAACAAGGCAAAACGCACAATTTATTAAAAAAAAAAAATGGGAATAGTTACATGCTATTTACCTCTCCTTGGAATTATCCGGGGGGGGGGTTGTTTTTTTTGGGGGGGGGGTTAGCTAAACATTTTATTTTTGCTAATTTTCTTCAAAAATGTTTTCTTTAATAATTTTTTCTACCTTATCGTTTTTCGTAATTTTTGGATACATTCATTGCTATAACATGACAGTTAAGTAGAGATCAGATGAAAATTGATAATAAAAATTTCGAATTTCGTTAGTTGCACTTTTTTCTTTTCTTTTTTTTTTCCAATCTCTTTTTTTAATTCGTTCTTTCGCCATCTTTTTTTTTCTTTAGTCTTAGCTTGTTCATATTTTTTAAATTTTTACAACTGCATACGAAATTTCATTACTTGAATAGCTTTTTTTCACAGAATTTTATCAATGAAAATAAAATGTTGACTAAATATTTTTGGGAAAATGTTTTTATTTTATTTTTTTTTTTTTCAGCTTCAAATGCTTGTATTTAAACAAAAGTTATGGATGCATTTTTATAATTAAAAAAATAAATATCTTTGACCTGTTCATATTTTATAATCATCCTATTTTTGATAGAAAAAATCTAAATGTTAAAGTTTTTGTGA
Organism: Euprymna scolopes; assembly: GCF_053919585.1. Classification (NCBI taxonomy): domain Eukaryota; kingdom Metazoa; phylum Mollusca; class Cephalopoda; order Sepiida; family Sepiolidae; genus Euprymna; species Euprymna scolopes. The sequence continues at coordinate 22,075,615 of NC_136525.1, read as the reverse complement.
GCATTGCTAATAAACTGCTTTTTAGAATATAGAAAGTTGTTTTGGTTGATTTTAAGTATTTCAATTTACAATTATAATGGAAGTATAATAGTGAATTCCCCCCCCCCCTTGACCATAATAGGCATTTTTTTAATTTTTTTTTTTTTTAATTTTTAAAAAATAATTTTCAAAAATTTTAATATGTTTAGTTTTAATTTTTCGGACAATTTTCTTTTAATTAATATTTTTCTTTTTATTTAAATTATTTTTTAATTAATTTTTTTTAATTAAATAATGTTTTAACTGTCAGAAAACAATAGCTTCACTTTTATTGCATTATTTGGATTATGTTAACAACTGTTCCCATATTGAACTTTATTCTCACAACGTTTTGGCCGATGTAACGTCAGATCTTCTTCAGGTGTATCATGTTGAAATTTAACAATTCTGTACAGAGTTCAGAGTTTAACAGTTAAACTCTGAACTCTGTACAGAATTCCAGATGAACCCCTTTATTTAATCCACAGAAAAAGCTTGCTTTCATTCCATCAACCATAACAGGGTAGAAAGTCTTGAGTAATTCTTAATTGTATTCTTAATATCATTCAGTGATGATTGAACCTTCAACCTCCAAAAGACTGCCATTTAGAACTAAGTATTAATTAGCACTTGATCCTTTACATCACGTCTGGTGCTAACAGACCAAGCCGTTTGAAGATATCAGTTTCTTGACTTAAATGTACCAAACATTAATGTTATTGTTTATTTTTTCCTTTTCATTCGCAAAACTCAATCATGTTCTGTCAAGCTAAAAACAAAACAATGTTTCTCTACAAAACAAAAAACATTTAAGCACCATGAATAAATATTTGAATATATAAACGACTTGAAGCATAAAACTTTTTTTAATTATTGTATTCGTCATTAAATAACTCGAAAGGGTTGACATGCCGTAAAACAAAACTATTACACCACGGTTAATTTGGTAAATTTAATAGAGAATGTTGTTTAAAGTTAGCAAAAGGAAAGAGGGGGAAAAACCAGATCAAATGAACAGAAGTCTTACCGTGTGTGTCAGGCAAAGGTTGAGCGAAAGAGAGAGAAATCAAGATGGCGCCCGTAGGTTTAAAAGGTGTGCGCTGGCGGAAGTCACGGAAAATCACGTGGGAAGAATGTATAAATGGAGTTGACAGGTTAGATCAGCGAGAGAGACAGACGAAGTCTGGTGCCAGTAGTGATATCAAACTCGGCGGTTGTTTGGATTAAAAAGACAAATTTTTTTTTGTATTTTGCGGTACTAAACTAGAAACACTTCAAGCTATTTTGGTGATGGGTACCGGCTTGAACAACATGATAAAGCCATTTAATGGCGAAGGCGATGTGGTGGCTTGGTTAAAGAAAGTCGACTTAGTGGCAAAGCTCCAAAAGATTGGCGACGTTGCCACAGTGATACCGTTGTTCCTGGAGGGTGACGTGCTGGCCCTATATTTGGAGCTGAGCTCCCGTGAACAGGGGGATGCTGAGACGATCATAGTCAGATTGATACAGGCATTTGCGGAAGGGCCATTTGAGGCATACAACAAATTAAAAGAGAAGAGGTGGACGGGAGAATCCGTCGATGTGTATGCAAATGAAGTCAAACGATTGGTGGAACTGAAGGAATTCGGAGACAGGTTGCGAATCATGTAGCAAAGATGGCATTCGTTACCAGAGGAGATTTCGAAGAGGCTGCAGCAGGTCCCAGATATTGAGATGTTGGAGGTGAGTGATCTGCTTCCAACTGCAAGAAGCACCCAACCCTCTGAGGCCGTAGGAACGGTGGCAACAACACAGAAGGATGAGAGCAAAAGCTACCCCGAGACCGCGAGGTGCATGTTTTAAATGTGGGGCCCACACCTGCAGAGAGACTGCAGGAAGTTCTTGGAGAGGACTGTGTGCTACAAGTGTAATCAGGTCACATGGCAGTTAACTGCAAGAGTCCGGGAAACTGTCAAGGAGGAGCCAAAGCGCCAGCGGCCGCCCCGACTTGGGAATAATGGCGCACTCGCAGCGGATGCCCAAGCGTGAAATTGTGGTGGAAGGACAAGAAGCTGTGGCCCTGATCGATACTGGCTGTACCATTACCATACTACAATACTAACCTTGTCAGAGGATTGAAAGGGAAGGGCGAAGTAGTGGCAGTGGCATTCAATGGGTCACGAGTGAAATGTCGAGGGAGGAGGACTGTCACAATTGAAATCAAGGATCACCGGATGAGAGTCCATGCGGTTGTCACTGATCACTTGGTGCCTGGCATCCAAGTGATTGTCGGAATGGATGTAATATGCCGACTTGGAGGTGTCACAGTCGGTAGGAATAGCGTGAGGTTTGGACCAGCCGGATGCACAGTAACAGAGCATGTCGATGAAGGAATCAAACAGGTTCGAGAAAAGAAATGGATATCAATCAGTGATCCGGATTTTAAAGCGGAATTCGACGGGAATCAGTGGACAGTGGAGTGGGCATGGAAGAATGAACCGCCTACGTTAACAAACAGGGTGGCATGTTACGATAACTCGCTTAAAGGAGGAGCAAGAAAGGATTTTGAACGAGAAGTGGACAGATGGATCGAGGAGGGAATACTGTTGCCATGGACGAATGATGTCGAATCGGACATCTTGCCATTAATGGCCGTTCTGCAACCAACAAAAGGAAAGATCAGACCAGTACTAGATTTCCGAGAATTGAACAGACACGTCAAGTGCCATACCGGGGGTGATGCTGTAGATATTTGCAATGAGACCATCAGAGAATGGAGGCAAATGAGTGGTGCCTCTAAGTTGGTCGATCTAAAATCTGCCTATTTGCAACTCCACATTGCCAAGAAACTCTGGAAGTACCAGTTGGTCAGATATAAAGGCAGAACCTACTGCCTTACTAGGGTGAGGTTCAGGCTGAACTCGGCACCCAAGATCATGTCAACCATTCTAAGGAAGATTCTAGAAAAAAATGGGGAAGGAAGATGGCGCTATGAGCTCATATATTGACGACATCCTCGTGAATGAAACTGACTGTAGAGGAGGTCATGGTTCACTTAAAGAAGTTCGGGTTGGTCACCAAGGCACCAGAAGAATTGGATGGGGGAGTGGCTTTGGGACTAAAGTTGAAACGAAACGCGTCGGGTGGCCTGGAATTTCGAAGGGGAAACGAGATCCCACAAATGAAAGAAAAGCTCAACAAAGGGGAACTGTTTTCGATATGCGGAAAGCTGATTGGGCATTACCCTATTGCCGGCTGGCTTAGGCCAGCATGCAGCTACATAAAGAGGCATGCCGAAGGTAGAGGATGGGATGATAGTGGGAGGAAGAACGACCGCCTTGATTGAAGAAGTCCTAAAAGAAGTGGAAAAGCAAGACCCAGTTCGCGGAATGTGGAACGTGCCACGAACACTGGATGGATTCGTGGGGTGTGATGCAAGCAGTATTGCAACAGGGGATGTCTTGGAAGTGGGGAGAGTGGGTGCAGAGGATGCGGCCTGGCTACAGAAGAAGGATGATGCTAACCACATCAATGTAGCAGAAATGGATGCAGTTACCAAAGGAGTTAATCTGGCGTTAAAATGGGGACTACGCAACGTCTGTGTGAAAACAGACTCTGCCACTGTGTTTGCTTGGATGAAATCGATGATTTCACATGACAAAAGGATAAGAATGAAAGGGGCAGCAGAGATGCTAGTGAAGCGCAGGCTCGGGATGCTGGCTGAGCTGATGCAGGAGTTTCTTTGAAGCTGCATGTAATCATGGTTGCCTCCAAGAAGAATAAAGCGGATGCTCTCACAAGAGTGAGAAAAAGTTGGCTTGTGCCAACAAAAGAGCATATTGCTGCAGTGACTCATCTGGATAGCTCTGGGGTGCGAGAGTTAAACAATCTGCACCATATGGGGGTAGAGAGGACATTGTACCTGGTGAGAAAAATTGATCCAAGTGTCCCAAAGGAACAAATGGTCAGGACTTGTGACAAGTGTCAGTCAATTGACCCTGCTCCAAGGGCGCATGAAGCTGGAGAACTAGGCGTAACTGGGACCTGGGAAAGACTCGCAGTTGATTTCACCCATTACAGGGGTGGAGTTTATATGACGATGGTCGACTGTGGCCCCGGGCGGTTCACCCTATGGAAAAGGCTGTGAGGTGAAACAGGCAGTGAAATAGCAGCAGCCCTTGACGTGGTGTTTCTGGAGCACAGTCCAGTGGAAGAGCTTCTAACCGACAATGGTACTGCTTTTAGATCAGCAGCAGTTGCGGATGTGCTAAAAAAATGGAATATCCATCAATTCTTTAGAGCTGCCTATAGACCCAGTGGCAACGGGATTGTAGAAAGAAACCACCGGACAATAAAGGCAGTGGCAGAGAGAGGGAACACCTCGCCTGAGCAAGCGGTCTATTGGTACATGTCACCTAGATCGGGGCAACAGCAAGGGACAGTTCCACACCTGTCAATATTCAAATACTCCTGCAGGCATCCTAGGGTTAAGCCGGCAAGCAGTGAGACGGAGACAACAGGGACCATCAAACTCAATGAGGAAGTATGGGTGAAACCTCCAGGGGCAGAGGACGCATAACTGGGAATAATACTAGCAACAAAGTTGCGGTAGACGGAGTACCGAGATACATTCTTGACATCAGGCCAGTGGAAAATGAAAGGGTGGAAAGCGATGTGCAGCAGGAGAATGGCGAGAAACTGCAGAGACCAAGTAGGGAAAGACGAACGCCACAGTGGATGAGGAATTATGAAATGTGATCCAGAGATCAGGGGGGCATGTTGTTTAAAGTTAGCAAAAGAAAAGGGGGGGGACCCCCAGATCAAATGAAAAGAAGTCTTACCGCGTGTGTGTCAGGCGAAGGTTGGGCGAAAGAGAGGGAAATCAAGATGGCGCTCGTAGGTTTAAAAGGTGTGCGCTGGCGGAAGTCACGGAAAATCATGCGGGAAGAATGTATAAATGGAATTGACAGGTTAGATCGGGGAGAGACAGACGAAGTCTGGTGCCAGTAGTGATATCAAACTCGGCGGTTGAAAAGACGAATTTTTTTTTTTTTTTTTTTTGTATTTTGCGGTACTAAACTAGAAACACTTCAGAGAATATAAAATTATATTGTGTGATCAGAGAAAGACTGCAAAGGGGAGATAACTAATCTAAAAATGTGGCTTACAATATGTTTAATCAACGTAACATTTTGTTTGCAAAGAATATTGTAAAATATAATTCGGTATAACTGAAAATACTGCCGTTTTACCTATTTCGTTGATTACATATAATTTCAAAATGGAAATCTCCTTCATTAATTAATACAGCCCCAGACATCCCAAGGGGAGATAACTTAGTCAATGTCGCTGTTGAGATTGTTTTGTTTATTGAGCAACTTTCGTATTGGATTCTTTGGGCGATTGCTTTTAATTTGGGTGTTATTTTCACAACGTTTTCGGTCGATGTAACCTTCGATAAAGGTGAAACATGTCGGTATTTAAAAGATTAGAAGGACACCGAAAAACCGTAATACTTGGAGAGATAAAAAAAAAAAAAAAGAAGGAAGAATGGGAACCATCTACCTCTGAGACGAAGTAAAAATTATAGACAGAAGGAGGATTCAAAGAAGCTGCGCATATGCTGGGTGACGATTGTTACGTCATGGTGTTTATTGGTCAGGATGGCTACGATAATAAATGGACAAGCGAGCTAGGTAAACATACTTTATTTAAATACGTCATTACACTAAGAACATATAACAATTAAGGGCAATAACTCTTCTCAGCTTCAGAGTTATGACAAGGGGACATAACTCTCGCAACAACAATCATCTACTAAGCAGACAGTGTAAAATTTAAGACAATATGAAAACCATTAATAAAATACAAGGATCGTTTTAAACGTAAAGCCTTTTTTTTTTTTTTAACCCAAAAAGTTAAAGAGCTACAAAGACGGGAATGGTACCATTAAAACGCGCGACCTTTTGGACTTCAGAATTTATTTCTGTACATAGTCACCACCATTTTCGGTGCACTTTTGCTAAGAATTCAATGACACATCTCTGCTTCTGAAGCACGTCCATGATAGGGATTACTTTCTTAGTCTCACACTGTCAATATCTATAACAGAAAGACGAAACTTTCAGGTCATGAATACACAAATCCAGTCAACATAACAATGCAATTTGCAATCACCTTTGATTCATCCGGCAAAATAAAAAAAAATAAAAGTAGGAGGTATCACTTTTGGAATGCCCCTTGTAATAATATGTGATATATCGTGATAATTAGAAAAATGTAAATCAAAAAACAAAAATAAGTTCAAGAACCTAAAAATTCATACTAGAATTGTTTGCAATGGTGTGGCACAGTTGAGAACATACTTGGTAAAAATTCAATTGTAAGTTACACTCTTCTGGAGGTTGAAGATTCATTCTTCAGAAGAAGCAACACTCAAAATACAATTGCGAGTTACTTAGGACTTCTACCGAGTCATGGCTGACAGAACAAGAGCATGCTACCCCTGTGAATTAAAGAATGTTCTGTGCAGATTCAAGAAGCTAACAAACAAGATTCCTGAGTTCGACAAGATACATCTGAAAAAGGTCGGAGGTTACATTGACCGAAACGTTGTGGAAATAACACTAAAGATGAGAACAGTAGTCCAAATAATCCATCCTCATCTCAAAAATTTTGATTTAAAAAAAAAAAAAAAAAATTTTTTATAAACTTTGTTCAAAATGTTTACTTATTTCTTAATTAGAACTTTTTTCTTTATGTAATATTTTCAGAATTTGTCATCAACATCTGCAGGTCCCATGTCCCTTATTGATTACGGTCCATTGGATAACCAACCTCCAACAGAAATTGCTCTTCATAGTTTGAACGCTAATGGACATGTCCAGGATACGAATGTGCAATGTGAGGTAAAAAATTTTTCATCTTTATAATGTTAGGTAGGTTCATGTGCAAGGCTTTACGTTGCGAGTGAAACAGTCACATTTGCGAGTGATTTTTCAAAGTGGCGACTAGAAATAATGAAACGCTTATCTTTTAACGATTGTATTTCTTTCACTGACAATCTTCCAAAGCTCACTACTGAATGAAAAATATCTTTTCAACTTTCTTTTTATATAAGACGAAAAAGTTAAATTATTTAAACAATAAAAGTTTAATAGAACAATATCCTTTTTTCTTTTTTTTTTATGAAGGCTGTTTTAAAAAAAAAAAACACCTGAAGAAATTCAAATGTTTATACCTTCATGAAATTTGTTGTATATTTAGAATTACATTTATTTAAAAATTATAGAAAACTCTTTATGATGTATGTATCATGAAATGAAGATGTCATATTCCAAAAATCACAAGGGTTTGACTAGTAACTGTTCTATTTGGCTAGTAAACAAAAATATTTAGTTGTGAAGGTCAACTAAAAATAAATTTGTCCATAGAGCCCTGATGTATACAGCATTTACTTCTAAACTAACACAATGTTACAGGACTGTTTCCCAGCTGGTCATTTTCAAGTCCAACATAAACAAGTTCTTGTTGAATCATCGTTTTAAATAATCAATTTTTATCCAATTTCCACCATTACTTATACATGATACAGTATTCATTCATTAATTCTTATTCTTGAATGGCCTCTGGGCCTTGATAAGCACTGATACTCTTTAAAAAAAAAAAAAAAAAAGAAACAAAATAAAAATTTCAAGTTTTTATCTTTATAAATTTAGGTAGATTTATATGTATAGGATTGACTCCTAAACTAATTAACCGATTATGACTTTTGGAACACAATTGCTAAAGGTGGGGTAAAAAAAAAAAAAAAAACAGAATCGCTTAATGAAAATCAGTTTCCCGGGATTTTAGTGAAATTGTAACAATAGGTATTAGACAGCAATTAGTATTATTTGGATTCTTCAGACTAATGCTCTGTTTTTATTCCCATATATATAGGATGCACTTATAAACTAATACGATGTCATGGGATTGCTTCCTAGCTGACTATAACATGGTCGTTTCCAAGTCCAACTTAAACAAGTTCTTGTTGAGCCATCCTCATAAATAATCAATCTTCCCTAATTTCCATCATTACCGATATATAGTACAGTATTCACATTCACTCATTAATTCTTATCTTCGGATAGCCTCTGGGCCTTGATAAGCACGGACACTGTTGTAAAAAAAAAAAAAAAAAAAAAAAGAAAAAAGATGATTCAAGTTTTTATCTATTTTTATAAAGGTATGTTTATATGTGCAGGATTCACTCCTAAACTAATTAACCCATCATTATGACTTTTGAACAGTTAGGTCTAAAGGGTTTGTAATTGAGTTTTATGCATTTGGATTCTTCCGACTACTGTGCTCATCTTGAGTGTTATTTTCAGTAGCTGTTTCAGGAATGTTTGATATAACATAATGAGTGCTTGGTTCTCGTTTCATCTTCTCTTGTTCAACTGTAGACAAATGACAGATGCATCTGCAATATGGAATCTGACCGAACCCAACACATCAATTTTTTCGTTTTTTATTTTTGAAATCCTTACAGATGAGGCTTCATAATTTGAGCATTCATTCATTTTGCAGACTGTTGTCCTTATCTTCATAGTTGTTGTTATTCCACCGCAATCCGTGCACAGTGGATAGAGGTGTTGTCTCAATGATTCCAGGTAAGCATTATCTGAAGATAGCGGTTTCAATCCTACCCAAGCAGGCTAGTTAGCCAAAATGTTATGAAACAACAACAACTATGGAAGGCAGTAATTACTGGGGATACAGTTACAAGACTCAGCATTCCCATCCCATTACGGTTATTCATCTGAAGAAGGCCAGAGGATGAGTTGGCCGAAATGTGGTGAAACAACAACTATGAAGATGAGGATAACAGTCCACAAAAAGAATGGATGCACTAACATGTTAGATTAGAGAATTTTCTGAAAGCACATTTGCCCAGTATAGAGGTTATGATATTAGATTAGAAATTCTTTTTTTTAACCTTGTTTAAGAGTGAGAGACTAGTGGCAGATGCACCAGCCCAGATATAGCAACGATGCTCCATGCACGAGGGAATGGCGGCCTTGTAAAGGTACAGGATATTCTTGGGTTTAAATAATTTTATAGCACAGAGAGAACTCAACTTCTTTGCAGCAGCTTTGGCAATGTCCTCAATGTGTTTGTTGGTCCCCCGAAAAGGAGGAATTAGACCTAATAATTCACTCCCACTTGTTGGTTTGTTTGTTTGTTCGCACTTTTCTCATTAACCATGCTTTGGATTTTTAAAAAATTTTCCACAAACATTAGTTATGGTGAAAGTAAATTTTTGCCAGAACGGATTTTTCGGAATAACTCTGGTTGTCCCCCATCTAGGGGCCATTATAGGGGTAAAATTGCCCAAAAATCGTTCAACCATTCGCATTCTTTGAATATTTTTGAAATTTTGTCATGACTTTCATCATGACAAAATTAACTTTCATCATGACAGAGTTTCCGGGCTTACTCTTGTTGCTCCCCTAGGGGGCATTATAGAGGTAAAATTGCCCCCAAATCATTCATCTGTTCATTTGTTCACACTTTTCTCAATAACCATGTCTTGGATTTTTCAAAAATTTTGCACAAACATTAGTCATGGTGAAAGGAAAGTTTTAACTTGTGGAGGGAGGACCCCGCATGTTCGGCTTGTTTCAATTCATGTTGTCTGTAAATGTTAAGCTGTGGAGTTTGAATGATAAGCTCTTATGTAGGGTGTTATTAGTCATGGCTATTGGTAGTTGAGAAGGTTTCTTGCACTTAAGGAAAGAAACTTTGCCTTAACAACATTGAATGTTACTATCCATTGCTGACTTGAACAAGTTGAAGGAGAGAAAACGTCCTGTGAGTTATGATTCGCATTATTTTGAATTGAGACAACAAGTCGTTTATTATTTTATATACTTGGGTGGTATTGAACTTTAACGGTCCAATTGAAGTTTGAGAGTAAATATTTCCCTGATCAAGTTTCAAACAATTTTCAAATATTGATATTTAGCTTTAGAGATTCTTGCGCAATTACTGCATAAATTATGGTTATTGTTTAAATCATCATAGGGATGATCTTAAAACTGTCCAAAAATTTAGTAGATAAAAGGAAGCCAAAGCGAGGTAGACGAACAAACAACTTAATTATGAATAGCATTTAAAAAAAACAAAAAAACCGGTGTATGCATGAATAAATCAAACAAAATCGAGACGAGGGGATAATAACATCCAATAGAGAGAGAAATTGTGTGTGTGTGTGTGTGTGTGTAACGGTGTAACTATAGTCTTGTTTTGATATACCAAAAATATTTTACTATTATTTTTAAACATTTAAGGGAGAGTTACTTCCCTTGTTTCATTACTGTAATAAACTGGATTTCTTTTGTTTTAAAGCAAATATTTTCAGCTTGTCTGCACAAGTTCTAGGAAACCAGTTCTAAGATTAGGAATGTTTGTAGAACAAGTTTTTCAGTAAATTTTAAGTTATATATTAGTTTGTAAATAAACAAAAAAAAAAAAAACTGATGATGACATATTACGCTGAAATAAACAAATGTTTATTTTACAAAATATTGCATTGTAATTTCGCTTATAAATGTATATCATACATATTTCATTATATTGCATATATTTAGGCAGCAAAAAGAACACTCTGGATTGGAACAAAAATTAAAAAATTACCTTAATCTAGAAGGACCTGTTTCACTGACTGAGGATAGAATCGACTAAGCCTAGCATCAGAACAGATACTACACTTTCTTCAGAATTAAAAGTTGTTAACCTAATTTTGACTAAAAAAAAGTGTAAAATAAATTCTTATAATCGTTAGAACTTGGCTAGTTAAGTAGAGAATTTCATTCTGGTGCGTTTGATATAAATTATGTATTTTTATTCGTGGTTTAACGGGTTTGTGTCAGTGTCCCTGGCATAAAATATTTTCTACTATAAAAATATCTTCTCTTACTTTCCTATTTTTCCATGTGGGACTCGGTTTGCTGTTGAGGTTGTTGCTTCATCAGATTTTGTTTTCTACATTGTCTTAAGGGTCATTCTGCTGCTCTAAATGTCTGTATATCTCGAAAGGTAACCTGTTCATCTATGTTTAGCCATTTGTATGGTAGTGCTGATGTGGTTTACTTTAGTTTGCTGTCTGGTCCAGGTGTTTCTTTTTTTTTTATGTAAACTGATGCCGAGCATAATTCGTTCCAATTTTTCATTGTGCCACTCTTACCCTTTCTTTTCGTCTAAATCTGTTCTCATCTAAAATCTTTCTATCAAACTGGGGAATTTGCTCAAAATTTAAAATGGGAGGTGGGGTAGCATGCGAAGATTCGTGGCATAATGGATAAAGTGCTAGGTAAAATTCAGACTTAAAAAAGTGGAAAATTCAATCCTCAGTGTGGGCGGCACTCAAAATAAAATTGCGAATTAGTTAGAAATTCTACTCGACTCATGGCTGATGGAATGAGAGCATGCTACCCCTCTCCCCAGTGGATTAAATAAAGGATTCTGTTTAAAATTTTGTGCAGATTCCCGGGTTTGACAGAAAGTTTCCCAAGAGTTCAACAAGATACACCTGTAGAAGGTGAGGATAACATTGCACAAAACATTGTGAAAATAACACTGAAGATGAGAACAGCAAATAAATAAGAGCTCATATTTCATTACCTTATGTCAGAAAAGACACGATGTAGTTCTTGAGTGTAGAGCCATTCTTGAAATAGAAAAATGTATTTGTCCCCACCCCACACCCCAAAAAAATGGCGGTATAAATCCAGTCAGAAAAGTTTTTTCAGGTAAAGTTAGGATCAGCAGAGCATAGTGGTCTTCTTGTGTCAAGACAGAAAGGTATCACTGAAGAATTCAAAGAACTTCAGTCTATTTTAAAAAGCAATTTTGACATTTGATTGGTTCATTCGTATCGCTCAAATCTTTACGATCATACACTTTTTAGTATACCAAAAATATTGCAACATGATATTGTTGTCTACTTTGGAAAAGACTGTCAATCCAAACACAAGTTGCCATTTGGTTTCAGGCATTATATCTCTTCTCATATCTTGCTTATGAGAAGAGATATAATTCCTTATTATTCTTTGTCTTCTATCTTGCTTATGTAACGTTGCCGTTACAGACAAATAAAAGAAATAAGTCCGGGTCAGCATTTTCTCTCTTTCTTTAACAAAAACGTTTTTGCAATTCTAAATATTTTAGACAAGATGTGAATGCTTGTGTTACGTTGATTAATCGGACTATTATTCTCATCTTGGGTGTTATTAGCACGTTTCGGTCGCTGCAACCTTCGACCTTTTTCAGGTGTTGAGAACATGGTTCTTTTCCTTCTAAGAAAAAAAGAGGGTTGGCTCTGCATTACAAATCACAGAAAAAGAAAACATGATATATGCCCATCCCAAGGGAGGTAACTTCACAATAACAAAAACATTTCTTAGAGTTACCCCCCCTTACATTGTTTTTTAAATTTAAAAAAAAAAAAAAAAAATACATATGGGTATCGATCCTGTTACATGAAACACTTTTTTTTCACTAATATTAACAATCTGTATAGATATCCCAAAAAATTGAGCCATAGAAAAACCTTTAACAAATATCTTAGTGACCCTTGATGATTGAACCTTCTTTATGATCTACAGACTCACCCTGAAACAACGGTCCAAATTCTTGTAATGCAGCCAACCGTTTTTTTCCTTAGTAGGAAAAGAAACATGTTCTCAACACCCGAAGGTCGGAAGTTGCAGTGACTGAAACGTTGTGCTAATAACGCCCCAGATGAGAATAATAGTCCGATTAATCAACATAACAAACGCGTTTTTATTATTGCCATTACTTTCGGCATTTAAAAATGTCTCTCGCTTCTACATGTTCATTTTACCAGGCAATCATTTCTCTTTCCTTCGACTGCATGCCAGTCACAGCTGGTCCATTCTCGCCCTCGCTATTTACACGTCTATTTTCTTTGACGTCGACTTTCTTTCTCTCTCTGACCTCACGCTGACATTAGCCAACCATTTCTCGCCTGCGGCTTCACACGTCCATTTCTTTCCACATCGTCTTTCTTTCTCTGCCGAACATGTGTTGCATTTCTTTTTCTTTTTTCCTTCTTCTCGCGGACACTTCCTAATTTGCATATGTGCGTTTTTCTGCTGCTGATCTTTTTGCGTGTTGGCCAGCCTTTGCTGCTGCTGATTCTTACACTTAGGGTAGATAGAGTTGTAAAATTCCGCAACATTTTCAGCATTTATGATTTTTTTGTGGCATATTTGTTTGTTTTTTTGTTTTTGTCCCCCCCCCCCGGTGTGCATTCTAAATGGTTAGAATTGTGAATGTCCTTAAGAATCTCTTGTAGTTCTCGTGATTTGTAACAATGAAAAACCTGTGAAATAGACACCAAAAGAGTGTTCTCCCTTTGATGTGATTGACTCTTTTTGTTTTTTTTTTGTTTTGTTACTCTTAATATTTTTGGATTATTATTTTACTTTTTTAAACTGTTTTTATTTAACTGTTTTTAAACTTTTTTAAAACTTTATCTTTTTTGTCTTTTTTTAATATTTTACTCTTTTAAATTTTACTCTTTTTAAATTTTACTCTTTTTAAATTTTACTCTTTTTAAATTTTACTCTTTTTAAATTTTACTCTTTTTAAATTTTACTCTTTTTAAATTTTACTCTTTTTAAATTTTACTCTTTTTAAATTTTACTCTTTTTAAATTTTACTCTTTTTAAATTTTACTCTTTTTAAATTTTTACTCTTTTTAAATTTTTACTCTTTTTAAATTTTTACTCTTTTTAAATTTTTACTCTTTTAAATTTTATTCTTTTTAAATTTTATTCTTTTTAAATTTTATTCTTTTTAAATTTTTATTCTTTTTAAATTTTTACTCTTTAAATTTTTCTTTTTTAATTTTTACTCTTTTTAAATTTTTATTCTTTTTTAAATTTTACTCTTTTTAAATTTTTACTCTTTTTAAATTTTTACTCTTTTTTATTATTTTACTCTTAGTAGTTGTAGGGATTGAAGATGAATTACATAACAGGAATGCAGGTTTTTTAGGAGAACTGCAAACGTATGTAGGTGTGAGTTTAAAAGCTGGCCGAGGTCATATGTAAATAAGTTAAGGAGAGTACAGTCGACCTTGGGTTTATTTTCCATATACAGAAGCGGAAGTATTGTTGCTTTCTGGGTTTGAATCTATCCATATAATAATCAGAAGTAGAAAGTGGATCTTGGGTTTACTTTCAGCAGTTTTGTAACTCTTGCTTTCCTTATTTTGTCCTTTAGTCCTCACATTCCATGAACGATGTTCTGACAAAAGTGGAAGAATTACTGTTTTTTAGTCAATCTATTGTTGGCTGCTTTAGACCTTAAATTGTGTTTCTGAACATTTTTTTAGCTCCTTACATCAAGTGCTTTCATGTCTTGTCTGTGTTGCACATTAGGGACCTTACATTAGCCTCTGTGAATTTTGGTAAGGGTCACATTGAGTGCATGATAAGCCAGATTTGTAAAACAAAGTTCTTAGGATTGAATGAAAAACGGATGGCATGTGTTTGAGGTAGGGGGCAGAGGTCAAACTTTGTAGACAAAACAGACGATAAAAAATGATGTCATGTTTTCGAGTGGAGCCATGTGAACGAAACTAAGCCAATAATGTAGCATAATTTAAGTCGCATGTTACTTGGATGTTTGTCTGTCTGTACTTCTCATTTAGTAAGTTAAAAAAATTAAAGTTAAGAAGTAAAAAACTAGCTAACTCATTAGTCTCTCTCTCTTCTTAGTCTTTCTCTCCAAATAAGACTTTGAAGAAAACTTGGCAGACATCGCCTTATGTCATCTTTTTTCATTGAAAAGCAACAACGATGAAGAGAATAAAAAAGGAACTAAATAAACCTGCCACGTTTATGTATAAAACTATTTTAATTATTTTTATTGTTGAAAATATTTCCATAAAATAATGATTATTGATCTTCACTTCATTGAAAAAAAAAGAGTGAGAAAATAATGGATAAAAAATTTTTCTCTCATAGCTTTCCAGCAGTGTTGATCAAGCACCACCTTAATAAACAAGAACGAAAATATTCGAGATATCAGATCTAGTTTTTTGCTCCAGAGTTTTTTTTTTCTAACCTATTAATGTTTTTAAACATATCAGTCCATTCATGCAATTGTTTGCAAGTGCAATGAACCCAATTCAATTTTTTTTTTTTTTTTTTTTTTTCTTTTTTTTACAAAAGAATCGCCACTTATCAAAGCCCGGAGGCAACTCGAGGATAAGGGTTAATGAATGTACAGTGGTCAAAGGGAACATGTCGTAGTAATTGTTAGTAGTGGAAATTTGGTAAATTGGATTATTTAAAAAGATTGCCCATTAAGAATTTGTTCACATTGGACTTGAAGACAGCCATATTGTAGTTAGTTGGAAAGCAGGGAAACAAAAGTTCCACAAGCAAGCAGTTTTAAGAAAGAAACTTTGTTCATGGAATCTACATTTAGGTTTAAGTATAGATAAAGAGTGGGGGAAATTATTGATAGTGGTTTCAATTAGACAAGTGTTTTTTGTAAAAGTCAGGATGGGGGAACCATATATTGGAGCTCAGACGAGCACTTGCCATGAAAATAATGATAAAGCATAGACAGGTTCGCAGCATCTCTTCTGTGGGAAAGTATTTAGAAGAACTGAGAAAATAAATAGCAAGTCAGACAATCCCTTATTTTCATAAACTGAGATTTTCTCCCTTTTTTTCTTTTTGCCTTATACATGTTTTCCTGTTTTTTCATTTTGTAAACTTTTCAGTTGTATTTGTCTTTTTTGTTTTAATTTCATCAATTTAGAAGTTATTTTACATGAATTTTGAACTTGAAATAAAGATGAAATGTTGATGAACATATAATTTGGTTTGTTCTTTTTTTTTTTTTATCTCTCCATCATGTCAAAATATTACTTCCATAATTTTCATCACACACGCACACACACGCACACACAAACACACACACACATATATATATATATATTAAGTAATGTGATTGATAATTTAAAATTTAAAAATCAAATTATAATTAAATTAAAAATCCGTTTCATAAGAAGGAGCAACAACAAAATCAATTATCTGTACGATCGTTTCGGAAAACAATGCTTTTTATTGTGGTATACATCAAGTTACGTGCAATAATTACATATAGTTTTTTAATAAGCAAGGTCTCCTCGTCAGCAAATTTTGAAGGGTTTTTATTGAATTTAAGACACCATAAATAAACCTAGCATTAAAAGTAAGGCAGATGAATCTGAAAAAAATTGAAATAAAAGGTCTGGATTTAAAATTTATAAGAAAATTAATATGGGTTAGAGATAGAAATAAATAGAGTAAAATATAGATTTGAATTTACATTATAAGTTTGCTTTAAAAATATATAGAGATATTTACCTTTTAATTTTTCGCTTTTTGAAATCAGGAACTATGGTTAAAATACTCATTTAGATATTTGCTATAGCTTTTTATCTTATTGAATGATGAATTTTAAAAGGGGGGGGGACGCCCGTGCAATAAATTATTTCCGTTAGCGTATTTTTGATTTAAAGACGCTACGGTTTATATTCCGAATGTTGTTTTTGCAATTACATGTTGTAAGGGGAGATAATTGTCATGTTTTCTTTACTTTATTTATTTGAATGGTGTAAGGGGGATAATTAGTCTGACTTAATTTATTTAAAAAAAAAAATAAATAAATTGTAATCTATTTTTACTAATAAGTAATTTTTAATGATTTAAGGTGGTTTATATTTATTAAATTTAAACCAACGTTTATGACTGCATGTAAATATAAGCTCCTGTCTTGAATTTAATAGTGTGGTTGTATTTTTTATATCTTCATATTTTAAAATTTTTAGGGTCTCTTTTGTACATAGTGCACAAAATTTATCTCCTGGTTTATATGATTTGCAAGTCTCAATTATTCGCCATTTTAAGTTGAAAGAAATATTGCTATTTTTTAGTTGCCAAATATAGTTGGATAGAGTAGTTTGGTTTGACAGAGAGTTATTTTTAAAAGAATGTTTGTGCGTTGAAATTCTATGTTTTATTAGGCCAGATGTGGAACCAAAATATATTACCTCTTGCTTATTGTAATTATTTTCCGTTAGGTCTGTTGTTGGATTATTATATGGTGGGTTAATTTGTAATTGATCGGTAGATTGGTTTAAGTTATTTAAATTATCAATCACATTACTTAATATTGAATTAGCTCTAGGACATTTACCTATCGAGCTTATTATATATCTAAATTACAACGAGCACTTTCTATTTCCTGTATTTTAATTAAACTAGTAATTTCACTGTTACATTAAAATACATCCAGCTCTTTAGACTATTGTTCTAATCTCCTTTAAATTATATATATGGCCAATATATCTCTGGCCAATATACTTGATGAACCAAGTGCAAGAAAGATACAAACATGCACTTAAAGGGGCGGTTAGAATCTTAAAAAGATCTCTCAGTTGGAATTATGAGTTAGTGGATGAATGTTTGGTATTTAATAAGATGCCCCATCCTCTACTCGAAAAAATAAGAAAATTAAAAGTATTTATATAAATATTTACTAGACATTGCCCCTGAGTGTCTGAAGTCTCTCTATGCAGAAGTTTGTCTGGACAACCTGGCATGGGGATGTTTCCCCTTACACGTAAACTCTGACCAAATATTTAAATTAACAAAATATTCGAATTATTTGGATTCTTCAGATTACTGTTCTCAGTTATTTTTACAATGCTTCAATTGATGTAACATTTCAGGTGTATCTTGTCAAACTCGGGAATGTTTCTATCGAACTTGGGAATTTAGACAGAATTTTGACCGGAACCTTTTATTTACTTCACGGAAGTAACATCCTCTTGTTCCATCAGCTATGACTGGATAGAGGTCTTAAGTAATTCACAATTGTATTTTTTGGTCACCCACACTGAGAATTGAACCTTCAACCTTCAAGAGAATGTCACTTTTACAATTGATTTTTCCAAGTACTGTAACCACTGCACCAATTGTAAAAGTTACTTTCTGAAGGTTGAAGGTTCAACTTTTTTTTTTTTTTCTTTTTACATTTTCACCCCAAACAAGGCACATTGCCACTTTAATGTAGGGGGCTACTATCAGGGACATAAGCTACAGGGGTACTATGTGGGGAGTTGGGCAGTAAGATGTCGGTTCACATTACTCTTGAACTTCTGCATGCCAGTACAGTTGGGGAAGCAGAGAGCTGGAATGGAATTCCAAAGTCTAGCAGTTCTGGAGAAGAAACTACTGGAGTAGAAAGATCTCCTACATCTCCTGGATCTCTCCACTGTGTAGGAGTGGGATTTAGCTGCTTGTCGGGTTTGTCGAGGGTAATTACGTCATGGAGGCACAAGTGCTTGCAGTTCGTCAGAGCATTCACCATTAAAATACTTATAGAACAAGCAGAGGGGCGAAACATTTCATTGGTGGGGCAAAAGCTGAAGCTTAGATGACAGTTCAGGACGTATCAGGTCGGCGACTCTCTTTTGAACCTTGTCTAGGAGTGAGAGACTAGCAGCAGATGCACCAGCCCAAATATGACAACAATACTCCATACATGGGCGAAGGATGGCCTTATAGAGGTACAGGATACTTTCGGGCGTTAGTAGCTTTCTAGCACGGTAGAGAGAGCCTACCTTCTCAGTGTGGGTGACCGAAAAAATACAATTGCAAATTACTTAGGACCTCTATCAAGTCATGGCTGAGAGAACAAGAGCATGCTACCCTCATGAAGTAAATAAACGGTTCCGTTCGAAATTTCGTCCGAATTTCCAAGTTTGACAGAAACATTAAAGAGTCCAACAAGATACACCTGGAGAAGGTTGAAGGTTACATCGACCGAAACATTGTGAAAATGACACAAGATGAGAACAGTTCAAAGAATCCAAATAATATAATGAATTTGTTATAAGCATACCATGTCCAGGTATGCGTCAACAATAAAACAAAGACTGTTGCACATTCATGACTGGAACTTGGTGGACAAGGCAACTCTATAAATTGTCGGAACCAAAAATATATGAAAACTATTCATAAAATACTGTTTTGGTAACTTTTCAAGGGTTTCCAACTTTAATTTATCATAAATCCAAATGTTTGTTTGCTATATTAATAAATTTGCAGGCTTATGATTGATATATATGTAAAATAGCGAGGGTACCCGGCGTTGTCTGGATGTTTGGAGGTGTATGTGTGTGTGGGGAGGTAAATAAAAATAAAATAGAAAATATAGAATAAGCGAACCATGTTTAAATATGAGAAAAAAAAAAACGAAACGTTATGCAAAAAAAAAAACGAAACGTTATGCAAAAAAAAAACCGAAACGTTATGCAAAAAAAAAAACGAAACGTTATGCAAAAAAAAAAATAAGCGAATAATGTTAAAGCTTCTTAAAAAAAAAAAAAACAGCAAACGTGATGCAAAAACATAATGAACAAAAAAAAGCATAAATACCCCCGTTTCAATATTAAAACTTCAAAAATCGAAAAAAAACCTCTGATCTGGTAGCTCGAACGATAATGACACTGCTACTATACTGACTGCTCTATGACCACGTGAGCGAAATTAGGTTGGCGTTTTTTTTTTATATTTAAACTAATTCAAGAAAACATTTTTTGTGCATGAGTGTTTTGCTAAATTGTCCTGAAAATACGAGTTTTTGCTACCCCAGAGTGAAGGAATTAATGTTTTTAGCCAATTTTTCAATATTTGTCGTCCGAAGGGTCAAGCTTCAAAACGATACCGATCTCATGAAAATCCGTCGCCTCTGTCGAAAGTTTTAGGCATACATACATACATTTAAACAGATTTTTGCCCTTTATATTATAGACAACAGGAAATAGGGCCCAGTTATGTACACTGTCAGCTCAACCTCTTGTGTACCAGAAGCAGATATGACATCACATGAGTAAAAGAGGGAGGGGTATTTCAAGTTGGAAGTCTCAAAGTAAACCGTACGAGTAAAAATTTTATTATTGACTTAAATAGCAACAGATTATTTTGCAATGACAAAAATCCAGAAATTGCGGTCTTGTGTATAACCTTAAGACATCCAGTGGTGAGGCTCAATTTGAAAGCTTTAAGGAATGTGGAGTTATTGCCCTTAGTTATCATTGCCCACTTTGGCCCGGAGTAATAATACCTGTTAGGGCATCTGGTGCTACCAGATCAGACAGTTTGAAAATGCTAGCTTCCTGACCAAATGGCACCAAAGACTAACGCTATAGTTTTTTTTCTTTACCTTTGCAAAATTCAATCATATTCTGAAAATCAAAAGCAAAAACAATTTTCTTCTACAAAACAAACTGAACTCCATGAATAAATATTTGAAAATATAAAGAATTTGAAGCATAAAACCTTTTCTCAAAATGATTGGATTCAACATTAAATAACCTGCAAAAAGGCTGATATGCCATAAAACAAAAAAAAAAAAACAACCAACCAGAAATTGACAGAAATTTCTTGTTCGTTTTTTTTTTTTTTTTTTTTTTTTTTTTTTTTTTGTCTGAATTTTTAAAATGAGGATTGATAATTCATATTATGTGGGTTATTTGGACTACTGTTCTCATCTTGAGTGTTATTTTCCTAACGTTTCGGTTTATGTATTTTATCCAACTTGGGAATGCGCACAGAATTTCGAACATTTAATCCACAGGTATAGCATACTCTCATTCCATCAGCAACGACTGAGGTAATCTCGTCAGCATCAGACAAAGCCAAACTCTTTGTCAAGAACTTTGCAGCTAATTCTACCTTTTGCGACCAAGGCCGCCAACCCCCAATATTTCCTCCTGTATCAGAAAACACGCTATGTGATATACGTATATCTGTACGTGATGTTGCCAAGCTAATCAAAAACCTTGATTCCAGTAAAGCAACTGGCCCTGACGGTATTCCAATTATAGTACTCAAAAAACTTCAACCTGAACTAGCGCCCATACTTACAAAACTGTTTAAATGTTGTCTTAAGGAGAATAGTTTCCCATCTCTCTGGAAAATTTCATCAGTATGCCCTGTATTTAAGAATTCAGGTGATCGCTCATCCCCCTCTCAGTACAGGCCAATAAGTCTCCTGTGCGTCATGAGTAAGTTGTTGGAATCTGTGTTAAATACAGAAGTAATCAACCATCTTAACAAAAATAACCTTCTTAGTGACACTCAATATGGTTTCCGTTCTGCTAGATCTACAGCAGATTTGCTTACAGTTATATCTCATAGGATTAGCAAATCTCTCGACGGAGGCCACCTTTCTAGGGCAATTGCTCTTGACATATCTAAGGCCTTTGATAGGGTATGGCATAAAGGTTTACTTCATAAGATCTCTAGCTATGGTATAGCTGGAAATGTCTTCTCAATTATTAAATCATTTCTTTCTGATAGGTTCATAAGAGTAGTAGTTGAGGGGCAAAAATCAGAAGCTCACAATATTAATGCCGGTGTCCCTCAGGGGTCCATCCTGGGCCCAACTCTTTTCCTGATCTACATTAATGATCTTTCAAATCACATCCTTACATCATTTGTAAACATTTATGCTGACGACACTACCATTTATGGTAGCATATCTAAGACAGTAAACAACCAAGTTCTCTCCAATTCTCTCTCCTCTGATCTTGAGCACATAGTACAATGGGGAAAGGAGTGGCTGGTTACTTTTAATGCATCTAAAACCAAGCTTCTCTCTTTACATCATCAACGTTCTGATCCACATCTGGCATCAATTGAAATGAATGGCTCTCGTCTTCAGGAGGCCTCAAGTTTTGACAAGCTTCTGGGCTTGACCATTACTCCTGATCTTAAATGGAACACGTACATCAAATCTGTTGCCAAGGCCGCTGGAAAGATGGTGGGATCTTTCTATCGATCCAGTAAATATATCACTGCTGATGCTATTTTCTATCTATATAAGAGCCAGGTACGTCCAAGGATGGAATATTGTTGCCACATCTGGGCAGGAGCTGCTAGAAAGGACTTGTCCTGCCTTGATAGTTTAAAATAGACTTCGTAGCCTCGTAGGAGATGTCCTTTTCTCTTCCTTGCAACCTTTATCTCACAGAAGAGATGTTGCGAGTTTGTCTCTGATGTATCGTTATTTTCATGGAAAGTATTCAACTGAGCTTCAATCTATGGTCCCCCCTTGCCAAACTTTCACAAGAAACACTTGTCTAGCTGTACACACTATCAATAACTCCCCCCACTCTTTATCTGTGCCTAAACCTAAACGTAGATTCCATGAACAAAGCTTCTTTCTTAGAACTGCTCGCCTGTGGAATTGTCTTCCGTTTTCCTGCTTTCCGGCTGACTACAATATGGTTGTGTTCAAGTCTAATGTAAATAAGTTCTTGATGAGCCGTTCTATATAAGTTATCAAATTTACCAAATTTTCATTACTAATAATTACTATATTGTCTAATGTCTACTGTACACTCCTTAACCCTTATCCTTGAGTGGCCTCTTGGCCTTGATAAGTGGTGATGCCTATGTAAAAAAAAAAAAAAAAAAAAAAAAAAGTTCTAAATAATTTAAAGTTGTATTTTTAGTGTCGCCCATGTTATGGATTGAACCTTCAACCTCCCCAGAAAAGTGTAACTGAAAACTGAATTTACCAAGTGTTTTATCCACTACGCCACGGTTCTGTTTGAAACTTTTTGGAGATTTCTGATTTTGACAAAGATTCTCGAGTTTGACAAGATGCACCTGAAGAAGATTGGAGGTTACAGTGACCGAAACGTTGTGAAAATCACATTCAGGATGAGAACAGTAATATGTATGTACTTGTACACGTTTCCACATTCACCCTGGAGTGGTTTGACCAGCTCTAATTTGCTGCATCCCGAACAAATGCTGACCAAGCGCGACAGCCCACTGCAGGAGCAGATATAAGCATTAGCCAATCATGGTTCCAGCAGTGAGCGTGAGAGGCAACGGCCCAGGATCAGCTCAATATCACATTTCACTATTTTGAGCCAGGCTTTAAACTGATCTCCACATCATTTTTTTCCAACCCAAGGAAGGACTGGTTCAATGGCTTTGTGGATGAAATCACTGGGTTCGCACAAACTTGAAAAGTCCTTGAATTTGGCCTTTTTCACTGAAAAGGCCTTATTTTTATTATTACCTTGAAAAATCCTTGAAAATCTGGAAAATATCTTGAAAATGTCTTGGAAGGCCTTGAAAATTGTATTTTTTATGTCCTGTAAAAATTTGTGTTGAAATAGTAAAAATAAAATCGAAATAAATCTGCTTCCATTTTTGCTTTCATTTATAATTAAACTAGCCTGGGTGCCTGGCTTTGCCCGGGTGTTTGGAGGTGTGTGTTGAGCAAAAAAAAAAAAAAAAAGTAGTGGCAGGCAGGCAGGCTTGAACCCATACCGCAATGGAGGAAAAGAATGTGAAAAAAAAAAAACATGACATCTTTGCCATTGCATCCATCGCCAAACCAGAAGTGGCAAAGGTTTAAATTAAGGCTAGTCAGTAATATCGGTGAAAAAAGCAACCCCCTTCTTGTAGAAAAGTGCCCAGTCGAGAGTGAAGCAATGTTTTTAGTCAATTTTTCGGTATTTGTTGTACAAAGGGTCGAGCTTCAAAATGATACTGATCTTGTGAAAATCCGTCGCCTCTGTCGAAAGTTTTAGCCAGACATAAAAACATGCATACATATATACCTACATACATTTAAACAGACAGGTGAGATTTATATTATAGATTGAGGAGGGGGGGGCGGATAATGTAGTAAAAAAAAAATAACTTTCCTTTTACGGACAGGACTCTCCAATGGCAAATCCCTGGTCCCCACACACCAAAAAAATGATTATCTAAAATAAGGCTGGGCAAAATGGAAGCGATCTTGGTTGGAAATTTAAAAGCCATAAAAAGAGTTAATATTTGAAATGAAATAAAAATCATTCAAAACTACTTTAAAAAACACCAAAAGACGATGCAGGTAGGTTAAAAAGTAACTTTTATTAGCTTTGGTAACATTTATTTGTTGTATATTGGATTTTTGACACTACTTTTTCGAATTGCTGCAGATTGTAAAACACCCCAAATTTTGTTTGAAAACTTGAATTTTATCTAGAGAAGGCCTTGAAAAGCCCTTGAAAATGGGCATTGAAAATCTGTACAAACCTTGAATCATCTAGGTGACAATGAACAATGTGACTGAACCAGCTAAGACATCTCAATGAGAGGATATTTTGCAAGAATGAACAAGAGCATTTGAGATGACCTACTTCCAATTAATACAAAGGATGCGAGAATGGCTGTTCGAATAATCGAAGTTTTTTTGTTTTTTTTTCAGTTTTTTTTCAGTTTTTTTCCTTCACTTGTTTTCATTTTTTTTCTTCATTTTTTTTCATTTTTTTTTTCTTCATTTTCATTTTTTTTCATTTTTTTCCATTTTTTTCCTTCATTTTTTTTTTCTTCGTTTTTTTTCATTTTTTTTCTTCATTTTTTTCTGCTAAGAACAATTGGAAATCCAACTTTCTCATTTAGGATTCCACTTTTGATTATTTTTAACTAATTTTTCCCTTTTTTCAGACAAAAGTTGACAGTAAAAAGGAGATTTTCGAACAGGTTCAAGCACAATTTCCCGACTGCCCATATTATATTATACAAAACATCCTACACGAGTAAGTACTTCAATAGACTTCTTAATACAATCAATGGTTATCTTGAACTTTTCAACTCTGCAATGGCTTCCCAATATTTGCAATTAGTTTCATCTTGCTTTGTAACCTGCATAAAGGCAAAAAATGATATGCTACATTATTTTGCTGTGTTTTTTCTTTTTTTTTTTCTGCAAATAATTTGTTTTATTTAAAATCAATTGGAATTACATTTTTTTTTTTTTTTTTTTTTTTTTTTTTTGTCCTCAAAGACATAACAGCAGTAGTCAGGGTGAGAATCATTTCACTAATGGCCAAGTTGTTTCCTGTGCACGATTTTACGTTATAGAGCTTGTGGACACCACTCATTCCATATCCGCAGAAACTGAATGCCAGCAGGTGTTGCAATCTGCCCGGACTAAGTGGGTGGTTTCTCAGCGTAGGTGTTTATATTCCTTGGAGTTGCCACTATGACCGTTCTTTGTTTTATCTGCCAGTTCAATAGTCCGGCTAGTAATCCAGTCCTTTGAATGTTACTTGATCATGCCCAGTATTCTCATTGCTGTCTCCATTTGAGAGATCGTCAAACCTCCACATGTTTCTGTAAAAAAAACTATCCATCCTCCTGGCAACAATTAATCTAGTTGTAGGTTTCTTTATGAAAATGCAAACGATTTTTATTTCGCATTTTGACAAAATTTAGTAACTAACAAAAACAAAAAAATAATACAAGGTTTTTGTGGCAAAGAAGGTGGGCTCCCTCTACCATGCTAGAAAAATTACTCACACGAAGGATCATTCTATGTTTTTACAAAGACACAATTCGTCCATGCATGGAGCATTGTCGTCACATCTGGGCTGGTGCACTTACCACTAGTATCTCACTCTAAGACGGGGATCCAAGAAGAGTTTTAAATCTAATCGGTTTCCCACTATCAGCCAAGCTCCAACCTCTGTCTCATCACTGCAATCTTGCATTTCTGTGCCTGTTTTGCAAGTTCTTTAATGGAATGTGCTCTGGTGAATTTGTAGCACTTTGTGCCCCTTGACATACATACCCTTGACTAATATGGCAAGCAGCAAAATCCCACTCCTTCACTGTTAAAACCCTTACATGCAGGAAAGCCTTTTATTTTAATAGTTTATTCCCTATGACTGCTAGACTTTGGAATTCCCTCCCTGCTTCCCTGATGTACTAACTGCAAATATATAATTGCTGCTCAACTCCCCACAGAACCTTGTTAGACATGATCCCAAATAATAGCCCCTTATGTTTCAAGTGGCAATATGCCTTGTCTGGGATAAAAGAGTAAAAGAAAGAAAAAAGATTTTCATAGTGTTATTTGATATATAGAGTGCCTCAAAAAATGTACTCACACTTCGAATGACGATAAAACCTTTATTTATGAACATTGAGTAAAATGGAACAGAAAACAAATGTAATTGAAAAATCGTGTTCACAAATGTTCAAATTGATTAACATTATTGTCCAGACAACGCTGATAATGTGCATCAAGAAATTCGCAAACATCACAAAACAAGTAGATATCTCACTGCTGATGCAATTCTCTATCTATATAAAAGTCAAGTACATTCAAGGATGGAGTACTGCTGCCATATCTGGGAAGGAGCTGCTAAGAACAGCCTATCCTGCCTTGACAGAGTACAAAATAGACTTCGTAGCCTAGTGGGGGATGCCCTTTTGTCTTTTCTGCAAAGGGACGTTGCGAGCCTGTCGTGGTTTTATCGCTATTTCCATGGAAAGTACTCGTCTGAGCTCCAATCTCTGGTCCCCCCTCGCCAATCTTTCACGAAAAACACCCGTCTAGCTGAAACCACTGTTAGTAATTTTACCCACTCTTTATCTGTGCCTAAATCAAAATGTAGATTCCATGAACAAGTTGCGGTAATTCTTAGCAGTGACAGTTTCATAAAAAGAAAATGGTCCAGTGATGTTCAAATGTAGATATACTGTTACTCCTTGTAAGTGGGTTCTGGATATGACCTTAAACTGTATCTGATGGTGAGGGCCCCAGCTTGCAGGCTTTGGGAAGAGTGGAGCCACCCCTTAATTGTCATTGCTCCCAGGTCCACTCTAACCCACAGTGGTAGTACCTGTTAGATAGAAACTGACTTGAAAAAAAAAAATATATATTCTCTTAAAAATTTTTCTTCAAAATCACTGGATTCAGCATTAAATAACCTGAAAAGGGTTGATATGCCATAAAACAAAAACAAACAACCTAGTAAGTGTTACATGATGGTCAAGTGTTACTTGAAGATTTATAGGATCACAGAATGTGCAGTTATGGCAATTATGGAGTCATTCAATTTAAAGGTTGTGTCTTTGGAACAAATTCGATTTGGTTTTTAGCCAGTAAAAATAGCTGCTAAGGGGTAAACATTTTTAAAGTTTGATCTTGGCCAGTGCAAGTTGACTAAAAGTGCATCTCCTACTCATGTGAAAATATACGTTTGTACATTTAAGTACAGTAATTTTTAAAGTTTGATTATGCATGTAAATTTGGTTAAGATGGAACAAATAATGCCGGAGAGTTGTTTTAGTATCGATTTTAGCTGATGGTACCCAAGTCATATTTTTCTTTTTTTAAACCTTTGAAATCACTACTCTATATTGGGTTTGACATAATAATCAATAGAGAATTGGCTCTATGCTAATAAATATGAAATCTTCATAAAATATCATATTTAAGCCTATTTTACAACCAGGCAATGTCGGGCGGCCTGATAGTGTGTATATACATAGATGTGTGTGTGTATATATGTATATTCATAAAATGACATTGAGGATATTGATTTTTGAAAAACAAAACAAAAAATAATTTGTAAAATAAAAAAGTTATATAAATCGAACAGGGCAAAAAATAATGTATTATTGGTTACAACGAGAGAAGAAGTCAGAAGTCAAACATTTAGCGACCATTATAAAGTTGAAAAGTTCAAGATAACCTGATTATTTCTCTGCTTGTCAAAAAAAGAAAAATTATTAGACGCTTTCCTGTTTTCATCTTTAAAGGTAAATTGACCTATGGTCAGTGTTTTTATTGTTGCCATATAGCAAAACTATTGTAACTTTGCAGACGAGTAATAATCAAGACAAACACAGTGGTATAGTTTACAAAAGTGTATTAATAAAAATATCTTACAGAAGTACGCGTCCTGATACTGGGGCCATAACTGCCACCACTTGCGTTTGAATAAGTCCATTCATTCTTGAAATGGGTAAGTCAGCTTACCCATCAACAAAAACCATATTGCTGTATTGGTTGAAGATGGCGATATCTAGACAATAATCAAACTCTAAAAATCATCTATGAGTTTTCCTTTCCATTTGCAAAGCTCAATCATGTTCTGCAAGGCTCAAAACAAAACAATTTTTCTCTACAGAACAAACCAACCACCATGAATAAATATTTGAAGATATAAAGAACTTAAAGCATAAATTTCTTTTCCAAAATTACTGGATTCAGCATTAAATAACCTGAAAAGGGTTGCTGTGCCATAAAACAACCAGACCAATATATGATTGAGATATAAAGTGTGACCCATTTGGTCAGCCACTGAACTCTGGTTAGATTATTTGAATCAGGAAAAAGTGAATTTTCAAAGTTAGTTAAAGATAAAAAAAAAACAAATCCCAAATTAATATAGAAAGGGAGGCAAAGAAAAGAAATAATGTTAAAGGAAGAAGTAACAGGGAAACTCATTTGTTAATAAACAAAAAGAATGACAGAAGAGAGAGTGATAGACAGTACTCAAAATGCACTGACCTGCTAGTGACCCCTGCTAGCATGCAGGTGTAATGCATCGTCAATGATTTTGAAGCCTGGCAGTCTAAACCTTACAACCTTTCTGCACTTAACTTGAACACAAGCAAGTTGGTTCAAGCTAGTACAGCGTAAACTGTGTTATTGACACACAACAATATTAAAATGGCTTCTATT
This sequence comes from Euprymna scolopes, assembly GCF_053919585.1. Taxonomy (NCBI): domain Eukaryota; kingdom Metazoa; phylum Mollusca; class Cephalopoda; order Sepiida; family Sepiolidae; genus Euprymna; species Euprymna scolopes. Next base: position 22,046,989 of record NC_136525.1, on the reverse strand, counting down.
TAGGATGCAGACTTAATTTCTGTAACAAACCCATTTCTTTGTTTTGTTTGCAAATGTAATTTCAAAAGCAAGAAATTATTTATTTTTGCTATATGGCATCAAATATCTGTCATATGTAAATGTTAATTGCATGTGCTTGTATAATATTGCTTTTATAATATTGACTATGAACAAATCATTGTTGTTGTACATTTGAAGAAGAGGATTGTTGACTCAACACGTATATGTATATATCATCATTGATAAAAAAAAGAAGATATCTAAAACAAGAGTCTCTAAATTATGGCCCGTCAGAGTCTTTAATCCGGTCTGTGGAACTCCTATGGAAAACATAAAAATATTCAGGAAAAATTTTAAAATTAAAAAATGGAAATATTTTAAAATATTTTTGATAGTTTTTTTTTTTTCTTTTTGTTCAGAAAATGGTTAAAAAAATGAAAACCAGTTTTACTAAAATCAAAGCTAATGAGCTAAACAGTATAAAACATGTCCAGCTCATTATTTTTTTTATTTTTTTAAATTAAAAAAAAAAATTTTTTTTAATTATTTTTTAAAAATGTTTTTAATTTAATTTTTTTTTTTTAATTTAAATTTGTTTTAAAATTAAAAAAAATTTTTTAATTTATTTTATTTTATTTTTTTAATTCAAAATTTTTTTTATTTTGGCCCATGTAGTTCTAAAAGGTCAGCAATAATGCCCCCTGTTTGAAAACCTTGGCAACTTCTGATCTAGGACATACAATTATCATGGTTGTAGGAGATTTATTGACAACCTTATATACCATATATTTCGGCATATAGGATGACTCTTAAAGTTAAAATCTTTAAAAACCAATATTTCATAAGATACCGGGTGTTGCAATCTCTAGCCCAGGTTAAACAAACATGGTTTCGTGATTTAGCAGTCGTCTTATACAACCGATATATGAAAAATTTATTAAAATTTGCTCCAGTTTTGTACTTTGTCTTATCTGATAGTCGCCTTATACGCCAAAATATACTGCATATATGATTAAAAAATTGAAAACCTAATTAGGAATTTGAAAAATAAACATCTGATATAGCCAAAGGATTTAGAATTAAATCGTGAACATAGAGGAACACAAGGTACATTTCTGGATTTAAATATAAAAATTGAAGATAGAATATTTATTTATAAAATGTTTGATGAAATAAACTTTTTGCTCTTTCAAATAGTTGGTATGCCGCATAAAAATAGTACTTGTCCTATGTATATGTTTTATGGGCATATTATGTCCTTATGTGTTATGGGAGCATCATGTCAGTTTTTTTTAAATCGCACAGATTACCTTAAAATTAATAAATTTTATACTCTCAGTCTCTAGCTTAGTAATAAGAATGATTAAACAAAGTGACGATGAAGATAAAATATTTGAACAGTTAAATAAAGCATTTACTCGGTATCCTGATGCTTTTAAATCCTATAAAATTTTCCAAAGTAGATTAATAGAGGGAATCCAAAACTACATTAGTTATGTATAAATTTATCGAAAGAATACATAAACAAATCTTGTGTATATTTTATATATTTTTTTTTAATTTTTATATATTTTTTTTTAATTTTTATATATATTTTTTTAATTTTTATACATTTTTTAAATTTTTATACATTTTTTAAATTTTTATACATTTTGTAAATTTTTATACATTTTTTTAATTTTTACACATTTTTTAAAATTTTTATACATTTTTTAAAATTTTTATACATTTTTTAAAATTTTTATACATTTTTAAAAAATTTTATACATTTTTTAAAATTTTTATACATTTTTTAAAATTTTTATACATTTTTTAAAATTTTTATACATTTTTTAAATTTATATACATTTTTTTAAATTTATATACATTTTTTTAATTTTTACACATTTTTTAAAATTTTTATACATTTTTTGAATTTTTATACATTTTTTTAATTTTTATACATTTTTAAAATTTTTATATATTTTTTCCAAACTAAAAAATATAAAGATTTCATGAGTAAAATATTAATAAATAAAGAGAGGAATGATGGTAGGTAGTATAATGGATTCATCTGGATTCTATAAATGCAGCAGCTTTGTAAATAACAAATACTTTCCCTTTTGGAGACAAGGACAGATGACACAGGTAAGGTAGACATTTTTTTATAATCTAAATAGTTTAGCATAATTACTCTGGAACAAAACAATAGATCTACTCTCCGGAATATTTTGTTCTTGTATTTAAGGGAGGTGCTGTTTGATCCACACTACTGGGAAGCCATGATTTAATATACTGCTTTGTTTGTAAATCCTAAAACAATGTTTCATGGTAGACAACCGATGGAGCATATAATAACATTAGGACTATTGTGAATTCATGAAAGCAGATTGATTCAGTAATTGCAGAAGATTGATTGACTTATTAACAAAATAATTTTCCAATGAAGGACGAAGATTTTTTTAAAAATATATGTTGTTTAAAGTTAGCAGAAGGAAAGGAGAAGAAGAAAACAGATAAAATGAACAGAGATCTTACCACATGTGTGTCGGGAGAGGTTGGGCGAAAGAGAGAGAGAAAGAAATCAAGATGGCGCCCATAGTTTTAAAAGGTGTGCTCTGGTGGAAGTCATGCAAAATCACGTGGGAGACATGTATAAATGGAGTTGACAGGTTTCAAACATGAATTTTGGTTTGCACAGTACTCAAGGTAACAACGTGGGGATGGAATTTCTTTTCCCCAAATGAGCACACCAGGTTTATCATGTACAAATTAACTTTTTGTTGATAACATCTGATGAAAATTACATCTGATGAGCTAATGGGAGGAAAATTTCTATGAAAACATAAAATCATGGAATTATCATCCCATTAACGAAACGGCTGTAATGAGGAGGTCCAGGGTGAAATAAGCAAGAGTTATATAAAAGATGTAAGCCTTTGAATTTCAACAAAATCTTATATATATATATATATATATATATATATATAAGTCGGCCACATACAGTACTGTATCACAGCTCATCAGTGCGGCTAGATGGGCAACTACCTCAAGCCAGGATCAAGACCCGACCACCTGTGCAATAGTCAAGTATTTGAAACATTACACTAAATCGGCAACTGCTGTGCAGGTAGTGAATTAACAATGTTTTGACGTCATCCAAATACCTAAGCTCGATTTGTTTACACAAAGAGCATCGCTTAATATGCTAATGGTATATTGTGTATCACTTCTCAATATGCTCAACTCAAGATAAGGAGCATTATAGTCATCCACATACAGTACTACTTCGCTGTATCACAGCTCGTCAGTGTGGCTAGACAGGCAACTACCTCAAGCCAGGATCGAAACCCAACCGCCCGTGCGACAGTCGACTTTAAAGTGCGACTTTATATATATATAGTAAGTTATAAAAATATATATGGTCTCAAGAGACAATGGATACTACCTGTAAGGGTAGATGCACCTGTAATTATGAGACTAGGGTTGCACAATCCCAACCACACCTCTCTTGAATTAGCCCTGCTTTAGTCCAGTGGCAAGGAGAAGTCCAAGTCAACTGGAAACAATGAAAATATATGGTAAACACATACAGCGCCTGTAATTCCCAAATGGTCATCCATTTTTAGTACTGACCAGACTCAAAGTTGCTTAACTTTGGTGATCTAATGGGAACCGGTGTGTTAATGTGATTATGACATATTTATGTTGTCTAGTATACAGTATAAATTAAAAAAACAAACAAGTCTTTCTCCACAGCAATGCTGTGTTTAAACACGCGTGCGCTATCTAGGAAATTGAGCACTTTTGCGTTACTCTATACACTTTCCAAATAATATACTTCATTATTATATGTTATGGTATTATTACTATTATAAATCCCGGGCAACACTATTTTGTAAAGTTTTTTTTTTTTTTTGGCAATGCTGTGTATCCCCGCTGTTGTTCAATAATTCAAAGAACTTTCATCTAAAATTCAGTGCACGCAATGGAATAACAGATTTCGTTTCTACATTTGTAACAATAGCCAATTGAAAGATTTTTGTGGATCATGTTCAAAAAATTCCTTTAAGCTCAAAAACATGTCATGTTTTTTTTTTCTTTTGAAATCTTTCGTATGAAAGATATGGATTTATCCACAAAATATTTTGTTTGATATTTTTTTTTTTTTTTTTTTTTTTTTTTTGAATTTTAGATTCTGTATTTTAATATTTGGTAGTTTTGATCTGACATATTGGAGATGAGATTGTAAATTTCTTTCCTTCTCCTTATATCTTTCTCTCTTTCTATCTCTCTCTCTCTCTCTCTCTCTCTCTCTATATATATATATATATATATAGAGAGAGAGAGAGAAAATAAAAAGGAACAAACCGTATTATGTGTTCATCAACGTTTCGTCTTTATTTCGAGACTTAACGAAATAAAGACGAAACGTTGATGAACACATAATACGGTTTGTTCCTTTTTATTTTCTCTATTTTGTTGGAATACTATTTCCATCATATATATATATATATATATATATATATATGAGGTGCCTTAAATAAGTTTCCAGACATTTTTATATGAGCACTTGTTATACTGTTCCAATAACTTCTGGATGCCTCATGGAAGTCCTTGTGTGTGAATGTGTCAATAACCCTCGTCACAGCCTCTTTCATCTTCTCAATTGTCTCCTGACTACACCTCTAAGGTATTCCTTGAGCTTAGGGAATAACCAAAAGTCACAGGGAGCAAGGTCTGGACTATAGTAAAGGTGAGGAAGTGTCTTGATGCCCATTTTGGTCAAATAGTCTGTGACAAGGATGGAGCATCCTTGGCACAAACTTCACGCCAATCTTCCGCATTTTTAGTTCCTCATGAATAAGTGTGTGTACAGTTCCCACACGGGCACGAAATTATGCACTTATTGTCTCTATAGACGCATGACAGTCCTTATTCTTGAAATTCTTTATTTGGCCAATCAACTCTGGTGTTCTGACTTCTTTACTGCTCCCACACCTCTCATTATCCCTCATAGACTCCCTGCCTACTTTGAATCTCTTATGCCACTCAAAAACTCATACTCAATTCATGCAAGATGGTCCGAAAGCAGTTTGAAGCATTCCATACGTTGCTGTGGCTTTTTTTTCCAAATTTAAGAGACCTTGTGTCAGATTGCAGTTTTGAAATTCACCAGCTGTGACAACCAGGCTTTAGTAGGATGTATTCCAATTCCTGCTGTAACTGTTAACTTGAACCTGAAATCATAAAAATTGGTTAGTCATCTCATAAAATGTATAACAATAACATATTGAATTTTCAAGAGTCTACGACAATTTTAAATGCCTGTCTAAAAAAGTCTGGAACTTTATTGAATGCATCTCGTACACACACGCACACACACATATATATACATGTAATATGTGTGTGTGTGTGTGTAAAACTAAACTAATATAACACCTAAAATAAGAAAAAATACTGCAAATATGCACACACATATATATACATGTAATATGTGTGTGTGTGTGTAAAACTAAACTAATATAACACCTAAAATAAGAAAAAATACTGCAAATACGCACACACATATATATACATGTAATATGTGTGTGTGTGTGTAAAACTAAACTAATATAACACCTAAAATAAGAAAAAATACTGCAAATACGCACACACATATATATACATGTAATATGTGTGTGTGTGTGTAAAACTAAACTAATATAACACCTAAAATAAGAATAAATACTGCAAATACGCACACACATATATATACATGTAATATGTGTGTGTGTGTGTAAAACTAAACTAATATAACACCTAAAATAAGAAAAAATACTGCAAATACGCACACACATATATATACATGTAATATGTGTGTGTGTGTGTGTGTGTGTGTGTGTGTGTGTAAAACTAAACTAATATAACACCTAAAATAAGAAAAAATACTGCAAATACGCACACACATATATATACATGTAATGTGTGTGTGTGTGTAAAACTAATATAACACCTAAAATAAGAATAAATACTGCAAATACGCACACACATATATATACATGTAATATGTGTGTGTGTGTGTGTGTGTGTAAAACTAAACTAATATAACACCTAAAATAAGAATAAATACTGCAAATACGCACACACATATATATACATGTAATATGTGTGTGTGTGTGTGTGTGTGTAAAACTAAACTAATATAACACCTAAAATAAGAAAAAATACTGCAAATACGCACACACATATATATACATGTAATATGTGTGTGTGTGTGTAAAACTAAACTAATATAACACCTAAAATAAGAAAAAATACTGCAAATACGCACACACATATATATACATGTAATATGTGTGTGTGTGTGTGTAAAACTAAACTAATATAACACCTAAAATAAGAAAAAATACTGCAAATACGCACACACATATATATACATGTAATATGTGTGTGTGTGTGTGTGTAAAACTAAACTAATATAACACCTAAAATAAGAAAAAATACTGCAAATACGCACACATATATATACATGTAATATGTGTGTGTGTGTGTGTGTGTGTGTGTAAAACTAAACTAATATAACACCTAAAATAAGAAAAAATACTGCAAATACGCACACACATATATATACATGTAATATGTGTGTGTGTGTGTGTGTAAAACTAAACTAATATAACACCTAAAATAAGAAAAAATACTGCAAATACGCACACACATATATATACATGTAATATGTGTGTGTGTGTGTGTAAAACTAAACTAATATAACACCTAAAATAAGAAAAAATACTGCAAATACGCACACACATATATATACATGTAATATGTGTGTGTGTGTGTAAAACTAAACTAATATAACACCTAAAATAAGAAAAAATACTGCAAATACGCACACCTTCACAAAAAAGAATGAGTTACTCCTTTTCAAAATTAAACAAAGAAAGAGGAAATAAAAATCAGCCGAACGTTTGTTGGTGAAAAACCCTGCCATTGGCTGATGAAAATATTACTCCACAACCAAGAAACAACAATGAATCTTATTGGCTAGTTAGTTATACTTAACACATGTTTATGTATAAAAACACCTCATAACATGAATTCTATGCATTTCAGCATGACAAGTGCTTATGGGGATGAAACACAGAAAATTCTATGTAGCTTAATTGTGATATGTTTTCGTAACACCCTGGAAATATCTTGAATCTTGAGGAGGAGGAGGGAGCAAAAAAAAATGACAAGTAAATGAAATATTATTGACACTCAAAAATTAGGTGATGATTATGAGTCTTTTTTTTTTTTTTTTTTTTTTTTTTTTTTTACAAAGGCATCACCACATTATCAAGGCCCAGAGGCCACTCAAGGATAAGGGTTAAAGAGTGTACAGTAGAAATTGGTCAATATAGTAATCATTAGTAATGAAAATTTTGTAAATTTGATAACTTATATGGAACAGCTCATCAAGAACTTATTTACTTTAGACTTGAACACAACCATATTGTAGTCAGCCGGAAAGCAGGAAAACGGAAGACAATTCCACAGGCGTGCAGTTCTAAGAAAGAAGCTTTGTTCATGGAATCTACGTTTAGGTTTAGGCACAGATAAAGAGTGGGGGGAGTTATTGATAGTGTTTACAGCTAGACGAGTGTTTCTTGTGAAAGTTTTGGGAGGGGGGACCATAGATTGAAGCTCAGTTGAACACTTTCCATGAAAATAACGATACATCAGAGACAAACTCGCAACATCTCTTCTGTGAGATAGAGGTTGCAAGGAGGAGAAAAGGACATCTCCTACAAGGCTACGAAGTCTATTTTGAACTCTATCAAGGCAGGACAAGTCCTTTCTAGCAGCTCCTGCCCAGATGTGGCAACAGTATTCCATCCTTGGACGTACCTGGCTCTTATATAGATAGAGAATAGCATCAGCAGTGAGATATCTACCGGATCGATAGAAAGATCCCACCATTTTTCCAGCGGCCTTGGCAACAGATTTGATATACGTGTTCCATTTAAGATCAGGAGTAATGGTCAAGCCCAGAAGCTTGTCAAAACTTGAGGCCTCCTGAAGACGAGAGCCATTCATTTCAATTGATGACAAATGTGGATTAGAATGTTGATGATGTAAAGAGAGAAGCTTGGTTTTAGATGCATTAAAAGTAACCAGCCACTCCTTTCCCCATTGTACTACGTGCTCAAGATCAGAGGAGAGAGTCTAAGTTAAAATTGTTTTCATTGCTAGACTTTTTGTCCCAGAAAACTGGTAAAAGTACCAATGCTTCCGTTCAGTCTTGATTACAAATGAGTGCTTTATGCTAAATTGATGGTTTAATATGGTTAAATTTGTGCTCAGTTTTAATACCTAACTGTGCATTGAATGGATATCATAATACTTAATCCGCTGTACCTTTATTGGTGGAATTGACACACAAATACATATATATTTTTGAAACTTTGAGTTGTTTATACGTTGTAAAATTCATAGCTGCATACAAACTCATAAGAAATATAACTTTGACTTTGACATATCGATGTTTGAGGTCCAGGTTTTGGACCTGTTCATCATTCCAAGGGAAAAGTTTCCTAGACAAACTTTGTGGCATGCGTGGCACAGAAACCCAGGAATTTGCACTTCCATTTAGAAGGATGGACAATATAAATTCGGCAGCAATCTCCAATGAGCGTCAAGTCTGCTTTTGAATGCGTTTACCGTTTGTGCTTGTACAACTGCATCTGGGAGATCATTCCATGTGTTGACAACCCTCTGTGAGAAGGTCCCTCTGCGGACATCTAGCCTACAGTGTTTTTTTGCGATTTTGAAGCTGTTCTCCCTGGTTGGCTAAAATTGACACTTTTGTGCTTATTAAAAAAAATTGATGCCTTGGATTTTTATAAAACTTTCTGAAAAGTTGTAACTAACTGATTTCTATATAATTTTGTTTGTCTATACTTCACGATAATTCTGGGGCTCTTTTAGGGCTAATAAAAACAGTCCATTTTTGGGGCTATTTTACCATATTTGTCCAAAATTTTCTATGTATGTCTATTTAGCAGTTTTGCATGGTGCTTAACTCAAATTTAAATATGTTAAGGCCTTGGACTTTTGGGGATAAATGCGAGGGGGGGGGCACGCAAATGATGGACTTAGTTATTTTTTTCTTTTTAAGCCTCGTTCACTGTGCACTCATCTGGTTACTGCTTCTATCTTTACATCAATGCTCTGATGCCCATCTGGCATCAATTGAAATGAATGGCCCTTGTCTTAGGGAAGCTTCATGTTTTGACAAGCTCCTGATCTGAAATAGAACACAAATATCAAATCCATTACCAAGGTCGTTGGAAAAATGGTGGGATCCTTCTACCGCTCCAGTAGATATCTCACTCCTGATGCAATTCTCTACCTATATGAAAGCCATGTATGGCCAATGATGGAGTTCTGTTGCCACATCTGGGTAGGAGCTGCTAGAAGCAGCTTATCCTGCCTTGACAGAGTTCAAAATAGACTTCGTAGCTTAGTGGGAGGATGTTGAGATCTTACTACTATGCTACATCTGTAAGTATAAAAATTAATTATTAGGTAATTATAATTATACATATATTGTGTGTGCGTAAGTGACCTCTGCCCCTTCGTGATACAACTCTGTCGAATAATGCGGGACGATTACACCCGTGATCGCGACAATGTGCAATAAGTGGTAATCCGACAACATCTGTAGTTTTCATCAGAGCAGCGATGTTTTTGTGAGAAGCCGCTGGATGACCATCTGAAGACTGGGAGTGGCCAAGGTCAAGGACATTGCCAGAAAGAGGGGTATATTAGTATAAAAAAAAATAAAAATAATTTCTTGAAAACGTTATATTATAAAATATTCTGGTCTTCAATTATCTATTTTACTTCTTTTATTTAACGGTTTGTTTAACGGTTTTATTTAACGCTTTTTTTCATGGTCCGTGATCGTCTAGTGTCCGAAATGTTTGTCTTAACAGCCATACTCGTCTAGTCTCTGAGTGTGTGTGTGTGTGTGTGTGTCAGAACATATAGCAATATATACATAACAACATACCTGTCTTCTGCTGGGCCTTGGGCCTCTGGGAGATTCTTCAGCCATCTTTGGGAGCTGGATTCTGTTTAAACAAAGACGCTTCGACAGACCATATATATATATATATATATATATATATATATATATATATTCTTTATTCATTCCCAGACGTTTCATCACAGCAGACCTGGAGTGAATGACAATCTTTCACTTGTGGTTTCTCTGCATCTATTTGGAAACCGTCGCCCCCTTTTGGGGAGTCATTGTCTAACCCATCTTATCACTTCAGCGGCTAGAACCGAACTCACTAAAATTAACTCAGTTTATTCAAACCAGAACCCTTGATACGTCAGATCTGGTCCTCATTTGCATACTTTCCAGTGCGACTTGATCAGTCACAGAGTTTGATTCATGACACAGCATGACATTTTGACCCTTTCTGCAACTGCATCTCACTCAACTAATCATTTTCCACGATTCAACTCTTTTATTTACTTTGCTAGATAGATAGAAAATTAGATAGCTAGATTGATAGACCAATAACTGAATAAATGCTTTCTACCCGGCGTTGCCCGGCGATTACATAACAGTTGTATATAGATAAATGGTAAATAAGAGAAAATATTTTGCCATGGTAGAATAAGACCTAAGATGAGAAAAGTAGCCCGAATTATTGCAGCATATGTGACGAGCAATGCCAGGAAAATATCAGATGTATTGCATATACGCAATTCAGGATCCGAACAAAACCAGATGTTGAATCCGATTGCTGAGCGATGACATCAACCCTACATTTTGATTGGAGTCATGAAACAATGAGAGGTACAGATTTTAACCTGAAATGAATGTTGATAAAAAAAAAAAAAACATTCCAAAGGAACAATTAGGACGTTTAGGCCTCTTGATTCCTTGGGGAACATAAGGCCACAACAATCAGGATTCTAATCAAGAAATGTGGTTAAAGTCAATATAAGACATAAACAAAAATCAGTCAGAGAAAGCCAGCAGTGACACTTCTACTGTCGCCTGCATCGACCAACCACACGACCAACCCACATACTAACCACACGACCAACCCACATACCAACCACACCACCACACCACCAACCCACATACTAACCACACCACCAACCCACATACTAACCACACCACCAACCCACATACTAAACCAAACTAAACTATCACTGTAATATAAATAAAACTTGATGTCGATTTAACAAGTTTCTATTTTCAAAAACCATGGTTATCAGCATGTATACGCTATTAGCATGCATTTGCTAAAAGTGCAACCAATAAATTATATAGACCGACTGTATTACATTATCTAAATAATTCGAATCATTAATCCTCATCTTAGAAATGTCCAAAACAAGATATATAACTTCTTGAGGCAGGAAAATATATTTGTGTTTGCAATTATTGATTTGAATCTGATCATTGGGAACAATGTGGAATATTGGTTTCGATTTTATATTTGCTTTGAATTTGATTGAATTAATCGATAAGATGAACCAATAATCGATTGATGTCTCCTTTCCAAAGTTGAAGATTATTAGAATCTAATAAAGACGTTCGGAATTGGTTATTATCCATGACGACGACGAACACAGAAGTTCGATTGTCATTGAACAGAGTATTTTAATTAAGCAGTAGTTTCTTTGCATTGCTGACATGCGTGTGTCGAAAAGTAAACAGTAATCACGCATAAACAACATTAAGCAGTTCATTTACATGTGATGAGCAGGATCCAGGGTGTGGGAGGTGGGGGGAGGGGGTAAATAGCAGAATAGAAGAATTAAAAACATGTATGCAAACATCTCTTTTAAAACTATCCTTTCTTTCTCTTTCCTTTCTTTATTTCTTTTTATTCCCTCTTTTTCTTTCCATTGTGTCTAACTTTCTTTTTCTCTCTTTCTTCTTCTCCCTCTCTCTTTCTTCTTCTCCCTCTCTCTTTCTTCTTCTCCCTCTCTCTTTCTTCTTCTCTCTCTCTCTTTCCTCTTCTCCCTCTCTCTCTTTCCTCTTCTCCCTCTCTCTCTTTCCTCTTCTCCCTCTCTCTCTTTCCTCTTCTCCCTCTCTCTCTTTCCTCTTCTCCCTCTCTCTCTTTCCTCTTCTCCCTCTCTCTCTTTCCTCTTCTCCCTCTCTCTCTTTCCTCTTCTCCCTCTCTCTCTTTCCTCTTCTCCCTCTCTCTCTTTCCTCTTCAACCTCTCTCTCTTTCTTCTTCTCCCTCGATCTCTCTCTCTTTCCTATTCTCTCTCTATCTCTCTCTCTCTTTCCTATTCTCGCTCTTTCCTATTCTCTCTCGCACTCTTTCTTTCCTATTCTCTCTCGATCTCTCTCTCTCTTTCCTATTCTCTCTCGATCTCTCTCTCTTTCCTATTCTCTCTCGATCTCTCTCTCTTTCCTATTCTCTCTCGATCTCTCTCTCTTTCCTATTCTCTCTCGATCTCTCTCTCTTTCCTATTCTCTCTCGATCTCTCTCTCTTTCCTATTCTCTCTCGATCTCTCTCTCTCTTTCCTATTCTCTCTCGATCTCTCTCTCTCTCTTTCCTATTCTCTCTCGATCTCTCTCTCTCTTTCCTATTCTCTCTCGATCTCTCTCTCTCTTTCCTATTCTCTCTCGATCTCTCTCTCTTTCCTATTCTCTCTCGATCTCTCTCTCTTTCCTCTTCTCTCTCGATCTCTCTCTCTTTCCTCTTCTCTCTCGATCTCTCTCTCTTTCCTCTTCTCTCTCGATCTCTCTCTCTTTCCTCTTCTCTCTCGATCTCTCTCTCTTTCCTCTTCTCTCTCGATCTCTCTCTCTTTCCTCTTCTCTCTCGATCTCTCTCTCTCTCTTCCTCTTCTCTCTCGATCTCTTCCTCTTCTCTCTCGATCTCTCTCTCTCTTCCTCTTCTCTCTCGATCTCTCTCTCTTTCCTCTTCTCTCTCGATCTCTCTCTCTTTCCTCTTCTCTCTCGATCTCTCTCTCTTTCCTCTTCTCTCTCGATCTCTCTCTCTTTCCTCTTCTCTCTCGATCTCTCTCTCTTTCCTCTTCTCTCTCGATCTCTCTCTCTTTCCTCTTCTCTCTCGATCTCTCTTTCCTCTTCTCTCTCGATCTCTCTTTCCTCTTCTCTCTCGATCTCTCTTTCCTCTTCTCTCTCGATCTCTCTCTCTTTCCTCTTCTCTCTCTATCTCTCTCTCTTTCCTCTTCTCTCTCTATCTCTCTCTCTTTCCTCTTCTCTCTCTATCTCTCTCTCTTTCCTCTTCTCCCTCTATCTCTCTCTCTTTCCTCTTCTCTCTCTATCTCTCTCTCTTTCCTCTTCTATCTCTATCTCTCTCTCTTTCCTCTTCTCTCTCTATCTCTCTCTCTCTTTCCTCTTCTCTCTCTCTATCTCTCTCTTTCCTCTTCTCTCTCTCTATCTCTCTCTTTCCTCTTCTCTCTCTCTATCTCTCTCTCTTTCCTCTTCTCTCTCTCTATCTCTCTCTCTTTCCTCTTCTCTCTCTCTATCTCTCTCTCTTTCCTCTTCTCTCTCGATATCTCTCTCTCTTTCCTCTTCTCTCTCGATATCTCTCTCTCTTTCCTCTTCTCTCTCGATATCTCTCTCTCTTTCCTCTTCTCTCTCGATATCTCTCTCCTTCCTCTTGTCCCTCGCCCTCTCTCTCTCCTTCCTCTTGTCCCTCGCCCTCTCTCTCTCCTTCCTCTTGTCCCTCGCCCTCTCTCTCTCTCCTTCCTCTTGTCCCTCGCCCTCTCTCTCTCCTTCCTCTTGTCCCTCGCCCTCTCTCTCTCCTTCCTCTTGTCCCTCGCCCTCTCTCTCTCCTTCCTCTTGTCCCTCGCCCTCTCTCTCTCCTTCCTCTTGTCCCTCGCCCTCTCTCTCTCCTTCCTCTTGTCCCTCGCCCTCTCTCTCTCTCCTTCGTCTTTTCCCTCGCCCTCTCTCTTTCCTCTTCTCCCTCGCCCCCTCTCTCTCTCTTTCCTCTTCTCCCTCGCCCCCTCTCTCTCTCTTTCCTCTTCTCACTCGCTCCCTCTCTCTCTCTTTCCTCTTTTCCCTCTCTCTCTCTTTCCTCTTTTCCCTCTCTCTCTCTTTCCTCTTCTCCCTCGTCCTCTCTCTCTCTCTTTCCTCTTCTCCCTCGTCCTCTCTCTCTCTCTCTTTCCTCTTCTCCCTCGCCCTCTCTCTCTCTTTCCTCTTGTCCCTCGCCCTCTCTCTCTCTCCTTCCTCTTGTCCCTCGCCCTCTCTCTCTCCTTCCTCTTGTCCCTCGCCCTCTCTCTCTCTCTCTCTCTTTCCTCTTGTCCCTGGCCCTCTCTCTCTCTCTCTCTCTCTTTCCTCTTCTCCTTCGCCCTCTCTCTCTCTTTCCTCTTATCCTTCGCCCTCTCTCTCTCTTTCCTCTTCTCCCTCGTCCTCTCTCTCTCTTTCCTCTTCTCCCTCGTCCTCTCTCTCTCTTTCCTCTTCTCCCTCGTCCTCTCTCTCTCTTTCCTCTTCTCCCTCGTCCTCTCTCTCTCTTTCCTCTTCTCCCTCGCCCTCTCTCTCTTTCCTCTTGTCCCTCGCCCTCTCTCTCTCTCTCTCTTTCCTCTTCTCCCTCGCCCTTTCTCTCTCTTTCCTCTTCTCCCTCGCCCTTTCTCTCTCTCTGTCCTCTTCTCCCTCACCCTCTCTCTCTCTCTGTCCTCTTTTCCCTGGCCCTCTCTCTCTCTTTCCTCTTCTCCCTCGCCCCCTCTCTCTCTCTCTCTCTCTGTCCTCTTTTCCCTCGCCCCCTCTCTCTCTCTCTCTCTCTCTTTCCTCTTGTCCCTCGCCCTCTCCCTCTCTCCTCTTGTCCCTCGCCCTCTCTCTCTCTCCTTCCACTTGTCCCTCGCCCTCTCTCTCTCTCCTTCCTCTTCTCCCTCGCCCTCTCTCTGTCTCCTTCCTCTTCTCCCTCGCCCTCTCTCTGTCTCCTTCCTCTTCTCCCTCTCCCTCGCCCTCTCTCTCTCTTTCCTCTTCTCCCTCGCCCTTTCTCTCTCTTTCCTCTTCTCCCTCGCCCTTTCTCTCTCTTTCCTCTTCTCCCTCGCCCTTTCTCTCTCTTTCCTCTTCTCCCTCGCCCTTTCTCTCTCTCTGTCCTCTTCTCCCTCACCCTCTCTCTCTCTCTGTCCTCTTTTCCCTGGCCCTCTCTCTCTCTTTCCTCTTCTCCCTCGCCCCCTCTCTCTCTCTCTCTGTCCTCTTCTCCCTCGCCCCCTCTCTCTCTCTCTCTCTCTCTTTCCTCTTGTCCCTCGCCCTCTCTCTCTCTTTCCTCTTGTCCCTCGCCCTCTCTCTCTCTTTCCTCTTGTCCCTCGCCCTCTCTCTCTCTCTCCGTCCTCTTGTCCCTCGCCCTCTCTCTCTCTCTCCTTCCTCTTCTCCCTCGCCCTCTCTCTCTCTCTTTCCTCTTCTCCCTCGCCCTCTCTCTCTCTCTTTCCTCTTCTCCCTTGCTCTCTCTCTCTCTCTCTTTCCTCTTCTCCCTTGCCCTCTCTCTCTCTCTTTCCTCTTCTCCCTTGCCCTCTCTCTCTCTCTCTCCTCTTCTCCCTTGCCCTCTCTCTCTCTCTGTTGTCCTCACTCTGTCTTTTTTTGGAATCGTGGATATTCCACATCTTTATCCATTGTGCCACAGTGAGCATTGTCTTGAGGTAGTGGTTTCAATCCCACCCAAAGCCAGTAAGAGGATTAGTTGGCCAAATCTTGGTAAGATGACAACAACTATTGTCGCAGTTAACCTGAAGAAGGCCAGAGGAATAATTGGCCGAAATGTGGTGAAAATTAGATGAGGATAATAGTCCAAATAATTAAATTAAAATTTAAAAAAGAAATATTTATATATTAATCCTTTTGGTCTTGTGCCGCAGTCGATATAGGTGTTGAGTCTCTACGGTTCCAGGTGATACAGTTAAATGACTCAGCGTTCCTATTGCATCACAGTTAATCACCTAAAGAAGCCAGAGGATTAGTTTGCCAAAACATGGTTAAACAACAACTATGAAAATTCTGCAGAAGAATAAGCTCAAAAAGGGTTGATTTGCTGTAAAATGAAACAACCAAACCAAACAGCACTAGTAAAGAATTTGAAGTATAAACACTCTTACTAAAATGACCGGATTCACTATTTAGTAACTTGAAAAAAGGGTTGATATGCCGTAAAACGAAACCACCAAACCAAACCCAAAAAAAAAATTTTAATTGAACTCTTTACTCATTTCATGGGAGTGTATAGCACTATTTAGATGCAGATGTTGAAAATAATGTTAAGAACTGTATTTTCCACAGTAGTTTAAAATTAAGCAAAGAATGGAAAATTCTAAGTTTAGAATTTGGATTATGTAGCGGTATGTGATGTCATGGGAGACTGTACATGACAGTTCTTAGCTTGGAAAATTAGATGTTGAAGTGATTGAAGGAGACCTGTTTTGAATTCTACTCTGCATCTTCCCTTTCTCACACGTCTTGTAAAGAGAAGATATGGTTAATGTTGATATACTTGATGCAAATTACTGTAATAAAGAAATCGAATCCCAGAGCAATTAATGGAGTTGTGTATTGTTCTTTTTAATGTTTTCTATTATTCCAGCTACTGAGGAAACAAAAATAAATAAACACACATTTGTAGGACGGCTATATCATCATCTTTATAATTAGGCATCACTATCCACTGAGCCAACTATTATTTAAAAGTTGCTGAAAAGACGACCTGAGATTTGTTGATTCATTGGGATGAATCTTGTTTGCAGCTTTCCATCAAACCAGACTAAAGATAGACCAGGTATGCTTCCCCATTGGCTGATGTTAACCCCCACCCCCAAAGAGAACTTATCTGACCCTTTTTTTTTTTTTTGTTATATTATATGGCCTGCTCATACTTGACCACTAGACAAATATATATTGGCACATAAATATATATTGGCATATATACACTAGACGATAATATGTATTCATAAATATATACAACTCACTATATTACAGATGTAGTGAATTTTCTCACGTACAACCATCTTGATCAGATTTTCGTTTACACCAGTCTCCCTCATAATGGCGTGCATCGTTCATTTTTGATTATTTGAACTTCAATGACAAACTTCACCGTTCTGATGTAAAATCGTCTATCCTGGGGTTTTCTATCTAATTGCATTCTTCAATAAATTGATATGTTGGCGCACAGGAGGGAGCAGGGGCTAGTGTGATTGCAAGAGCTAGAAGTGGATGAAGTACGTTCAAGCATGTGTATGAAGTATGGTGATATGGAAATGAAACATGGCCAGTGAGAGTTGAGGATATGTGTTGCATGGAGAGAATAATATGATAAATGTGTTAGGGTTAAAGACAGGCTTAGATATGTTGACCTTCAAGGACTGGACAGTATTTGCAGAAATGTAGATTTTGATGGTATGGCCACACTGAAAGAATGGTTGAAAATTCTTTGGTTAGTAAATGTCAAATAGTTTTTTTTTGTTTTTATTTTTCATGGAAATCTCTCCAGACAAGGTATGAAGACATTTGATGTAAGAAACTTATAAAAAAAAAAAAAAAAACTATTTCAAGGTCAACAAAACTAATCAACAATAAGTATTAGATGGTTAGATTCTGATCCAGAAAACTGCAAATCTTTCTCCTGGAAAGAAACTCTGCTCATGGAAGTTCTGTTTGATTTTTAGGTATGCAGAAGAGCATTATTTTTTGCAATGTTAATAGCAAAGTGAGTTCTTGTTGAAATGGTTGTTAAAGAGTGAAACGGAGATTGTAGCTCGGTTGAGTACCTACCATGGAAATAATTTTGTTTATGATTTCCCTACTGTTAACTATTCTGCACTTTTACCGTCCAACGTGAAATAACTTTATAAGTTTTTCGAAATTATCAATAAATCAATTAAAGACGATACATTATGAAATGTATTTTTGTTTTCATCCCAAACAAGATATATTGTCATTTGGACATAAGTGGTTACTATTTTGGATCCTGTCTGACGCGGGACTGTGTGGAGATGTTTGTTCACATTACATTTAAACTTTTGCAGGTTAGTACAGTCAGGAAACAGGGAGGGAATTCCAAAGTCTAACTGGGGGAAGAAACTATTAGAGTAGAAAGCTTTGTGGTATTTAGAGACCTTAACAGTGAAGGGATGGGATTTTACTGCTTGTTGGGTTGGTTGGCAATATTTATATCGATGAGGCGCAAGTGGTATGTGTTTATCAGAGCACATTCCATTAAAGTGCATGTAAAGTGCAGTGATGCAATACTGCGCAATGTGAAAGAGGCTGGAGCTTTTTGCAGATAGTGCGGCACCTTAGATTGAAAACTTTTTTTTTTTACCGTATCTAAAAGTAAGAGACTAGTGGTAAATGTGCCATCCCAAATGTAGCAACAACACCCCATGCATGAGTGAATAATCTAATATATAAAAGGCTATATGTCTGTCTGTCTCCATATTTTCAAACTCTATCTCCTTCAAAACTAAAAGTCATAAAGCGGCGCTAGGGACCTCAAATGATTGGATTTTTTACAGACCAGTCTTTTATTGGTCTTTAGCTGGTTTAAAGAGTTTTTAAGGGGTCAAAAATGGGTCAAAATTGAAAAAAAAAATCGTTAAACAGTTTGTACATTCATCTTAGTTTATTTTTAATTTTTAATCAGTTCATATGTGTGTCACGTTGGTACAGTGGTAACGTCACCAGCTTTGAATGCTACAGTTTTGCTTTCGATTCTAGCTGATGACACCCAAATACATTTTTTTTTTTTTTTTTACTTTTGAAATCACGACTCTGTAATAATATATACGAAATCTGGACAAATTAAAATATCATATTTGGTAATTTAAAATATCATATTTAAGCGTATTTTATGACCAGATAATGCTCTCCCCCCTGCTAGTCCAATTTTTTAAGAATTAATATAATTTTGACATTGTTAATAAATTCTTTGAAACAATTATTCTTTTTATGACTTATAACAGGTGTATCAACATAATCATTCTTGTTAGATCATTAAACTTAAGCAACATCAAGCCTTTTTAGTACCTGATGGGTGACCATTTAGAAATACCAAGTGCTGTATATGGAAAGAAGACATTTTCCTAAAAAAAAAAAAAATGTGTTGTCATCTCCTTTGACCGGGATATATATGCAACTTGGGACTGCTTGTGAATTTAACATTTTCGTGAAACTCCCTCTTATAGAAGTTGGCTCAACTCTCCCAGGATCAATGCCATATTATGTACTAGGGGTACTCATTAAAGGAGGAAATTAATATTGCCATCTCCCTTAACCAGGGTATACAAGCAACTTGGGATCGTTGTGAATTTAATATTTCCTAGACACCTTCTGCATCATTGGTAACTGGATCAAACCACACAAGGTGAATACTGCACCAGACCAGATTGTGTGTGGATGTGAGTGCAAATGAATGAATGCAGTTGCAAGTTGCAAGCAATCTGAAATTTGAAATCAAACACTTCATATATATGGATGAAAAAAAAACCAAAGTTGTTCACCAAGGTATACAAAAGGAAGCTGAATAGGCTTGTTAATCAAGGTGTGGCAGTAATAGCAACAAAAAGATCAAACAATGGAGGTTAATGTGTTTAGAGTTAATTTATGGGCAGTTTTAGGAGTGTCAATGAGCTTTACAGCAGTTAGGAATAGTTGCAGACAGTTTTGGGTTTGCAACAGTTGATGATAGAGTTGAGACCAGTTGCAAGTTTGACAGAGTTGAAAGCAGGTCATGGTTCAGAGAGGATCAAGATGAGCTGATATTAACTGACAAATGCGGCCTCAACAGAATGTAGATGTGATGGTGTCCCATACACACCTAGATATTTGCAGAATGTGTCAGCGTTTTGTTTTGTATTATTTTATTTTTTATACTTGTGAACCCGTGCTCACTCCACCCCTCAGCAACTACCTATGTAAGAGATAATGACATGGCCAGAAGAGAAGAAGGAGATGAATATCAAGGAAACAATATTGGAGTCAGTAAGCACTGTTGTTGTTGTTGCTGTATGTAGTATTACACCTACATCTGTTTTTTTCTTCTGGAAATCGCTCTGGTCAAGACATGAAGCCACTTGATGTAAGAACTTAACAAGTGTAACATAGTACACCTTTTTTTTTTTTTAATGGTGTTAGTACAAGTCAACACTCTGGACCCACACATTGTGTGCAGACAGTTGCAAAGAAACAAAGATAACTCATTTTTGAAACAGACATTTATTTACAGGTACTTCCAGACTAATACCTTGTCTCTTGTTCAAAAGTCTTTTCATACTCCAAGGTGTTCAGCAAGACTCTGCCATGTGTAACACGTTGTATTCTGTCTTTGTTAAAACATGTTCAGGACACATCTTTTGTTATCACTCTCAACCATGTGTGTAACACGTCTATTTCTTTCCTTTCGGATCACGTTTTTTTTAATTAGCTTTTTCTTTCCTTCTTCCTTGCTGTGACGTCACCTCGCACATGGCTCTGTCATTTGCATATATTGGCTGTTAATGCTGCTACTGCTACTATGCATATCCGTGCTCTGTTACACAAGAACAAAAGATGATTACCACAAAGACAAGTGATGCCTATTGACCTTAGTCTTGAAAAGACATAGACTATAGGTAGGAGTATAACGATCAGCAAGAAGAAAGTTCCACAAGCCTGCAGTTTTTAGAAAGAAGCTACTGGAATAGGAAGTTATATTACAAAGACGTATCAGAATGATGAATTAATGGAGACCTCAAGACCAATGAGTCAAACAAGCTAGAACAACGGAAGCGTGGAATAGATGAGACAATTTTGAAGAACACTTGCCATATTGCCATAATATTATTTATAGAAAATCTATCATTAAAACACTGTCTCTTTGTGTTTATGATTTTTCTGTTAACTATTCTGTACTTTTGTAATAGAGCACATGTGGACACATGTAAGAAAATCAGCAACAGTAAAGGATAGCTGGCTAGTGAAAATATTAGCAACAGCAGCCTTTAAAGCACATATGCAAATTAGCAAGTGTTCATGAGCTTATGTCATCAAAAAAGTAGAAAAAAAATACAGCACATGGTCAAGGAGAGAAGCCAGTAGCGCGTCAGGCAAGATGCACGCATGAGTCAAGGGTGAGAATGTGTTGGCTAAGGGTGCATGAAGTGTCGAGGAGACAGTCTTTTAAAAAGCACGTGTGTGTGCGAAAAGACTTTTGAAACATAATGAAATACGTTGTTTTGGAAGAACCACAAATAAATTCATTTCATTTGCACATAAAAAAAAAAAATGTTGGATTTTTGCTTTTTTTTATTTTTTCATTTGCGACGGTGCGGGACAGCATGTGGGTCTGAGAGGTTTGAACTGTAACGACATAATTAAAAAGTAACGGCCACGTTACACTTTTTCCATTTGATGTGATGTATGCCTCGAGTCAGCGTGGGTGGGCATGTGAGAGCAAATAAATGACATTGCAAGAGGCAATCTGTTTGAAATCAAACACTTTATTAGATTTGGCACTCGGCTTTTTAGTGGAAACGAGGTTGACCAACTTGGCACGCATCACTAGTTTTTAGTTGTATATATTTGTTGGCATCCCACCCACCCCTTGACGGGGGTTAACTTGGCGCTTTCTAAGTGCCTTTTAATTATGCATCAGAATCTTTCTCATCTAGGATTAAGCAATCGTCACTGCTTTGCAGAATATCTGTGATGTAATCCTAATTTCATAGGCACACACTATGGCCTTTTTTGCAAAGAGCGAAGTGTAGTATCTGTTTACACTTCATCTTTTCTGTTCCCGGTCTGAAGGAGAAATCTTTCTAGATTGAGGCAATTTTAATTTTTTTTGTCTCAACTAACAATGTCCCTTTTTGGGGGGCAGACAAGATATGAAACCACTTGATTGAAGTCGCTAACAAGAATGAAAATTGATCAAGGCAAAAACAGGTGATACCTATTGACTTTAGGTTATAGGTAGAAGAAAATAGTCAGCAGGAAAAGAGTTCCCCTTTTTTTTCTACTACCCCTTTCTCATGAAAATCTTTCTTTGTTGTTGTCATTTTCATGGCAGGTGCTCCACTAAGCTTCAATCTATGGTTACCCCCACCCCCGTAATTCACATCAAAACTTATCTATCTACAACAACTGTCAAGTTTCTCATTTCTCTTTCTCTCAGTCTAAAACTAAATAAAATTTTCATTAGCAATGTTGTTCCTTTCCTATAATTATGGAACATGAGACTTCTTCCCAACATGATCGTTTTCAAGTTCAATGTAAACAAATTCTTATTCATCTGCTTTATTAAATAATCAAATTTTGCTTAATCACCATCATTACCAATCGGCATGGCGTTGTCTCACCGTTCACCTGACACCTATTTGACCCTTATCCTTGAGTGGCTTTCATAAGTGATGACACCCTAGAAAAAGCAATAAAAAAAAATATCAAATCATATTCAAGTAGAGAATAGTAATCCAAATAATGCAAATTATTAATCCGCATCTCCAAAATTCTGAAACAAAAATAGTATTTGTTAATCTCATTCTGGTCACATAATTTTGCTTGTATATATGACCAGCAGGGTAACCCAGTATTGCCCGAGACCAAAAAATATTAAACACAAGTTAAATAGTGTGTATAACATCTTTAGATTAAAACTCTGCTCTCTCTCTATCTATCTATCTATATATATATATATATATATATATATATATATATAGTAAGTTAGAAAATTATATATGGCAATTAAGCTGCACAGAATATTCCGCATTTCATCCACACTTAAACCTAGTGTGGATGAAATGCGGAATATGCTGTGTAGCTTAATTGCCATATATAATTTTC
Organism: Euprymna scolopes; assembly: GCF_053919585.1. Lineage (NCBI taxonomy): Eukaryota > Metazoa > Mollusca > Cephalopoda > Sepiida > Sepiolidae > Euprymna > Euprymna scolopes. Next base: position 22,024,226 of record NC_136525.1, on the reverse strand, counting down.
TAACTTACTACCTACCTCTACCTATGTATTGAGCACTGTTGAAATAAATGCTTTTTTTTTACATAGGCATCACCACTTATCAAGGTCAAGAGGTCACTCGAGGATAAGCGTTAAAGAATGTACAGTAGAAATTGGGCAATATAGTAATCATTAGTAATGGAAATTCAGTAAATTAGTTAACAAGTGGAACGGCTCATCAAGAACTTGTTTATGTTAGACCTGAAGACAACCATATTGTAGTCAGTTGGAAAGCAGGAAAACGGAAGACAATTTCACAGTCGTGCAGTTCTAAGAAAGCTTTGTTCATGGAATCTATGTTTAGGTTTAGGCACAGATAAAGAGTGGGAGGAATTATTGATAGTGTTTTCAACTAGACGAGTGTTTCTTGCTCAGTCGAACGCATTCCATGAAAATAACAATACATCAGAGACAAACTTGTAACATCTCTTCTGTGAGATAGAGGTTGCAGGGAAGAGAAAAGGACATCTACGAGGTTACAAAGTCTATTTTGAACTCTATCAAGTCCTTTAAAGCAGCTCCTGCCCAAATGTGGCAACAGTATTCCATCTCTGGACGTACCTGGCTCTTATATAGATAGAGAATTGCATCAGCTGTGAGATATCTATTGGATCGATAGAAGGATCCCACCATTTTTCCAGTGGCCTTGGCAACAGATTTGATGTATGTGTTCCATTTAAGATCAGGAGTAAAGGTCAAGCCCAGAAGCTTGTCTAAACTTGAGGCCTCCTCAAGACGAGAGCCATTCATTTCAAATGATGCCAGATGTGGATCAGAACGTCGATGATTTAAAGAGAGAAGCTTGGTTTTAGATGCATTAAAAGTAACCAGCCACTCCTTTCTCCATTGTACTATGTGCTCAAGATCAGAGGAGAGAGAATTGGAGAGAACTTGGTCGTTTACTGTCTTAGATGTGCTACCATAGATGGAAGTGTCATCAGCATAAATGTCTACAAATGATGTAAGGATGTGATTTGGAAGATCATTGATGTAGATCAGGAAAAGAGTTGGGCCCCTGAGGGACTCCAGCATTAATACTGTGAGCTTCTGATTTTTGCCCATCAACTACTACTCTTATGAACCTATCAGAAAGAAATGATTTAATAAGTGAGAAGACATTTCCAGCTATACCATAGCTAGAGAACTTGTGAAGTAAACCTTTATGCCATACCCTATCAAAGGCCTTTGATATGTCAAGAGCAATTGTCCTAGAAAGTTTGGCTTTGTTGAGAGATTCGCTAATCCTATGAGATATAACTGTAAGCACATCTGCTGTAGATCTAGCAGAATGGAAACCATATTGTGTGTCATTAAGGTTATTTTTGCTGAGATGGTTGATTACTTCTGTATTTAACACAGATTCCAGCAACTTACTCATGACGCACAGGAGACTTATTATCCTGTACTGGGAGGGGGATGAGCGATCACCTGAATTCTTAAATACAGGGCATACTGATGATATTTTCCAGGGTGATGGAAAGCAATTCTCCTTAAGACAACGTTTAAACAGTTTTGTAAGTATGGGTGCTAGTTCTGGTTGAAGTTTTTTGAGTACTATAACTGGAATACTGTCAGGGCCGATTGCTTTACTGGAATCAAGGTTTCTGATTAGCTTGGCAACATCGCATACAGATATATGTATATCACATAGCGTGTTTTCTGATACAGGAGGAAGTATTGGGAGTTGACAGCCTTGGTCGCAAAGGGTAGAATTAGCTGCAAAGTTCTTGGCAAAGAGTTTGGCTTTGTCTGATGCTGACAAAATTACCTCAGGTCCATTGATAATAGTTGGGATAGAGCACACGCTTCTGTTCAGGATTCTGTTTGCAATTTGCTAAAACTGGTGGGAACCAAGCCGCTGCTCAGCTACTTTGGATTTGACCTACAATTAACCATTCCGTCAGGTCTGATACTATGGAAGACACATCCTTTTTATACATGGAATGCAAAGGTAGATCTGATATAAATGCACGGAAGCTATCCCAGTCAGCCTTAGTATATCGATATACTGTACGATGGAGAGGTACGTCTGGGGACTTATTACATTTCATTTTTATCTTAATTGTCGGAAGATCCAAGAGGAGACAGAACAAAAACTGAACATAGTTCAGGGCAAGTTGTGAGAAAAAGGTCTAGTAGACTCGCATACTGGTTGTCATTGTCGGGCACACGGGTGGGTTCATGAACAATCTGAGTGAGGTCATAAGCAATGGAGAAATCATGACAGGATCTCCTCATCATCGGTCTTGTTTGAGTGGGTCAACTATTCGACGTTGTGAACATTGAAGTCTCCACATACGTGAATGTTAGCTGAAGGATAAGCAGATAGGACTTGGTCAATTTTCTCAGATATGCTTTTAAAGATAGTAACTCTGCTGTTGTGGGGGCGGGGCGATAGAGAGTAAATATAAACGCAGTAGTGTGAGCAAGTGCAACCCGGAAGTACATATAGGGTAAGTTAGGATCTTCTCTGGAGATGTCCCTATCACGTGGAAAGCCATCTTTAATATAGGCACATATTCCATGCCCATGCCGATCTTAGTTTTTTTTTTACACAGTGGTCACCACTTATCAAGGCCCGGAAGCCACTCAGGGATAAGGGTTATTGCAAGTACATTGCGTTAATGTGGAGATTTGGTGAAGTGTTTACTTAAGGGAGCGGTTCATTAGGAATTTGTTAACGTTGGACTTGAACACATCCAAGTTGCAGTCAGGTGGGAAGCAGGCAGACGGAACAGAGTTCCAAAGGCGTGCAGTTCTACGCATAAAACGCATAAAATTATACTTTCGTATAATTTATGTGATTAAATGAAGTAGTCATATATATAATTTCACCTATCTGTTTATATGTTGTATGTTTGTATGTCTGCCTAAAACTTTCAAAAGAGGCGACGGATTTTCAGGAGATCAGTATCGTTTTGAAGCTTGACCCTTTAGACGACAAATATCGAAAAATTGACTAAAAGCATTAATTCCTTCACCCTCAACTAGGCACTTTTCTACAGGGAGGGTCGCTTTTTTTGTCGCTATCTTCAAAAGTCATCCCCTCTTTTTAATTGACTAGCCTTTGCCACTTCTGGTTTGGCAATGGACGCAACGACAAAGACGTCACATTTTTTTTTTTTTCTTTTCCTTCTTTGTGGTCCAGGTTCTAGCCTGCCTGCCTACTATCACTTTTTTTTTTTTTTTTTTTTGCTCAACACACACCTCCAAACACCCAGGCAACGCCAGACACCCAGACTAGTCTAATTTACAAAACTCACTATGTCTGTATCTTTGTCTGTCTCCATATTTTAAAACTCTCTTCCAAAACTGAAAGTCGCAGAGTGGTGTTAGGGGCCTGATCCAAATGATTGGATTTTTATGGATCGTTCTTTTATGGGTCTTCAGTCGGTCAAAATAGTTTTTAAGGGATAAAAAAGAAGTCAAAATTGAAAAAATTGTTATATGTTTTGTAAATTCATCTTAGTTTATTTTTAATTAGTTCATATGTATGTCACGTTGGTACAGTGGTAACGTCACCAGTTTTGATTGCTACAGTTTTGCTTTCAGTTTCAATTCTAGCTGAGGGCATCCAAATACATTTTTTTTTTTTACTTTTGAAATCACAACTATAATAATATATACAAAATCTGGACAAATTAAAATATCATATTTAAGCATATTTTACGACCTCGCTAGTGCATATATAAATTCTATGTTAATATTTTCCAGAGGTAAAATAACCAATGAAGTTTTAATGAGGTTAACACAAGAGTGCTCAATACCGAAATTAGGGCGAGGTATACTTTTTATTTGTTTTACATAAGCATTAATATGTTGCTACACATTCATGAGCATGTTTCAGTCAGCCAGTAACTAGTGATGAGGGATCTCTTCAAGCGATATTGTTTATACAAAAACTTAGTCCATAATCACTTGAAAAGGTATCTATTTACTTGTAACTGGCGGACAGAAACATGCTCATAAATGTGTAGCGACATATTAATGATTATATAAAACAAATAAAGTGTGTGTGTGTATATATATATATATATATATATATATATATATATATATATATATACTAGCAAAAGTACCTGTCGTTGACTGGGATCAAAAACAGAAAATGGACTCTGATTTATGAAAGTATGATAGGTTATGAAAAGGAAGGGTTGTAAAGAGATAGCTTCGAATTTGGGGGTATCAAAACCAAAGCAAAATATGATGAAAGTAAAAATAAAATAGATAAACCCCATAATTTATTATACCATACCTGTTCACACTGAAACACTTATCTCAATATTCTATATTAAAAAACCTTGTTAAACTTTGTGACATATTTCTATTCTATGGAGGTCAGGCGCGAACGAACACCCCATAATTTTATTATACCATATTTCTTCAAACTGAAACATAATTATCAAAGTATGCTTATGCAGATAGATATGAAAAGTCTTTATTAAAGTTTGTGCCTATTTCCATTCTATGGAGGCCAGGCGCGAACGCAGACCTCACAATTTTATTATACCGTCCCTATTTAAGTTAAGAATAATTTGATAAGTATGTTTTATGTACATCTATATCAAAAACACTTGTAAACGTTTTTTTTTAATTTAAAATTTTTTATTTCCATACTTTGTGGACCATGCGCAAACACAGACCCCACAATTTTAATGAACCACCGTTCTGCCAGATCAAACATACCCATTCCTGTGTCTCGATACATCTTCTATCATTATATGTAATCAGTTTTTTTAAAATAGTCAACTATATAGGAGCGTATTCGTGACCATACACACCACACATTCAGACACACACACACACACACACACACACACATCCAGCTTTATATATATATATATATATATATATATATATGGTAAAACTGGTAATTAGTAAAAACCTGAAGAGAGTGCTCAATACTATTGCAGATCAAATATGTAAAGCCTGACGAGGCTGTTAGATCGTAAACATGATCCAACATCTGAAACATGTAGCCAAACAGATAAAACGGTAATAAAAAAAATAAAACATATATATATATATATATATATATATTAGTGTTGAGACTATTAATTGGGAATCGGAAAACTTAAAACTTTTTGGAATATTGGAATTGGCATTGGAATTAGAAAAAATTGTGCCTATTTTCCGATGCTAAAAATGATTCCTTTGTCATTTTTGTATTTGATCTTGTTTAATACAAATTTTTCCACTGCTGGTTGTAATGATAAAATAATAACTATTTTAAATTAATAGTAAATTTAAAATCTATAGAACATCTTCACCCCATCCCAACACAAGTGTATTTTTAAGTTTGAGAAAATATCTGCACATTTTACATGTGTTTTATGGTAATCGGAGAGAAAATAACAGCTCTATAGTTAAATATTTAGAGATTTATCTGTAATCAGAATCTGTAATTGTATCGGAATTTAGTATGGAATCTGTAAGCGTATCGAAATCATCCCATCCCCATATATATATATATATGTATCCCTCATTTTCATATAAGGAGTTAAAAAATAAAACTTAGGACGCCTCCAGAGCACTACTAAAACTAAATTTCTCTTGCCTTCCTTTCTTGGAAGATAAACGACAATAGTTAATAAATGATAAATTAAATTCGGAGTTAGCATTTTTCAATTTGAAAAAAAAAAATACTGATTCATTTCCCGGGTTGTATTAATACATGATAATATTAAAAATCATGTTCGATTCTTGATAACATTAAATGATATAAATGGCTAATTGATTCCCAGAGATTGAATTTTTTTTTTATTTTAGATATTATGTTTTCAGAGTCACACTGATTAAAAAAATAAATAAATAAAAAATGAAAATAGCAACTTTTTAGGAATTTGTTGTACATTTTTTAAGTTTTATGTGGACATACAAACACAGACCATTTATATAATAGAAAGAACATGTGTAAGAGGAACAAACAGGATGTAACAGAATGTGTTTGGGTGCGTGTGAGAAAACTTGTAGCAGCAGTCATTAAAGCACATATGCAAATTAGCAAGTGTGCGCGACCTTGTGTCATAAGAAAAGGAGAGAAAAATACAGCACGTGGTCAAGAAAGAAACAAGTTGCCGCCGGGGAAGATAGACGTGTAAATACAAAGATGACACACACACACACAATGACATTTATATACATACACACACAATGACATTTATATACATACACACACAATGACATTTATATACATACACACACAATGACATTTATATACATACACACACAATGACATTTATATACATACACACACAATGGCATTTATATATATACACACAGAATGGCATTTATATATATACACACACAGAATGGCATTTATATATATACACACACAGAATGGCATTTATATACACGCACACACAGAATGGCATTAATATATACACACACACAGAATGACATTTATATATACACACACACACAGAATGACATTTATATATACACACACAAAATGACATTTATATATACACACACAAAATGACATTTATATATACACACACACACACAATGACATTTATATACACACACACAATGACATTTATATACACACACACACACACAATGACATTTTTATATATACACACACAATGACATTTTTATATATACACACACAATGACATTTTTATATATACACACACAATGACATTTTTATATATACACACACAATGACATTTTTATATATACACACAATGACATTTATATACACACACACAATGACATTTATATACACACACACACAATGACATTTTATATATATATATATATATATATATATACAGAATGACATTTATATTATATATACACACACACACAAAGAATAACATCTATACACACACAGAATGGCATTTATACACACACACACACAGAATGACATTTTTATACACACACACACACACAGAATGACATTTATACACACACACACACAGAATGACATTTATACACACACACACAGAATGACATTTATACACACACACACACACACACAGAATGACATTTATACACACACACATTCACAGAATGACTTTTATTTATATATATATATACACACACACACACCCAATGACAGTTATATACAGACACAAACACACACAGAATGATATCTGTATGTACACACACACACACACACACACAGAGAATGATATATATATCATTCTCTGTGTGTGTGTGTATACATACAGATATCATTCTGTGTGTGTTTGTGTCTGTATATAACTGTCATTGGGTGTGTGTGTGTGTGTATATATATATATATATATATATATATATGCATATATACACTCACACACAGAATGAGATCTATATACATACACACACACACACACACACACAAAGTGATATATGCATACACACACACATATACATTTATATCTATTACAACACCACCTTAGTTCAGTTTCGAAAGACTATGGATAACACCTGTAAGGGTAGCTACACGTGTAATTTTAACGCAAAGGTTGCACAATCTCTAACCACACTTCCCTGAATCGGCAGTGCTTGAGTCCAGGACAACTGGAAACAATGCCACGATAAGCAGGGAGCACATACAATACTAAAATAGGTGAGCATTTAGGAATTATAACTTTATAGACACACACACACACACACACACACACATATATAATATATACATATATACAATTTTATATATATATATATATATACACACACACACGCACGCATACAATGATATCTATATATACACACACACACACACATAATTGTATTTACATGCAAACACAATCGCATCTATAAACACACACATACAGTCATATCTATGCATACACACATAATTATATCTTTGCATATACAATTATACTTATACACACGTGTATACAATTATACTTATACACATATATAATTATGTGTATATATACACACATACAATTATATCCGTGCACACACACACATGCATACAATTATATCTGTATACACACACACACATAAATACAATTATATTTGCACGTGCACACACACACACACACACACACACACACACACACACACACATGATTGGTCCCAAAAGTATTTCGAGTCGTAACTAAGCTCAATCTTTATATTCTTTGAGTTTGTTGTCTTATCCGCAAGTGTTGATGTCTGTTGCTCTCCATATTTTCATGTGATTGTCTTCCCGTGCCACCGTTTCGGGAGGGGGGGGGGGGTGACTGAGAACCTGGCGATGTTGTAAAAAGAAACGCCACATCTACTCACCACCTCTCGTCGTCGTTGTATCATGAGTTCCAATCTGGGCGGGTGCTTTCTTTTTTTTTTTTTTTCTTTCTCTTTTTTTTTTTTTTTTTTTCACTCTTCTCTTCTGTTTAAAAATCAATATCTCCGCTTTACTGGGACTAAAGATACCTCCACATCTTTGCTTGCTGCTGCCTCTTGCGAAACCACCGTGTCTCCGCTACTGCAGTGCTCCGACTGCTCCGCACACAGCAGCCACCGTTACCTCTCACCTCCTCCTCATCAGCATCATCATCATCCTCTCTCTCTCTCTCTCTCTAGCTCTTTTCCACGGAGCAGCAGCGGAGCTGGCTTCCCACTTACTTGTTGTACCGTTTTTAATGCCGTGCCATGCAAAGCCAGGATTCGTATCGCCAGCGTCGCTATCGACGTCGTTCGGGCCTCCTCAGCCGTTATTCATACATTGCTGTTGAAGAAAAGCAATGAAACGCTCGCCTCAGCTGAACTCGAATCGTCTCTCCACGCACTTGTTATGGATTCTTACTGGCTATACACAATTAGACTGGCTTGAAATTACGGCAAAACGTATCTATCTCAGAGTAAGTTTCCCTATTGATATCATTACAATCATTATTTCTTTGCTGTCATTACTATAATAATTATTATTAGTATCTGCCTACGTATTATTACTTCACGTCCCCTACTTGAGTAGCTTCTATTGTATTCAAACTTTTGTTATTATTATTACTATTGTTAATATCATTATTATTATTATTATTATCATTATTAATTACTATCATTACTACCGTTATTACAATATTATCTACCTATGTACATTGTTGGTTGTTATTTCCTAGTTTCTAGGTAGCTTCTATTGATATAATGTGTGTTATTGTTATTAATATTATTGTTGTTGTTATCACAATGATAATCTACCAACTTATATCGTTGCTTATTATCCCATACTTTCTGACTTAAGTAGCTTACATTGTGTTCCAACTTTTATTATTATTAATATTATTAATTACTATCCTTACAATTGTTATTACAATAATGATTATCTACCTATGTACATAATTATTTCATGTCCCTTCTTTCAGACAGCCGTCTATTGTGTTATGCATTATTATTGTTTTCTTGTTGTTATTACTTTATTTTTATTACAATAATAACTATTGTTTACATGTAATATATATATATATATATATATATATATATATATATATATATATATATATATATATATAATCATTGTTTCCTTCCCCTGCCCCACTTCCTGGGCCGTTTTTATTATGTTCTAACTTTTATTACTATTATTAGTAGTAATGATAGTGCTGTTATCATTACTGTTATTACTACTGTTCTATCTATACATATCATTACTTCCTGGTCCTTATTTTCTGAATAGAGTCTATTGAACAAATTTGTTATTATTTTCATTGTTATTACTGTTATTGCGGTAATTTCCTGCAACTTGTTTGCTGAAGTGTTTACATTAGGTTTTTGGCATGAAACGACACGGTGATATTCTTAAAACTGGTAAAGCAAACTATAATAATGATGATCTAACGTTGTATGTCACTCCTTCCTATCTCTTCTTTCATGGGTTGCTTTTATTTCTGTACCAACGTTTGTCACAATATAATTCAGTACTCACTAGGAGTTCTCACACAAGTCATCATTAGTTATTGCTCGTTGGTGTCACTTATATTTTCAGTTCTCTTTGCCGCTTTCAATAACCATTGCAGGTGATTTTGCGTTATTGCAACAGCTGCTTACCATTGATTTCTCACTGGCTGTAACTACTGGTCTTTGGGATTTATGTGAAAATAAGCTTCCCCAAGGTCTCAGTACTCTCTGCACCTTTTCAGTGAAGGTCTGCTTGGTGCTCTCTCTCTTTCTCTCTCTCTTTTCCTTGACCATTCATGATTAGTTTGTGCATTATCAGTCAAGTTTGGTAGCATTTTTTTTTTTTTTTTTTGGAGGGGGTATCTGAAATTTCTTACAGTTTCAGTTCCTTTGGTTACATTTGGTTGTTGTTTTTTTTGTGTTTTTGTTAAATTTTATTATTATCATTATTATTATTATTACTACCACCAACTCACTAGGAGTTCCCGCAGATTATCATCATTGATTGTTCACTGCTAATACATGGTGGTGTTCTCTGGGGTTTGAGTGACAAGTTTGTCCAAATTTACAGTGTGATCTCCCTCTTGTTCAATCACCATTGCAAATGATTTTATAGTGTCGCAACAGCCGCTTACCATTAATTAATTGCTAGCAATTACCATTGGTCTTCTCTGATCAAAGTACTTTCCATCTGTTATTATTATTATTATTATTATTATTATTATGACCGTTATTACTAATATTGCATATATAGCATAATCACATTGACACAATGATTCCCAATGTTAATCAACGTTGAGCCTGACCAATATTAAAATGGGTGATCGTTTGGTATTGCCAGGTGCTGTGTGTGTTTGGAGTTGGGAGAGAGATAGGCACCACCAGACTATTTTTGCCCAAGACACACTGCATGAAATAATGCAGTGCCTCCACAATCTCGGAGGATTAAGGAACCCGTCAGAACATCACTCTTATCGCAATGATAATTATTACGTACAGGTATCATTTCTTCTAGTGATGGGACGATTCCAATATTTTCCCGATTTTGATACAATTACTGATTCTTCACTAAATCTCTGATTCCGATGCAATTTCTGATCCCAATTCGTTATAAATCTTTAAATATTTAACTATAAAGTTATTATTTTATCCAGATTAGGGTAAAAAAGCACAAAATAAATGTGCACACATTTTCTCCAACAAAAAAATACACTTGTGGGGAGTGAGGTACAGATTTCCGTTTGACTGATAGTTTAAAATCAATAAGTATTTTTATTATTTTAACATTACTGCCAATAGTGGAAGATTTTGTTTTGAACAAAATGAAATAAAAATAATAATTAAAGGAATTGTTTTGGGGCATCAGAAAATGTGCACAAAGTTTTCCGTTTCCGATTCCTCAAAATATTTTGATTATTTTCAATTGCCGATAATCGTCCCAACACTAATTTCTTCTATCACTTATTTTCCAAGTGCAGTAGATATTGTGATATTTATGCTATTATAACCATTGTGATTATTATTTCTACTGTTAATAGTATCATTAGTTTGTCACTACCCGCCAGAGGATGGTATCATGACAGACGGGCATATACTACACTATCTCTTCCTTGAAAGGAGGTAGTGTCTGGGAGGATAGTATCGTAACAATAGAACAGTTACTACACTGGCCTCTGTAAATTAGTCTGAAATAGTAACATAAACTGAATTGCGTATTGTGTTTAAAATTTTGTTCTTTACTCACTAGTTTTCACGAGTAATTATCAGTGGTATTCCCTAGAATCTGAGTAACAACAGACCTCCACAAATTTCCAACACTTTCTGCTTCTTTTAATAATCCTTTCAAATAATTTTGTTGTATCACAACAGCTGTCTACCATTAGTTTCTCACAGGTAATGATTATTAGTTTGAAAGTGACACAATGTTCAACAAGCAAAATCCGAGATGCATCACTGTACGAAACTTGCTCTTTACCGATCCAAGGTATGACAACAGCACCATTGAGGGTTCAACCCTTGAGAGCACAACTCCACGCACCGGACGACCCATGGATATGATCTTTGGTGTGGTTTCAAGTGAGGGCCACATCATACCACCTCACATCTTCAAAGTCAACACCAAAGTGTGTGGTGATCCCCTGGTACAATCAGGTGGCCGCTAGCAGACCCTGGGTGTGGCAGCAGGACTTGGCACCTGCCCACAAGTCCAAAGAGACCCAAGCTTGACTTCAGAAGGAGTGCTACAATTTTGTAACCTTCGCCCACTGCCCCCCTCCTCCCCCGACATGAACCCACTGGACTACTTTGTTTGGTCATACATTGAGAAAATACGACCTTCCACACCACCAAAACCAGCCTGATCACTGCCATCCACCGAAGATTCGCCAAACTCCTGTCGGTGCTTGTGGAAAAGGCATGCTTCTAGTTCCGGACCTGTATCAAGATCGTGATTGAGGCTGAAGGCGGCTACATTGAATAGATGTGATCTCTCCTATATAATTAAGTTACCTGAATTGATTTTTTCAATAAAAGTTTCAAAATGGAGTTGCAGTGTGATTTTCTTTAGGGCAACAAATTTATTATTCTATATATTATATGAATAATGAGATTTTTTTGTTTTTATTCGACTTGTGGCATTCATGCAGTACAGTTAACAACCGAGAAATCTGATATAAGATGCAATAAATAACTTTTACTAATTGCAACAAAATGTAATTTTTTATTGACTTGCATAGTTTTAAAGTTCTGACACTTAAAATTTTTTTTTTAATTTCAATGTGAACTGGTTGCTAATGTCTGTTTATTGAGTTACAATTTAGCACAACATCCGTTGTGGCTTTTAGCTTCTCATATGTCTACTAGTTAACAACCAAGAAATCGAAAATTTTAAATTTGAAGCCAATAACTGTCACCAAACACATTAAAATTTAATTTTTGACCAGACTGTATACGTCTAACATACTGAAACTGTTCTAAAGTATTTTTTTTTTTTTTTTTTTTTAAATATTGCAGTATCTAAAAGATGTGTTCTGCCATTTTTTTTTTTTTTTTTTTTTAAGGACTTGGAGATTCAAAAACAAATAAAACATGCAAAACGTTTCTGGTGGAATATGTGATGTCATGTAATTTCGCTTATTCAAATAATATTCACACGTTTAAAGCCTGCTTTTTCTCAAGTTTACAGGAGTAATACTAAATGGATATTAAATTGAAATGATTCCTGACTCAACATAAACAACATAAACCATTTTTAATACAGAATTTTTCTTGCATTCTGTTCTTGCCCCGACCTTTAACATTAGCTCAATTTATCAATGTACCGATTAGTGGCATGCAGAGGGAGGAGTGCAATGGGCGTTTTTGTCATCCGATTTGGGAAAGGGGAGGGGGTTGTCTAATTATATTTAAACAATCTCATTTCTAATATTTCTCAGTACTAGGATTTATACTTCAGTCCTTGGCGCATACAATTAAGGAGTTTGCACTGAGTATCATCGGGGCATCAATAGGCCTCTGTATGCCATTGTGGAGTTTGAATTCCATTGTAAGACTAACATCTATATATATAAAAGTGAAAATGTATGTATGTATGTATGCTTTTCCTCGATGTTCACAAAAGGCTTCTTTCAAAGAAGCGCTTGCTCGGTTCACAACTTCTTAAAACTTTTTATATCATCTATAAATTGTAATATCTCAGAGTTACCCGCGAAGCTCGCCTGTCTATTTAATTTTTATTGACTTTCAAACGTTAATTATTCCACATTTCCCGCATCGGCGCGCGTTACATTCGGTTTTTGGTATAAAAAAAGCGAAACTCGACTCTAATCACAGGCCGAAAGCCAGTTGTCACAAGAGAGCTAAGTAACGTTTGTTCGATGTCGACTTCGTCATATCAGACTGTAGCTTTCATTTCGCTCCTCCTAATAAACAGGGAGTGGGTTTTTAAAAACAAACAAACCGATTTATTCACCTCATTCAAAACTGTCCCGCACAAAATGCTTACTGCTGAATACCTATTGCCGTCACGTCAATCAAAAATGCACACCTGTTTGTTTTTTTAACACTTTACTATTTTCCAACTGCGCGTCGTGAAGGCTTCGTTTTTTTTTTTCACGGACAACTGTTTTTTTTTCACATACCCCGAAAAACACCCGGGCAACGCCGGGTACCCCTCGCTAGTCTATTATATAAAGGAAAAAATGGGCGCGAGCGTTTGTGTCCCTGAAAGGCTTTTTGCATCGGGTTTCTCACATTGGTTAGATTTTACAGGGGAATATTTTACATTACACCGGTTTAAGATCGTCAAGCCAAATATCAGCTGATGTGATATTGTAAACAAACACAGACGGAATTTAATGAACAACATTCACATTATTATTTTTTTGCGAACTAGTCCATCGGGCAAATTATTCCCCATAATATATAATAATCAATATAGAATTGATTCTATAATAATACATACACAATCTGAATAAATTAAAATATCATGTTTAAGTATATTGTACGATTGGTAATAGTGGGCATTCAGTTAGTTTTGTACTAATTTATAAAGAAAATGCCAAATTATTACTCTAGGAATATAATGGGCGTGAGCGTTTGTGTCCACGTAAGGCTTTTTGCATCGGGCTTCTCGCGTCAGTTAGATTCCGCAAGAAGTTTTCGCATACTTCCCAGATCATATCTTGCATTCACAAACGGACATTCTTTCTTTCCTTTTTTTTTTTTTCTTTTTTGATTGAGTTAAACAAAATTCCCATTGTGCTGTCGTCTCCAGTGTTTGTTTGTCTTTTTTGTATAAATAAAGCAAAACTATTCAAACGCAACTACCTGGCCTTCACGCCGGGTAGTATCTGTTCTGTAATTGGTCCTTGGTCAATGTAGGGGAAACCCTTCATACTGAGACAATTACTATTTATTTGGATATTGCCAGAGTGCCCCCTTTTTGGCGAAGCTGGTTTTCCCTGCACATTAAAAACAACCTTCTGTCTAATTTGCTTTTGTGGGAGGTTTAAAAGCAACACCATTTCTGCAAGTCATCTTTTGTTTTTGATTGACTACATTAAATTTGAATACTTTAGACTTCCGGTCGCATCATGGAGTAGCGGTAAAACGTCAGATTTACTTTCAATTTGTTTTTCGCCTTCGCATCACGGGTTCAAGCCTTCCTGCCTACTACCACTTTTTTTTTTGCTCAACACACACCTCCAAACACCCAGGCAATGCCGGCCACCCAGGCTAGTCTATAATATAAAGGACAGTTGTCTGTGTGTATGTATGTCTGGATATGTCAAAAACAACTAAACAAATACCCACAAAGTTTATGGTTTCTTGATCAGAGTTACCCCGGGTGAATAATATCTGAAATTTTAGAAAGAAATTATTCATTATTTGACTCTAACTGGTGCAGATTTTGTCTGTTTTGCAACTAGATTATGTATACACTAAGGGTAGATTGATGTTTTTTTTTATCAAGGAGTTAATTCCCTTATACGGACTCATTCCTTGAAAAAGAAGTTGTCTGTATGTGTATTTGTCTAGAGAGACAAATGAGCTGGACAGAGAAGTAAAGAGTGCATGGAAAGAGAGAGGGGGGAAACTTGGGAAGGGGCAAAGAAAAAGATAGAGATGGATAGAGAGATAGAAGTTTTAATATAAATATGTTACATTTTTGCCCCGGATAATTCTCAATATCCCTGCTGGTTGTCTATAAAATCAAAACATGATAGCAACCAAATTCGACCTCGATGTCATGTGATTTCATTTATTTAAATAATGTCGACACATTTTAAGCCTACTTTTTTTTTTCAAGTTTATATGCAAAATATTTAATGGATTTTAAATCGAAATGATTCCTCACATACTATTATATAAAAGAAGAACTACAACATAAAACCATTTTTAAAGTCTATACAGAATATTTTTCACATTCTACTCTAACCGCAACCTTTAATATTTGCCTTTTTTTCTTTTTTTTTTCTTTTTTTTTACTACTTCCCTCCTCTTATTTCAATCCCTTATATAGCAAAATCAAAACAAGATGGCGACTGAACTTGATCTAATTTGTGTGCTTTTTGCTTATTTACATAATGTTAAAACATTTTAAGAATGTTTTTCTCAAGTTTACATGCAGAATACTAAATGGATTCTAAATCGAAATTATTCCTCATTTTAATGCTATATAAAAGAAAAACTACAACATAAAACCATTTTTAATGCCTATAATACGAATTTTTCTTTGTATTCTGCTCTGATCGCAATCTTTAACATTTACCAAATATTGAACACAATTCTCAATTAGTGTAAATTAATCTTCATTTGTCTTAATTACTTAAAGTCAAGATGGATGGTGTTTCAAATTTATAAGTAAATCTTTCATTAATGCTTCTGGCAAATGTATTGTCAAATGATTTGTTTCAGTAGTGATTTTGGCTGCTCTGCGCGGTGGGGCAGGGGGTTAGGGGCGAGGCTGGAGGCCACCCCATCAATTTTACATTGATGCCAAGGCTAATAAAAAAGTTTTTGGGGGCGTGCATTTTGTCTTATTTATTTACTCACTTTTTTTCTATCGACCCGGGATCAACCCTTCCAATTAATTCTAACTTAGTTGCCAAAATGATTATTTATAATTTACTTGACTGAAAGATTTATTTGGGCAATTAATTTCTATTTCAGTTATGTAAATTATTTTGAGTTAAACACACACACACACACACTCTCTCTCTCTCTCTCTCGAGTCGGATAATTTTGTGATTTTTTTTTTTATTCCCACAACAAAAACATTCGCTTTTCACCTAAGCAACAAGAGTCCTTTTCTGTTTTCCTTTTCTGCTTTTTTTTTTTAATTTTATTTTTTTTTTCTAACCAACAATTAAATCAACTATAACATAAGGCAACACTCAAACACCAAAAGACATCTGCCAAACAAAAACTCCGTCTTTTGTCCTGCCACCTCGGATTTCCAACAGCCCCTAAATTACAATAATCATATGAACGATTCCCGATTCATGTGTTGTTGCTTTCCTACAGCAGGCACATGCCAACCGTTGCCGATTATACCACATTGCCAAAATAACTAATGCAACCTAGGTTGTAATCTGACTTTTAATCTTTACTTAATAAAAAAAACAGAATTGATTTTTTTAATTTTTATGGGGTAAGCTGATATACCCATTTATGAAATAATGGACTTACCCAAAGACTATAAATATAGTTACATCTAACACGTTGTTGGGTAGCGATTCATTGCAGTTATGGCCACAGAATCATGACGTGTACTTCTGTAACATACGTAGGCTAATACACTTATTGTTAATCACGCAACTGTTTCTTTCGATTATTACTTGCCTGCAACATTTATGTAATAGCTCAACAGTGTATAATAAAACTAGAGCTCTTAATCTAAAACAATATAATACTAATTCATTCAAAGAAACATTTTTTCACAAACAATTGTTTCTGCCCATTTTGTAAATATACACATTCACTGAATATAAAATTTTCAAAAAAGTTTCATCAGTGTCTAATACACCACGACAACATGTGTCTGATATTGATTTGATATGTATTTAATCTCTACTTATATATCAAAGGTACTTTGTGTGTGAGTTCCCTATGGACCCTGAAACGGCTGGCCGACTTATGAAATTGTTCTATCAAAGGCATTTGGAAGGTAGTAAATTACTGAAGAGACAGTTGAAGATTCAGCATTCCTATCCCTTAACAACCTGACGAAGGCCAGAGAAATAGTTGTCCGAAACGTCGTTAGACAACATCTAGAAAAGACGAGGATAATTGTCCACAAATCAATAAATAAAAAAATGTAATACTAGTTCATTCCAAGAAACGTTTTATTCGCAAACAATTGTTTCTGCCCATGTTGTAAATATACACATTCATTGAATATAAAATTTTCAAAAAAGTTTCATCAGTGTCTAATACACCATAACAACATGTGTCTGATATTCATTTAATATCTATTTAATCTCTACTTGTATATCAAAGGTACTTTGTGCATGTGTGAGTCCCCTATGAACTCCGAAACGTCTGTACCGATCTATATGAAATTTCACACAAACATACTTTATATGTCTGGAAGTGTTCTTAGATAGGTTTTGTATTGGAACGTGTCTGATAAGTATAAAAAATTGTTAATCGATAATCAAAAAATCCGATTAAAAAAGAACAGTCTGATTTTGAACAAAGTGAACACCTTATAAAGCCTAACATCACAAGTGTCTTTGAGAAGTTTTACGACCGCACAAACAGAAGAGCTAGGCATATAAAATCAATCATAAGTTCTTTGATAAGATGAATGCATTTGAAATGAATGTTTCTGTTTAGAGTACAATTGAACCACGATTCTTGACTTTTGAATTTTAAACTTTAATTCAAGCCATTCATTATATATAGATAATTTGATAAAAATCTGCAGTGCAATGCAGTCTACAATGTATTCTGACTAAGTCACTCCAGGAAGGCATGTGAAGTTTACTCTCGGTGCACTGCAGTAAGTCCCTAATCAAAGCAGGCAATTTCATCGATTTTAATGACAATAAAAGTATGGTCTGGAACATTCGTTAATCATCATTAAATCCTGGACAACGTCGGGTTTCCCTGCTAGTTTCTATATATTCCTTTTTTTATTTAATTTTACAAAAAAAAAAAAAAAAAGTTCTCACATATTATGTATTATGAAGTTTTAAAAAAATTAATGATATACAAAATCTACTCACATTCACAAAAGTACAAGGATGGAATACTGCTGCCATATCTGGGCAGGAGCTGCTAAAAACAGTCTATCCTGCCTTGATAGAGTACAAAATAGACTTCGTGGCTTAGTGGGGGATGCCCTTTTCTCTACCCTGCAACCTCTCTCCCACAGAAGAGACGTTGCGAGCCTATCCTTGTTTTATCGTTATTTCCATGGCAGGTGCTTGTCTGAACTCCAATCTCTGGTCCCCCCTCACCAATCTTTCACGAAAAACACCCGTCTAGCCGAATCCACTGTGAAAAATTTCCCCCACTCTTTATCTGTGCCTAAATCAAAATGTGAATTCCATGAACAAAGCTTCTTTCTTAGAACTGCACGCCTGTGGAACTCTGTTCCGTCTGCCTGCTTCCCACCTGACTACAACTTGGATGTGTTCAAGTCCAACGTTAACAAATTCCTAATGAACCGGCCCCTTAAGTAAACACTTCATCAAATCTCCACACTAACGTAATGTACTTGCAATAACACTTATCCCTGAGTGGCTTCCGGGCCTTGATGTGGTGACCACTGTGTAAAAAAAAAAAAAAAAAAAAAAAAAAAAGGCTCTATATCATGAAAATGAAAAATAATACGAGGAGCGTTACAAAAGTTATGTCTCCAATTTTTTATTCCACCCTAATGGATTAGAAGGGATTTCAAATTGCATTGTTATGATGACTGAACTCGTGCATTTACGAACTGAAAGTCTCATCTCTCTGTTGCAAATATGGATGGTGTGAGACTCTAAGAAAGCAACTCTTGTCATGGACGTGTGTCAGAAGCAGAGATGCGTCATTGAATTCCTGGCAAAAATGAATTGAGAATGGTGATGAAAATAAATTCTGGGGCACAAAAGGCCGTTCATTTTAATGGTACCACTTCCGTCGTTGTAGCTCTTTAACTTTTCGAGTTAAAAAAATAAATAGGAAGTTTTACTTTCAGAACGATCCTTGTATTTAGAAGGATATTGTAGTTTGCTTGAAGCATTGTGCATAGTATGTAAGAAGTTGAATTTTTTTAAGGCAATGACAATAAAATTTGGTTGCTCACACCGTTTGATATGAGACAGTATTAAATAGATGAAATTTTCACGAAAAACACTCGTCTAGCTGAAACCACTATCAATAATTTCCCCCATTCTTTATCTGTGCTTAAACCTAAACGTAGATTCCATGAACAAAGCTTCTTTCTTAGAACTGCACGCCTGTGGAATTGTCTTCCGTTTTCCTACTTTCCAGCTGACTACAATATGGTTGTCTTCAAGTCTAATGTAAACAAGTTTTTGATGAGCCTTTCCACTTAAGTTAACAAATTTACCGAATTTCCATTACCATAATTACTTTATTATCCAATCGTCTGCTGTACACTCTTTAACCCTTATCCTCGAGTGGTCTCTTGGCCTTGATAAGTAGTGATGCCTTTGTAAAAAAAAAAAAAAAATTTTTTTGATTCAAATATTCAAGAATTGAATGATTGTCAGTTCTATATTTATTTACCAACGTAGTGTTCTTAATTGGGATAGTATGGTTTAAAAAACGTTTTCTTATATTTGACATTTTACAGTGCTATCCAACGTAGAAATATGAGATGTATCATACAACCAGTGTTTTTTTTTTAAAATTCAAATTCAAAACATTAAAAACCTAAAACTAAACTGAGCAGAGTTTTGTTCTTAGAACAGTTTGTGAAACACAATGTCATGGGGCTGCTTCCCAGCTTACTATGACATGATTATTTTCAAGTCTAATGTAAATAAGTTCCTGTTGAGCTGTCTTCTAAAATAATCAAGCCATACCCAAGTTCCACCATTACCGATCATTTTGTCTCACTATCTAACACTTATTAATTCCTTAGCCTCAGAGTCTTGATAAGCAGTCACCCCCACCCCCAGTAAAAAAATCTCCAGGAGAAATTGGCGATTTTCAACGTTATAGCTCGATAATGAAGAAAAGAAAAAGAAAAACGTCTGCGAATGACTAATGAGTTGACCGAAATATTTGATTTGTATTTTCATTCATTGAAAAAAAAAATTCTAGCATTGAATTTGGTTTCAAAAATGATTTATATTTTAATTCTACGGTGGTCCCTGATATCTGTGGATGTGTCTGTGTTCGTTCCCTATAAACTCCGAAACAGCTGGGCTGATTTTTATGGAATTTCACACAAATACTTTGTGTCTGGGAGTGTTCCTAGTTAGGTTTTGGTATCGGAATGCCTTTGATAATTATTGAAAATTGCTTATCAGTAATCAAAAAGTCTGATTAAAGAAGGAACAGTCTGATTTCTAGCAAATCTCTCGACGGTGGCAATCTTTCTAGGGCAATTGCTCTTGACATATCTAAAGCCTTTGATAGGGTATGGCATAAAGGTTTACTTCATAAGATCGCTAGCTATGGTATAGCTGGAAAAGTCTTCTCAATTATTAAATCATTTCTTTCTGATAGGTTCATAAGAGTAGTAGTTGAGGGGCAAAAATCAGAAGCTCACAGTATTAATGCCGGTGTCCCTCAGGGATCCATCCTGGGCCCAACTCTTTTCCTGATCTACATTAATGATCTTCCAAATCATATCCTTACATCATTTGTAGACATTTATGCTGACGACACTACCATTTATGGTACCACATCTAAGACAGTAAACGAGCAAGTACTCTCCAATTCTCTCTCCTCTGATCTTGAGCATGTAGTACAATGGGGAAAGGAGTGGCTGGTTACTTTTAATGCATCTAAAACCAAGCTTCTCTCTTTACATCATCAACATTTTAATCCACATTTGTCATCAATTGAAATGAATGGCTCTCGTCTTCAGGAGGCCTCAAGTTTTGACAAGCTTCTGGGCTTGACCATTACTCCTGATCTTAAATGGAACACGTATATCAAATCTGTTGCCAAGGCCGCTGGAAAAATGGTGGGATCTTTCTATCGATCCAGTAGATATCTCACTGCTGATGCTATTCTCTATCTATATAAGAGCCAGGTACGTCCAAGGATGGAATACTGTTGCCACATCTGGGCAGGAGCTGCTAGAAAGGACTTGTCCTGCCTTGATAGAGTTCAAAATAGACTTCGTAGCCTCGTAGGAGATGTCCTTTTCTCCTCCTTACAACCTCTATCTCACAGAAGAGATGTTGCGAGTTTGTCTCTGATGTATCGTTATTTTCATGGAAAGTGTTCAACTGAGCTTCAATCTATGGTCCCCCCTCGCCAAACTTTCACAAGAAACACTCGTCTAGCTGTAAACACTATCAATAATTTCCCCCACTCTTTATCTGTTCCTAAACCTAAACATAGATTCCATGAACAAAGCTTCTTTCTTAGAACTGCACGCCTGTGGAATTGTCTTCCGTTTTCCTGCTTTCCGGCTGACTACAATATGCTTGTGTTCAAGTCTAAGGTAAATAAGTTCTTGATGAGCCGTTCCATATAAGTTATTAAATTTACCAAATTTTCATTACTAATGATTACTATATTGACCAACTTCTACTGTACACTCTTTAACCCTTATCCTTGAGTGGCTTCTGAGCCTTGATAATGTGGTGATGCCTTTGTAAAAAAAAAAAAAATAAATAAATAAATAAATGTTTCTGTTTAGAGTACAATGACACTATGATATTTGAATTTTGAATTTTAAACTTTAATTCGAACCATTAGATATAAAAATAATTTTATAAAATTAATGGTAGGTTCTCTACAGTGCAATATAGACTACAATGCCGTTGTGAGAAAGCATGTGAAATTTACTCCTGATGCAACACAGTGGATCCCTAACTAGAGCAAGCAATCAATCGATTTGATTAAAAAATGGGTAATTTCACTGATTTCGATGATAATAAAAAAAATTTATTTTTATTTTTATTTTTTTTTATTACATTTTCACCCCAAACAAGGCAAATTGCCACCTTGGTGTAGGGGGCTACTATCAGGTGCAACAACTACTGGGGTACTATGTAGGGATTTGGGCAGCAAGATGTCGGTTCACGTTACACTTGAACTTCTGCACGTCAGTACTGTTGGGGAAGCAGGGACTTGGAATGGAATTCCAGAGTCTAGCGGTTCTGGGGAAGAAACTATTGGAGTAAAAAGATCTTTTACATCTAGGGATCTCTACAGTGTGGGGGTGGGATTTAGCAGCCTGTCGGGTTTGTCGAGGGTGCTCACGTCGTGGGGGCACAAGTGATTGCAGTTCGTCAGAGCATTCACCACTAAAATACTTGTAGAAAAGGCAGAGGGATGCAACATTTCGTCCATAGTTCAGGGCCTATCAGGTTTGCGACTCTCTTTATGGTGTGAAAAATTCGTTCATCAATCCCAGGCAAAGTCGTGTCTCCTTGCTAGTATTGGATATAGATCTCTACTTCTACTTATATATAAAAGGCAGTTTGTGTGTGTGTCTACCCTGAAAATGCTGCTTATGTAAACATTTGCAGTTCTCTAAGAGTTGCAGCAGAAACATGTATGCTCATATGTAGCCAATAATATTTGTATAAATAAATGCAATTTATATATATATATATATATATATATATATATATAATTTATTTATTATAGAGTGTTATAGACAAGGCCTATAAGAACAAGGAGTATTACAGTTATGAAAAGCTCAATAGGTGTTGTTACCTATAGCTATATATAGAATTGTGAAATTATCAAGTTTACACGGGGGGGGGGACAACAAAATCCAATTTTTTTAACGTACGATTGTTGCAGAAACGATATCCTTTTATCTATTCGAAACTGCTGTGATAGAAGCCAGATTTGCAATGAGAGGTTCAACCTGAGTGGGAAGCTGAGCAGCAAGATGTTTGTTCGCATTACATTATGATGGGTGTGTACTGTGAGTCTTAATAACAGGTTTAATAATATAATAACAAACATCAACAGGTACTAACTTGAAGTATTAGTATTGTTTGTAAGCTGCTGTTTCTTTTTTCCAAGTGACTCTGAATCAATTTTACGGCTTTCGGTCAGTGAATGAGTAATCCTTCTAGGCTGAGGCAATTCCCCCCCCCCTTTTATCCAGACGCTGGATTTTCCTTGCATTAAAAACGTACCATGTTTTTAACTCTGTCCTCGTTGGGAGTCAATCGAAGCAACGAAAAATGTCTGCCACCATTTGGTACAATCTGGGTACACTAGTACGAAAACATAACACACAGAACGGAGATAAAGCAAAACGTCTCGTTAGTTGTCGGAATCAGATTCTTGTTTTGTTTGAAAGATTTGTTCGCAATTATAATGAACTGATGAGTTTTGTTTTTAATTCAAATTACGCAAAAAAAAAAAAAAAAAAATCACCCAATTCTTATAAATTCAGTTGCACACATTCTTTTATTTTCTTGTTTTCCACACATCTTTTCTACTAGTCAAATTTATCAAAGAACGCACAATAAAAACTGCAGGATCCTTTCTGATGCAATTGATGCGGTTTGATATGTTGCATTGATAATTGTTTGACTGGCAGCAAATCAGCAAATCTTGCAGCGCTTGCAATTCCTGGCATTTTCTTGGATTGCTCTTGTAATCCTTTGCTCCTATCCAAATTGCCCTATTTTATGAAGCTGGATTTTCCTCACATTTAAAACCGACCTTGTGTCTAACTCTGACCTTGTCTGGAGGCAAGTCAAGAGCATCCGTGAAAAATGTATTTCATCATATACTGTTTCTGAATTTTTTTAGGTAACAATCGATGACTCATATTATTTGGATTATTCCAACTACTATTCTCATCAAGAGTGTTATTTTCACATTTTGTCAGCCCTAATTGCGTAAAAGTGTCAAGTAATTCACAATATTTTGAATGTCACCCACACTGACGATTGAACCTTCAACCTCTAGAAGAGGGTAACTTACAACTGAATTTTGTTACCACCAAAGGGTTCCGTTCAAACTTCCATGCAGATTCCCAAATTTGACAGGATACACTTTGTTCTACTTGGGAGTCACCACTTATCAAGGCCCGAAGCCACTTGAGGATAAGGGTTAATTAATGTAAAGTGGTAGTGTAATAATCGTTAATGGTGTGGATTGGGTCGAATTTGATTATTTATGGGGATGGCTTAATAACAACTTGTTTACATTGGATTTGAAGGCTACCATGTTGTATTCAACCAGGAAGCAGGCCAGCAGAACAATGTTCCACAGTTGGGCAGTTCTGGGAAAGCTTTGTTCATGGAATCTGCATTTAGATTTAGGCACAGTTGGAGAGTGGGAGAAATCGTATATAGCGGTTGTAGCTAGTCAAGTGTTTTTAGTGAAAGTTTGACAAGTGGGAACGATTGATTGGAGTTCGATCGAGCACCTGCCATGAAAATAACAATAGAGAAAAGACAGGCTCACAATGTCTCTTCTGTGGAAAAATATCAGAGGTTACATTATGCCTTTGTAAAAAAAAAAAAAAAAAAAAAAACATGAAATGAATCATGAATATAACACAAGATGAGAACAGTAACCTAAAAATCCAAATGCTTCTGGCTTTTTCTCCTACTAAAAACCAACCTTTTTTCTAACTCTGCCTTTCACTAAGAGGCAAGTAAAATACGAGCAACGAAAAACATATGGCATCATTTTGTACAACTCCAGAAGATTGTAGCTTACAACTAAATTTAACCAAGTGCTTTATCCTCTAAGCCATGAGCCCTTGCAGAGGCTACAATGGCCGAAACATTGTAAAAATAGCACTCAAGATGGTATCAAAATAAAATACGCAGAATGAAGATAAAACAGAACGTCTCGTTAGTTGTCGGAATAATGTTCTTATTTTGCTTGATAAATTTGTTCACAATTATAATGAACTGATTAGTTTTGGTTTTAATTCAAATTACACACACACAAAAAAAAAAAAAAGAACTATCACCAATTCTTATAAATTCAATCGTGCACATTCTTTTATTTCTTTGTTTCCTCCCCAGCATCTTTCCTACTAACAAATTTATCAAAGAACGCACAATAAGAACAGCAGGATCCTTTCCGATGCAATTGATGCGGTTGTTTCGGTTTGACGTGTTGCATTGATAATTGTTTGACTGGCAGCAAAACGGCAGATGCTCTCTCTTGAGGCGCTTGCGTTTCTGGCATTTTCTTTGACTGCTCTCGCATTTCTTTGTGTTCAGCGCTTGTGTACACCTCACAATCTATAGAACGAAGACGGGGAAACCATCAGAATCAATTCAAAACACCATTAGTAATTAATTTAATACTAAAGACGTTTTTATGTCTTTGAAAGACGTGGCACAATGTGAGGAAATAGAGAAAGTCAGCTTTTTGCTATTTTTATTTTTTTTAATGTTTTTTTTTTTTTTTTTTATCTCCAAACAAGGCATATTGCCACTGAAACATAAGGGGCTACTGTGGTAGGGACCAGATTTAGAGGGAATTAACTTGTATGGAGAATTTTGCAGTAAGATATTTTTTCACATTACATTTAAATTTCTGTATTTGTTACATTTCGATTATTGTTCTCCTCATGAGTGTTGCTCTCACATATCGGACGATGTAACTTCCAACCTTCTTTAGACTCGTCTAGCTGAAACCACTATCAATAATTTCCTCCACTCTTTATCTGTGCCTAAACCTAAATGTAAGTTCCATGACCAAAGCTTCTTTTTTTAGAACTGCACGCCTGTGGAACTCTGTTCTGCTTCCCTGCTGACTACAATATGGTCGTCTTCAAGTCCAACATGAACAAGTTCTTGATGAGCTGTCCCCTTAAGTAATCCAATTTACCAAGTTTCCCCTTCTAATGATTACTACAATATTGTCCCATTGACTACTGTACATTCATTAAGTCTTATCCTTGAGTGGCGTCCAGGCCTTGATATGTGGTGACTCCTTTGTAAAAAAAAAAAAAAAATCCAATATATACTTGTCGAACTCTGGAATCTGAACAGGAATTCGAATAGAACTCTTTATTTAACCTGTTGACTTAGGGAAACCCATAGCATAACGGATAAAGTACTTAGTAAAATCAGTTCTAAGTGACGCTCTTCTGAAGGCTGATGGTTCAACCCTCGGTGCAGGTGATACTAAGAATGCAATTGCAAATTGTTTAAGACCTCTATCTTGTCATGGCTGATGGCACAAACGCATCCTACACTCATAGATTAAACGATTGCAGTCCAAATTCCATACATATTTACGCGTTCAATAGAAAGATTCACAAGTTCAACAAGATACACCTGAAGAAGGTCGTTGGTTACATCAGCCGAAATGTATGTAGAATAACACTCCATATGGGAACAGTAGTTCAAATAATCGATTATCTCAGAAATTCTGAAGCATAAATTTCTGTATGTTAATATAGCTGAGGAAATGGGAAACAGGAAGGGATTTCCAAATGCAAACTCGCCAATGAAAGAACCTATAAGAGTAGATATCTTCGGAATGATTAATATCCGAGAACACATAAGCAAAACTAAAAAATAAAATAAGTTATACCAAATGCAGTAGAATTTAATTTTCTGTTTATCCCTATACTTGTGATATGTGGAAATTTTTTGATTTCAGCATTTTATTTTGATGTTTATATATTAAGACATGCACAAAAAAAAAACAACATGGCGACCAAGGTGCACTTGAAGAATGTTAAGGAGACATCTGCCACAATATTGTGTGAATAATATCCAAGGTTTTTTATACAAGGGTTGTTCCAAAAGTAAAGCCTCCCATTTTTTTTTTTTTTTTTTTTTTTAAACTAAAAAAATTGAAGATCTCTGAAGACGGGAGTATTCCCATTAAAACAAACGACTTTTTGTAGTCCAGAATTTTTTTTTTTCCACATAGTCAACACTATTCTCAACACACTTTTGCCAGGAATTCAATGACGCTTCTGGCATTCTGACGCACGTCCATGACAGGGATTGCTCTCTTAGAGTTTCACACCGTCAGTATCTGCAACAGAGAGATGAACCTTTCAAGTTATAAATGCATAAGTTCAGTCATCATGACAATGCAATTTGCAATCCTCCCCCCCCCCTGATCTATTCGGATAGAATAAAGATATTACTTTTGGAACACATTTCTATATTTTTTTTTCTTCAATTAATCCCAAGCAAAGCCACTGAGACATAAGAGGCTACTGTAATTAGGGGTCAGGTTTATAGGGAGCATTCAAGGTTGGGAGTTGTGCAGCAAGATGGTTGTTCACATTATACATGGAGAGGGGTAGAGGGGCTTTAGACACCGTAAAAGTTCAATAAAAAAAACGTTTGATTTTCTCATGTGAAGTATCATGGTTAACACTTTCTGCCTTGCCACCGCGAAACAGCAATGTGACATGAAATTCAGCAGCTTAACCGATTTTACGAGCAATCCAGTGTTGGCAATTATTATCCACTCAGAATGATTGATTATCGGGAAATCATAATAAATGCAACGTCTATTTTCCGGCACTCTTGGTTCCAGATTTGTTCCGGATTCACCGTTTTGCAGGAGTATCCGATTTCACTTGAAGAAGAAGAAAACTCATGAGTGTACCGTCTACCCATTAATTATACCCCTACCATGTCTCTTTACCATCCGGGACATTTAGAAATTTGAAGAGTTCTTTCAGCAATCTGGAAATAGATCAGTGTTTGTTTAACTGAAACGTTATTATTTAGAATTAGCAGGACGGATGGGGGGGGGACCTTACCAAAATACGCTTAAATATATTTTAATTCATGTAGATTTCGTATTTATTATTGTAGGACCAATTCTCTATTGAATATTTAGGCACACACACACACACAGCCACTCTGATAAGTTGTAGACAACGAAACACGTGTCAGTGGATAATTATATTTTAAAAAATAAATAATATATATGCCGCTCCCCATTTAGGGGGTACCAAATTGGTCAAGAGGAAAATTATTCCAAACTCGCATTTAAGTAAAAATGCACTTTTGTATAAATAATTGAATTCATTAAAAAATGAAGTATCGCTAACAAAAACAAATAAAACGCGATACATTTAGTAGTCGTGCAAGATGGTCTGGTGGTAGAGGTTTAGGCTTCTTACGATAGAGTCCCAATTCCGAATCATGCTAGATTCAGCTACTCTGATGAGTCGTAGATGACGAAACACGTGTCAGTGGATAATTATATTTAAAATATATATATATATATATATATATATATATATATATATATATGATGAGCTAAAAGTAGGTCAACAGGCTAGGGTTATAGTTATAATAAAGAATTTCATTGACATAGCTATAACTGCAACCCTACTTTTGACCCACACTTTATATAGTAACTAGCGGGAGGTATCCGGCGTTGCCCGGGTGTTTGGAGGTGTGTGTGGTTTTGAGTAAATCAAAACTCCGGGGGTGGGGGGGGGGGGTTTAAAATAAAAATAAAAAAAAAGAAAGTTTTGGTAGGTAAGTATGAGGATCAAACCTGAACCCTTGAGGCAAAGTTGGAAATTAAAGTGTGAAAAAAAAAACGTGCAATGTTAACCATTGGGCCACCGCGAAATACTAACGGAAACACGTTTGAATTTATTTAACTATTTAGAATTGGCAGGTGCACGTTTTAATGACTTAATGAGGTCAACTTTGACTGCGGGACAGTATTTTATTTACTGCGGGAACGCTTTTTTCTTTTTATTTTCCAAGATATGGGGGGGGCAGATCCCCATATCAAGGGAATTGTCCAAATTAAATAGCAATTGTCTGATATAAGGAAAATTTCCACATTTCCTGATTGCTTTCGGACATTTCCGGCGATCGCGACTGGAAAAATACCGCCAGAATTAGTGTCGCTTTTATTATACGAAAAAGCCTAATCCACATGCGGCGAGCGAAAAATGTTGAATATTTATCTTTTCAAAGTCGAGTAAATTAAATAGATAGGCGATCTCCGTTGTTAACTCGTAGATATTATGATTTATATGTGATATAAAAAGTTTTAAGAAGTTGTGAGCCGACCGACCGCTTCTCGGAAAAAAGCCTTTCTTGGACATACACAAAAAGCGAACATACATGCACACATTTTCGCTTTTATATATATAGAAGATTATTTCAAAAGTTAAATAAAGAAAAAAAAGAAAATGAATTGGTTGCCATCCATCAGCTAGAATCGAAACCAAAACATTTACGCTCCAAGCGAGTTCCCTCATTTAGTGCTCCAGCTGTGTTCACCACCGTTTAAAGCTAACCCAACAAATAAGAAAGTTATAAAATTAAACCACTTTTAGCTGTGATTAGTTCACACATGCGCAAACTAATAGAAATGTCAGCAAGTTGAAATAAACATTTTTGCATTTCAACTTGCTGACTTCATCCATCCAAACAAAGGTTTTATTTGTTATAACGATCTTTGATGTATGATTAGTATTTCTTGTTAATTTCAGGGTTATGTGACCAATAATTTAAGAGTTTATCAGTTAAATGTTTACACACAGATGGACACACATACATACATGCATATATCTACTGTTTTGCTTATATAGATAGTAGTGATGGGACGATTAGAATATTTTTCCCATTTCCAATACAATTACCGATTCCTATTCCAATTTTTTAGTAATCTCTAAATATTTAACTATAAAGTTATTTTATCACAATCGTTGTATAAACACATGTGCACAAATTGTTTCAAATATTAAAATAAATTTGTATGGGGGTGGGATCTACACATTTTATTTTTACTGTTTAAAATCAATGAATATTTTTTATATTTTATTATTACAACCAACAGTGGAAGATTTTTTTAAACAAAATCTTCCACTGTTGGTTGTAATAATCAAGTAATAAATATTTATTGATTGTTTAAAACTAATAATTATTTAAAAATAATATTCATTGATTGTTTAAAACAAATCATTGTTTAAAAATAATAAATATTCATTGATTGTTTAAAACTAATCATTGTTTAAAAATAATAAATATTCATTGATTGTTTAAAACTAATCATTGTTTAAAAATAATAAATATGCATTGATTGTTTAAAACTAATCATTGTTTAAAAATAATAAGTATCCATTGATTGTTTAAAACAAAATCAAATAAAAAAATATATAATAAATGCAATCGTTTTTAGCATCGGAAAATATACCCATTTTCTCCGATTCCAATAACCCCCAAAAGTTCTGATTTTTCTAATTCCTGATTCCAATTAATCGTTCCAACACATTTATGGCTTTATAAATACCATTATTTAGAAAGCTTTTCTTAACATGAGGAGAGGGGAGGGCTTTTTAAATTTAAAAATCCAAAGACACTGTAAAAGTTAAATTAAAAACGTTTAATTTTCATATACGAAATATCATGCAGTACACGATTTGTCTTGTCACTATGTGGCCGTTGGCATATCGGTAAGCAGAAATGAAATTCAGTATTGAATAAGAACTTTAACCAGAAAAGGCATAAAAAATCCTTGAAGCATAGAACATCGAAGCTACGTACCTAGTTTAGTATTATTAAACTGGGTCAGTATTTCAGAGAGCTGAAGTAAAAATAAAAGCTTATTAAAGCCTTTCATTTAAACACCTGGCAGGGTGTTTATGGAAGGGTGCATGAGGCAAGGTGCTAACAGGAGGTAGTGCATGAGGCAAGTGTATTTGGTGCATAAAACATTTTTTTTTTTACACAGGAATCACCACTTATCAAGGCTCAGCGACCACTCGAGGATAAGGTTAATGGGTATACATTAGTCAATGTGATTATAGCGTAGTAAACATAAGTAGTGGGAATTTTGTAAATTGGATTACTTAGGGGGACGGTTAATCAAGAACTTGTTTATGTTAGACTTGAAGACAATCAGATTGCAGTCAGCTGGAAAGCAGGCAATTGGAAGAGAGTTCCACAGGTGTGTAGTTCTAAGAAAGAAGTTTTGTTCATGGAATCTACATTTAGGATTAGGCACAGATAAAGAGTGTGGGAAATTATTGATAGAGGTTTTGGCTAGACGAGTTTTTTTTTCCGTGAAAGTTTGGTGAGGGGAGGGGGCATAGATTGAAGCTCAGATGAGCATTTGCCATGAAAGTAACGATAAAGCAGAGACAGGCTCGCAACGTTTCTTCTGTGGGAAAGAGGTTGCAGAGAAGAGAAAAGGGCATCCCCCACTAAGCTATGAAGTCTATTTTGAACTTTGTCAGGGCAGGATAAGTCTTCTAGCAGCTCCTGCCCAGATATGGCCTGGTGTTACCAGATCAGGCTATTGGCTTCCTGAAACGAAATGCACCTACATCAATTTTCTGTTTTTGTTTTCTATTCTCTTTTGTAAAACTTAATTATGTTCTACAAAAACAACAACCCCCTTCCCCTCTACTTTCCTTTTCCTTCCCTACTTCCCAACACCGTCGGCTCCCCTTCTCTCCCCTCCTCTTCTTTTTTTTTTGCCCTGTTGGTAGGGCCCTAGAATAAGCCGACTGCCCCCCCCTCCTGCAGAGGGTAAAAATCTCTCAATGGGGCAACCAGTTAGCTGTGGGTTGCTACCCGTAATGCCTGAGGATGTGATCCTGGTGATTGAGCTAACCTAGACCTGGATGCATAAGTCTAGGCACTGCAACACATTACTTTGGCCCTTACTTCGGCTAGACGGGCGGTCGGAGAGGCTCGATCCGACCAATCGGCCAGTCACGCCAAGCCCTAGCACTTACACCCAAAGTACCAACTACCACAAAGAACAAAACTTAAAGGTACTCCCATCTTTTTTTTTTTTTATTTCTTCCCCCACTAAAAAAAATAGGCAAACCAAGTAAGTGCTAGAAGGCGGTGGCAAGGGTCAATCAATTGGAAAGACCAGAACTCAACACTCCATCTGAACAAATGTATTTTTGAGGACATATTGAACAGAAAATATAGTGCTTGAGAACTTCTTACCAAAAGAGTATATCCTCCATGTAGCCCCGACATGGTCAAGGCGAATGGGTTTCCCCCTTACTATGCCCCAATTTTGGACTCCGAGGTGGGTAGGGAGCGTGGTTGATGAAAAACAAATCCCAAAATCCATGGCTGATAAAAACAAATGCATCCCCCTCAAAACCCTTAAAAGAAACCATTCCTCTGACTCTGACCTCTCAAGCTCAGATGAAGAACAAAAATTCAAAACTAGAAAAACCGTTCCAACTATAGACAAAGGAAACTTCCCACGATTCTTGGTTATTGAATTAATCGAAAATAAAAAAGATTGGAACTTTATCACCTTTTCTAATAGAAAAGACATTATCCAGAAAAGTAAACCAAAAATGATCAAAAAAACAAAAGATGGAAATCTACTAGTTGACATAACCAATCTTAGAGATGCTCAATCTCTACTCAAAATGAAGAATTTCCATGAGTACAAGTGCAAAGTGTTTCCCCATAAAACACTAAACACTTCGAAAGGAGTAATTCAAAGTTATGAACTATCGCTGGCAACTAAAGAAATAAAAACCAAATTAGAAAAACAAGGAGTAATCAACCACATCCGCATAAACATAAAAAGAAACAATAAAATAATAACAATCAACACATATATATTAACGTTTAATAAACCAACAATGCCTAAAGAAATAAAAATTGGCTACTTAAATGTAAAAGTAGACCAATATATCCCAGCTCCATTAAGATGTTTCCATTACCAAAAATATGGACATCATAAAGAAGCCTGTAAAGGAATAAAAATATGTGGAAAATGCGGCAACAAAGAGCCTGACCACACCGAAGAAAAATGCATAAATGAGGTGAAATGCGCTAACTGCAAAGAAGATCACCCGGTCTTCTCTAAAATATGCAAAACATATAAAAAAGAAAGAGAAATTATAGAAGTAAAGTACAAAAAAAACACAACCTTTCTAGAAGCCAGAAAAATAGTTGAGACAACAAAAAAGACAACATAATGAAATACATGATCAATATAGGGAACTGAAAACAAACTGATTACATTAAACATTAAAGAATTGCCAGAATTTCAAAATAGCCTAAAAGAAAAATACTCAAATCTGGGAAACAAAATAGAAATAACAAATCCAAAACAAAGAAAATGATATTCCATCCACAACAGAACCATTAAAAAAATTATCACAGAACCCAACAAAACAACCACCAGAAATTAATAAAAACATAAGCAATGATAAAACAGCAAATAAAGAACGTTCCAGAAAAGAAGAAAACCAAACAATAGACACTCAAAATAGATTCCAAATTCTAGAAAAAATGGAAACCGAAAACACCGTAGATAAAAAAAAGAAACCAAACACGAGTAATGAAGAGGGAAAAAATGAACAAGAAGCCAAAAGAGCAACATCTCAAGCAAGATCCAGATCGATGTCCAGATCCAAACAAAAAAAAGGGAAAACCCAGCAAAACACTTCACCAAAGACACAAACTCCGACAAAAGATAAACCCTCTACTTCTACAGAGATGGAAATAGAGGAAAACCAAACAACCTCATGGATAGAAATAAAACACAACAAATTATCCAATGGAATTGTCGTGGAATAAGATCTAACTATAATGAACTTCTTATACTTATCTCACTCTTCAACCCATCCATTGTCTGCTTACAAGAAACCTTCCTACAAAACAATAATCATTTCAAAACACCAAACTATGAACATTACAACTATTTCCATAACACAGGCCTTCGTGCAAAGAAGGCACCTCAATTCTTGTAAGGAATAACATACTTCAAAGCAATTTCTCTGTCAAAACAAATCTCCAAGCAATTACAACTCAATTTACATTACACAAAACAATCACAATCTGTTCAATATACCTCCCTCCTCATGAACCAATAAATGAAAATGAACTAGAAAATTTAATAAAATAACTACCTTCACTATTCATTCTCCTAGGAGACTTTAATTGCTACAGTACGTTATGGGGATGTGAAGTCACAAACTCAAAAGGAAACAAAATTGAACAACTAATTAACAAAAATAACTTATGCTTTCTTAATCGAAAAAATCCCACATACTTAAATCCAACAAACAGATCAACTAGTGCCATTGATCTTACCATGTGTGATCCATCAAGCTTCTTGGATTATACATGGAGTACTTACGAAGAACCCTGTGGAAGTGATCACTTCCCTATTATAATCAATTACAGCAACTCCATCCAAAACCACATACCCAGGTGGAACACAAACAAAGCCAACTGGGCCGAATTTAAAGAAGTTTGTTCACTAAAATTAACAGAACATCAAATCCAAACAATACAAGAATTCACGGAAGTACTCATAACAATAGCCAAAAAATGCATACCCAAAAATTCTCCTCCTGGAAAAAAAAAACAAACCCTGGTTCAATCCAGAATGTAAAACGGCCATTAGACAGAGAATGGCAGCCTTAAAAAAATTAAAAAAAAAAAACAACCCACAACGAACAACTTAATAGAATACAAACACCAAAGAGCTAAAACTCGAAAAACAATTAAAGAATCCAAAAGATCCTGCTGGCAACAATTTGTCAACAAAATCAACATCACCACTAAACCCAAAACCGTCTGGGAAATGATTAGGAAAATAACTCGAAAATATCCAAATCAAACACCTTCTCACAAATAAACAGAAAATAACTGATAAAAAGATATTGCTAACAGACTACTAAAACCTTTGCCGGAAATTCGTCATCAAAACACTCCAAATACTTAAGAAACATGAAGAAAAGTACAAAATAAACTTTAACTCCAAAAACCAAGAGCCTTACAATGAAATCTTCTCACTCAATGAACTAGAAACCGCCATAGAAAAATCCCATAACTCAGCCGTAGGACCAGATGAAGTGCACTACAGCTTCCTTAAAGAAATTCCGCCCGAATCATTAAAACTCCTTCTCAAAATTTATAATAAAATATGGAAAACAAAAGATTTCCCAACTTCATGTAAAAATGCAACAATAATACCGAATTGGGAAAAAGATACATCAAACCCATAAAACTACAGACCAATAGCTCTCACAAGCTGCCTATGCAAAACGTTCAAAAGAATGATTAACTACCGTCTTATATGGTATCTAGATGACAACAAAATAATTTCTAAAATCCAGTGTGGATACCAAAAAAATCGAGGATGTATAGACCACATCACTAACCTTAAAATTACATCAGAGAAGCTTTTATCAATAAGGAACATGTAACATCCGTTTTTTTTTTCGATCTTGAGAAAGCATATGAAACTACCTGGAATCATGTATCATGAAAGATCTCTACAACATTGGCAGCATATTATCAACAACTATCTTTAACATAATCAATAACATTATAAAAGAACTCTCTCCTGATATACATAGCTCCTTATATGTAGATGACTGCTCAATCAGCTACAGATCTAAATACACTTGCACTATTGAAAGAAAACTACAACATAACATAAATAAAATTAATAAATGGACAACTAAAAATGGTTTCAAATTCTGCAAAACTAAAACAAAATGCATCCATTTCTGTAACCAACGCAAACTCCACCCTGACCCAACCTTACAGATTGAAGGCGAAAAAATTCCATTCGTAAATGAACACAAGCACCTGGGAATCGTTTTTGACAAAAAACTACATTTCATTCCACACATCAATCACATCAAAACCAAATGTAATAAAGCATTACAACTCCTACGAGTCATTGCCCATACAGATTGGAACTGACAAGAACACACTACTCAAACTATATAGAGCATTAATTAGATCAAAAATAGATTATGGTAGCTTCATATATCAATCCACCAGAAAGTCATATCTAAAAACCCTCAACACAATATGCCACTCCGGACTAAGATTAGCACTAGGAGCATTTCCAACCTCCCCTGTAGAAAGCCTGTATGCAGAAGCACATGAAACTCATCCAATGCTTAGAAATCAAAACCTTGGTCTAAAATACTACACAAAACTTACAGCCAACCCCACAAACCAAGCACACAATAGCACTTTAAATCCAAACTGTAAACACCTTTTCAACCAAAAAGAAAATGCAATCAAAACCTTTGGACTTAAAATAAAATCGATTTCCAAAGAAGCAAGTCTACCCATAACTAAAATTCATGAAACTGTCCTACTCAAAACCCCTCCCTGGAAAATCGTATCCCCTAACATCGACCTAAGTTTAAGTAAATATGAAAAGAAACATACTCATCTAATAACTTATCATGATGATCTCGATAAAATCAAAGAAAAGTATCCAGACCACACACACATCTATACGGATGGGTCTAAACAAAATAACGCAACAGCCAGTGCAGCAATACTCAATAAACCAATCAAAAAACAATCAAACCTCCCAAAAGAAACCTCAATCTTCAGTGCTGAAATACATGCTCTAATCCTAGCTCTCAAACTCGCCTCCAATAACAACAAAAAAAACAAATTTATAATCCTTTCAGACTCCCAATCTACTCTAAAAGCGATTAAAAATAAAAAGATGGACAACCCCCTAATCGCAAAATTACTCCAAAAATTAACTGAACTAAACAGTAACAAAGAAATCATTTTCTGCTGGATACCGAGCCATTCTGGTATTAAAGGTAAAGAATTAGCAGATTCAGCAGCAAAAAACGCCTTAAATCTTGCAATCAATGCAAATTTTAAAATTCCATACCTAGATCTAAAAAGATGTATTGACGCATATACAACAGAGAAATGGCAAACCTACTGGAATGAACATTCTAACAACAAACTTCACAAAATCATGCCAAAAATAAAAAAAACAAGAACAAAATACGAAACTAAACAGAAAAGAAGTCAAACTAACAAGAATAAAAAAAGGCCATACTCACTTAACCCACTCATATCTCCTAAAAAAGAAAGACAACCCATCTGTATACCTTGTCAAACACCACTCACAATCAAACACAAATTAATTGAATGTACTGATTTTGTAACAGTAAGAAATCGATTCTACAAAGAAAACAATATTAAAGAGTTATTTGATAAAAACAATCCCCACACCATACTCTCATATCTTAAAAAAATTGGCCTTTACAAAAAAATTTAAAAAGAACCCATTATACAACAGTCCTGGATATGACCTAAAACTATATCCGATGGTGAGGCCCCAGTTTGCGGGCCTTGGGGAGCATGGAGCCACCCTTTAATTGCCATTGCTCCCAGGTCCACTCTGACCCAGAGTGGTAGTACCTGTTAGGGTCCCAACCATGCGTTGAATAGAATCTGAATTAAAAAAACAAATATACTCCATTAAAAAATCGTTCCTCAAAATCACTAGATTTGGCATTAAATAACCTGAAAAAGGTTGATATGCCGTAAAACAAAAACAACCAATCAACCAACCAGATGTGGCAACAGTACTCCATCGTTGGCTGTACCTGGCTTTTATATAGGTAGAGAATTGCATCAGGAGAAGGCATGAAGCAAGGGTGTTTGTAGAAGGGTACGTTAGGCAAGGGTGCTAGTGGAAGGGTTGGGGAGCTTGAAACAAGGATGTTGGGGGAAAGGAACATGAGACAATGATTTTGGTTAAAGAGGTTGTGACGAAGGTATCAATGAGACCGGCTCCAGTAGTTCCATCACAATTTAAATAATGTTTGTAACTGCTACACTGCCTCTGCTAGATATAACCATTGCTATTTTTATTTGTTTGGGTATTTCTGCAAACCAACGGCATTCACCTTAGTTGGGTTGAACTGACTTCCTCCAAAAGAGGAAATGTCAAGAGAATACTTATTTCACAAGCGGTCCCCAGGCGCATATGTATCTCAGTTGGGAGAGATGACGACATTAGAGTTTAGCACTTTCTGTAGAGAAATGTTGATGTCCTCCTATATACAGTGCCTGGTATTCCCAAATGGTCACCCATCTGGTACTAACTAGGCTCAACGTTGCTTAACTTTGGTGATCTAGGGAGAATCAGTGTGTCAACAGTGCGCCAACTGTTCACAAAAGGAATGTAACAGGGGTATTTGTGGAGGGTGACGAGTGTATTTGTTGAAGGAGGAGAGATAAGCTAATTTGTGATGCAAAGAGGGGCAATGACTCAAGCATGGAAGCTGAAATTGCTACAAAACCTCCACTAGGTGTAACCATTGCTTTATTTTTTATTAGCTGACCGCTCGGCGTTGCCCGCTCGTGCAATATGCTTAAACACGATATTTTAATTTATGCAGATTGCATATGTGTTATTATAGAATCAATCTTCTATGGAACATTATATATTACGAGGACTAATTCGCAAAAAATAAATTTAAAAATAATAATGATTATGTTCATCAAATTCCGTCTGTGTTTGTTTACAATATCACGTTTGAGCTTGATGATAAATGCCCTGGAAAAGTCACTTCTGATTAATGTTTAGTTTTAAAATATGCAAACGAAGAAATGATTTGCAGCGATTTTAAGTGATGCCTCTTTTATCGTAATTTCAAGAAAAAATTAAAATAAAATGATGAAGTACACCCAGACTTGAACAGGGAGTCATTCAATCTGTACTCGAATGCTCTACCACTGAGCTATA
Organism: Euprymna scolopes; assembly: GCF_053919585.1. Taxonomy (NCBI): domain Eukaryota; kingdom Metazoa; phylum Mollusca; class Cephalopoda; order Sepiida; family Sepiolidae; genus Euprymna; species Euprymna scolopes. Next base: position 21,985,280 of record NC_136525.1, on the reverse strand, counting down.
TTTCCAGATGGCTATAAATCCTTTTTTTTTCTTTTTTTTTTTTTTTTAAGAAGAAATGATTTGCTGAGATTTTATTATACCTCATGGTCGGTGTAATGTAAAATATTCCTCTGTAAAAATTCTTCTTTTTTTTTATTTATAAGAGAGAAAAGATTATTTTTAAGATTGGATATTTTTGATTTTTCGATACTTATGATGAATTTCTCTACAAAATATATTTAAGAAAACTGTCAGACACATAAATTACTTTTGTGTGAAATTTGCAAAAGATAGGCTCAGCCATTTCGTAACTTATGAGGAAGAAACTCGCACACGCACGCACACACACACACACACACACACACACACACACACACACACACACACACACACAAAGTGACTTTTATATAATAGTAGATATAATTAAATTATAGGAGAAAACCCCCATGAATGTGGATTTGTTTTTATTAAGGTGTCACCACTTATCAAGGCCCAAAGGCCACTCTAGGATATGGACTGAATGAGGATCAGGTAGACAGTGAGACAACATTGATAATTAGGCAGAATTTGATTATTCTAGAGTGTGGTTCAAGAAGAATTTGTTTTCGTTAGACTTGAAAATGACGATGTTGAAGTCAGTTGGCAGTGTGCTCCACAGGCAGACAATTTTAGGAAAGTTGGTTCTAGCTAAACAAGATTTTGTTGTGATTGAGGCTCAGTTGAGCACCTACTACAATGAAAATAATAGATTAGCGAAAAACTATCGTCTCTTCTGTGAGAAAGGGGTAGTAGGCAAGAGAAAAGGGCATTACCCACTAGATTTCAAAGTCGGTTTTATAGTCCATTGAGGCAGAAAAGGTGCTCTGAGCAACACCTTGCAAGATGTGGTAACAGTACTCCATGTTAGGAAGTATTCGGCTTTTAAACCAGTAGAGGATTGTATTATATCCTCCTATTATTTTTAATGTTGGAGGATGAGCCTCCATACTGCTTTAGTTGCTTGGAGACGTGGATAGAAAGTACCAGTCAAGAATCCGTTCCTGACAATCAGCTCGGCAGGTACGCGGCCAATTCTTGGCCCCATACCTGTCAGACTGAGGTACACTGCCTGGGTATTACCTACAAGGGCCACCCTCCCAGGCCTTGACACCCAACTTTTGGGTTGGACAAGTTTATCGCTTGTTGCATGAGGCGCCCCTACCAGGGAATGCTGATGTGAATGGCTGGGCAATTTTTGCTAGACCAGAGTGCCGTGGACATTTCCACTTTCTGACCTTGTGTCACATCTTGTTGAGGTGGGCAGCAAGTTAATATCTACCTCAGTCAGATAGTAAACATCACCAGCTATCAACCAGATGGTTGTAGGTTCAATCCTGGTTTGGGGTGGGTGCTAGTCTCATTGCGATGAAGAGCTGTGCTACAGCAGAGCGGTTTGTCTGTGGATTACTGTATGTATATATAGAGCGAAGAGATGACAAGAGAGCAGGATATAAACGAGTTATATTTGAAAACCAGTTTTGCTTGTGTGTATTTTAGATGCAATGCTACAACAGTCGGAACTCGTGCTAATGGTTGTCAAGGGAACATTGGAGAGTTTTGATACTAATCAATACCATTCCTATACAAAACGAGTTGGTTTATTCGGCAATCATGAGAATAAGTCAGAAAGAAAAACAAATGCACATTTGTCAGAAAAGATATTTTATGTATCACAATTTGTGTGTGTGAGGGGTGGGGATAAGTGTGTGTGTGTGTGTGTGTGTATATATATATATATATATATATATATATATATATATATATATATATAATATGGATTTTAGCTATCATAGTTTTGCAATTGAGGATTTTATTGATTTGTTTTCAACATATCCTGGTGCACTATATATATATAAAGTGATGGGACGATTCCAATATTGTTCCCGATTCCGATATAATTACCGATTCCAATTCTTTATAAATCTCTAATTATTTCACTATAAGATAATTATTTCCCCTGATTTTCGTAAAGACGCATATTTAATATGCACAAATTTTCCTAAACGTCAAAATACACTTGTGGGAGATGATCTATCGATTTTAGTTTTACTGGTAATTTAAAATCAATAAATATTTATTATTTTATCATTATTACCAGCAATGTAAGGTTTTGGTTTAAACAAAATCAAATAAAACAAAAGACAATTAAAAGAATCGTTTTTGGCATCAGAAAATAGGCATCAATTTTTCTGGTACCAATTCCGATACCCCCAAATTTTCCGATTCCGATTAATCGTCCCAATATTAATAATATATATATTACTTTATTCAATTTAGGTAAACAAAATTACCATTAGTCACGACAATAAATCTACTGTTTCAGTCTAAAAACACTTCATCAGACGACAAAAGCATCCTCTGGTCTTAGTTAAAGCAAAACCTTTAAATTTTCATTAAAAAATCTTGTCTCAACTAAAACCAGAGGCTGTTTTCGTCGCCTGGTGAAGTCTTTTTAGACTGAAACAGTAGATTTATTGTCGCGGCTAATGGTAATTTTGTTTACCTAAATTGAATAAAGTAATATCTTGCTCTTTTTATTGAGCACTATCAGTAAGCTCATGAAATTTAATGGTTTTTACTTTTGGTTATTTTATACCTTGACAAATCTTCCGACTAACAATAATTGCCACTGCCTACACTGATGATTGTGTAAGCATGAAACACTAGTATCTGTAGGCATAAAAATAATCATTAATTTTATTTGAAAAACATAGTCACACACACACACACATACATACACAAAGGTTAGAAACTCATGTTTGTGCATGCGTTTTTAAGATTCAACATTGTAGTAAAGATTTTTGCATGACCATCTCTTCAAATAAAACATTTCCACATTTTTTTTTTTTTTTTCTAATTTTTGGATATTATTTGTCCACAAGATCACTCTTCCTTACGATACTATGTTCATGCCGCTACGATACGGATGATGAAAGTTTTTAGTAGACATACAAACACACACACACACACACACGTTTTCCCTTTATATTAGGTTTGTACGAAAAATAATGTCATTTTTTATCAGGTATATGTCAACCTAATATAATAGATGGACGTCAGGCACGGATGCAAACCCCATGATATTATTGTACCATGTTTGGCAGAACAGATACATTTTCTTCCTAATCCAAAGGTTAAAAGGTGTATTTTGGTTGGAGTTTCAGGTTTGACACAACAGCAACATCAGATGAAATTGTCTATGTTGTATCTTCGGTGATTGAACGATCTCATATTTAAAAGTGGAGGTGATGATAACACATGAAAATAAAATTAACTTGGTATATTAATATTAGTGAAAGGACGATTCCAGTATTTTTTTTTTTTTTGGTACTAACACAATTGTCAATTCTGTTCTAAATTCCTGATTCTGATACAAATACCAATTTTGATTCTTCTAAAAATGTGTAACAGCTGCAAATACAGACAACCACAGCAGCAACAGCTGCAGCAGTGACACTGCGGTTTACTAGTTTGAATCTCTTTGTTTTATAAGCTCAGTACTGATTGATACAAGCATTCAACTTCCCTTCTGGTTTGCTCAATCAGAGGTCATTCCTCAGGCGAGCTGAGCACATGACAATAAAAAGGGTTAAAAACACGGTAACTTCTTTCCTTTCCGGACATGGTACAGACAACAACTCCACTCCACATGGTTTGGACCAACCGCCTAAACTTTTCTCTGTAGGGGTGCAATAGAACTCTCCTGGCATTTTGGCCCTGGGTTCGGCCTCATCAATAGATGCAATTTTTTTTCTCCCCCCCCAAAGGAGTCACCATTTATCAAGGCATGGAGGCCACTCGATGATAAGGGTTAATGAGTGTACAGTGGTCAAGGGGAACATGTAATCGTTAGTAGTGGAAATGTAAAACTAATGCTGGCTTTATTTTCTAATAACTCAGGCAATGAACACCTCTATCCACTGTGCCACGAACCCCATAGCACAGTGGATAAAGACGTTGAGTCTCTATGGTTCCAAGTGAGCATTGTCTGAAGATAGCGGTTTCAATCCTACCCAATGACGATTTTGATATTAAAAAAAAAATTCCGATTTTTTCCAATTTTGATTAATTGATTAATTGTATCAACACTATTATATGGATTCCTTTCTTTTTTTTTTTACACAGGAGTTACCACTTATCAAGGCCCTGAGACCACTCGAGGATAAGGGTTATTGAGTGTACAGTAGTCAATGGTATAATATCCTAGTAGTCCTTATTAATGGAAATTTGGTAGATTGGATTACTTAAAGGGGCGGTTCATCAAGAATTTGTTTATGTTGGACTTGAAGACAACCAAGTTGTAGTCAGCTGGGAAGCAGACAAACGAAAGAGAGTTCCACAGGCGTGCTGTTCTAAGAAAGAATCTTTGTTCATGGAATCTACGTTTTGATTTAGGCACAGTTAAAGAGTGGGGAAAGTTATTGACAGTGGTTTCAGCTAGATGGGTATTTTTCGAGACAGATTGGCAAGGGGAGCACCAGAGACTGGAGCTCAGACGAGCACTTACTGTGGAAGTAACGGTAAAACAAAGACAGGCTCGCTATGTCCCTTCTGTGGGAAAGCGGTTGCAGGGAAGAGAAAAGAGCATCCCCCACTAAGTTACGATGTCTGTTTTTTCCAGATAATCTTTTTCTTAATATTCATCTATATATATATATATATATATATATATATATATATATATATAAAAGCGAAAATGTGTATTTGTGTGTGTGCATTTTTTCTGTATGCCCGGCAAAGACTTTTCCAGCTGCTTCTCGGCTTGCTCGCTCATTCTTATAACTTTTTATATGCTACCAAGATCATAATATCTAACAATTACAAAACAACATTGTAAATTTCTTTTATTTCGGCCACTTTTATCTTACAACAAAATTTGCGCTGTGAATTTGTTTTTTCTGTTCCTGCTGCTGCTATAGCGTGATATTTGACCTTGAAAACCACCTTCATTCTTAAATCCTTTTTTTTCAACTCTCTTTAGAGTCCCTGGCTTCGTGGCGTAATGCTATGTTATCAAACTATTAACTTCAAGGCTTTGGGTTCAGGCCTACCTCCCTCCCAAAATTTCTTTTGATGTTTTTTTTGTTTTGTTTGTTTTTTTTTAATATTTAAACAGGGTTATTACTTTTAGTTTCCAACCCCCCACCCCCCACCAACTGAAACTGAGTTATTTATGCCATTTTTTGCGTTCGCTGTTTTTTATTTATTTTTTTTTTCAGATTTTTTTAAGTAATTTTAACATCATTCGTTTGCATTGCATTCGTTTTTGTTTGTTTTACTTCGCTTATTATTTTGTTTTGATTTACTCTCCCAACACACCCACCTCTAAACACCCGGGCAACGCCGAGTACCTCTGCTAGTAATTATACAAAATATGGAAGCTCTGAATGCAATAATTAAGCAAGGAAAAATGATAGTGTTTTGTAAGCTATTAATGTTCTTCTTCCGATTGATATGTTGTTAAGTCGGCTGTAGCACTTCGACTGTAATGGTTGTCAGTTTCAAAGTATCTTTTCTATCACTAGTTGGTAGGCACAAAAGTATTTTCGTTTGTCCTTTTTTACACGATTCTTGGTACACATTCCAACGAGCCGAATTTCAAAGTCAAACTTCCCCCATATACCAAAATTAACGTTTATTTATATTGCTCGCTTTCAACTCCTTTGCATATTAGATTCGCCATTGTAGCATCCTAAATCTATTCACTGCCTTCAGACATGCATTTTGGAAAAAATAATCTGTTATATAAATCTCACCTGTCTGTTTAAATGTATGTATGTATATGTTTGTTGTCTCGCAAAAACTTTCAACAGAGGGGACAGATCCTGACAAGATTGATATCATTTTGAAACTCAACGTCTCAGACGACAAATATCGAAAAATTGGGCAAAAACATTAATTCCTTCACCCTCAACGGGGCAGTTTTCTACAAGAAGGCGTCGATTTTTTTTGCAAGCCACTTTTGCAAGTCATTCAGTTGGATTGACATTGCCTAATTTGAACACTTCAGGTCGCGTCATGGAGCATTGGTAAAACATCAGATTTTATTTCACTTTCTTTTCCTCAAGCCTGCCTCCCTACTACCACTTTTTTTAACACCTGCCTCCACCTGGCTGCCTACTTTTGTTTTGATTCCCTCCCTACACTATTACCATTTTTTTTTAACACCTCTCTCTACATGGGCTGCCAACTGTTGTTTTGATACCCCACCTCCACCCAAGGTTCCTTACTACCCACCTACACACACCCGGGCAATGCTGAGTACCCCCCCCCCCCGCTAGTGCTTCACTAAAACAATGATTTCGAAAATCCTTGCCGTTTTCATCACGTTTTGCAGTCAATGGCGGAATTTAAGTGGAGTTCGCTTTAAATGATTGCTATTATTATTGTCATCCATAGAAATGATCTTGTAAATAACCTTTAATTAATGTGAAATTAATGCTTTGATTCATTGAAGTTGGAGTGTGGGTAAGGGTGGGGTTTTGCCCCCCCCCCCCGCACCTTCCTCTCCCATTTTGTTGATCGGTATAACTCTAGTTTGTAAATGATAATCTAGTTAGAAAAATGGAATTTTTATCCAATTATTTCTTTTTTTTTTTTTTTTTTTTTTTTAGCTAATGACTTACCTCTTATCAAGGACAAAAGCCACTTGAGGATAAGGGTTAGTGAAATGGATCGTCTGTTGAATGATTAAAATTATTATGAAAGGATTGTGACGATAACATCCACTTCCAACATCATTTCATGAAGATATAGAAATAATATAACAAACGAGATCCACAAACTTTTAGTGGTTTATACTAGATCCTTTGTGGTTAGACGATCTGTCTAATATATATATATATATAAGTGAAATTGTCTGTGTGTATATCTGTCTGTGTGTGTGTACATTTACCTACCAAATTACTCGGTCAATTTTCAGTCTACAGATTCGAGATTTGACATAAGGGGTATTGAGATTTAGGAAAAAATTTTTAATCAATTTTCGGCCAGAAATTTGTCTGTCAAGGGGTCAAAGTTCAATGATTTAACCTTTGAAAACTCTATCAAACTCCTCCACCAATTTTTGGTCTAAACACTTGAAATTTTAGATGTAGGTTCCTTGGATATGGATCAAACTTTTTAACTTGATTTGAGCCCAAAATGTTAAGGGGTCAAAATTGAGGCTGCAGTGGATGGAGACTATGAATCTCTACGGTTTCGGAGGGGCATATTTTTTTTTTTTTATTACAGTTTCACCACAAACAAGGCATATTGCCACTTTGTTGTAGGGGGCTACTATCAGGGACATGGGTATCAGGGGTACTGTGTAGGGAGCTGGACAGCAAGATGTCGGTTCATGTTGCACTTGAACTTCTGCATGTCAGTACAGTTGGGGAAGACGGGACCTGGCAGGGAATTCCAAAGTCTAGCTGTCCTGGGGAAGAAACTACTGGAGTAGAAGGCTCTCTTACATCTAGAGATCTCTAGTGTGAAGGGGTGGGATTTAGCTGCTTGTCGGGTTTGTCAGGGCTATTTACGTCGAGGGGGCACAAGTGCTTGCAGTTAGTCAGAGCATTCACCGTTAAAGTACATGTAGAAAAGACAGAGGGATGCAACATTTCGTCGATAGGACAGGGGCTGAAGTTTAGATGACAGTTCAGGACCTATCAGATTGGCGACTCTCTTTTGAACCTTGTCTAGGAGCGAGAGACTAGTGGCAGATGCACCAGCCCAAATATGACAACAATACTCCATACATGGGCGAATGGTGGCCTTATAGAGGTATAGGATACTTTCGGGCATTAGTATCTTTCTAGCACGGTAGAGAGAGCCTACCTTCTTCGCAGCTGTCCTGACGATACTCTCAATGTAATTGTTCCAACTCATGTTTCCTGAGAGTGTTAGGCCGAGGAGTTTAAAGGATGTACTTTCAGATAAAGAGTCATTGGCCATTGCTATTGGTCGTAGAGAAGGTTTCTTGTAATTATTGAAGGAAGCAAGTTTAGTCTTTGCAGCATTGAATGTGACCATCTATTTTTGTCTCCATTCCACTACAGATCGGAGGTCATCCTCTAGTGCTTCTGCCATTTCTTTAGATATGTGTTCATTTGTTTTCCTGTCGTGTCTGTTATAGAGTGTGGTGTCGTCAGCATATATACCCATCTCACAGGCAATTTTGTCAGGGAGGTCATTTATGAATATTAGGAATAACTGAGGTCCCAGGATAGACCCCTGAGGCACTCACGCATTTATATTGTATTGTTTAGATGTACGACCGTCGAGGAAAACCTGGATTTTCTCTTATCTAAGAAAGATTTAATTATGTCATGTATTCTTCCAGTGATACCATATGATCTGATTTTCCTGAGAAGACCTTCATGCCATACCCTGTCAAAAGCCTTAGATATATCTAGAGCTACCGCTCTACCCTCCCCCACTTTATCGAGTTGACTGGTATATACGTTCTGAGATTACAGTTAGGATGTCTGCTGTTGAATGGGCTTGTCTAAATCCATATTGTTTGTCAGTCAGAAGTTTAGAATCTGTAAGGTGATGGACTAGAGCTTGGTTAATTATTGTCTCAAATATATTGTCTGAATATAGCGGTTGCACTCCTACCCAAAACTGGCAAGAGGTGTAGTTGGCCAAAAACGTGGTGGGACGACAACAACTATGGAAGACAGTAATTGCTGAGGATGCAGTTAGGAGATTCTGAGTTCCTATCCCGTCGCGGTAAAACACCTGACAAAGGCCAGAGGAATAGTTGGCCGAAACGTTGTGAAACAACAATTAAAAGATAAGGATAATAGTCTGCAATAATTAAATGAATAAAGTATTAATGATTGTATCAGAATTGGGAAAATATTGGAATCGTCCCAACAGTAATATATATATATATATATTAGTGTTGGGATGATTAATCAGAATCAAGAATCGAAAAAATCGTAACTTTCTCGGAATCTGAAAAATTTGTGCCTATTTTCCGATGCCAAAATGATTGCTCTGTCTATAAAGGTGAAAATGTCTGTACATTTCCCTACCAAATAACTCTGTCAATTTTAGGTCTAGGGACTCAAGATTTGACATAAGGCATATTGAGATTTGGGAAAATCTTTTTAATTGGTTTTCGGCCAGAAATTTAGCTATCAAGGGGTCAAAGTTCAACGATTAAACCTTTGATAACTCTACCAAACACCTCCGCCAATTTTGGGTCTAAACACTTTAAATTTTAGATGTAGGTAACTTGGACATGGGTAAAACTTTGCAGTTTGATTTGAGACCAAAATAATAAATGTTGAGGGGTCAAAATTATAGTCAAAATTTTTTAAAAAATTGACCTGTGGTCTCTAAGAAATTACTCAGACAAATTTGGGTCTAAACATTTGAAATCTTACATAAAGTGTATTCAACACGTAGGGAAAGTTATGAGCAGTAGAAAGGGCCTGAGCAAAGCTGGACTGAACTGCTAGTCTTAAACTTCCAGTAAAACAAAAATCTATAAATCTTCCCCCCACCCCCTCAAAAGTGTGTTTTTACGTTTGAGAAAATATATGCACATTTAAGATGTGCTCTTACAGTAGTTTGGACAAAATGCGTATTTTATAGTTAAATATTTAGGGATTTATAAAGAACCGGTAGTTGTATTGGAATCGAGAATTTACTACGGAATCGGTAATTGTATTGGAATCGGGGGGGGGGTAATGGAATCGTCCCATCACTAATATATATATATATATATATATATCCCTTGAGCCTTGGAGAATAACCTCCCATTACATGCGCACAAGTTTCCTCCCCTATATATGCATTATTGGTCCATTTTTAGGGAAGTAATTTAATCCTGCACTGTTCCTCTCTGTGGATTTGGTTTTTCTCTTGTCATCTGCAACAATGGTTGTTCCATATTTTTTTCATAGGTTTCTTTCCTCTGTTCTTCATATGGTTGGATTAAATCAAATCAATAGTTTCTATGTTTACTTACTACTGCCGCATTTTACTTATGCTGTTGTGCATCTGTGCAGCATGTTTTTGCTCATCAAAAATCTACGTCTAATATAAGTGGCGTACTCTCTGTTTGTATGTCCGTCCGTGTTTTGAATTTTTGGTAAACGAATATTACAACTTCTTTCAGAAATGAAAAATATTGCATTAATACTAAACTAGCGGGACTTATGAAAATTCCACAGCGGTATCTTTTTATCTGAAATATATTACTGCTGGGCATTCTGTGGACATTCAGCATGATATTATTGTAGCCCTTTTGTTAAAACTGTAAATCTATTCATCTAAGTAATCTGGTTAATGTAGTGTCAGAATATATCTGGTTATAACGGTTTATATCCAATATCCTTATAGGAGTGTGTGACATTTTTCCATTGTATGGATGCCTAGCACGAACAGAAACCCCACAATATCATACCACCTTTAGACAGAACAGATACTACCCTTGGATCATAGCCAGAAAAACCAAGAAGGTATATTTTAGTTTCACGTACGACCCAAAAGCAACATCATTTTTTTATTTAAATATTTATTTTGACACTGTGTCTTTGGTGATCGGGAGATCCTATTTATTAACAAGGAGGATAGAAGGTGATAACATACTACAAACATAAAATTTGCATCTCTATCTACTAATTTAATGTCCATAGTATGTTATAATCTTCTATCCTCTTTTTAATAAATAGGATCTCCCGATTGAATAATTTATAATCTGAAAACTATGACACACAAACGTACATACATACGTACGTACGTTAAATGTACTACCGTTATCTATATTAATATAGATAATAAATCTAAATGTATAAATGATAATTCTTCTATAACTTCAAAACAGTTCACACTTATACTGTACTAGCGGGGGTGCTCGGCGTTGCCCAGGTGTTTGGAGGTGTGTGTGTTGGGGGGGGGTAGATAAAAACAAAAACCCTGGTGTTTGGAGGTATAAAAGAAAAAAAAAAAGTTTTGGTAGGAAGGTAGGCTCGAACCCGAAGCCTTGACGCGAAGGTGGAAAAGAAGGGGGGGGGGGAAACGTGACATCTAACAGTCACGAGGGGAGAGGAAGTGAAAACTGTCTTAATTTAACGTTTATAAAGTGAAATTGACAGGTGCGAGAATTTAATAAGGTCAAACATCACGCGACTTCAGTTTGGTGCTGCAATCCAGTTTCTGCGTATTTGTTTGTTTCCCATGACAAATGAATAGCAATTGTCTGATATGACGGGTTTTTTTCCCCAGTATTGATCAAACCTTATTTGCTTTCGGGACGTCTAAGGCCGAGAACACAAATTTGTTTTCACAGTTTCGCTTTATACTGAAAAGCGAAACAAAGATGTGGCGATTGAAAAAAAAAAAAAAAAAAATCTTGAAAATAGCGCGTAAAAGTCGGGCAAATTAAAGATAGACGCGACCCCCGTTCATAACTCATAGGTATTATGATTTAGACAGTATATAAAAAGTTTTGAGAAGGAGCGACCCGACCGAGCGTGCCCCCCCCCCAAAAAAAAAGCCTTTGCTGGACATACACAAAAAGTGCACACATACACACACATTTTCGCTTTTATATATAGATAGAAGATATATATATATATATATATATATATATATATATATACCTATTCTCAAGCTCTCTCAGATTAAACTTAATACGGCTAATTTGCATATGTATTTTTCTAACAGTTTTTACTGTGCTGATGTTGTAAAGAAAAAATCCAGGCCTGGAGGATCTAGTCCACTTATAATATAAGCGCCACTTTGTATGTCTGTCCGTATTTTGATTTTTTTTTTTTAAGGGAGATAATTACACGAAAACTTCCGGCATCAAATGGCATTGATATTGAGAACAATATTGATATTTGAAAAATAGATTTATTTCTGAAAAATTCTAATGATTGAAAATAAAATTAGGCACAAGGCTATTCCAAAGTAACGGGAGGAAGGAGGTCTATGGTCATCCGTGTCACTATACCTAAGACTTATTACCACATTTACAACAGGGGTCGTCCTACTTCAAATTTCCAAATCGATTTTTTTTAATCATTATATAGAATATGCAAATAGTCTTTTATTAAACAATAATTTCATTTTAGCCTAGAATGGGGAAAAACAAAAAGTAAAAAAAAAAAAAAAAAAATGAAATATTTATTTGCACAAAATATAAAATTACATTATGAACAAATTAGCCACACGGCCATTCAAAAGTGTGGCGATAATGGGTGACATTTGTCATTCTTGGTCTCAAATACTTAAAATTATTTATCCTACTCATAACTAGAAATAACTCGCTGACCACAATACCATATTCACTCCAGGGGTTTTCCTACTTAAGATAAACCCGAATAAAAAAAAATAATTAAAAAAATAAAAAAACTTTAATCTTAGCCAAAAGGCCAAAGAAAAAAGATTTGTCATTAGGAAGTTTTAAATGAAGGGAAAAAAATCTATAAATATATATATAGTGTGTCAATGTATAGTTTTTAAAAATAATTTTCCTTTTAATTTATTCGTATCAATAAGGTTGTGGTGTCTCCGTTCGCACTTGACATTTATAAAAAGGAAATACGTTTTAATTTCAACTCTCTAAGCCCGGAAGTTCTTGTACTCAAAATATAAAGGACATTTTCCGTGTGTGTCTGTCAATTTTTTTATGATTATGTAATACATACATTGCAGAATTTGTCTCCTTTTGGAAAATTACAGATGTTAACTATTTTTTTTTTTATTATTATTATTTAAATTTTAAATAAAGCAGATGCTATGACCAGAAACTAAAACCAAAACCTTCAGATTTTCTTTCTATTGTTCTACAAACCGAACTATTTAGATTCTCTAATAAATTGAGCTTAAAACATTACTTGAAAAATAATTATAACTTTGACATGATGTCATAGATTTATGTTTCAAAATATATTCATAAATATATATATATATATATATATATATATATATATATATATATATATATATATATATATATAGTGCATCAACATATAGTTTTTAAATAATTTTTATAAGGATTATATAATTTTAAAATTACTCTTTAGATTACAAGTAAATTTACCAGTCTAGCAAAATATATGACCAGAGGGAGCATATTTTAGCCAGTACATGATATAAAGGCAGTTGTGTGGGTGTTCCGCTAAAGGTAAAAAGCTACAAAATAAACTACCACAAAGTTTGTATCTTTTTAATCGGCAATGTGCTAGATGAAAAATTTTAAATGAAAAAAAAATCACACTGGCTTGGCTGAATAGAAGTGATGCTAACTTTATTTTCTTGTTAACTATGCTGCACAATCGCCCTTTTGTCTTTGGTAAGCAAAATTCCAAAGGCACTTTAATTTTATTTTATCAGGAGACATAATATATTGGACGTCTTACAGTGATTTTTAAACATCACTGACAATATTAATGTAAATTGAAACTAGCTGTGCAGTGCTGTCTAGTGTATTTATTTGCTTTTTTTGGGCTTTTGTTTTTTTTATTTTTTATTTTTTTAACTATACCGTTTATTTTTATTTTTATTTTCCTAAATATTGTTTGTTTCAATGAAAGGGAAGGAACTCTTTATAGACGAATACTGAGTTACATCCTTTTTTTTTTTCTATCGATGTCACATGATTAAATTCAACCAATCAGATATCTTCCTTCATAAATGGAGGTCAAATGAAGCTGGTGTCAAACCTTTTTAAAGCATTTTACTGCTCGATGATGCCTTCGTTCAGTCTCAAAAGACAAAGGACACCCCCTGTAGGGGCAGCTGCACGTGTAATTGTGTGGCAAGGGTTGCGCAATCTCCAACCACACCTTTCCGTCCTGAATCGGCACTGCTCGAGTTCAGTGGCAAGAAGTTCAGGATGACTGGAAACAATGCCGAGATAAGCGGTGAGCACAGACACCACCTTAAAGTGCCAAATGGTCACCCATCTGGTACTGGCTAGACTCATCATTGCTTAACTTCGGTGATCTGATGGGAACCGGTGTATCAAACGTGATTATTTTACTGCTATGTGATAGACAACACCCTATCTGGAATTGTAATGGCATTACCCAATGTGGATTCAGCTGGCCCCAAATGAGTTCATCTCATCCCATGTTCACTCACACCAATTGGCAGCTGAGTTCTTGGTGTGATCATGTCTTGTGCGTTTACTGCACCCCATAATTGTCTTATATGTTGTGTTCAGGCCAAAGTTGTTCATCGATGCATGGAGTCAATGTGTCAATGAAGAGTTGTCATACCAGGCAAAATCAAAAGTCCAGTTTATAAACAAGCAATAAATGTTTATTATTTTTTAAGATTACAAGTTGTAATTGTTTACCATGTTGAATGACAGATTTGCAGCATCAGATCCTTGCCTTACTAGATTAAAATATATAAGACTCATGACAAGAGGCTTCGAGGGACTCACCTTCCCAGAGAGACACAGCAGCCAAACTACATGGTAGTTCTCACCAAAACAAACTTCCTTTTCTAAAATGTTCTACTTCAAGTCTCACTTTTGCTTCCCCCCCCCCCACACACTCCTGTTTTGTTTTTTTACAATCAAATCTTGAGAGTCTATTCTATTCTACTATTTAATCCATAATAAAAGAGAGGCTAGATCGATACCAATGAAAGTGATACAGTAGAGCTAACACAATTCAAAACCGGTACATGAAACCCATCATCATCATCACCAGCATATTCAGTTTAACGTTCGTTTTGTGAACATGCCTCATACATTCACTACATCATTCTACATGTTGGGCCAAAGTTGTTGCTAACATTGATGTTTTTTGTTTTTCTACTTCCTTTTGCAAAACTTAATTATGTTCTGCAAAACCAAAAATAAAAACAACAACGCACCTTTTCCCCCTTTTCCTTCTTCCTGTTTCCCTTTTCTCTTTCTATCTCCCCCACTTCCTGACTAAAGATGGATTAAAAAGCGCCACCTACATGCACACGGCAGTTAACTGACGTGATTGTAAACATCTGTCAACAAGAAGCCATCATTATATATATATATATATATATATATATATATATATGTGTTTGGAGGTACAGGATTTATATATAGTTTTAAATAAAATAGGCGGAAGTTTCTCAAGAGCTCTTTCGGCTATCATCTCATCAGGAGAAAATCGATAGCGTAAAAAATATTATGTTGAAACTTTAAAGAGTTCTAATGGGGAACTATTGAATGTTCCAAAAGTACGGGGACAACTAAAATTAAGTTTATTAACGTTTAAAAAACGATTAAAATATTGGCACAACGAGGGGGGGAAAAAACAGAAGAAAAGATTCAAATTTCCCCAAAGAGAAACAATGCGTTGGATGTTTCCTTTTGCCGGCACAAAGGTTTACGCACCGCAATAGAGACAGACTCCAAAATCTTTAAATGGTTTCTGGAGTCCGCTCTATGTAGCACCTCGAACCAATCTATTTTATATCTATCGGCACAGCACGGGTTGTCAACCAAATGCTGGCCGATAGCAGAGTCCAAGGCTGCAGAAGGAGGGAGACTGCCAGACCTCATCCTCCCTTGTCTGATCTTCGATGGAACATGCTGGTTTATATATCCTTGCATCTTTTGACTCGTATAAACCAGCATGTTCCATCGAAGATCAGTTGTGCCAATATTTTAATCGATTTTCTCCTGATGAGATGATAGCCGAAAGAGCTCTTGAGAACCTTCCGCCTATTTTATTTAAAACTATATATATATATATATATATATATATATATAAGTGAACCTGTCTGTCTGTCTGTCTGTGTACATTTCCCTATGCAATAACTGTTAATTTTCAGTCTACAGACTTGAAATTTGATATACAGGGTACTAAGATTTGGGAAAATCTTTGTGATCGGTTTTCGGCCAGAAATTTGGCTGTTAAGGGGTCAAAGTTCAACGATTTGGCCTTTGAGAACTCTACCAAACCCCTCTGCCAATTTTCGGTCTCAACACTTGATATTTTAGATATAGGTTCCTTGGATATAGATATAACTTAATAACTTGATTTGAGCCCAAAACAATGAATGTTCAGAGGTCATAATAGAGGTCAAAGTTTAAAAAAAATTGACTGCTTTTTTTTTTTTTTTTTTTTTCTCAACATACACCTCCAAACACCCGGACAACGCCAGGCTGAAATGCTAGTGTGTGTGTGTGTGTGTGTGTATATATATATATATATATATGTGTGTGTGCGCACTTTAATAGCATTTATTTGATGTGCCATGTTACTCCAACGGTGCTTCACTTTTCCTCAGTTATACAAAAACCAAACCAAAAGAAAACAAAACTCCTATAGGCTGCTAATGATCTTTTTGGGTATTGATTATTTTATTATTGTAACTGCCATTGGTACTGTTACGATTTAGCGGCAGTGAGCTGTTCAGATTACGATCATCGTCAGTTTTTTTGTTTTGTTTTTTTACCCTGCCAACTCGAAGATTTATTGTATATTTTTTTAATGTCCTTATTTACCCGCACACAAAAGTCAGTTTAATGTGAGGTCGGATATACCACGTTCACTTCCAAAAGGCACTCTGGGTGAGACCTAAACTTAAATTGTTCCACTTGTGAACGATATCTACTTCTTTGTCTGAAAACAGAACAGATACCACACTTTGAATTATTTATTCTGTAATAAAATATTGATTTCATTTATAAATCAGGCACAAGGCTATAAAAAATGTGGAATGTCAATGGTTGTCCTCTATGTCCTAGTATAACTTGACACTACAGCTTTATTTTAAAACATTAAAAAATCAATTCAGGTAACTTGATTATGTAGTAGAGTTGACATCTATTCAATGTAATCATCTTCAGCCTCAATCACCACCTAGATGTGGATCTGGAACTGGGAGCATGCCTTTTCCACAAACTATTCGGCGGATGGTGATGATCAGGCTGGCTTTGGTGTTGTGGGAGGTCATGTTCTTGACATATGCCCAAACGAAGTAGTCTAGTGAGTTTAGGTCAGGGGATGAGATGCGCAGTGAAAGAAGGATACTGTATATAAATATACACATCTTATGTTCTTTTACATGGCTTGTTGAACTTCAAAATCTTTTGCCAATAAATTTGATTTAATTTGATATATGGTTTCAGCATAAAATGATTGACTGAACAATGAATGACATATTATGAAATCGAACAATCAATCGATCAATCATTTTTGAAATCAGATATTCCAGTGTATTTTGCATGCTTATTAAAATTGAAGTGCTTGCATATTTGGTTTGATTTTATTATTGATTTTTTTTTTCCATTCCGTGCACTTTGATCTTTTCAAAAGAAGTCAAGGAATCTAATATTTTGGATTTAATGAGCAAAATATTTTGCATTTCTTTATTTTATTAACTGTTTGATAGCTTAATGGTTAGAGTATTGAATACTGATAAAAAGAGGATCTTTGATAAGATAGATAAATCTCCCCCACTTCATAATTTTTTTCTCATTTCAGTGCTTTTAAGGAATACGTATCCAGAGATTTGTAGTTGTGATGAAAGACAAAAATGAATCAAGTTCTTACTTTTACAGAAGTCTATATATATATATATATATATATATATAAAAGCAAAATGTGTGTGTGCATTTTCTCTGTATGTCCGCCAAAGGCTTTTTTCCGGCTGCTTCTCGGCTTGCTCGCTCATTCTTATAACTTTTTATATGCTACCTAAATTATAATATTTACAAATTACGAAAGAGGGTGGTGTGTATCTTTTTTTTGGGCAACTTTTACACACTATTTTCGCGATATTTTTTACTCTCCACGTGTTTCTTTGGCTTTGGCGTATATAAGCGAAACGGTTTGGGTTCAAGCCTACCTACCACCAAAACTTTTTTTTTCTTTTACGCCTCCAAACGCCGGGTACCCCCCGCTAGTCTAGTATATAAAAGGGCAAAATGGGCGCAAACATTTGTGTATGTCCACAAAAGACCTTTTGCGTGAGGGTTCTTGCGTTGGTTAGATTCCAGAAGTTTTCTTGTACTTCCTAGATCGTAATATCTCAGATTCGCAAATGGGCATCGTCTCTATCTTTTTTTGATCGTTTTAAAAAATTCCCTCGTTTTGAATGTTTGTCTTTTTCATATAAACTAGTGGGGGGTACCCGGCGATGCCCGGCATCTTGAAGTAAATCAAAACTCCAGGGGGGGGGGGTTATATAATAAAAAATGTTTTGGTAGGTAAGTATGAGAATTGAACCCGTGAGTTGGAAATTAATGTGTGAAATAAAAAACGGGTAACGTTACCCATTAGGCCACCGCGACATACAACATACACTTTGAATGTATTTATTGAACCATAAAAACAGGCAATAAAAGTTAACTCTACTGCTTACATTTGACCTAATTAAGAAGGTCAAATAGAAGTCTTTTTTTGTTTACCCAAATTTTACTGTTTTTTCCCCCAACAGATGTTGGAGAGAGGTAAACCAGCTCCCAATTGTCCAGATTGAATAGCAATTGTCTGATGTACAACATTGATCAAAGCTGATTGCTTCTGGACATTTCCCGGCGCAATGCCGAGAACTCATTAACTTTAAATTAGTTTCGCTTTTTATACGAAAAAGCCTCATCAACACGCGAGAAACCAAAATAGAAATAATTTTGTAAAAGTAGACGTAAATAAATCTAGATGCGACGCGCTTTCCCAAATCGTACATATTATTATTTAGGACCCATATAAACAGTTGTAAGCGATCACAACGACCCCGGAACCATGTACGAGAAAAGCCTTTTGAAGACATACACGAAATGGTCACACACATTTTGCCTTTTATATATATAGATAAAGCGAAACTAATTGAACGCAACTGCCAGTGCCTGGCCTTCCGGACGGGTAGTATCTATTCTGTAATTGGTCCTTGTAGGGGAAACCCTTCATACTGAGACAATTACTATTTATTTGGATTCTGTCAGAGTGCCCCTTTTTTGGGGGAGCTGGTTTTCTCTAACATTATAAACGACTTTGTGTCTAATTTGCTTTCATGGGAAAGCCAATAAATACCATGGCAGAAAGCAGAAAGATTAACTGGCTCTCAGCCAGATTTAAAAGAAACTTTCATTTCTGCGCAGACTCCCATGATTCTTAAGTTAATTACCAACTCATTGAATTCACTATTCTCTTTGGCCTAATGGTTAGCAAGGAAGACTAATTACCCTACGTTTTTTAGTTCGATCCCACCTCTCTCTTTTTTTTAAATTTTTTTATTTCGTCCATGTGCCAATATCCTCCACCTGGGCAAAAGTTAATTACCAATTCAAATTCACTAGTTTCTTGTTTTCATATTCTTTTCCTCCTTCGTTGTACGGGTTCGAGCCTGCCTGCTTACTACCATTTTTTTTCTTGTACGCAACACACACCTCCAAACACCTGGGCAACGCCGGGCACCCCCGCTAGTCTATATATATATAAAAGGCAAAGAGTGTGTGTGTGTTGTATATCTTGCAAAAACTTTCAACACAGGTGACGGATCCTGACCATTTCCGTTTTATTTTAAACCTTAGTCCTTCGGACAACAAATATAAAAAAATTGGCCAAAAACATTCATTCCTTCACCCTCAACTCGGCAATTTTGTACAAGGAGTTGTCGTTGGTTGCATCGACATTTTTGCAAAATCATCGTCTCCTTTCGATTGACTATGTTTAGTTTCAACGCTCTCTACTTCCACTCCCGCGATGGAGACATCGACTATGACGTTACTTTTTTTTTCACTTTCTTTCCCTCTTCCGCGTTACGGGTTCGAGCCTGCCTGCTAACTACTACTATTTTTTTTTTTTTGCTTTTATTTGGTTACCCTTAACCCCCACACACCTGGACAACGCCAAGGACCCCCAGTTTTTATTTTTTTTCTTGCGCTCGCACAATACTCGCTGCCATTTTCATTTTTTTAGAGGGGTTGGTTATTTATTTTTGTTATCTTTATAACCTTTCCACACCCGGGCAACGCCGGGTACTCCCGCTAGTCTACAAATAAAAACAACTGTTATTTATTAATTTACTAGCATGCCTCCCAGCGTTGCCTGGTCGTAAAATACACATAAATATTATATTTTAAATAATACAGATTTCTTATTTATTATAAACAGAAATACTGCAGGTATTAAATGTAACGTAAAATTCCTTTAAAAAAAAAAAATGAAGTAAAAAAAGGGGGGGGGAAGAAACTTAGACATGTGCATTCGAGTTTTATGTTTTTTCTAAACAGTTAACTTCCAAGATATATTAGCAAGATGCCCAGCATTGCCCGGTTGTAAAGTACACATAAATATTATATTTTAAATAATGCAGAATTCTTATTTATTATAAACAGAAATACTGCAGGTATTAAATGTAACATTAAATTCCTTTAAAAAGAATGAAAAAAAAATAAAAATGAAGTAAAAAAAATAAAAATGAAGTAAAAAAATAAAAATGAAGTAAAAAAAAAAAATAAAAATGAAGTAAAAAAATAAAAATGAAGTAAAAAAAAAAATAAAAATGAAGTAAAAAAAATAAAAATGAAGTAAAAAAAAAAATTAAGTAAAAAAAAAAAATTAAGTAAAAAAAAAATTAAGTAAAAAAAAGACATTAAAGAAACTGAGACATACAAATGCATGCGAGTATTATGTTTTTTCTAAACAGTTCACTTCTTGTAAGTAAAAAAAAAAAAAATACTTGAGCTGAGATCAAAACAAAAACCTTAAAACAGTGAGTCAAGTACGATAAGCATTAGGCCAGCTTGATATGATCTCTAAAAAGTGTTTTCAAACCTACTTATTCTTAACATAAGTAATCTGTCATGTGGACGATTCATGCATGCGCATTCGTGAAACAGTTGACAAACAGATAAAAATCCGATGAACACCCCCCCCCACGTACCACTTTTTCAATTTTGACTCCTTAGCACCCCTTATCTCCAGATGAAAACTAATTAAAAAAAAAAAGTTTTCCACGTGTCTGAATACCCTATATACCAAATCTCAAGTCTGTAGATTAAAAATTCGTTGAGTATACAGGTTGAGAAATTTCCTCACACACATTCTCACTTTTATAAATATATATTTATTTTATTTTATTTTTTGCCAGACAACTATTATAAATATTAGAAAAAAACAACTTTTATATATCCTCATTATTTTTTAAACTTCTTATTTGCATTTTTTAGATACCTTTTCATTTACCGTGGATTGTTGCGAGTTTGTTTCTGCTTTATCGTTATTTTCATGCCAGGTGCTCGGCTGAGCTCCATTCTATGGTCCCCCCTCGCCAAACTTTCACAAGAAACACCCGTCTAGCAGAAAACACTATCACTAGTTTCCCCTACTCTTTATCTGTGCCTAAACCTAAGCGTAGATTCCATGAGCAAAGCTTCTTTCTTAGAACTGCACGCCTATGGAATTGTCTTCCGTTTTTCTGCTTTCCAGCTGACTACAATATGATTGTCTTCAAGTCTAACGTAAACAAGTTTTTGATGAGCCGTTCCATATAAGTTAACAAATTTACCGAATCTCCATTACTAACGGTTACTATATTGTCCAATTTCTACTGTACACTCTTTAACCCTTATCTTCGAGTGGCCTCTTGGCCTTGATAAGTGGTGATGCCTATGTAAAAAAAAAGGTTAGGGTCAAAAGCTACAAAGCCACCATTCGTCCATGCAGGAAGTATTGTTGTCACATCGGGGTTGATGCATCTACCACTAGTCTTTCGCTCTTAGAGCCAAGCTCTAACCCCTGTCCCATTGCTACAATGTTGTATCCCACATTGTCAACCAAACTCCAATTGCTGTCTCATCACTGCATTCATGTCCCTGTTTTATAAGTACTTTAATAAAATGTGCTCCGACCAACTCCTAGCACTGGTGCTCCCTGGACATAATTACCCCTGACTAACCTGACAAGCTTTAAAATTTCACGTTTTCATTGTAGAGGTTCTCCGATGCTGGAGAGCCTTCTACTTTGAAAATTTTTTTTCCTTCAAACTCCTAGACTCTGGAATTCCCTCCCTGTATTCTGCTTCCCAGACTGTACTAACATGCAGAAATTTAAGTGAACAGACATCTCGCTGCTAAACTTCCTACTTCCTATAGACACGGTTGTTAATTGACAGTATTCCCTCATGTCTCACTGGCAATTTGTCTTGTTTGGGTTGAATACGAGTAAAAAAAAAAATTTTTAATTGTGATAAGGTAGATAAATATTTTTTACAAAAAATATACTATTATGTCGGTACTTTTTACAAGCTCTACATTGCGAGTGAAACAGACTCATTTATGAGTGATTTTTCAAAATGGCGACTAGAAATAATGAAAGCTTATCCTTTGGCGATTGTATTTCTTTCACTGACAATCTTTCAAAGCTCACTACTGAGTGAAAAATATCTTTTCAACTTTTTTTTTTTTTTTTTTTTAAATAAAATGACCAAAGTTAAAGTTAATAAAAGTTTAATAGAACAGTATACATTTTCTTTTTTTAACGAAGTCTGTTTAAAAAACATCTGAAGAAATTAGAATGTTTATACCTTCAAGTATCAACATAAAATTTGTTGTATATTTAGAATTACACTTATTAAAAAAACTATTTAAAAAATCTTTATGTATATACTCGTCACAGAACGAAGATGTCATATTCTAAAAATCATGTGGGTTTGGCTAGTCACTTTTCTATTTGGCTAGTAAACGAAAATATTTAGTTGTCAAAGGTCAGCTAAAGATAAATTTGTTCGTAGAGCCCTGTTTTTACGAATAGATATCCACAGATTTGGAGTCATGATGTAAGCAGTTCTGATTACAAACAGATATTCAAATATTGTTTTTTTGCCAGACGGCTATTTTTCAATCAATTAGAAAAATCAAGTTTTAAATTGTATATAAAATTCGCAAGTTCAGCAAAAAGTTTCTTGAGTTCAATAAAAAACACCTGAAAATTGTTGGAGGTTACATCAGCCAAAACGTTGTGAGAATAACACTCAAGATGAGATCGGTAGTTCAAATAATCCAAATAGTACAAATTATCAATTTTCGTCTAAAAAAAATTCAAACACAAACTGGTCTCAGGTATGACCTTAGTAGACATCCCTTGGTAAGGTTCCATTTGGAGACTTTGGGGAATGTGGTTTTGCCTCTTAGTGACCATTGCCTCTCAAGTCCACTTTGGCCTGGAGTGGTAATATCTGTAAGATCTCTTGCTACCAGATTAGCCTGTCTGAAGATACTGGCTTCCTGACCCCAAAATCTACCAAACATTGATGTTGTTTTTTTTACCCTTTGCAAATCATGTTCTGCACAGTCAAAAACAATTTTCTTTTACAAAACAATCAAACCAAACATTATGAATAAATATTTGAAGATATAAAGAACTTTGAAGCATGACAACTTTTTTTCTAAAATTACTGAATTCAGTATTAAATAACCCCAAAATATGCCGTAAAACAACCAACCAACCAAATAATCCAAAATGGTCAATGTTCATTTCAAAAATCTAGAAACATAAAGTATATTTGCTTTTATTATAGATTTTTTTCGTCCTTATGTTTGACCTTTTTTGGTAAAGCGTTTCTGCTATTCTTCAAATCGAGGAAGCTAATATATCTGAATTGTAATGAGTCAAACAATTTTCAGTGCTGTTTGTTTTATTAGAATTAGAGTAGCTTAATGGTTAGAGCAATGGACACTAATAAGAAAAATATCTTCAATAAGCTAGATAAGCCACTCCCCCCTCCCCACCTCATAATAATAATATTTCTCATTTTGAGTCATGGAAAAAAATTGGCGTTTTTCTTCCTCAGATCTTTTGCCAATCAAATTATTTTTAATCATACATCCAAAAAATAAAACAATAACATTATCAAAAAAGAAAGAAAGAAACCATCTTGTAGGACAAATTATAAAAGTAGCGCATATGTTGGTCGACAATGACCTTCTAAATGGATCACGTATGAATTAAATACAATATGGGAAGCAATCTGTATTATATTTCTCTTTCCATCTGTCGATTACACTTTTTTCTTGGAAACTACTGGGACAATCTGGCTGAAATTTTGCATGGACTTTTGTTATGATAAGGCGCAGTGAACTAAGTATTATGGTATCCATTTAATGCACAGTTAGATTAATAGGGACTAGCAGAACCCGTGGAAATTCCATGCTAGTTGGAAAGTTTTAAAACACATAAATAAAACGAATAAACAATAAAATAAAAAAATACTGAATTTTAAACAATTTTTCTAGTAAATCTTTTGTAAACCTTTTAAAGCTAAAACATTTTTTTAATAAAAAATTAACATGCAACACATTGTTTTTGTTTTTTTTTCTGAATAATTTTTAATATAAATTATAAAAACATATACCAATCTACTTGCACATTTATTTTAATTTTAAAAAGAGTCTATAATAAAAAAAATACTTACTCCCCTCTCAGCATGACTTTTTTTTAATAAAATAAAATAGCCAATTGTAAACTGTAAACACAATCATGTATTTTATTTATCTTTTTTATTGAAAATTTTTGGGAGGAAATGGTTTTAATGATTTTTAACTGATAAAGAGCGACTATAAAGGGAGATAATCCGTTTCTCATTTATTAATGTTAGTAGTTCTTTTTTTTTTTTTGTTTTTTGTGACACCGGACAAGTAAATTAATCTTTAGATTAGTCACCAAAATACCACATTGACTCTAGAAGTTTTCTCGGGAACTACTGAGCTGATCTGGCTGAAATTTTGCATGAACCTTTGATAAGGTGCAACAAACTAAGTATTATGGTATCTGTTCGATGCACAGTTTGGAATTAATAGGGATTAGGGATACAAAAAATGAACTGCATTTTTCACCTACCCTTTCTATGGATCTTGTTCAACGTTTTTTTTTTTTTTTAATAAAAAGGCATTATTATTTCAAGAAAGCTCTTTTCTATCACAGAAATGCATTTGTGTTATTATTTAAGCTAGTCTGTTTATGATTATCTGAATTCTTCGGACTATTACTTTCCAGTGTTATTTGCACATTTAAGTCGATGTGACTTCCGATCTTCAAGCATATGTTGTCAAACTCGGGAATCTTTATGCTGAACTCTTGAATATGCACAGAATTTAGAATGGAACACTTTATTTAATCGATAGGGATAGCATGTGAGGTGAATATCCTACCACCTGAGCTGCCACGCCACATGCAAAAAGGTCTATACACTAACACAGATCAAGCAAACCACGGTGAAATCCAACTGTGTAATATACCTACTTTTTCTCAACAAGGGGTGTAGTAATCCAACCTCTAAGAATGCAAAAGATAAGATTTTACATGTTTTACATGTGCTAGGACGATTCAACACACTAACCCAAATATTTGGTGTGAAGGCTGAGTTTGGATATGTTCTACTAATGAGTTAAGAGGAGGGCAAAATTCAGGTTTAAGATTTCTGGTCTTTAGCTTACATGGTTTGTATGAACTGCGACGTTGTTTGATTGTGAAATTGTGTGTGTGTGTGTGTATATATATATATATATATATATATATATATATATATATATTATTACTACTACTAGCAGTTCAACCCGGCTTTCCTTGAGCCCTATGTACTGTTCATAACTCTATGTGTATATATATATATATATATATATATATATATATATATATATATATATATATATGAGCAAACAGTTAATAAAATATGTTAAAAAACACTTTGAAATGAGTTAAAAACATATTTAATCTGAAAAGGAAACACTAAATAAATAGATAGTCCTTAATCCGCGGAGTTTCGAAGAAATACTTTCCTTCTCATCAGAGGGTAGGAATTAGCAAAATGCGGGATCGGATTTTGCATGCAGAAGTATTTGATGAAACAACAAATAAGTCAAAGATCTTACTTGAAAACAAAAAAAAAGTGAAGTAGAGGGAATATGGTGAAGAAAAAGGTGATTACACATGAATGGATAGTCTGGTGGAAGATAAAAAATCCAGTGACGGTAAAATCCAAATGTAAAACTTCAAGAAAGTTAAAAGAATTTCCACTTGTACAAGTAAAATCCAAGGAAATCCCGTAATTAGAAGAAGATGGTCCATAATAATCCAAAGGCAGAAATCCATGGAATAATTCACAAAAATGTGTACAAGGAAAAAAGAAAAGATTCCAATAATATTAATAAAAGAAAAATAAGATATGCTTTTCACTCTACTTCCGAGACATAAATATAAATAAGAAAGATCAGGGAAGAGAAAGAGGAGAGAGGAAAAAAAAAATGATGATAAACTTAAATATAAAATAAAGGGAAACAAAAGTCAAAATGACCCAGACAGGAAATGTTAAAGGCGCGAAAAAAATATATAGGGCAAAATCATATAGGTCAACTGAAATGTACAGGTCATCACTTAAAAAAATGTCAGCAAGAGTTGTTAGACGACACTAAATGGAAAATAAATAAATTAATTAATAAATAAATAGAAAATAAAGAAAGAATAAATAAATAAATTAAAAAAAAATATTAAAAAGTTTGACTCATGTTCAGGAAACCTACATCTAAAATTTCAAATGTTTACATCTAAAATTAGTGGAGGGTTTTGGTAGAGTCTGATTGCTGCATGTCTGAATACACTTTATGTAAAATTTCAAATATTTAGACCCAAAATTGGCTGAATAGTTTGCTAGAGACCACAAAGGTAAAACCTTTGACCTCTTGGCAGCTAAATTTTCGGCTAAAAACTGATTAAAAAGCTTGCCTTATGTCTGAATAAACTTTATGTAAAATTTCAAATGTTTAGACAAAATTAGCCGAGTAATTTGGTAGAGACCGCAGAGGTAAAATTTTTTAAAACTTTGACCCCAATTTTTACTCCTTAACATTTATTGTTTTGGGCTCAAATCAGATTAAAAAGTTTGATCCATGTCTAAGTAACCTATATCTAAAATTTCAAGTGTTTAGAACAAAACTGACGAAAAAGTTTGGTAGAGTTTTTAAAGGTTAAATCATTGAACTTTGACCCTTTGACAGCCAAATTTCTGTCCGAAAACAGATTAAAAAGATTTTCCAAAATATCAATACCCTTTATGTCAAATCTCGAGTCTGTAGACTGAAAATTGACAGAGTAGTTTGGTAGAGAAATTTACACACACAGAGACAATTTCACTTTTATAGATATATAGATTACTGGCATGGGTGCTCGGCGTTGCCCGGGTGTTTGGAGGTGTGTGTTGAGCAAAAAAAAAAAAAAAAAAGTGGTAGTAGGAAGGCAGGCTCGAACCCATACCGCGAAGGAGGAAAAGAACGGGGAAAAAACTTGACGTCTTTGCTGTTACAACCACCGGCAAACCAGAAGTAACGTAGGTTTAAATTAAAGCTAGACA
Source organism: Euprymna scolopes (assembly GCF_053919585.1). Classification (NCBI taxonomy): domain Eukaryota; kingdom Metazoa; phylum Mollusca; class Cephalopoda; order Sepiida; family Sepiolidae; genus Euprymna; species Euprymna scolopes. The sequence goes on along the minus strand of NC_136525.1, from coordinate 21,957,968 downwards.
ATTCAAAAGAGGGGATGACTTTCGAAAATATCGGTGAAAAAAAGCGATCCCTCCCTATAAAAAAAGTGCCTAGTTGAGGGTGAAGAAATTAATGTTTTTAGCCAATTTTTCGGTATTTGTCGTCTGAAGGGTCGAGCTTCAAAACGATGCTGATCTTGTGAAAATCCGTCGCCTCTGTCGAAAGTTTTAGGCAGACATGCAAACATACATACATACATTTATATATGGGTAGCTCAAATTTTCGACCCAAACTGATTAAAAAGCTTTCTCTATCTCTGAATACCCTTTATGTAAAATTTCAAATGTTTACACCAGAAATTGTCTGAGTAATTTGGTGGAGATCGCAGAGATCAAATATTTTTTTTTACTTTGACCCCTATTATGACTCCTTAACATTTATTGTTTTGGGCTCAAATCAAGTTATTCAGTTAGATCCATACCCAAGTAACCTATATCTAAAATTTCAATTGTTTAGACCCCAAATTGTCGGAGGAGTTTGGTAGAGTTATCCAAGGTCAAAGTTGAACTTTGACCTTTTAACAGCCAAATTTCTGGCCGAAAACGAATTGCAAAGATTTTCCCACATCTCCATACCCTGTATATCAAATTTCGAGTCTATAGATTGAAAATTGACAGAGTAATTGTGTAGGGAAATGTACACACACACACACACACACACACACACACACACACACTTTTATAGATTAGTAGTATTTATCTATTTTTAATACGGGGTGGAACGATAAAATTGTCGCTCTAGAAAAGACGACGTGATTCCATTTCCGTTTAATAAAAACCGGTGTTTTTTTTTTTTTTTTTTTTTTGCAGATCATCTACTAGTTGGCTAGTTGTGTACAAATCCTAAGAGCGATAGGAGCCTTCTATCATGTCTGAAAGTGACACAGTGTTCAACGAGCGAGACCGGAGATGCGCCGCTGTACAGTAGATGCCCTTCACCAATCCAAGTTATGACAACAGGACCATTGCTAGCACCCTCAAAATATGTCACTGGATTGCCACGAATAATAGGGACGTGCCCAGGGTGGTGAAAACAGTTTCCAGTCATGCCTATGGTTTTTGGTGTGATTTTAAGTGAGGGCCACATCATGCCACCTCACATCTTCGAAGTCAGATTAAAAGTCAACACTAAAGTGTACCTGAATGTGCTGAAAAGTGTGGTGATCCCTGATGCAATCAGGTGGCCGCTGGCAGACCCTAGCTGTGGCAGCAGGACTCTGTGCCAGCCCACATCCAAAGAAACCCAGGTTTGGCTTCAGAAATCTACGACTTTGTACCTTTCTCTTACTGGTTTCTGACCTGAACCCGCTGGACTACGTCGTTTGGTCATACGTTGAGAACATCACCAACATGACCTCCCAAAGCTAGCCTGATCGACGCCATCTGCCAAGCTTCTGTCGGCGCTTGTGGAAAAGGTATGCTCCCAGTTCCAGACCTGTATCGATGCGATTATTGAGGCTGAAGGCGGCTACATTGAATAGATGTCAGCTCTACTACATAATCAAGTTACCTGAATTGATTGATTGAGGCTGAAGGCGGCTACATTGAATAGATGTCAGCTCGACTACATAATCAAGTTACCTAAATTGATTTTTTCCAATAAAAGTTTTAAAATAAAGCTGTAGTGTTATTTTCTTTTAGGAGGCGACACTATCGTTCCACCCTGTATTTTTCGACAGTGCTCAATAGCGTTGTCGAAGTAAAGGGGAGCTAGGTAATACGTTTTAAAAATATATATGTCAATTTTTTCGCATTTCATCCGAAGATGAACGCGGAAAATTCTGTGTAGTTTAATTTCCATATATATTTTTAAAACTTATTAGAGAGAGAGAGAGAGAGAGAGAGAGAGAGAGAGAGAGAGAGAGAGAGATTATGATCCATGATCATTTTAAATGGTCTATGTATTAACTTCTCTTTGCGTTTGCCTCCATCACTCTTTGTAAATCGACCATCTCTTTCCAATTATTATGAATGTGAAAACGCTTTTCTATAATAAAAACAAATCATAAACGTCCTACTATTTACGCTGGCTGCTTTCTTTCTATCTCTTTCTAGACCCCCCCTCCCTTTCTCTTTCTCTCTCTCTCGCCCTACCCCTTTCGCTCCACTACCTCTTTCCATTTGTATATGCCTCTTTGATATCTCACAAAGAGGCTGCGTTGTGTACCTCTCTGCGATATTATTTGTTGTTGTGGTTCGATTAGCTTTTCAGGTTCTCTCTCGTTCGATTTCTTTAGAAGGAAAAACCTTTTAACTTGTGTCGGCCAATATTCGCTGCGGCGAGCAGTGTTTTACTGTTTTATGTCTGGATCAATAAAAAAAAAAGAGAGAAACAGAAAACAAAAGAGTTCTTTTACTTCGGAAACAGCTTCAACACTCCCACCCCAACCCTACTGCGAATATGATTTTATGCAGAATAGATAGATGCTCTCTCTTTTTTTTTCTTCTTCTTCTTCTTCTTCTTCTCTCTCTCTCTCTCTCTCTCTCTGTCTAAATAGAAATATACATATATATACCCATATATATATATATATATATATATATATATGGGTATATATATATATAGAGAAAAAAATTATATATAAAGAGATAATGATTATATATATATATATATAGAGAGAGAGAGAGAAATAGAGAAAAAGATTATATATATATATAGAGAGAGAGAGAGAGTGAGAGGGAAAGCTATATATATATATATATAAGTAGATTGTAGTTTGCTTGAAGCATTGTTGAAGAAAATTATAAGGTAAAATTAAAAGCCAAGAACAATGCGAGATTTTTTTTTTATATAGAGTAAGACTAGTATATATATATATATATATATATATATATATATATATATATATATATATATATATATATATGTATATATATATATATGTATATATATATACTAGTATGTATACAGGGTGTTCCAAAAGTCTTGGGCACATTTCAAATCCTCATATCTGCTTAATGTGCCCAAGACTTTTGGAACACCCTGTATATGTACACACACATATATAGCTTTCTCTCTCTCTCTCTCTCTCTCTCTCTCTATATATATATATATATATATATATATATATATATATGTATACACACACACAGATATATAGCGCTCTCTCTCTCTCTCTATATATATATATAGCTTTCCCTCTCACTCTATATATATATATAGAGAGAGAAATATATATATATATAGAGAGAGAGAGAGAAATATATATATATATATATAGAGAGAGAGAGAAATATATATATATATATAGAGAGAGAGAGAGAAATATATATATATATAGAGAGAGAGAGAGAGAGAAATATATATATATATAGAGAGAGAGAAATATATATATATATAGAGAGAGAGAGAGAAATATATATATATATATATATATATAGAGAGAGAGAGAGAGAAATATATATATATATATATATATATATATATATATATATATATATATATATATATATATAGAAAGAGAGAGAGAGAGTGAAAGATATACGTAGAGAGAGAGAGGGGGGCTTGAGGAAGATAGAAAAAGATAGATATAAATAGAGACATAAATAAATCGCGAAACGATAGCAGCTATAGAAAGATAAACCTAAATATAGAGAAATGTATGTCGATAAGGACATGTATATCGATAGATCGGAAGATATATATTGTTCGATAGATAGAAGGTTAAAACAATATGTATTTAAAGGATATAGGAAAATATCTATACTTAAAAAGAGAGGAGAATATACATATATATAGTATGGCATGACTGAGCCCTATCTGTGGATGGCAAGATGAGGAAAAATTATCAAAATTATCAAAGTGACTGAACGCAGCATATCCCGTAAAACGAAATAAACAAATTTGACTAACAGCCAATTTCTTAGACTCAACGTCTACAGTTACCCTATTTTGATACAAGCTTATTGGTTTTGAGCAGTTTGATCAAACACATCGATCCATTTCTTGAATCTTGGATTTTCTACAGGCAATAAAATCTTAATCGTTGTAGTTTTAATCTTTGATGATTAAGCTCATCTTTCAAACTCCTTGCTCTCAACATCTTTGTACAGCTTAAAATTACATGCATTTGAGAAGTTTTATCACCATACAATCAAAATGACCTCCTTGATAAAATTGTGTCTGGGATGGGTATATTTCCTGGTGACCCAAAATCCTACAATAGACATAAGGGCAAAAACGAACGTACACATATCGAAGGCTTGGAAAACAACATCCATTCTGTAGTGAGATGGGGCCGAAAATGGATGATAACATTTAATGCTACTAAGATTAAGCTTCTTTCCTTTAACAATTTATAAGAAACATTCTCAATTTCCAAGGCTGCTGCAAAGAGGATGGGTTCCCTCATCCGTACTAGAAAACTACTCACACCTGAGAGTACCCTGTATCTCTACAAAGTCACAATTCGCTCACAATTATATGGTTCCTGTTTACTTGCCTCCCCACGAGGGCAAAGTTAGACACAAATTAGTTTTTAATGTTGGAGAAATCCAGCTCCCCCAAAAAGAGGCATTCTGGATGTAGAGTATTGTGGCCAGATCCAGGTTAGTGCATCTACCATTCGTCTCTTCCTCTTCGATAGAATCCAAAAAGGTCTCAAATCTAATAGGTCCCGTACTATCAGTCAAGCTCTAACCTTTATCCCATTGCCTTTTTTACAAGTGCATTTATGGAATGTACTTTGACAAAATTCATTGCGCTTGTACTCTCTCCACGTAATACCCCCGACAAACTCGTTTAGCAGCCAAATTCCACCTCTTCATTACAGAAGTCGTCGAAAAGACTTCTACTCATAGTTTCTTTCCCTCAGACTGCTAGACTTTGGTATTCTCTTCCTGTTTCCTGCTTCTCTGATTATTTACATGCAGACATTTAAATGTAATGGGAACAAACATCTTACTGGTAAACTCCTCACATAGTCCCCTGTATGCATAGTCCCAAATCGTGGCCCATTACATCCAAGAGACTATGTATTGTTTGTTGTGAACAAGTAAAAAAAAAAATGATGCTCGGTAGGTGGGTATTTGAACTAGTATTTATGTGAGGGGCATGCGCAGAAGCGCCCAGGAACAGTGTGTGCATGTTCTCATTAAACATCGCTCAAGTCATTGTGAGTAATTTTGTAGATTTTTCGTGGCCCATGTCAACATCATCGTTTGTGTTTATTTTGGTGTTACTGGTTGAGTCTGTGTTGGTGTTATTGCTCGAATCCATATCGGCGTTCCTGTTGGGCGCATGTCGGCGATCATTTCAAGTAAAAAGTTTTCTTGCGTTTTTTTTTGTTTTTTGGTTATTTGCCTCCCCACGAGAGTAAAGTCCGACACAATATACGCATGTGGAACAAGCTACAATTACATTTTATTTTTTATCTGCCAATTTGCGTTCATGTGAACATCGTTAATTCAAAAGATATGAAATTTTTAAATCGCATTTAGATGTGAACAGATCTTTCGTAGAGCAAAACTGTTTTTCATTAAAAAAAACAAAACAAAAAAAAAACAAAGAAAATACAATAAAATCAAACCTTAGATGCCTCCATTCAATTTCAAATTAAGTGTACACACCGACAGAACCACATTTATAGATGCATGGACACATCTATGAATGCCTATGAAAACTCAAGCATAAGAAATCAACAAAAATGTTGACTCTAATTTAAATGAAACGAAAATTTTATTTCAAACTTAAACATGACCAACCAGTGAAAATATCAAAACTTCAGTATGACAGACCAATGTAAATGATTTTGAATTTAAATTTAACAGATCAACTAAAATGCTATTCCAAATTTTAGCATAACGGTACCAACTAAAATGCTATTTCAACCTTTAGTTTGACAAATCAACAAATGCTGGCTCTAATTTAAGTGCATTAGACAAAATAATGCTATTTCAAACTTAAGCATGACAGACCAAAGAAAATGTTGATGTAAATTCAAGGATGACAGACATGAAATATTTGTATCATTTGGATTCTTCGGGTTACTCTTCTCACCTCGGTCAGTGGAGGAGAAATCCTTTATGACTGAGACAATTTTTATTTTTGTTCCTATCCAGAGTCTCTTTTTGGGAAGCTGGATTTTCCCCACATTAAAAACCGACCTTGTGTCCAACTCTGCCTTCGTGGGGAGGCAAGTAAATAGGAACAGAAAGATATCCTAGTTCAACAAGATACACCTGAAGAAGGTCGGAGGTTACATCGACCGAAACGTCATGAAAATAACACTCAAGATGAGAATGGTAGTCCGAAAAATACAAATAAATCAGATAATCAATCATTATCTCAAAAATTCAGAAACATAAGATGAAATACTATTTTAAAGCATGGCAGACCTACAAAAAAGTTATTTTGATCTCAGTTTTATTTATTTATTTTAAATTGTTTAACCTTTCTGATTTATTCAAATAGAAATGGAATAAATTTAACTTGTTTTTTTTTTCCATTCCTAAGGAAGCAATGAGCAAGGCAGTTTTAGCTATAAAATTTTTTTTTGGCAGCCATTATGTTCTAAGGAGCATATTTTTTTTTTTTTTTGTCCCCGGACAAAGCGGGGATTGGATCTAGTAATTCACTCTCGTTCGTCCGTTCATACTTTTCTCAATGACCATGCCTTGGATTTTTTTTTGAAATTTTGCACAAACATTAGTCATGGTGAAAGTAAATTTTTGCCTGGACATATTTTCCGGGATAACTTTGGTTGCTCCTCTAGAGAGCATTATTGGGGTAAAATTGCCGTTCATCTATTCATTTGGTCACACTTTTCTCAATAATCCTGCCTTGGATATTTTAAAAATTTTGCACAAACATTAGTCATGGTGAAAGTAAATTTTTCTCTCATGGAGGGGAACCCTGCATGCTCGGCTTGTTTTACTTTCAAGTGAATTGAAGTGTACATCTCTGTTAAAAAATCCAAAAGATGTTTAGTTTTTTTTTTTTTTTTTTTTTTTTTAAATCTTTAAGATTTGTCCAATTTTAAAGATGCATATTCGGAAAAGTTGTAGATTTATGGATATTCACTTGTTGGAACGATGAAAACCATCTGACCAGGATAATGAATGACATGTGAATAGTGAGGCAAAGATTGCACAATCTCTAACCACTCCTCTTCTGAGTTGGTATTGCTTGATTCCAGTGGCAAGAGATCCCGGATGACTAGAAACAATACTGAGATAAATGGAGAGCACCTGATATTCTCAAATGGTCACTCATTTTAGTGCTGGCCAATGTCAATGATGCTTAACTTCAGTGATTTAATGGGAACTAGTGTGTCAGTGTGATTTTTATATTTGTAAATTAATAGATGATGATGGATAAGTCACTTAATCCTCTGTGGTCATGGAGATGCTGCATTTCATACAGTATGTTTTGGGTAAGAAGAGCCTGGTGGTGCTCATCCCTCTCCAGGTTTCATAGCACATACAGCACCTGGTATTACCAAATGGTCATTCACTTTAGTACTGACCAGGTTCAACGTTGCTTAACCAGTGATCTAACAGTTGGAGTGCTTATGCTGGTAAGCCTGATTTCGATTCTACCTGAACAAAAAATGAAAAGACATGAAAGAACATAGAATGCTAGTTCTCAGTATATTCGCTTTTTTTCTGCTGTCGGATTATTTTCTTCTCTTCATTAACAAAAGACGTTCATCCTTAGTAGCAGCAGTACTCGCCTCAATTCAACTAAGTGGTAATATGAGTTCTCAGACAAATAGAGTGGCAGCCTAAAACACATGTTAACTATGTGGCGTCCCAAAAAGAATTTCCGCCTCAATCAAAAATGTCAGTTCTTTTATTCAGCTATTTTGGACTGCGAAAGCATCTATTTTGAATAATGGCCGTTACCTCAAAATCAGACAATTCGAGGTTTATTCTCATAATCGGGCATTGTTTAATTGCAGCACATACAGCACCTGGTATTACAAAATGGTCACTCATTTTAGTATTGACTATGTTTAACGTCGCTTAACTTCAGTGATCTAGCTGGAATCGGTGTGTCAATGTGATTATGCCAAATGTAGATTAATATCCTCAGGTAAATTACCTGTCACACTTCTAAAAATAAGATTGTACCCTTTTTTTTTTTTTTTTTTTTTTTTTAGGCAATTATGTGTGAACAACTGAAAAACTTGACAGAAAAAAAAAAAATAAATAAACTAGAGTAAGAGATCAATTTCATTTATAAATTTACCGTAAAATGATCCTCCATCTCCAGGCCACTAACATTTTGAGACTTAAGTATTTTTTTTTACTACTAACTCTAAGTTTTTTCTTTTTTTTCTTTTTCTACATAGGCATCCCCACTTATCAAGGCCCAGAGGCCACTCGAGGATAAGGGTTAAAGAGTGTACAGTAGTCAATTGAACAATATAGTTATCAATATTAATGGGAATTCTGTAAATTTGTTAACTTAAGTGGAACGGCTCATCAAAAACTTGTTTACGTTGGACTTAAATTTAAATGCAAACAAACATCTCACTGCACAACTCCCCACTTAGCATTGCCCTACAAATCTAATTCACACAATTCTTACATCTCGGTGGCAATGTGCCTTGTATGGAGTGAATTGAACCAAAAGAATAATCTATACACCTATGAAGAGTTTTTTTTCTTGCTCTGACATTGATATTAAAAGCTTACTTTTTTCTATTTAAAAATTATGAAAACAAACTTAATATACGCAGTTATGGATATGCGAGCGACTACATGAAGGTTAACTAGTTTGCATATTTCTTTGAAAAATGAGCGCTAACTAATTATTCATTTTTTATGGTGTCTTATTAGATGATTGATTTCATTTAATTATTACGTTGAATTCTTTTTATGCATAGTTTCTACATTCTGCATAATTCCGTAGAATTTAGGATGAAAAAGTACTAGCGCACAGAAATATTTATATATATAAAAATGACATTGTTGGTGTGTTTACAAAACGGTTCTACCAAACTCCTCTCTGAATATTTGGTCTACAGAGTTGAAATTTGATATATAGGGTATTTGGATCTGTAGCATGGTTTCAATTTAGTTTGTAGCTGGCAAAACTGTTTCTAAGGGGTCGAAATTGAAAACAAAACAGTTGAGATTGGCATGGTAAGTCGAATAAAACATTACTCCTGCTGTTAAGTTGTGCATGCATAAAATTAAACATTTATAGCTCACAAGGCTAGTGATTCTTAACCTTTCGTATCCATCTATCAGAAGTTTAGACAATGGCGACACTGGAGGGATAAATAATGACTAGGGATGGAGCGCTAAACATTTTGGTTTCAAGTCTAGTGGATGGTATCCAAGACATTTTTTTTTATAACTTTTGAAATTATTATTATATTTATTGGATAATAATCAATAGAAAGTTGACTCTAATAATAAGAAATCTGCATGAATGAAAATATATTTATGAATATTTTATGACCAGGCAATGCCGGACGGCAAGCTAGTGAAGCATAAAAGTGATGCAAAATTATTGTGCTTGATGAATTCATTTTATTATTAATTAGTTAAATATTCGTCCTATGAATAAATAAATGTATTTCCCATTTTTAAATTGAAATACGTTTGAAAGCCATATTACAACGCAATATTATGAAAATAAACAAGTATTCACTTGTTTAAAATTAATATATTTCGGAGTTATATTCCTTCGTCAGAATTTTATATATTTTCTTTTTTTCTCACCATGATGTTCAATAGCAAAAACAAAGTTAATGAAGAGTCTGCATGCTGTTATCTGCAGTGTTGTTTTTTCATCAAAGGGAAATGGAATCATGTCGTCTTTTCTGGAGTGACAATTTTATCATTCCACCCTGTCTATATATTTATAAAAGTGAGAATATGTATGTGTGTGAGGACACTTCTCAACCTATATACTCAACAAATTTTTGATCTACAGACTTGGAATTTGGTCTATAGGGTATTACGACATGTGGAAAAATTTTTAATCGGTTTTTCATCTGGAAAAAACGACTGCAAGATGTCAAAATTAAAATATTAGTATGTTGGCCACATCGGATTTTTATCTGTTTGCTAACTGTTTCATGAATGCATATGCGTGGTTGTGAAACCTGACGGCTTCTTTGTTAAGTTTAAATATGTTTGAAAACACTTCATAAAGATAGTGTCAAGCTGGTCTAATGGTTATTGTACTTGACTCATTGTCTTTAGATTTAGCTCGAGTATTTTTTTACTTGCAAAAAGTGAACTGTTTATATATAAAAAACAATACTCACATGCACATGTCTTAGTTTCTATATGAATTAAAATATAATATTTATGCATATTTTATAACTATGTAACTCAAGCAGCCTGCTAGTGTATATATATATATATATAGTCTAAAGAAGCTTGGAGTAAAAAAAAAATGTAAAAAGAAAATAAAGGATGCTGTTTAAATTCCCAGAAAAAGAACTAAATTTAACCTATTGCAGACTTAGCACTTGCATAAGCAGACTTCTAAAAGGTTTACAATTAAAAAACAGAATTCAACTATATAAAGACGAAGAAAAAAAAAAGGAAAGAAAGTATAAACCTTAACGAAATCACTAAATAGAAAGCTAGGATCATCAGTTGCCTACCATGTAGGTGTTTCGGACATTTAAAAACAGGACAGCTGTAAAATACATAGCTCTCCTGTGCAAAATATCACTTCCCCCAAAACAAAATGTAGAAACAATGCAGTTTCTATTTATACTAATCTATCAATCTGTATAAAAAGCAAAATGTGTGTGCACATTTTTGTATGTCCAGCAAAGGCATTTTTCGGGGGGGGGTACTATTTCTTAGAACTTTTTATATACCCCCTAGATAATAATATCTAGGATTTGCGAATGCGCGTCACATCTAGATTTATTTACGAGGGGCGTGCAATAAGTAATGCCCTTGACCCACTTCCAGTTGTCTGATCTAGCTGAAATTTTGCATGTGCAATGATTTATATCTCTACGGGTTATGTGGCAAATTACAGCTCTGAACTAATTGTGGTTTCTGTTTTACAGGTGTTTGAACTGAGTCAGGTGTGAAATGGAACTTGTTGAATGTCGAGCAGTGATCCGGTTTTTGTATTTGAAAGGACGCACACCATAGGAGACTTTTGATGAAATAAAAGAAACTTATGGTGATAATGCCCCATCATATGACCTTGTAAAACGCTGGCATCATAAATTCAAACATGGCCGGAAGTCTGTGGAAACAGCTCCCAGACCTGGTTGCCCCCCCCTTCTACCATTGATGAGGCATCTGTCCGTCAAGTTTAGGCTGCCATTTTGGAAGATCAGCGCATTAGTATTCGCTAAATAGCCTAAGATGTCAAGATTAGTACAGGGTCTGTGGAAACTATCATTCATGACCATATGCATATGCATAAGGTGTCTGCCAGATGGATTCCCAGGTTGCTCACACCATTCCAGAAGCGAGAACGCGTCGAGTGCTCGAGGATGAATTTGGTGATGTGCCAAGAAGATGAGTCAAAGTTTTTGAAAAGACTGATTATACAGGATGAAACCTGGCTCCATCACTATGATCCAGAGACCAAAGCCCAGTCAATGCAGTGGAAGCACTTGGACTCACCACCTCCAAAGAAGGCAAGGGTGCAACCCTCCACTGGCAAGGTCATGCTCACAGTCTTCTGGGACCAGGACGGAGTAGTGATGACAGATTTCCTGGCAAAGGGTACCACAATTACAGGAGCCTATTATGCTTAATTTTTGAGGAAATTAAGGGAAGCTATCAAAATCAAGAGGCGGGGCAAGATCAGCAAAGGTACCCTCCTCCTGCAGGATAACGCTCTGGTCCACAACTCGCATGTGCCAGATCAGAAGCACGGACGTGTGGTTATAAAATCAGCCCCATCCTCCCTACTCTCCTGACCTTGCACCCTCTGAATTTCACCTCTTCCCAGTCATGAAGTTGTTTTTGAAAATAAAGCGTTTCCCAGATGCTGCAGCCTTGATTTTTGAGGTCAAGTCGTGGTTGGAGGACCAACCTGTAGTGTTCTACAAAAACGGTCTCCAGAGCTGCATCAAACAATGAGAGAAATGCATAACTCTGGGTGGTTCCTGTGTAGAGAAAGACTAATAACTGTGCCAAGTTTCGTTGCTCTACTGCTATGGGAAATGGGTCAGAGGCATTACTTATTGCACACCCCTCGTACATCGACTTTTACAAAATTCTTGCTATTATAGCTTCTCTCGTCTGTGTTCAGCTTTTGTGTATGAAGTGAAACTAAATTGTTCTCTGCTTTCGCGCCGGGGACTTCCAGAAAGCAAATCAGTTTTGATCAATGCGGTGAAAACCGTCATATCAGACAATTGCTTTTCATTTTGGACACTCACATTTTTTATGGGGAGCTGGTTTCCCCCTCAACCCAACATGTTTGGGAAGTAAAACCAAACTTAACTGTGGGATTGAGGTTTGACCTCATTAAATCTGTCAATTCACTTTTTAGATAAGTTATCACGCATCCCCCCCCCACCCGCTTTTGTCTCAAGGATTCGGGTTCGATCCTACCTCCCTCCCCAAAACTTTTTTTTTTTTTTTCAAACACTCGGACCGTTCGTATTGCATCACGTTCGTTTTTTTAATTGTTTTTTTTTTTTTAATTTCCTAATTTTCTTTAGAAGTTTTAACATTGTTTTTATAATATTTAAACAGGGTTATTACTTCACTTTGTTTTAATTTTACCGCCCCCCCCCACCTTATATACACGCACTCCTTTAAACACCCGGGCAATGCCGGGTACCCCCGCTAGTATATCTATAAAAGTGAAAATGTGTGTGTTCGTGTGTGTACATTTCTCTACCAAATATCTCTGTCAATTTTTGGTCTAGAAATTTTTTTAACTTTGACCCTAATTTTGACCCCTAAAAATTTATTTTTGGGGCTCAAATCAAATTAAAGTTTCATCCATGTTCAAGTAACATACATTTAAAATTTCAAGCGTTTAGACCCAAAATTGGCGGAGGAGTTTGGTAGCATTTTCAAAGGTCAAATCGTTGAACTTTAACCCCCTTAACAGCCAAATTTCTGGCCGAAAACCGATTAAAAAGATTTTCCCAAATCTCAATACTCCTTATGTCAAATCTCTAGTCTCTAGACCGAAAATTGACAGAGTTATTTGGTAGGGAAGTGTACACAGACACACACATTTTCACTTTTATAAATATATAGATATACTAGCATTTCAGCCCGGTGTTGCCCCGGTGTATGTTGAGCAAAAAAAAAAAGCTGTCAATTTTTTTAACTTTGACCCCTATTATGACCCCTTAACATTTATTATTTTGGGCTCAAATCAAGTTATTAAATTAGATCCATGTCCAAGGGACCTATATCTAAAATTTCACGTGTTTAGACCCAAAATTGGCGGAGGAGTTTGGTAGAATTTTTCAAGGTCAAATCGTTGAACTTTGACTCCTTAACAGCCAAATTTCTGGCTGAAAACCGATTACAAAGATTTTCCCAAATCTCAGTACCCTGTACATCAAATTTCGAGTCTGTAGACTGAAAAGTGACAGAGATATTGTGTAGGGAAATGTATACACACACACACACACACACACACACACACTTTTATAGATATAGATATTATTTTAAAAATATAATTATTCACTTTAAAAATAATACACATGCTGCTCCTCATTTGGGGATACCAAAACTGGTTAATGGGAAAATTATTCCCAGCTCACATTTAGATAAAAATGCATTTTCGTATATATAATTGAATTCATTCAAAAAAGTATCGCAAAACAAATGATATATATATATTTATATATTTTGGCAGCAGGTCATTATTTAGATACGGTTGACCGCTTGGCAAATAGAAAAGATATCCAACAAGATCAGGAAAAGGAATAACTCTGTCGTCTTCAATCAAATGTGTGTATATATATATATATATATATATATATATATATATATATATATATATATATATCTTCTATAATATAAAGCTGAACGTCTCTGTGTGTGTCTGGTCACGAATAGGCTCCTATATAGTTGACTATTATAGAAAACTGATCACATATGTATCGAGACACATTGATCTGGACTAATGATGATTCATTAAAATTGTGGGGTCTGCGTACATGCCTGGTCCACAAAGTATGGAAATAAAAAATTTAAAAATCAAAAAAAAAAAAACGTTTACAAGTGTTTTTGATATAGATGTACATAATAATACTTTGATAAGTATGTTTTAACTTAAATAGAGATGGTATGATAAAATTGTGGAGTCTGCGTTCGCGCCTGGCCTCCATAGAATGGAAATAGGCACAAACTTTAATAAAGACTTGTCATATCTATCTGCGTAAGTATACTTTGATAATTATGTTTCAGTTTGAAGAAATATGGTATAATAAAATTATGGGGTGTTCGTTCGCGCCTGACCTCCATAGAATGGAAATATATCACAAAGTTTAACAAGATTTTTTAATATAGATCCACAGAATATTGTGATAAGTTTTTCAGTGTGAACAGGTATGGTATAATAAATTATGGGGTTTATCTATTTTATTTTTATTTTCATCATATTTTGCTTTGGTTTTGATATCCCCAAATTCGAAGCTATCTCTTTACAACCCTTCCTTTTCATAACCTATCATACTTTCATAAATCAGAGTCCATTTTCTGTAGGCTGTTTTAGAACCCAGTCAACGACGGGTACTTTTGCTAGTATATATATGTGTGTGTGTGTGTGTGTGTGTGTAAAACTTTACGTGGATATATGAAATTTTATATATTGAGAGAGAAATTGTGTTGTGGCTATCATCATTTTCTCTTCGCATAATAGTTGTTCGTTTGCCAGAAAAGCTTTATTGGCGTGATGTAAAAGGGTCTTTAGTTGATGCTGAGTTTTTTGTTCCTTAATGGATCCCTCTGAACAATCGTAACAAAAAGCAAAAAGAATCGCTGATCTCGTGTATCAATAACTCAAACTCGCGGCTTCTTAAACGTAGACCTTTGCTGGCTTTCAGCCATTTTGTTTTTTGGTTTGCCTTTTATTTATTGTTTGGAGAAGGTCGGTCTGCCACCCCACCCCACCCATTTTCTCCTTTTTTTTTTTTCATTCATGCTTGAAAAGCATTCGGACACTTCTTTTCTACTTCGCAAGTGGTGATTGATGAGGTTGTCTGTCTTTTGGCTTTATTTTTTTTGTTTTTTTGTTTTTTATGTAGATGAATCCTTGTATTGTTGTTTGAGGCTTTGTCTGTCTGTTCATCATGGATTGTAAAGTAATTTTGAATAAATCCTCTCCCCCATACCTGTTTTGTTTTTTGTAATAAAATAAAAATTTTATATTGGGGATTCTGATGCTGGTTGACAATCAACTACTAAACAGACCTAGTATAGAATTTGATACCATATGGGAACCATTAAATATTCATGTACATGTTATTCATCCACCCAAACAAAGATTTTACTTGTTATAAACCATTCTTGTTGTAAGATTACTATTTCCTGTTAATTTCAGTATTATGTTTATCGGTTAAATATTTACACACAGGCAGATATTACGTCTACTGCTTTATTTTTAGCAATAAATACTGAACATTTTCTTAATATCAGATAATTTGATCATTTTTAGCTGTATTTTTTTCGTATCTGGTGCCTTACTGTATGAGGTCCTGGATATGACCTTAAACTATATCCAATGATGAGGCCCCAGCTTTGGGGAGTGTGGAATCACCCCTCAATTGTCATTGCTCCCAGGTCCACTCTGATCCGGAGTGGTAGTACCTGTTAGGGTCCCAACTATGGGTTAAATAGAAACTGACTTGAAAAAAGCAAATATACTCTATAAAATAATTTTTCTTCAAAATCACTGAATTCGACATTAAATATCCTAATAGGGTCGATATGCCATAAAACAAAACCAACCAACCAACTTACTGTATGAGTCTGGGGCCTCATAATGTATTTATTCCTAAATGCAAAAAGTTGAATTTAAGAAACATTTCACCAAACATTTTCATTTTTAAAATTTCAATAAACTCGTGCCATAATTGCAGTGTCAAAATTCTGAAACCATTATAAAACCATTTCCTGTTTCAATGGAGAAAAAAGTTTTAAAGAAATGATTGGATATTTTTCAAATGCATCCATTCAACTGAAACATTTAATGAAAATGTTACGATTCTGAATTTTTAGATGACGATTGGTTATTCATATTATTTGGATTCTTCAGACTACTGTTCTCATCTTGAGTGCCATTTTCACAACGTTTCAGTCGATGTAACCTCCAACCTTCTTCAAGTGTATCTTATCAAATTCAGGAATCTTTCTGTCAAACTAGACAAGATCACAAGGACCCGTGGGGCAGTGGGTAGAGTACTTGGAAAAATCAATTGTAAAAGTGATATTCTCCTGAAGATTGAAGGTTCAATCCTCAGTGTGGGCGACCAAAAGTACAATTGCGAATTGCTTAGGACCTCTATTCAGTTATGGAGCATGCTCTCCCCATGAAGTAAATAAAGGGTTCCGTTTGAAATTCCACCCAAATTCCTGAGTTCGACAAGATACACCTGAAGAAGGTCGGAGGTTACGTCAACCAAAACGTTGTGGAAATTATACTCCGAATGAGAACAACAGTCCAAAGAATCCAAATAATACAAAGAGATTTTGCGATTTCAAACTTACGTGTGACAGACAGAGCCAGGTCATGCGATGCATAGACACATAAGAAAACAATAGAATTGAATCAGTTTCAATACAGTGTTAATCCATTTCTATTGTATCTTATTTAACTTGATACAGACTTATATTATCTGAATTACTATGTTTTGCTCGTGCATATGCATGAAAGATGTGCAGTTGTTAGATGCTTGGCCAAGAGTAGACGAGGACAAAGAGAACTGGTAATATCTATGATCAGAGTCAGACCATCCAATAGGTATTCTCTTTGAAGAAAATAAGACCCTCATTGAGTGAGAAGAGTCCTGCTGGATCAGCTTTGTGGAAGAAACAATGTCCAGTAACCATTTAGATTTTATTTTTATTGGATACCTCTAGCAACTAACTTTCGACGAATGACCTCTAACAAAAGGTCAGAACCAGTCAAGATTTCAGGAAATGGGAAGGTTACTTATGTTTCTGAATTTTTTAGATGAGGATTGATAATTTGAATTTGGACTATTGTTCATATTTTATACGCTGATTGTAACCTCTGGTCGGAGTCAGACAACCCAAGAGGTATTCTCTTTTGAAGAAAATAAAATCTCTATTGGCACAATGCCCAGAGTCATCTAGAGATCAGCTCTGGAATGAAGACAGTCCTAGATATTATCTTCTGTGGATGTCTGCAGCAGCCAACCTTGGGACAAACAGTGAACTGCCAAAAAGGTCGCTTTGGGGTGAACAGATTCTAGAAAAATGGAAGGATGCAAGAGAGAGCTACTGAGCACTTGAGCCTTTCTGGACTGGGTTGCTTTCTTTGGAGGTCTCAGTAAAGGACCATATTTAAGGGTATTATGTGTTTTGGTGTGGTCAAGCCTGGGAGCAACCGCACATGACTGCCCTTTATAAACTTTCAACAACATTCTCAGATGTTGGAATTATTTAAATGAGAATTGATAATTTGTATTATTTATTAATTATATCTGACATTTTATTTATTGCGGACTATTATCCTCATCTTTCTTCGTTGTTGTTTCATGATGTTTCGGCCAACTATTCCCTGACATTCGTCAGGTGGTAACTTAATCCATATGCACCAGCAAAACATAGTAAGTTAATAAATTAATACTCATCTCAATGATAAATTCCAATTAAATAATATATCTGACAAAATTCGTACTATCTGGATTATTCAGACTACTGTTCTCGTCTTGAGTGTTTTAGTTGATATAATCTCCAACCTTCAGGTGTATCTTGTCAAACTAGGAAATCTTTCCGTAGAAGCTTGTGGTATAGATGAAGTAAAATTAAGTTTCAAAGCTCAATCCTCAGTACGGACAACACTAAAAATACAACTGTGAATAACTTAAGACTTTTACCCAGTCATGGCTGATGGAATGAGAACATGCTACCCCTGTTGATTAAATTAAGGGTTGCATTCAAAATTTCATGTAGATTCCCAAGTTCGACAGAAAGATTCCAGAGTTCAACAAGAGACACCTAAAGAAGGTTGAAGGTTACATCGGCTGAAATGATGTGTAAATAACACTCAAGATGAGAACAATAACTTTGTTTTAAAAATTTTTAGATGAGCATTTATCGTTTAGACTATTTGATTGGTTGGTTGTGGCATATCAACCATTTTTGTTTATTTAATACCAAATTCAGTAATTTTGCTTTAAGTTCTTTATTGGTCACCTGACAAAGGGAGGATTGGACCTAGTTTGTCTGTTCGTTTGTTCCCTCTTTTCTTAATAACCACACCTTGGATTTTTTTTTAAATATGCACAAACATTAGTCATGGTAAAAGTAAATTTTTCACTCTTGGAGGGGGACCCTGCAGACTCGGTTTGTATCCTCAAATATTTATTCATAGCGTTTGGTTTGGTTGTTGTGTAGTACAGTATATCAACCCTTTTGGGGTTATTTAATGTAGAATCTAGTAATTTTGGAGAAAGTTTTAATGCTTCAAGTTCTTTATATTTTCAAATATTTATTTACGGTATTTGGTTTGATTGTAATAAAAGCAAATATACTGTGTTTCTGAATCTTTGAGATGATTGATAATTTGGATTATTGGACTACTTGCTTTGTGGACAACGTTTTGAATGATGTAACCAATTTTTTTAGGTCTATTTTGTTGAACACAAGAATCTTTCTGTCAAACTGTAGAATCTGCATGAAATTTTTACGTGGATCCTTTATTTAATCCATAGGGGTGGCATCTTACTCTTTACCATTCGTGTGTCTATAATATATAAAAATTTTCTTTGCCCTTATTTTGTGGATGTGTGATTAAAAATAATTGGAAAGAATAACGTTTGGCAAAGGATCTGAGGAAGAAAGGCATTAATCTCTTTCCATGACTTGAAGTAAGAAATATTATTTATTTGTATATGTTTATTTATTCATTTTTATTTGTTTATTTTTATTTATTTATTTCATTATTATTATTATTATTATTATTTTTTATTTTTTTTTTTTTTGAGAAAGCATTTATTTAACTTATTCGAGATACTTTTCTTATTAGTGTCCATTGCTCTAACCATTAAGCTACTTGAGTTCTTCTTTTATTTAGCTTATCACCGATACTTTTCTTATTAGTGTCCATTGCTCTAACCATTAAGCTACTCTAATTCTAATAAAACAAACAGCACTGAAAATTGTTTGACTCATTACAATTCAGATATATTAGCTTCCTCGATTTGAAGAATAGCAGAAACGCTTTACCAAAAAAGGTCAAACATAAGGACGAAAAAAATCTATAATAAAAGCAAATATACTTTGTTTCTAGATTTTTGAAATGAACATTGACCATTTTGGATTATTTGGTTGGTTGGTTGGTTGTTTTACGGCATATCAACCGTTTTGGGGTTATTTAATACTGAATTCAGAAATTTTAGAAAAAAGGTTGTCATGCTTCTTTATATCATCAAATATTTATTCATGATGTTTGGTTTGATTGTTTTGTAAAAGAAAATCGTTGTTTTTGACTTTGTGGAATATAATTGAGTTTTGCAAATGGAAAGAAAAAAACAATAACATCAATGTTTGGTGCATTTTTTTGGTCAGGAAGCCAGTATCTTTGGACAACCTGATCTTGTAGCATCAGATGCCTTAACAGGTATAACCACTCTGGGCCAAAGTAGACCTGGCAGCAATTGTAACTAAGGGACGACTCCACATTTTCTCAAAGTCTCCAAATGGAACCTCACCACGCGATGTCTTCTAAGGAAATACCCAGGACCAGTTTATGTTTTTGAATTAGCTTCCTTGATTTGAAGAATATCAGAAATGTTGTACCAAAAAGGTCAAATATAAGGACAAAAAAATCTAATATATAAACGGCTGTCTGTCTGTCTCCATATTTTCAAACTCTATCTCCTCCAGAACTAAAAGTCGCAGAGCGGTGCTAGGGGTCTCAAATGATTGGATTTTGTACGGGCCATTCTTTTATGAATCTTTAGCCGGTTAAAATTATTTTGGACAAATTAAAATATTATATTTAAGCATATTTTACATCCGGGCAAAACCGGGTGCCCCCCCTCCCTGCTAGTCTATAATAAAAGCAAATATACTTTGTTTCTGAATCTTTTAGATGAACATTGGATTATTTTAGTAGCTTTGATCATTTTGGATTATTTTGATTATTTCGAACATTTTGGATTATTTTAATTATTTCAAGCATTTAGACGTTTCGATTGAACCATTAAAATAATACCCAAAATGAGAACAGTAGTCTGAAGAATCCAAATAATGTTATCAATCATTATCTCAAAAATTCAGAAACACAAAAACATCTGCTTTTGTTTACATACTAATGGCATTACTAACAATTGTTGTTTTTGCTATGGAATATGCACCATATCTTGAGCCATGTTGTCCATGTCTTTTTGCTGTCTGCCAATACATTCATACCACTCAAAAAGAAGTAGAAAGAATTAAAATCCTCCCTTCATGTAATGATACTGCTGATGATAGGGTTATTTTATTTATTCCTTCACTGTCATAAAATTCTCAAAGCAGCTCACATGTATCAGAAAGATGTAGAAAACCAGGAAAAACGTTACAGAACTAATTCATGACGTCATAAATATTTTCTTGATATCTCTCGCACCTTTTCTGAAAAACTTATAATCAAAATATGAGATATGATATTCACTCGGGTCGGATTGAGCCATCGTCTTCTCTGGTCTGCACCGTGTTTCAAACTGTGGCAACCCATACACGGTGGTCTTTAGTAAGATTGCATGTGGTTCGTTGATGACTGTTGTCCAGAACCATATCTCCCATAAGTACAATGAAACATGTGTAAGGTACTCATGAAAGTAAATAAAAGAAAAAAGGTGCTTATGCACTTATTGAACCGCACTATTTTTAAATAGTATATTCAAGTTAAATTTTTTACGATACTTCTTTTTTTTTTTTTTTTCTATTAAGTGAATGTACAGAATAGTTACAACACACCCTCTTCAATAACTCAGAAATAATCCATTTTCAGAGATTTTAAACATGATTTTTGGATTCCTCGTGTGGAAAACCTTGTTTATGCAAATTTTCAAGGTTCTACCTAGTTTAGAAATTGATTTATGCCCCAAAATGTAATTTCATAATTTCGCGAATTTGCGCCTTGACGCGATATATGTAAAAATACCAAAATTGCTATATTTCCGGAACCGCTTAGAGTTAAAAGCTCAAATTTTCAGGATTCCCTAGTTTTTACCATACCAACATATGGTGAAAGTTTGAAAAAAATCTGAGAGGTAAGGGTGTCATGGTCTGGATGATTTGAGATGGAATTATCCATATATATATATATATATATATATATATATATATATATATATATATATATATATGCGGATATTTGCCTATATGCAAAATAATTTGAGAATAAATAATAAAGAAATAAACAAAAATCTATTTTTTTGGTCATTTGAATGTAACGCCACACGATATATTCTGAGGGCTGAAATAGATTTTCATTAAGCTTATAATTTTTAACAATTTAGACTTAATTCTAATGAACATATAATTCAGGAAATATATATTCTTTTATATAAACGTTATTATCATGGCAAGTGCTCATCTGAGCTTCAATCTATCCCTCCCCGTACCAAACTTTTACAAAAAAAAATACTCGTCTAACTACAACCACTACTAACAATTTCCTCGCTCTTCACTTTTTATCTGTGCCTAAATCTAAATTCTATGAATAAAGCTTCTTTCCTAGAACTGCTTGCCTGACTACAACATGATCGCCTTCAAGTCCAATGTAAACAAGTTCTTGTTGAACCGTTCCTTTAAATAATCAAATTCTATCCAATTTCCACTACTAACGATCACTATTCTGTTATCTCAGTGGCCACTAAGTGTCTCTTCTGTAAAAAAAAAAAAAAAAAAAAAAAAAAAAAGAAGTCAGTTGATTTAGTAGATGTAGAGCAGTTGATGTAGCAGGATCAGTTCACAGGGGAAGACCAAGGAAAACATGGGAGGAAATGATAAGGATAAATTTGAGAGAAAGAGGGATCAATAAAGACCTGGCCGAGAGATAGGTTAGTTTGGAAGTCAATACCTAAAAGCATGTAAAACGGATGTTAAACCAGATATGATGATGATGATTCATAATATTAATGGTGTATGAAATTAAATGAAGTCAAAATTGCATTAGTTTATCTTGCTTGTTCTTGTGGAACACTTAAGGACCTTCCTCAGTCATGTCAAACTCTTAACAACATCTCAGGAAGAGATCAGACTCCAGCTGTGGACCAGATGACTCGAGAATACATTCCCCCCTAATACTGGAAAGGGAATTTCCCTTTCGCTTGTACACCTCTAGGCCAGTCATTGGCGTGTGACTGACTACTAAATGTCCTGGAAACGGTCTGCGTATGAAGATCTGTTGATTAGACGTCTTTTTTTCTAGGTGAAGAGAAAAGGCATAATTGAGATGTTGGATGTAGCTGGTTCGTTATTCTCCCAGAATGACGTTTTGTTCCTTGAGGGTTTGACATGGTTGGAATCTTCTTCACTGGGTCTATTTTGTTTGTTAATGTAGATATTTATTTTAAAAAAGGACGCACGATACAATGGTAATATATGAGAAATATAATTAACTAATTTATTTTTTTATAAGAAAATATTACAATATTTTTACAAAAACAATTTACAAGTGATAATTAACTTTCACAATTAAAACTAACTAACCTTACCTAGTGCTGAAGTGTTATATTATGAACCTTTCTTCTAGAATTCAAATACGCAACAACACATTTGGTATAAGCAACAGTCCGTTTTTATTCCTCGTTGTTTCTCTGATGGAGAAAGAGAAGAGTGGGAGAGACAGAGAGGAGTATATCGTTGCATCCACTTGGTTGACAATCAAATCTCAATTTGCCAATCTTTTTTATGTCACTTTTTCTGTCAACTTTTAAAAACATCAACATAACCAGATTCCTTTAATTGTTACATTCCATCTCAAACAATAACAAAATTTGTTTACATTCGTGAGAAATATTGAAACAATTCTGATTTAGCTGTCATGTTCCCAACATTCCATCCGCAGACGCGTGCCACATTTTTATCCATATAAATACATATATGTATATACACATATACATACTAGCATGTCAACCCGGCTTAGACCAGGCCCTTTGTGCCCCCCCTCCTCTCATTTACGGAGAGACAAAAGTATATGTCTTACTGTATCCTTCCACTTATGGCCAAATCAGCTCCTGCTGGGAGAGTGGAGGTGTTAACAACCACCACGACTGGGGCACTAAAGTATAGTGCCACAGACTGTCCTGGGTTCAGAATCACCTTAGTTCCAGTGGTAAAAAAAAAACCCTCAATCACCTGAGAACAGGAATCGAATCAAACAAATTTCATCTATATTCGAATCATGTTGACACACCAGTTCTCATTAGATCATCAAAGTTAAGTGATGTGCAGCCTGGCCATTGCCAGATGAGTGACCATTTGGGAATGCCAGATTCTGTATATTATCTTATGACTGAAAACAGGAATGGGGTTGATCAAAAGTTATGCCCCAACCATCTGCGAGTGTGGAGAGGAGGACCATACGATGCAACACTGCTTTGTTTGCCCTTTTCTGCACTACCGGTGCAGCTTGAAAGATCTTGCAGAACACAACAATAATGTAAAGAACTGCATAAAAAGGTAAGAAACTGTTGCATAACCACATGCTTCAAAGATACACAAAGAAGAATGACCATTTGCGGAAAATTAGTCTTCAGAGGAATCTGGTTGAGAAATGCTGTTTTAGACCAGGGTTTCTCAAAATGTGCTTTACAAGTGAGGCTGAAGGGTTCTGAAGGCTCTTTCTTAAAGTGGACCAAATTCTTTATATGGAATATAGATCCATAATTAAATGGCTGCAGACATTTAATTATTTATCTTTTTTACTGGAAAAAGATATGATACATAAATTCAGGTGTAAAAAAGATATGATACATAACTACAGGTGTAAAAAAGATATGATACATAACTACAGGTGTAAAAAAAAGATATGATACATAACTACAGGTGTAAAAAAGATATGATACATAACTACAGGTGTAAAAAAGATATGATACTTAACTACAGGTGTAAAAAAGATATGATACATAACTACAGGTGTAAAAAAGATATGATACATAACTACAGGTGTAAAAAAGATATGATACATAACTACAGGTGTAAAAAAGATATGATACATAACTACAGGTGTAAAAAAGATATGATACTTAACTACAGGTGTAAAAAAGATATGATACATAATTACAGGTGTAAAAAAGATATGATACATAACTACAGGTGTAAAAAAGATATGATACTTAACTACAGGTGTAAAAAAGATATGATACATAACTACAGGTGTAAAAAAGATATGATACATAACTACAGGTGTAAAAAAGATATGATACATAACTACAGGTGTAAAAAAGATATGATACATAACTACAGGTGTAAAAAAGATATGATACATAACTACAGGTGTAAAAAAGATATGATACATAACTACAGGTGTAAAAAAGATATGATACATAACTACAGGTGTAAAAAAGATATGATACTTAACTACAGGTGTAAAAAAGATATGATACTTAACTACAGGTGTAAAAAAGATATGATACTTAACTACAGGTGTAAAAAAGATATGATACTTAACTACAGGTGTAAAAAAGATATGATACATAACTACAGGTGTAAAAAAGATATGATACATAACTACAGGTGTAAAAAAGATATGATACTTAACTACAGGTGTAAAAAAGATATGATACATAACTACAGGTGTAAAAAAGATATGATACATAACTACAGGTGTAAAAAAGATATGATACTTAACTACAGGTGTAAAAAAGATATGATACATAACTACAGGTGTAAAAAAGATATGATACATAACTACAGGTGTAAAAAAGATATGATACATAACTACAGGTGTAAAAAAGATATGATACATAACTACAGGTGTAAAAAAGATATGATACATAACTACAGGTGTAAAAAAGATATGATACATAACTACAGGTGTAAAAAAGATATGATACATAACTACAGGTGTAAAAAAGATATGATACATAACTACAGGTGTAAAAAAGATATGATACTTAACTACAGGTGTAAAAAAGATATGATACTTAACTACAGGTGTAAAAAAGATATGATACTTAACTACAGGTGTAAAAAAGATATGATACTTAACTACAGGTGTAAAAAAGATATGATACATAACTACAGGTGTAAAAAAGATATGATACATAACTACAGGTGTAAAAAAGATATGATACATAACTACAGGTGTAAAAAAGATATGATACTTAACTACAGGTGTAAAAAAGATATGATACTTAACTACAGGTGTAAAAAAGATATGATACTTAACTACAGGTGTAAAAAAGATATGATACTTAACTACAGGTGTAAAAAAGATATGATACTTAACTACAGGTGTAAAAAAGATATGATACTTAACTACAGGTGTAAAAAAGATATGATACTTAACTACAGGTGTAAAAAAGATATGATACTTAACTACAGGTGTAAAAAAGATATGATACATAACTACAGGTGTAAAAAAGATATGATACATAACTACAGGTGTAAAAAAGATATGATACATAACTACAGGTGTAAAAAAGATATGATACATAACTACAGGTGTAAAAAAGATATGATACATAACTACAGGTGTAAAAAAGATATGATACTTAACTACAGGTGTAAAAAAGATATGATACTTAACTACAGGTGTAAAAAAGATATGATACTTAACTACAGGTGTAAAAAAGATATGATACTTAACTACAGGTGTAAAAAAGATATGATACTTAACTACAGGTGTAAAAAAGATATGATACATAACTACAGGTGTAAAAAAGATATGATACATAACTACAGGTGTAAAAAAGATATGATACTTAACTACAGGTGTAAAAAAGATATGATACATAACTACAGGTGTAAAAAAGATATGATACTTAACTACAGGTGTAAAGATTTTCAGGATGGTTCATGGAAAAGAAAAGAAAAAAATAAATGAACAAAAAAAAATGCAACAATTTTTGATTAATCAAAACAAAAAATGGTTGTTAACACAAAAATATAAAATCACGAATCGGATTAATGAACAAGTATAAGTTAAAATTTGAAATTTGTTTTTCACATTTATTTTAGAAATTATCTTGTTAGTGCTCCGTTAAAAACCTTAACTCTGCTCAGGGGCTCCATGGTGTCCTGAAGGTTGGGAAATGCTGATTTAGACCACCCATTCTTACCTCCCCCCTCATTATTTTTATTTTATAAAAGATTGTTATAAAACTTGATCTATCGATGATACTTATTAGCTTCTATAGAATCAGAAAGATTTGAAGAGAACACGTAACGATTGTCTATGAAACAATAAATGTTTGATGAGGCATGAAAATAATTGCTACGGATAGAAACTAAATCGCTTCTTGAAAAGTGGAAGAGTGCATTAGAAGTCATTTCTTAGTCATAACGAGCACTAGTATATGCAATGCTAAATAGTTGGCATCAAAATAACTATTCCTCATGATGAATTTATTTGCTCTCATCCCGAGCTGCACATATTGTAAACTAGTAGATTAGCTCGGCATTGTCCAGGTACATTTTTACATGGTAGTCACCACTTATCAAGGCCTGGAAGCCACTCGGGGATAAGGGTTATTGTGTGTACAATAATCAATGGGATAATATCGTAGTAATCGTTAGTAATAGAGATTTGATAAAGTGCCTTACTTAAGGGGGCAGTTAATCAGGAATTTGTTTATGTTGGACTTGAATACATCCAAGTTGTAGTCAGGTGGGAAACAGGCAAACGGAGGAGAGTTCCACAGGCGTGCACTAAGAAAGAAGCTTTGTTCATGGAATCTACGTTTTGATTTAGGCACAGATAAAGAATGGAGAAAATTATTGACAGTGGTTTCAGCTAGACAGGTGTTTTTCATGAAAGATTGGCGAGGGGGGGGGCAGAGATTGGAGCTCAGACGAGCACTTGCTATGGAAATAACGATAAAACAAAGACAGGCTTGCAACGTCTCTTCTGTGGGAGAGAGGTTGCAGGGAAGAAAAAGAGGCATCTCCCATTAAGCAATGAGGCAGGATAGGTTGTTTTTAGCAGCTCCTGCCCAGATGTGGCAGCAGTACTCCATTATGCATAGATTGGCAAATTAGCCACGCACGTTTTTGTATGTCCAAGAAAGGCTTTTTTCGGGGGGGGGGGGTCTTGAGAGGTTTACTATTTTTTACAACTTTTTATATACTCCCTAGATAATAATATATATGATTTGCAGATGGACGTCATCTCTACATTTATTTTGATTGACTTTTATAAAATTCCCTCTATTCCATCCTTTTGCGTGTTCGTCTTTTTCGTATAAATAAAGCGAATCTCATCGAACAAAGACGTCAGTGGTCTTTCATGCCAGGACATCTTGAAAGCAATTAGCTTTGATCAATGTTGCGAAAACCCTTCATATCAAACAATTGCTATTCATTTGAGAGTTTTTTTGTTTTGTTTTTTTTCGGGAGAGCTTGGTTTCTCCAACATCGTGGGGATACAAATGAAATGGCAGAAAGCTGAACTGGCCTTCAGCCAACGTTCATTTCTGTACCTAAATGAACTCTTTCACTTAGCAAGCCAACTTTTTGATTGACATCGATAAATTTGAACACTTTTCACTTTCTATGGCTTCATAGCGTAGCCGTAAAATGCCACATTTTTTTTTTAACTTTCTTTTCCGCCTTTTTCTTATCAAAATTTTTCAGCTCCATGAGCCTTCCTCAGGATGATACAGACAATTTTTTTTGTCATTATCAAAATCTCACAGCTTAGATAAACATCGCTGATTTTTTACGATCTTGTTGAAGGAACTGCTTTTTAATATCTAATAGTTATCGGGAGATGAGCTGCTATGCATATAAAAATATTAGGAGAAATTAATTTAAGTCCATTAAGGATTTTTTTAATCAAAATTTTCGGCTAGTTCTTAATTTCTTAAATTTCTGTGTCAGTTGTTTGGTGGCCCTGAAGTAGAGACTCAGCAAATAGTGCAAAAAGTGGCTATCTTCAAGTCTCATGACCAACAGGAATTGTTACCCTACACTGATGATTGCGTAAGCATGAAAATCTAGTGTCTGTAGGTGAAAATGAATAATTATTATTTAATTTTATATATATATATATATATATATATATTTATATACACTAGCGGAACTTGTCAAAATTCCACAGCGGACTCTTTCATATATTATATATTGATGTTGGCAGTCTGTGGATGTTCAGTAAATGGAGACACTCTGATATTATTGTAGCTCTTTTGTTAAAACTAAGCTAATAGAGATGCCAGGCATAGCCTGGTCATAAAATATGCTTAAATATGATATTTTAATTCTTGTAGATTTCGTATATATTATTACAATTTTCTATAGATTCTTATACATTAAAAAGTTGAGATTTCAAAAATAAAAAAATATATCCATATGACTTGGGTTCATCTGCTTGAACCGAAACCAAAACTTATGAAGAAAAAAAATATATATATATATATCTAACCTGGTTTCCTTTGACTATAATAAAAATTGAAACTTATGAATAATTCTTTATTACAAGAAATGGTAAGATTATTTGTAAAAAAAAAAAGAAAAGTAGATGACTACAGTGCCATCAGCTATAATCGAAACCAAAACTAAGACTTATGAAGAATTCTCGGTAAAATTATTTATTACGAGAAATGTGCATAGGTCATAGCAATTTAATGAGTCACTTGGAAGAAAAAAGATGTAAGCATGACACACAAAATAACATGCGCTATTGTATTAATATATATATATATATATATATTATTATTATTATTATTATGGAGCAGACTCCCCCCCCCTTAAAATTCAAATATCTTTAATACCAGGGTAACTCTGAGTATACCTTGAGGGTGATAAAGACTATAAACTTAGAAAAGTTAATTTAAAAATAACAATGGTAAATAACACGGCATTATGGCAGGGGACAGTCCTGGGTAACACTGTGTCTTCCTGCTACTCTTCTATATAATAAAGTAAATCAGTCAATGTCTCACTTTTTATCATTGAAACGTTCCGTCCTCTAATTCTGAATAGTCAATTCTTCTTGTGGATTGTGCCACTATTTTCTTTAGAACAGTTAAAAGTAATTCACTTCAATTCCTTTCAAAAAATACTTTATTCACTTAGGAAGCTTCTGAAAATGATCCAGTAGGTGTATTCAAAGAAGACTATTAGTTAGTGCCCCTTCATTATCTCCATCCCCTACACCCACCCTATAGCCCCGCCCAACTATTTTATGTCCCTTCAGTCTTTTACACGCCTGCACTCTTGATTGTATTGCAGTAAAGCGTACAACATGGGGGATGCAAGCACCGAGCTTGCCCTCCGTGGTTACCGAAAGATGGGAGCCTCTACAGCGAACTCGTTGCAGACGCTTAAACACGCTTTTCCACATGTGGACAAGTCTTTGGTTTTCAACATTTGGATGGCGTAAGTCACAATCCTCTTCTTCTTTCTCTTTTTTTTCTTTTCTTTTTCTCTTCTTTTTCTTGTTTGCTCGTAAAAATTCTGTTCATAGTCAATATCTCTTTTTTGTTATTTTTACAATCTTTTAAATTTTTTCCTTTTTTCTTGTATATGTGTCATTCGATAAATAAGGTGAAATTTTGTAATATCAGGTCAGTGCAAAAGTTTGTACTGATTTAAAATTTCATCTTGAAAACGAAAAACTCTAGTGTTGCACTATTGAGCTATTTAAATGTAGTTTAATTTTAAAACTATATTTAATATTTATATTCAAAGAGAAAATTTTAATCAGAATATTTTTTTGAATATATGGAGAGAACCAAGAAGAATTATAGAAATTCTTTAAAAAGGAGACCTATCGGAAGAAAACAAAGCTCAAAATGTGAGGTGGAGCTTATATATAGAAGGAAAAATGAAAACAATGACAATATAAAGATATATACTGATGAAAAGCATTAGGCTTTGAAATACCTAGGTATAAAGAGCATATGTATCCCGTACCCCTAATGATGTAATCCCCTTATTGAATGAACGATTAAATTTATATGCACGTGTATATATCTTCATATTGTTGTTGTTTTTCTTTTTCCACACACACACACACACACACACACACACACACACACACACACACATATATATATATATATATATATATATATATATATATATATATATGAGAGAGAGAGAGAGAGAAAAGTTTGGTTTTCAACATTTGGATGGCGTAAGTCACAATCCTCTTTTTTCTTTTCTTTTCTTTTTTTTCTTCTTTTTCTTTGCTTGTTTTATCAATCTTGTAATAATTTTTCTTTTTCTTATATGTAAATGTCATTCAATAAATAAGGTGAAATTTTGTAATATGACAATGTTTAGTTGTTATTTCACTTACCAGTATGCTCAACCAAAGAAAGAGAGAATATTTAAGTCATCCACAGATTATTTAACAATATTATCACTCTTCAGTGTAGCTAGACATGTATATATCAGCTACTATGTACTAGCTAATATCTACTGGCAAACCTACCCACATATAGTGAGCCCAAGAGAATTGTGAAGAGCAGAAGGTACAATGTCTTAGTTGTTTCTACAGTGAGAATACTGACAAGAATATATTCTTAGCGTGAGTTGTATTGGATTTTTTTTTTTTTTTTTTTACAAAGGAGCAACCATTTATCAAGGCCCAGAGGTTACTTGAGGATAAGGGTTAATGAGTGTATGGTAGTCAATGGGACAATATTGTAGTAATCGTTAGTAGTGGGAAAGTGGATTACTTAAAGGGACGGCTTATCAAGAACTTGTTTACATTGGACTTGAAGACGACCATATTGTAGTCAGCTGGAAAGCAGAAGAGACTTCCGCAGGTGTGCAGTTCTAAGAAAGAAGCTTTGTTCATAGAATCTGTTTAGGTTTAGGCACAGATAAAGAGTGGGGGGGAATTATTAATAGTGTTTTCAGATAGAGGAGTGTTTTTTTTGTGAAAGTTTGGCAAGGGGAGATTATAGATTGGAACTCAGACGAGCACTTGCCATGAAAATAACGACAGAGTAGAGACAGGCTTGCAACGTTTCTTGTGGTGTAGGGAAGAGAAAAGTGCATGCCCAACTAGACTACGAAGCCCAGTAGTTTCCGAGAAAAAGTGAGAGTAAATGTGGTATTGTGGTGACTAATCCCTATTAACCATTAACTGTGCATCGATTGGATATCATAATACTTTGCTGCACTTTATCATAACACAGGTCTGTACAAAATTTCAGCCAGATTGGTCTAGTAGTTTCCAAGAAAAAGTGGAATGGACAGACAGATTAAAAGAAATATAATATGGTTTGGAAATAGATAAATTTGAAGTAGACTGTCTGGAGTTCCAATAACACAAAAATTGGCAAATCACCAACAAATGAGACGATTTCTGCAAGTTTGTTTCCATGTTATTTTTAGCGAAAGAATTAAGTTGCAAAACAACAAAAACAGGATCCGATTCCATAGAGATATGCAATTTGAAAATATTATGCCAGTCTTCCTAACAATAAAAGTTATCCGAATGGTATGGTCTGAAGACGAATGAAGGCGAATTGAGAATCCAAAATGGATTGAACAAAAAAATGTTGGTCAATCCAATAATCTACGTAAACGGGTGGGTGGATTTCAGGAAAATTTAATCAATAGTTTTCCATATGTGAAACTGTAGAAAGACGTATATGTGTAAATTATAATCTCCGAAGAGAATTAATTGCTTTTATTGTTAATTCATTTTTTGTGGACTATTATCATCTTTCTTAGTTGTTGTTTCATGACGTTTCGGCCTACTATTCCTCTGGCCTTCGTCAGGTGGTAACCACGACGGGATAGGAACTCCGAATCTCCTAACTGCATTCTCAGCAATTACTGCTATCCATAGTTGTCATCTCACCACGTTTTTGGCACCCAGGCTAGTATAATACAAGCAGTACTTCTGGTTTGTTTATAAGTGGACTAACATATCCGGTGTTGTCAGGGATTCGTTACTTTTGGATTATTATGGACCATCTTCTTCCAATTACGGGATTTCCTTGGATTTTACTTGTACAAATGGAAATTCTTTTAACTTTCTTGAAGTTTTACATTTGGATTTTACCGTCACTGGATTTTTTATCTTCCACCAGACTATCCATTAATGTGTAATCACCTTTTTCTTTGCCATATTCCCTCTGCTTAACTTATTTTATTTTCAAGTAAGATCTTTGACTTATTTGTTGTTTCATCAAATACTTTTGCATGCAAAATCCGATCCCGCATTTTGCTAATTCCTACCCTCTGATGAGAAGGAGAGTATTTCTTCGAAACTCCGCGGATTAAGGACTATCCATTTATCTAGTGTTTCCTTTTCAGATTAAATATGTTTTTAACTCATTTCAAAGTGTTTTTTAACATATTTCATTAACTGTTTGCTCATATATATATATATATATATATATATATATATATATATAAGATAAAATAAATAATTAAGTAAAAACAAATTATAAAATGAATTAAATAGAATAACAAAAACAAAAGAATATTTTAAAAAGTACATGGAAATGGATAAATAATCAACAATAAAGCAAAGATAGTCTTCTGTCAAGAAGTGACGATCACCATATGTAGATGTTTAATCGACTGAATAAAATAAAGAGGCAAAGAAAAAAGCAGGTGGATGTCCTCGAGGCGCTTGCTATTAGTTCTACCTCCCTCCTACTACGGGCAAGCAGAGAAACCTTCAATTACAATAAGAATTATTTAGGTAGACACATTGGATTAGGTTGGATGGTTTTCGTTCGTGAATTCCCCCTCCCCCTTCATCCCTCTCTTATTGCCTTTAATTTCTACAAATATTTTCAGCCATAACATCCTTAAAATGATGAAAAACGCTGCGGGTTTTAATAATTACACTTTGTGATTCTCTTTTAATCGACTCACTCAATTATATAATATATATATATATATATATATATATATATATATTTTTACTATAATAATTAAATACTTACAGACACTAGTGTTTAATCCTTTCGGGAATCTTCAGTGCAGGGTGTCACGATTAATACCAGTCGAACGATTCGAACCCCGCATCACGAGACATCTCTGGCTCGATTAGCGAAGACCTAATTCATTCGGCTACTATTAACCGCGTGAAATAACGTTGAATTTTAAACATTTTAATTTTAAATGTTCATTTACGTCATATATATATATAAAATATAATATAATTTTCCATTTTTTTTTTCTAAACATTATCCATTTTTTCTTTATTATATTAAAATTTTGCCACTCTAATAATAAATACATATATATATATATATATATAGCTTACAAATGATTGATTTGCAAAGGTAAACAGGGATCCCCACCGGGTTCACAAAGTCCCCATGGTAACTGTGGCATATATGGAAAATTATCACTTGTTTGCCTCAAAATTCATTTGCACATATATACAAAACCTGTCTTGAACCCCAATAATAACACTGCAAGCAAAACTGACCAGATGTGCCTATTCCGTGGCAACATCTGTTGCAGTTTGGTTGACCTAAAAAGCCACTTGTGAACTCATCCAATTCGAAGGGAGTAGTAGGGAGAATGGACAGATGTGACAAATGAGGAGATGAAAGAGGCTGTGGTGAGGCCACGCTCATACAAGAGGAGTTCCATGGGGTCTTTCAGAAGTTGTTGCAGTCGGAGGAGATTACTTTTTTTTTTTTTTTTTTTTTACATAGGCATCACCACATTATCAAGGCCCAGAGGCCACTCAAGGATAAGGGTTAAAGAGTGTACAGTAGAAATTGGGCAATATAGTAATCATTAGTAATGAAAATTTGTTAAATTTGATAACTTATATGGAACGGCTCATCAAGAACTTATTTATTTTAGACTTGAAGACAACCATATTGTAGTCAGCCGGAAAGCAGGAAAACGGAAGACAATTCCACAGGCGTGCAGTTCTAAGAAAGAAGCTTTGTTCATGGAATCTACGTTTAGGTTTAGGCACAGATAAAGAGTGGGGGAAATTATTGATAGTGTTTACAGCTAGACGAGTGTTTCTTGTGAAAGTTTGGCGAGGGGGGACCATAGATTGAAGCTCAGTTGAACACTTTCCATGAAAATAACGATACATCAGAGACAAACTCGCAACATCTCTTCTGTGAGATAGAGGAACTGGAGTTTCATGTGTGTACTATCAATAAAAGTGCTCAAATGAAAAAAGTCTGGAAACTTATTGAATGCACCTCATATGCCATGAACGCATACTTACAATAGTTGTACATATTCAGCATTCATTATCAAATCTTCAGCATGAGATAACTTGTGAAGAATCAACATGCCATAAAACCAGCCACAAGGGAAACCTACATTAAAAATTTTAACGATGAGGATATTTTTCTCAATTCTGATAGAATTGTTGTCGAGCGGGTACATATTGAAAGGCATGGTTCATATCGGAGACATTAACGGGACATGTATAACGGGGATAATAACAGAGATAACGACGATGATGACAATACTGAGGAGACTTCATATTACGGAGTGGGATGATTCTTGGTAAAACATTAATACAGACTGGGAGATATGATGCAACAGTTCTTAACAGAGGAGGGGAAGATACAGTATTTTAAAAGCGTTTTTATTTACATTTTATTATCGCTTTTGGAGTCTTCTAAACCCGATGGATTCAAAATGGCAGCAGATTTTACTCAATGTGAAACATCAGTGTCATAGATTTAGCAACTCGAAAATCAAACAAACATATAGCTATTAAAAATACAGATTGATTGAAAATTTAATTTTTTACTGATTGGTAATAATGATGAAGGAGGCACATTATTTGTAAGGAGGTTACACAAGAGTTCGTTTATAGATGAATATACAAAACACATTTACCTTTTCGATTATGAGGAATGACGACACAAAGACAACACTTACAAAAATATAGATGATTTCTTTATTTCTCAACTGGCCGATTGGTGATGTCAGAAATTCAAACCTTTTCAACTACTCTTCTCTCTTCGTCTCTAAGGGGCTCCCACTCTCCAACTGACTCTATCACCATCTGTGATCTGCTCTAATTATCTGATCCTAATCAAGTGACTAACTTCGAACCCTCGATTCTTATATTCAGAAATCTCCTTTGTTTATGACATCATAAGTGTGGTTCCCAACGTGACTACTTTCACGTGGCTTTACATATGTCTGTCCAAACACACTTTTGGCAAACAAAGAATCCTCAATTCTAATTGTTTAATATCTAACCTATTTTTAAAACAATATTTTTTAACTCACATTGTCCATTCTTTTAACTGACATATTTAATATCCAGTTATTCTAAAAGAATGGACAATTGCTTTTTCCGACATAAATAATATTTAGCTATGTAAAAAGTTTTTGACTTCTAATGGGGGTATGAGACGAATGGATTCGTCAATCATTTTTATAACCAACGGCTGTGCTAAACAACGAATCAAAACGTCGCAAAATTATTATAAAAATCGTCGAATTTTGGATTCAATCAGTTCGACATTTTTAAAATTTAATGTATCATTGAATCTTACACATCTAACCCTTTTTATGGCATTTTTAGCTGCAAAGTAGATTAAATATGCTGGACTATATTTATCGTAACCTACAAAAGTACCTTTTTCGCTTTTAGTATTTAGTTTACTAGTGTTTTCTATAAATGCAAAACAATCAGAACCAAATAGATGCATTCTATTCATTTTAGGTTTTATACCGCAAAACGCTTCATACGGCGTTTTTCCTAGCTTCTTATTGAACGATCTATTTCTGATATGTGCTGCTGCCATTAAAGCGTATGTCCATAAACTATGCGCTAATTTTGGTTCGATAAGTAGGCATCTTGTCATCTCAAAAAGGGTTCGCCATGCCCTTTCAGCAGTGCCATTTTGGAAGGGGGAATACGGTGCATATTTCTCATGTTTAATACAGTGGTTGATTAATTAATAGAAGTTTAAAGTCTTTACTAGTAAATTCAGTCCCATTGTCTGAGCGAATACATTATACTGAACCGTACGGAGCAATATCAGCTAAATATTTCTTAGTGTCGGATTTGTTTTTTAGAATAAACCATAATTAAACTGGAAAAATCATCAATAAAGTTCAAAACGTACCTTAGATTGTTTCTCCCCATCGGGTTGATCGGACCTGCTAAGTCACAATGCACAAGGGAGAGAATGTTCGTAGCTTTTTTGTCTGGTGTTCGGCTTATATATTTTGTCATTTTCCCCTGTGCACACACATCACAATTTGGGAGATCGTCTGAAGGTATTATTTTCATGCCTTCAACTACATTTGGTAATTTTTTAATATCAGCTGTATTGCAGTGCCCTAGAATTTTATGCCAGGTTTCCAAGTCATGACAGGCAGTTTTTGAAGGAACCATACTTTTTAAATAATATAGTCGGCCGTTTTCTTTAATGTTAAATGCAGTTCCCTTGGGGTATATCAATTTTGATGTATTTTGGCCAAACAGTATATTTGCGCCTTGTTTAATTGCAGCCTGCACGGAAAATATGTCTTGCTTAAATATAGGTATGAACAGAGCATTCTTTAGAATACAGTTACAGATTTCGCCTTTATTATTTTTTAGGGATATTTTAGCATCGTCTCTTTTCAAGACTATATCATTTATTTGACTACCGTCGGCAAGTTCGACAAAATGACTTTGAGGATTAAAGTTTGAATCAAAATTAATAAAATCAGATTCCTTGGTGATAACGTGCGCTGTAGCACCACAGTCTACAAGGAGATTTTTACTGTTTGTGGTATTGTCAAAGTTACATGTGAATAGAAATGTAGGTTCTTCCTCAAAGTTCTCAAAGTTTTTTACGGAGTCCATTTTAGAGCGTTTATATCGGCATTGGAAACTTTTGTGGTTGGGTCGTCCACAATTATAGCAGATAATTTTATCCTTTTTCTTGAGAAAATTACTTTTGGAGAATATGTTGCGGTGAATTGCGTAATTTGGTGGTGTCTGCTTTCGAGAAGCATTTTTGAACTTCATAATATTGCTGGAGTTATTATTGTCCATGAGCATACAATTAGTCTCTTCGTAACTGCGCAATGCTACTTTAAATTCGCTGAAATTTTAGTGGTTTGTCTTTCTGAGTTATAACAGTTGTAAATGGTTTAAAATCGGCTGGAAGTCCCTTGAGGGTCATTGATATCAACAAGCTATCGCTTATTATTTCACCTGAGTATTAAGGCATTGCTCTTATCACGTAGTCGGTGATCGTTTCATCCTCGTTATGTTTCAAAGAGGTTAATTCTGAATATAGGGATATTATTTTCGGTTTCCCTTTTGATAAATAATGTTCTCGTAATATGTTCAATGCTTTCCTCCCATCGTCCAATGCGTCTCTTATAATCAGAGACAGACTTCTATCATCTAAACATTGAATAAGTTCTGCAAAAACAGTAGCGTTTTTTTTTTGGAGAAATTCGGGGTCGTTTGGATTCTCCGTTGTAGATTGTATGACTTTGTGTAGTTTTCGAATCCTTAGATATCCCAGAAATTTTACCTACCACAATTCGAATTTAGATTCCGATCCGTCAAAGAAAAGACGGTGGCTGGGCACATAACCTGTTAAGCTTTGAGACATTTGTGTTGAACAAAGATGGCGGCTTGGTTCAGATCAGTAACCAAGATGGCGACCAAGAATCAAATGCGGTCCGTTGCGTAGTTAACCTCTTAAGTTATGAGATATTATGTTGAACAAAGATGGCGGCGTAGTTCAGATCAGTAACCAAGATGGCGGCGTAGTTCAGATCAGTAACCAAGATGGCGGCAAATAATTAAATGCGGTCCGTGACGTAGCAAATGGCAAACTGATTGAATCCAAAATTCAACGATTTTTATAATAATTTTGCAACGTTTTGATTGGTTGTTTAGCACAGCCGTTGGTTATAAAAATGATTGGCGAATCCAAAAGAATTAACAATGGACTGAATTCCTAAGATTCCAATTATCCATTATCTTTAACACTTGCCTAGAGGGTTCGATTCTATCCTTTTCCTAATATCATTTTCATTTATCTAGTCTGTTTTCTTACTTACATCAGAAGGGGGCAGCCCTTTCATGTAACACAATTACTGATTCTGTTCTAAATTCCTGAATTTGCAACAATTTTTTAAAAATTCTAAATATAGTGTTTTTTGAGGGGGGGGGGTCGATTTCCTGTAAAGATCGAAGTATCATGTACATTTTTTTGCGAACATAAAAATAGATATGTGAGATGGTCTGTAGATTTTTTTGTTATAGTTTAAAATCAGTAAGTATTTATTGGTTTTAAGCATTAATCATGGAAAATTAAGTTTTAAACAGAAACAAAAAAATAATAACAATAAAACAATAGTTTTGGGGGTCGAAAAATAGGCACAAATTTTTTCTATCCCAATATTTTAAAAAGTTTCGATTTTTTTTTTTTTTTTTTACACGATTCCAATTAATCGTCCCAACATTAATATGTATATATGAAAAGCAAACCACGATATTTACCATATATTTCAGCGATAAGACGACCCTTAAAGTTAAAAAAAATCATCTTTAAAAACCAATATTTCATAAGATACCGGGTGTTGCAATCTCTAACCTAAGTTAAACAAACATGGTTTCGTGATTTAGCAGTCGTCTTATACAACCGATATATGATAAATTTATTAAAATTTGCTTCAATTTTGTACCTCGTCTTATCTGACGGTCGCCTTATACGGTGAAATATCCGGTAAAAACATTTGTATATCATTTTTTTTTTTTATTGGAATCCTTTGAGATGAGTAATTTATATATTTATTGGTGGACCGTTATACTCATTTTGTACCTCATCTTATCTGATGGTCGCCTTATACGCCGAAATATATGATATGTATATCTATATTGTAGGTTTTGTATTTTTTAGACTCAGCCATTTTTAGAAGAAAGAAATTTTGTTTTTCCAATATCATGTTTGGCATGGAAACATTCTCGGACTTTTGTTTGTTGCTATTTATGCAGAAAAGATAAATATGCAATGCTTTTCAATGCCTAGATTACTGGTCCGTTTATTAAAAACTTTTCATTTTGGATCAATGACAAAAAATAGTTCCTCACTATAAAAAGTTATATTTTCGCTTTTAGCACATGACATAATGAGGGGAAAAAGATGGCTGGTCATCGTTTTTCCATCGCAATCCAAGCTTCTATCGTTTCATCACCAGAGCTCTGATCCCCACTTTGCTCCAATTAAAATGAACAACTCTTGTCTTGAGAAAGCATCCTACTTAGACAAGCCCCTGAGTCTGACCTTTACTCCCAACCTGAAATGGAAGACTTGTATCAGATCCATTGCTAATGTCACTGGTAAAATGGTTGGATCATTTTATCACTCCAGAAGGTATCTCACTCCCGATACAATTCTTTACCTGTATAAGAGCCGGATACATCCTAAGATGGAGTACTATTGCCACATCCAGGGAGGTGCTTCTCGGTGCAGTTTTCTGTCTTGACAGCATACAAAACTGGCTTTGAAATCCAGTTGGCAAAGCCCACTCCGCCACTCCACTTCTTCTTTATTATAAAAGAGACATAGCAAGTCTATCGCTACACTATCAATATTTTCATAGCAGGTGCTCAACTGAGCTTCTATCTATTGTCCCCTCCCCTTGTAAAACATTCGCAACAGACTTGTCTAGCTGCCACAACTGCCAACAATTTCCATTAATGTCTATCTGTACCTAAAACTAAGGATAAATTCTATAAGCAAAGTTTCTTTTCTAGAATTACCCATTTTCAAGTCTAATGTAAACCAGTTCCTCTTGAGCCGTCCTCTTAAATAAACACTACCAAAGTTCCTCCATTACCGATTACTAGTGTTACCAGATCAGGTTGTCTGAAAAGTGACTTCCTGAATGGAATGCACTGCACATTAATGTTATTGTTTTTCCATTTTCTCTTGCATGACTCAATCATGTTCTGCAAAGCCAAAAACAAAAACAATCCCCTCACCTCGCCTTTTTTCTAAATGACTGCTTTCAGCATTAAATGACTCGAAGAGGGTTGATATGCCGTAAAACAAAACGATCAATCAGTCAACCATTACCGATCGCCAGTGTTGTCTCACCAGCCATTCGATAATCATTAACTCTTATCCTTGAGTGGCTTTTAGGATTTGGTAAGTGGTAAAACTAAATAAATGTCTATATGAATAAATGCAAAAGTTTTTTTTTATTTTTATCACTCCTATATTAGCATCACACCTGCTTATTATTTATCTTAGGTAAATATTTCTCCCATTGCAGACCTGCCATCCGTAGTATATATCCATCTATAGTATATATCTAACATGCAGCATTGTATATATTTATATTGGGAGACTAGCAGGGTAATCTGACGTTGCCAGGGATTGATTGATGATCAACGAATATTTCGCACTCCCATATTTTTAATATCATCGAAATGGTAAAATCGTCCGTTTTTTTCAAACTGATTGATTACCTGCTCTAGTTGGGAAATCATCACAATGCACTGAGAGGAAGCTCATATACCTCACAATGACTTAGTCCACAATAGACTGTAGTCTACATTGCACTGTAGAGAACCTACTATTGATTTTAGAAAATTAATTTTTTAGATATTATGCATTGAATTTAAGTTTAAAATCCAAAAGTCAAGTATCATGGTGCAATTGTGCTTTAAACAGAACCATTCATTATGAAGGCGCCCTTGTCATATAAAAAACAAACGTAGTCTTTATTTTATATGTCAAGTCTTTCAGTAATAAAACTTCTCAAATGCATTTATGATGTCAGGCTATATACGGTATTAACTTTTGTCAAAATCGCCTGTTGCTTCTTTCATTGGATTATTTCAATTATCGATACTTATTGAAGACATTCTGATAAAAAAAAAACTATTTAAGAACACTACCAGGAACATAAAGTACCTTTGTGTGAAATTTCATAAAAATCAGCCCAATCGTTTTCGAGTCCATAGAGAATGAACTCAGACACACACACACACAGTTTCTTTTATATAATAGTAGAGATAGAGATGTGTGCATTTCTTGGATTATCTTGGATCTATCTATCGAAAAATTGGCTAAAAACATTAATATCTTCCCCTTCAACTAGGCACTTTTCTACAGGGGGGGGGGTCACTTTTTTCGCCAATATTTTTTAAAGTTATACTCTCCTTTACATTGTCTAGCCTCAATGTTAAAAAATGTCGCTTCCGGTTTGGCGGTGGTCGTAACAGCATAAACGTTAGGTTTTACCCCGTTCTCTTCCTTCTTTGCGGTACGGGTTCGAGCCTGCCTTCCTACTACCACTTTTTTTTTTTTTTTTTGCTCAACATACACATCCAAACACCCGGGCAATGCCGGGCTGAAATGTTAGTATATATATATAAAAGTGAACGTGTCTGTGTTTGTGTACATTTCCATATGCAATAACTCTGTCAATTTTAAGTCTAAAGACTCAAAATTTGATATACAGGGTAATGAGATTTGGGAAAATCGACGTAATCGGTTTTCAGCCAGAAATTTGGCTGTTAAGGGGCCCAAGTTCAACAAACTCTAGAGAACTCTACCAAACTCCTCCGACAATTTTGGGTCTAAACACTTGAAATTTTAGATATAGGTTCCTTGGGCATGGATCTAACTTAATAACTTCAGTTGAGCCCAAAACAATGAATTTTAAGGGGTCATAATAGGGGTCAAATTTTTAAAAAATTGACCTTTTTTTTTTGCTCAGCATACACCTCCAAACACCCGGGCAACGCCGGGCACCTGTTGCTAGTATATCTATAAAAGTGAAATTGTATGTGTGTGTATGCACATTTCCCTACCAAACTACTCTATCAGTTTTCAGTCTACAGACTCGAGATTTGACATAAGAGGTATTGAGATTTGGGAAAATCTTTTTAATCGGTTTTCAGCCAGAAATTTGTCAAGAGGTCAAAGTTCAACGATTCGACCTTTGAAAACTCTACCAAACTCTTTCGTCAATTTTGGGTCTAAACACTTGAAATTTTAAATGTAGGTTACTTGGACATGGATCTAACTCTTTAATTTGACTTGAGCCCAAAAAGATAAATGTTAAGGGGTCAAAGTTTCAAAAAATTTTACCTCTGCGGTTTCTACCAAATTACTCAGCCAATTTTTGGTCTAAACATCTGAAATTTTTTTGGCCAAAAATTTGGCTGCCAAGAGGTCAAAGTTCAAAAGATTTGACCATTGCGGTCTCTAGCAAACTACTCAGCCAATTTTGGGTCTAAACATTTGAAATTTTACATAAAGAGTATTCAGACATGCAGCAAGCTTTTTAATCAGATTTGGGTTGAAAGTTTGGCTGCCAAGAGGTCAAAGTTGAAAGAGTTGACCTTTGCAGACTCTACCAAACTCCTCCACCAATTTTGGGTCTAAGCACTTAAAATTTTAGATGTAGGTTATCTGGACATGAGTCAAACTTTTTAATAATACATATACACATAAAGTTATGAACAGTACATAGAGCTCAAGCAAAGCTGGGCTGAACTGCTAGTATAAAACAATAGTAGAGTCAGTTGATAAGAGAACGTGATTATGAGTTAAAGAAATGATATGAGAATTATATAATGTATATATAATGTGAGTCTTAAAGACGGGTTTAGATCTGATGACCTCAGAGGAAAATTAAATTTGAACAACTGAGAATAGGAGACTTTGTGAGTTTTATTCTCATTGAAAGAATGAAGAAGACTGCCTGATATAGAAAAGTTTACAGAGGAAAGCCAGTATGGGATAAAGTGATAAGGTTGTACTCAAAAGAAAGAGGGATAAATAAATACCTGGCCAGAAATAGTTTAGTTTAAAGGTCAATTTCTAAAAACCGGTAAACACATGTCAGGATGTAAAATTGATGTTAAACTAATGGACATATGATGCTACCAAGATACACGGAAATTTTAATGTAAAAAATTGGACTATTTAAAAAGTAAGGTGCTTTTTATAGTGCAACTAGCAGTATTGCTCAGGGGTTGTTTTCATGCCCTTTTATGCTTTTTTTTTATCTGTATCCTCGGTAATTCCAATATTTTCTTCTTTTTTTTTTTTTTTTTTTTTTTTTTTTGTAATTCTAAAATTATTTTAGTAAATATCGGTTATATTGACACCTTATTGATTAACGTAGCCCCCACATAGTGAATGCAACATGCCAGCAACAATCCAATTTTTCTGATTTGTCCCCTTAGCAGCTATTCTTCTAGTTCAAAACCAACTACTTTGGCGAGGTTTTTTTTTGGCCATGATTTCTTGAACCGTATGCGAAAAAAAACACAGGATCAACATCAACTATCTATTCGTTGTAAGAATTTGTGGTTTTCGCTGTATAGTTCTACAATTAGTCAACTGTGTTGAAAAATTCCTTATCTTATGTTACCGGGCATACTACTTGTGCTTGGTTGTTGGAGGGGGGGGGCCTATGTTTTGTTAAACCGACATATAAGAAACCTCTGAATCACATTTCACTAAATATGTGTACAGACTGTTTTACAATTTCTTCATGATCAGTTGCTTGTTCAATGGACATTCAAAACCAGAAACATAATTTACTTTTTACTGCTAAAAACACATTAATTTTCTAGTCTTATAAAATTCTTTGCAGTTAATGAAAAATAAATTAAGAAACTTACGTGCGGCGTTTAAACCTACAAACCACATCATGCAAAAAAAAAAAAAAACTACGCTATCAACTTGCTCACAGTAGAATTTTCACTGCCCATTGTTCTATTATTGTTGCTAAGCAACGATATAGAAAA
Source organism: Euprymna scolopes (assembly GCF_053919585.1). Taxonomy (NCBI): domain Eukaryota; kingdom Metazoa; phylum Mollusca; class Cephalopoda; order Sepiida; family Sepiolidae; genus Euprymna; species Euprymna scolopes. The sequence continues at coordinate 21,913,978 of NC_136525.1, read as the reverse complement.
AATAGCTTTACCAGTGATAGATAAATTAAAATAGTGGTTTCAATTATTGATTATCAGTAATTATCGGGGATATTCTGAGACAAAACTTAACTAAGATCACTCCCAGACTTATGCACTAAAGTTCTGTAAATTTTAAAGAAAATCTGTTCAGCCGTTTCAGAGTCTATATAATAGTAGAGATAAATTTACTAGTCCAAAATTTGACTAATATTTTTTTAAAGATTCCTTTTTTATAGTACAGTAAATTTACTAGTCCAAAATTTTACCTATATTTTTTTAAAAATTCCTTTTTTATAGTACAATAAATTTACTAGTCCAAAATTTGACATTTTTATTATGATTCTCCTTTTGTAGTGCAAGCCAGGATAAGGTGAAAGCAGAGTCACGTTTGATTCAACTCGGATATCGTCCAGTTGGTAATCGACCTGGGTCTGGCGGCAAGAGTCCTTACCATACCTCTTCCAACACATCTCCACATAGGTACCAGCAGAAGGGGCACAGCAGTGGCTCAAGGGAAAACTCACCACTCAACCATGCTAACAGAAACAACATCTCCAATTTGTCTCCACACCACACTGGATCGCCAAGTCGGTCTCCTAGGCAACTATCCCCAAAGCGTTCATACTCACCCAATAAATCGTCCTCTCCGAAAAGAAGTCCATCTCCGTCTGCTTATCCGGCAGGCCCTAGTGAAGCAGAAAAAGAAAGGCGTAAGTCAGTTTTATCTTTTATGCATGTCTTTTTTTGTATTCGTGCACTTTACACACCTTGTTATTTTTTTTATAGGAGTTTCAAGTTTAATTCAATTTTTACAATATCTTTTGTTCATTAAATTGTTAGGGCCCCTCCCCCTCACCATGTTAAAAATGGCTTTTTAAATAACACTAGCGGGGGGTACCCAGCATTGCTCGGGTGTTTGGAGGTATGTGTGCTCTTAAATCAAAAAAAAAAGTTTTGGTAGGTAGTTAGGATCGAACCTGAAACCCTAAGGCAAAGTTGAAAAAAAAAACCTGAGACGTTAAGCGCTCAGCTAGAAAGAAAGAGTAAGTGAAAGATGTTTGAATTTATTTGAATAAAATTGACAGGTGCCCGCTTAATGAGGTCAAATAGAAGTTGCGGAGTTAAGATTTACGACGACGTAAGCAATGGCTATTCAGCAGTTAACATTTTCTGTGGGACAGTTTTTAATGAGGTAAAAACCCAACTTTGGGGAGGAAAAGCAGCTCCCCCGTTTATTAGGGGAGTGTTGTCCAAACGAAAGCAATCGTCTGATATGACAGTGAAAAGCCGATATTGACCAAATGTTTACATCGCTTTCTGGTGACCACCCGGCTAATTCGAATCCAGTTTTTCTTTTTTTAAAATGAATAGCGAGAGAAACACGCGGCGATCTAAAAATCCGGAAAAAATAGCGTTTAAAAGTCGGGCAAATTAAATACACGCGCGACCTCCGTTGTTAAGTTGTACATATTATCATCTAGACAGCATATAAAAAGTTTTCAGAACAAGTGAGCCGACCGAGCGCTCCCCCTGAAAAAAGCCTTTTGCGGACATACAGAAAAAGTACACACACATACACACACACATTTTCGCTTTTATATTTATAGATTATTATTTCAGCATGATTTGTAAACTGCACAAGTATCCTTATTTGTTTATATCCAAGTGCTTTTGCAGTCTTTCTGATGACGCTTTCAGTATTCATGATCTTTGTGTCCTTATAATGATAATTCAAGAGGCTCTGCCATCATGTGTAAGTTTGAAATGGCATTTTCATGATTTAATAAAAAGACTAACAGGGATAGCCAATGTTGCTCAGAATTAAATGAGGATTAATGAATGTTCCACACTTCCAATATTTTTATTGTCATCAAAATTGGTGAAATTGCCCATTTTTCAATCAAAGTCATAGATTGCCTGCTCTAGTCAGGAACCCACTATAGTGCACCAGAAGGAAGCTTCATATACCTCCCCATAGTGACTTAGTTCACAATACATTGTAGTTTACATTGCATTATAGAGAACTTACTGTTGATTTTATAAATTTTTTATATAATGCCCTGAATTAAAGTTTAAAATGAAACATTCAAGTATCCTGGTTCAATTGTGTTCTAAACAAGAAGATTCATTTCAAATGTGCCCCCCGTCTTATCAAAGAACCTACTGTTGATTTTATATGCTAAGCCCTTCTGCTTGTACGATGATAAAACATCTTAAATGTACTTGCAATGTTAGGCTTTATAAAGGTGTTAACTTTGGTCAAAATCGAACTGTTCTTTCTTTCATCGGAGCTTTTTTATTATCAATGTTTGATACCAAATCTATCTAAAAACACTCCCAGACATATAAAGTACATTTGTGTAAAATTTCAAAAAAATTGGACAAGTAATTTAAAAATCCATAGGGAACACACTCACAAAAAGTATCTTTTATATATAAGTAGAGATTTAATTTTTATATTGTTTCATTCATTTCCTTTTGCAAAAATATAAAAAATGCAAAACTCAATCATGTTCTGCAAAGTCAAAAACAGAAAATAACAATTTTCTTCCACAAGACAATTTAACCACACACCATTTATAAATATTTAAAGTTTAAACCTTTTTCCAAAATGACTAGATTTGCTGTTAAGTAACCAAAAAGGGTTATATCATAAAACAAAACAACCAAACCAAACGGTATGAATAAATATTTGAAGCTATAAATAATTTGAAGCATAAAAACACATTTTTTCAAAAAATTACTGGATTTGGCATTAAATAATGCAAAAAGTGTTATGTCATAAAACAAAACAACCAATCTGATTCACCTCCGCACGTGTCCAATTGTAATCATTATTTATCGATTTCCAATTTTAGTCATTTTACTGGGTGGAACGATAAAACAAAACTGAAGCTATATTTTCAAACTTTTATTGAAAAAATCAATTCAGGAACTTGGTTATGTAGTAGACCTGATATCTATTGAATGTAGCCACCTTCAGCCTCAATCACCATCTCGATATGGGTCCTAAACTGGGAGTATGCCTTTTCCACAAACGCCAGTAGGAGCTCGGCAAATACTTGGTAGCGGTCAGGTTGGCTTCGGTGTTGTGGAAGGTCATGTTAATGATATTCTCGATGTATGACCAAATGAAGGAGTCCACCGGGTTCAGGTCGGGGGAGGATGAGAGCCAGTGAGAGAAAGGTACAAAGTCGTAGCACTCCTTCTGAAGCCAAGCCTGAGTTCCTTTGGACTTGTGGGCCAGCAGCAAGTCCTGCTGCCACACCCAGGGTTTACCAGCGACCACCTGATTGCACCACACTCTTCAGCACAGCCAGGTACACTTTGGTGTTGACGTTCAAGTCAATTTAAAAAATGTGAGGTGGCATGATGTGGTCCTCACTTGAAACCACACCAAAGACCATAAGCACGGGTTGTCCGATGAGTTGAGCTGTGCCCTAAAGCATTGAACCATCCGGAGGTTGTACAGCGGCGCATCTCCAATCTTGCTCGTTGAACATGGTGTCACTTTCAGACATGATAGAAGGCTTCTATGGCTCTTGGGATTTGTACACAACTGGCCAACTAGTAGATAGTCTTCAACAAAAAAAAAGAAAACCGGAATGGAATCATGTTGTCTTTTCTAGGACGACAATTTTATCATTCCATCCTGTATATGTATCAGCTAATATACCCGCCCTTCAGAGGTAAATATTTAATACTAGCAGATGAACCTGGTATTCCTATCATGTAAAATATAATTATGAGTTGGACCCAAGTAGCTCCTGCTCCTATCTCTGAACTTCATATAAATACAACAAGAATTATTGGACAATAGAATATGTAATCAATGAAATTATTATTAAAATTGAATTTATAACAAATCAGGTAAGTTTTGATACTATAGTCAGCTAAAAAATGTGATTAACTGCTCCCAAAACATTAGAATGGCTCAGAAATGGGGGGATTATTTTACATGTAAAATTAATGTATGCAAAATTAATCTTCCCATGGTACCAATTTAGGACCCTAAAGTAAACGTTTACCCTATTTTCTGCTATACATTCATTTTATTTGTTTGTTATTTCATGAAAAGCATCTTTGATAAACGATCCTAATGCTGTCATAGAATGTATTATTTCCAACATTAATAAATTAAAATTTGAAATAATTTATTATTTCCAACATTAATAAATTAAAATTTGGAATAATTTATTTCTAACATTAATACATTAAAATTTCGAATTATTTATTATTTTCAGCATTAATAAGTTAAAATTTAGAATAATCTATTATTTCCAACATTAATAAATTAAAATTTTGAATAATTTATTTCTAACATTAATACATTAAAATTTCGAATTATTTATTATTTTCAGCATTAATAAGTTAAAATTTTGAATAATCTATTATTTCCAACATTAATAAATTAAAATTTTGGATAAACAGACCAAATATCTTTGAAAGCAAGTCATCAATATTTTTTTTAATAACTATTAGATTTTTTTTTCATATTATTTGGATTCTTCAGACTCATCTTCTGCATTATTTTTACAATGATTTTGGCAATAAAACTTCTGACCATCTTCAAGTGTATCTTGTCAAACTAGATATTTTTCTGTTTAACTGATTAATTTGCACAGAATTCTGAGACGGAACCTTTTTTTAATCCACAGAGTTAGTATGCTCTCGTTCCATCAGCCATGACTGGGTAGAAGTCAAAGTCCTAAGTAATTAGCAGTTGTATTTTTAGTTTTTAGTGTCGCTCATACTGAGGATTGAACTTTCAACCTCCAGAAGAGTGTAACTTACTACTGAATTTTACCAAGTACTTTATCCACACCATGAGTCCTTCGTTTTTTATTAATTTTGGATTGTAAAAGATCCAACATCAGAGAAAGTGAGAAGGATGTTGTAGTTTACTTGAAGCATTGTGTGTAGCATGAAAGGAGTTGTGTTTGAAGATGCAGTTTGTGAGAAACGCCATGGACACGAGTTAGCGTATAAAGGAATGAAAATATTAGAAGGGATTTTCAATAATTTTCAATTATGTTACGTTTATTTATTTCAGAGGAAGCTCTTTTTGTTTTTTGTTTTTTTTTTCCTCCTATAATTAGAAATGATCTTGGTTCATATTGTTATTGTGATCAAATGTTGTTACACAATGTAAAATGGAGAACATCTTTTTAATTTGAACTTTTTCATCCACATGATCACAATTATGTAATGAAATTAGAAGCAGCTTTGAAATTTGAATATTTTACTATCTGAAATTAATAATAAAAAGTCAAGTTAAAAAAAAAATTTTAATAGTTTTTAATAAAGTATTTACATCTTAAAAGTCCTTTCAAAAAGTATTTCATCTATTAATTTAAAATTTCTTAAAGATGCTTTTCAGAACCTTTTTGTTTTTTTGTCCAAATTTAATTACAGTATCATGGCCGTTCGCTTAAATATAATTTTTTTTCAGCTCAAATTAAATTTTCTCTGCTTTAAAGCATGTAACAACATCTAACCACCGCCACAATAACAACACAAGCCAAGGACATTTCTAACACAAAAAAAATTAGAAAGAACGCTATCTCTGATGATCAATATTTTTTATCCAAAATTAATAATGTCAAGTTTAAAAATCAAAATCTAATGATTTTTTTAACAAAATATTTGCATAGATTCAAAGGCATTTTATCTGTTTATTCAATCAATATATCTATAAAAGTGAAAATGTGTGTGTGTGTGTGTGTGTGTGTGTGTGTGTGTGTGTGTGTGCACATTTCATACCAAATAAATCTTTTCAGTCTAGAGACTCGAGATTTGACATAAGGGGTATTGAGATTTGTAAAAATCTTTTTAATCGATTTTCAGTCAGAAATTTGGCTGTCAAGGGGGTTAAAGTTTGGCGATTTGACTTTTGAAAACTCTACCAAACTCCTCCACTAATTTTAGGTTTAAACACTTGAAATTTTAAATGTAGGTTACTTGGACATGGATCTAACATTTTAATTTGATTTGAGCTCAAAAAATAAATGTTAAGGGGTCAAAATTGAGGTCAAAGTGAAAAAAAATTTACCTCTGCAGTCTCTACCAAATTACTCAGCTTTTGGTCTAAACATGTGAAATTTTACTTAAAGGGTATTCAGAGATAAGACAAGTTTTTTAAACGGTTTTGGGTAGAAAATTTGAGCTGCCAACGGGTCAAAGTTCAAAAGATTTGACCTTTGTGGTCTCTAGCAAACTACTCAGCCAATTTTGGATCTAAACATTTGAAATTTATATATAACGGGTATTCAGACATGTGGCAAGCATTTTAGTCAGTTTTGGGGCAAAAATTTGGCTGCCAGAAGGTCAAAGTTGAAAGAGTTGACCTTTGCAAATTCTACCAAATTTCTCCGCCAATTTTGGGTCTAAACACTTGGACATGGGTAAAACTTTTTATTTTGATTTGATTAAAATATATTACATGTTAAAGGATCAAAGTTAAAAAAAAATTTACCTCTATAGTCTCTACGAAATTACTCAGACCATTTTTAATCTAAACATTTGAAATCTTAAAGTGTATTCACACGTAGAGCAAGTTATGAACAGTACATAAGGCCTGAGCAAAGCCGGGCTGAACTGCTAGTATTTTTAATTTCTCAAAAGATGCATTAAAGAGCTTCTTCTTTTTTTTTTTCAAATCTCACTGAATTCTTCCGAAGTCATTTTCAATTTTTATCGTAAAAATTCTTTTTCCACTTTTGAACAGTGTATGAAAAATTTGTTGCTCAGTTTCCGGTTCAACCAACCACAGTTATTGCAGCCGCTCTGGAAGTTTGCTGCTACAATGAAGCGCAAACATTAGCCGTGCTTCAAGCATCTTTGGATGATAGGTAAGGATCTTTTATAGCTTTTTATTTTATGATCAAGTTCAGTAAAGTCGTGTCATTTTGACCTCTGTTTTCTGTTTAGCACAAGTTATGCCGGTATATACTAAGAAAAAGTTTCTTCTGATTGATGCTATGTCATTTCACTTTAATTTCAAAATTTTTCATAAAAATATGGTTTTTACTTTGAATAACCAGATGTAAAATATTATTGCAACCAAGATTTCCAAATTTTGGTAAATTTTCAGATTAGGTCCACCTCCACAATTTTCTTTTTAAATGACGACTTTTAAAGGTTTTCGGCCATGCTGAATACGAAAATCGCCTTGTAATTTTGCAGAAATAATTAGTTATCGAGATATAAAAAGTTGTATTATGCATTGTATTCTTTGGTGGCCATCTTTGTTATGCACATAGATTTTTTTATGGAGCACACATGTAAAAACGATGGCCGTGAAAGAATACAATGCATAAAACAACTTTTTATGTCTTGATAACTACTTATTTTTGCAAAATTTCAATGCGATTTCCGTATTCAGCATAGTAGAAAACTTATAAAAGTCGTCATTTAAAAGAAAATTGTGGAGGTGGACCTAATCTAAAAAAAATACCCAAATTTTATCTCATGAGAAATATAAAAATTATACGACAGACGCGTAATGTGAATCTTAAATACAGCTTATGATTTCATAGGAGGCTTGGATTTAAAGAGTATAGAAAAATATTTGCAGAATACTAGACTTTGTTAGTATAGTCATTACATGTTAAGGACCCTATGTCAGTAGATTAAGTTAGCAAGTGTGTATATGGACAAGGGTCACATTTAGTGCACGTCAAAGTTATAACATGATCAACCGGTCACTGGTGTGTGACCGACTCACGTGTTATACTAAATGTCTTAGAAACGGTCCCATGATGATGTGGCGATGGGCCAGTCGTTAGGGTCTGAGTATTAATAGGAAAAGCATACCTGAGATGTTGCTCCATCATTCTCTCAAGATGCCTTCACGACTGGGCAATGCCAGGTGTTGTGCTAGTATATTGTATTAATAAAGGTTGAATCTGCATAGCTTATTCCGTCATTTTCTTCAGTTCATGTCTATCCGGTACGTTTGCATTCTATAAATTACATTCATATTTGTGTTGTGTGTGTAAATGTGAGGCAAGGGTTGCGCAATCTCCAACTGCATCTCTCCTGAATCGGCACTGTTTGAGTCCAGTGCCAAGAAGTCCAGGACGACTGGAAACAATGCCAAGATAAGCAGAGAGCACATACAGCACCTGGGAGTTCGAAATCGTCACCCATTTAGTACTGACTAGGTTCAGTGTTGCTTAACTTGAGTGATAATTTAAATTTATAAATAATCAGAATCGGGAATTTAATACGGAATCAGTAATTGTATTGGAATTGGGGGCGGGGGTATATTGGAATATTCCCATCACTACTTTGTATATACAGATGTTTTAATTTTTTGTTTTAATATTGCGAGAATTGTGCACAAAAACCAGCCGGTCACTAATGTGTGACCGACCCACATGTTATACTAAATGTCTTAGAAACGGTCCCATGATGATGTGGCGATAGGGTCTGAGTATCAAGAGAAAAAGCATACCTGAGATGTTGGATGTGGGTGTATGGCTCTTTTATTCCCTCAAGATGATGTCCTCACTCTGATGACATTTTGGCTGGAACATTCTTCGTCTTCAGGCCCGCTTCGTTCTTTAATGCAGACATTTAAGGCAGACACAAAAACACGACACAATTGTAATATATGAGAAATATAATTAACTATTTACTTTATAAAATCTATTCAATATATATTATGATTGCATATACAGATGTTTTAATTTTTTTGTTTTAATATTGCGGGAATTGTGGACAAAAACCAGAGGTAGAGATAAAAAGAAGCTCTTTGCTGTATAACACTACCAGCCGGTCACTAATGTGTGACCAACCCACGTGTTATACTAAATGTCTTAGAAGCGGCCCATGATGATGTGAAGATCGGCCAGTCAGCAGGGTCTGAGTATCAAGATCCTACAATTGATTTTCACTATTACTTCTTTAAAACTAACTGACCTTAACTAGTGTTGAGGGAGAGGAGATCCCCCCCCCCCTCATTTATGGAGAGACAAAAATATACGTCTTATCCCATGCTGTCCGGACAAAAAAGAGATTGAGTAAAGAATGGGAATTATGAGATTGCAATTTTCTGTGTATCCCTCCGCTTATATGGCCCTGTCGGTGGGGCATTAGAATACACTGACTGCCCCCCTGCAGAGGGTAAAAGTCCCTCAATGGGGGTCCTGGATATGACCTTAAACTATATCCAGTGGTGAGGCCCCAGCTTGTGGGCTTTGGGGAATGTGGAGCCACCCTTTAATTACCATTGCTCCCAGGTCCACTCTGACCCGGAGTGGTAGTACCTGTTAGGGTTCCAACTATGGGTTATAAATAGAAACCGACGTGAAAACAACAAATATATTCTATTAAAAAAATTTTTCTTCAAAATCTTTGGATTTGGCATTAAATAACCCGAAAAGTGTTGATATGCTGTCAAACAAAAACAACCAACCAACCCTCCGCTTATGGCCAAATTATCACTTGACCATGCAGGAGGGAGAGCTGTTAACAACCACCACAACCGGGGCACTAAATATACTGCCACAAAATGACTGATCTGCAAAGATGAGCGACATGAAGTTAAGGTGAGAGGCTGAGATTAAATGCAGTAAACAGATTCAAATGATGACGTCACGTTTTTAAGCCAAGAGAAAAAAAGATCAGTCTCTCGGTGGCAATCATGCAGACGAGACATGACCCTTGATGTAGAAAGCTGATAACCTCAGTGAACGTTATTTCAATCTCTTTCCGTTTGCATCACTTATTTCTTAAGTTAGAAAGAAAAGTTTAAAAATAAAGAATTATTAAAATAAGTCTCTCTCTCCTAAGTAAATTCTCTCCAAAGACTGGGTAAGATCTGATGACTTCAGAAGAGACTAGAATCTAAAGAGTATAAGGAAAAGTGTACAGAACAGTTGAAAGAATGGATGAAAATTCTTGGATTAGTTAGTGGAGAACAGTTGACATAGTAAGGTAAATTGGCAGGGGACGACCAAATAAACTATGGGAGAAAATTATAAGGAGGGATTGAGAGAAAGAAAGATAAAGACCTGGCCAGAGATAGCTTAGTTTAGAAGTCAATTTCTGAAAGTCCTTCAACACATGCCAGCATGTATTGTTTGTATTATTCGGACTACTGTTCTCATCTTCAGTGTTAATTTTTCACAACGTTTCGATCGATGTAACCTCTGACCTTCTTCAGGTGTATCTTGTATTTTTTTCTGTTTATTTTCTTAACATCTGTTGACAAAAAAAATGATTTATACATTCTCTTGAAAAAAAAAAGATCAAACTTTTCTCTACTTTCACCTAACTATTTACAGTGTTCATATAAAGCATTCATCTGTTCTTTTTATAATAAAAATTCCGTTTTTTAAAAAAAAAAACGTTTACTGCCAAATTTCTTTTAAAAAAATACAAGTTTTCCTAAAAAAAAACAAACAAACCCTTTCCCCAAACAATTTATGGTAAAAAAAATGAATCTTTTTTTTTTTTGAGGAAAAAAAAACTTTTATTGATAAAAAAAAATTGCAAAAAATAATAAAAGTAAATAAACAATACAAAATGCAATTTTTCTTCAGGAATGTGTTCAATTTTAACAAACTGAGCCACAGCAACGTGTGGCCGGGTACAGCTAATATATATATATATATATATATATATATATATATATATTAGCTGAAGTTGTTGGGGGTTTCTAAGAAAGACACTTAAATATGTAGCTTACTTCTACTTCTGGTGTTGGATAATGACGCCAGACCGTACCGAGTTTTATGGGGCCAGGCCATGCCAGGTTTTCGAGAAATAATGTGTGTTCTATTTCTTGACCTGTGATGTCAATCCTAGCAGAACAAAGGACTTTTGTGGGTCAGGAGGACAGACGTGATAAATGCCAATCAATGCATGTGTATGCATTCCTTTGTCAACACACCAACCCCATTTCTCTCTCTCTCATGCCATAAGCTACAAGTTGTCAAAATAAACGGCATTGTTTGATAACTCAAAATTGTTATCTGTTATTGAAAACATGGCATATTCCAGACAAGTAAATGGGATATAAGTCATTTCTAACTGTTCTTTCAGGTTGAGTCCTGGGAACATCAACCTGGAAGAGCAGTTGGAAATGACTTATATACCATACATTACGACCATGTAATCCCTACAGCCACCTACATTGAAAATGCTGCTGTGAAACCTGACATAGTTTAATGGAATAAGTCAGAGAGAGTTGCAGCCTTGGTTGAAGTGAGTGTTCCTAATCATGGAGGTCTGAACAGATCTGAAAGACAGAAACAGACCAAATACCAAGGTCTCATGCATGATATGAAAAGAAACTGGAATCCCAGAGAGATATCAATCATACCATTTAATATAGATGCCACAGGGCTTATGAAGAAGAACCTGATGTCCTACCTAACTAATATTCCTGGTGAACCAAGTGCAAAAGAGATCCAGACAACTGCACTTAAGGGAACAACGAGTATACTAAAAAGAGCTCTCGATTGGTTTCAATAAAAGCAGGACAATGTTGGCAGCTGGTTTGGCTGCCCCATACCCAGCATTACAATCTTCAAAGAAAGAAAATGAAAAAAAAAAAAAGTAAACAAATATACATTTGCACACACAAAAAACGGGACAAGCAAAATTATATATACATTTTTTACGCTTGCTCATAATACAACACTGGTTTGTTCAGAACTGAAAATAAGCAGATCTCTGAATGGGAGTGGGATATAACTCTATCAGAGTTCTCAATTATGAAGAAAATTAAAAAATAAATGTGTATGGGAGAAATTAGTGATAGTGTTTTCTGCTAGACGGGTGTTTCTTGTGAAAGTCTAGCGAGGGGAGACCGTAGATTAGAGCTCAGCCGAGCACTTGCCAATTATCACATTTTATTTTTTTTTACATAGGACTCACCACTTATCAAAGCCTAGAGGCCACTCGAGGATAAGGGTTAATGGGTAGTAATCGTAAGTAATGGAAATTTTGTAAATTGGATTACTTAGGGGGACTGTTCATCAAGAACTTGTTTACGTTGGACTTGAAGACAATCAGATTGTAGTTAGCTGGAAAGCAGCCAATCAGAAGAGAGTTCCACAGGTGTGCAGTTCTAAGAAAGAAGTTTTGTTCATGGAATCTACGTTTATGTTTAGGCACAGATAAAGAGTGAGAAATTATTGATAGTGGTTTTGGCTAGACGAGTGTTTTTCGTGAAACTTTGGCGAGGGGGGGACCATAGATTGCAGCTCAGATGAACACTTCCCATGAAAATAACGATAAACAGGCTCACAACATCTCTTCTGTAGGGAAAGGGGTTGCAGGGAAGAGAAAAGGGCATCCCCCACTAATCTACGAAGTCTATTTTGAACTCTGTCAAGGCAGGATAAGCTGCTTCTAGCAGCTCCTGCCCAGATGTGGCAACAGTACTATATCATTGGCCGTACCTGGCTTTTATTTCGGTCAATGTAACCTCTGACCTTCTTCAGATGTATCTTGTCGAATTTAGGAATCTTTCTGTCAAACTAGGGATCTGTATGGAATTTTCAACCCTTTATTTAATACATGCGGGTAGCATGCGCTTGTTCTGAAAAAGTAGAAGTCTTAAGTAATTTTCAATTACATTATCATTAGTATTGCCTGCACTGAGAATTGAACCTTCAACTCTCAGAGGATTTCAATTTAACCTAATGCTTTTTCCGTTACACTATATCGATCTTTGTGAGAATAATATTCAAAATGAGAACCGTAGTCCGAATAATCCAAATAATCCAAAATATATAAATTTTTAACAACATCCTACCATTCTCCGAACTTCATTCTTGAACAATTGATACAATTCGCTCGTCTTTTTTCTTTTTACGTTTTAGAATGTAGTAAAAAAAAAAATTAAACTATTTCTTTTTTAAATAACAAGGTTTTCTTCATATTATTTGGATTATGTAATGGTAGAAGTCTTTAGTAATTCTTACTTGTATTCTTAGTATCACCTACACTGAGGATTGAACCTTCATCCTCCAGAAAAGTGCCGTTTAGAACTAAATTTGCCTAGTACTTTATCTGTTACGTCATTGGTCCTTCCGGACCAACTAGCTAATGGAATGAGAACATATACACTCTTTAACCCTTATCCTCGATGGGGCCTTTGGGTCTTGATAAGTGGTGATTCCCTGGTAAAAAAAATTTTTTTTAAAAGTGCTACCCTTATTGATTATGCAGATTCTCAAGTTTGAAAGATCCCTAAGTTCAACAAGATACACCTGAAGAAGGTCGGAGGTTACATCATCCAAAACATTATGAAAATAACACTCAAGATGAGAGTAGTAGTTCGAAGAATCCAAATAATGCAAACAATTAATCCTCATCTCAAAAACACAATGTGCAGATTTTTTTTGTTTTTTTTTTTGTTTTTTGTTTTTGTAGATGTTAATTTTTTTTTTTTTTTTTTTTTTTTTTTTTTATTAGTTTTGCCCTCTATGTTCTCATATTTGCATTTCTTTTTTCATCTGAAGACCCGAGCAAAAACCAGCTACCCCACCGGCCCCAGTTCGTCAACAAGGTAAGCAAAATTTAAAAGATTAAAAATTAGTTATAATTTAAAAGATTAAAAATTAACTATAATTTAAAAGATTAAAAATTAACTATAATTTGAAAGATTAAAAATTAACTATAATTTGAAAGATTAAAAATTTACTATAATTTGAAAGATTAAAAATTTACTATAATTTAAAAGATTAAAAATTAACTATAATTTAAAAGATTAAAAATTAACTATAATTTAAAAGATGAAAAATTAACTATAATTTGAAAGATTAAAAATGAACTATAATTTGAAAGATTAAAAATGAACTATAATTTGAAAGATTAAAAATGAACTATAATTTGAAAGATTAAAAATGAACTATAATTTGAAAGATTAAAAATGAACTATAATTTGAAAGATTAAAAATGAACTATAATTTGAAAGATTAAAAATGAACTATAATTTGAATAAATTCCCCAAACAGAACAGTTTTGTACTACTTTTACATTCTTACCCCTTGATGTCCCCGACCTAGACCATTCCCGAGTCCTAGCTAGTCACTTGGTATTTGCTCACAAAGAAGTTACCACTTTGATGAAGACCGCAGATGTCAAATAGTTCAAATTTGTCAGATTATCACTTACCTGACGTTGTCAATCATGAGAGCAACAGTCCAGTGTTGGTCATCAGAGTTGTCCCACTGGGGAGCAGAAGTCATTTTTAAGTAAGAAAAATTAATGATATTTTGATAATAGTTCTTTTGTTGTATAAAAAAAATTATTATTTAGAATAAAAGTTACAATATTGAGTTTGTGTATAAAAAATAAAAAGCCCGGAAAAACTTCTAAATGCATTTTCTAATAAAAGTGTTTTTGAATTAGGTTCTGGTTGAATTTGGTTTGGTAATATCAACCCTGTTCTGGGGTCTGTCTTTTAACAACATGAATTCCAGTGGCAGGCAGAATGGAGTCTCTTGGCCATTATGAAATTGATATTAAACCAAATATGATTAAGGAACAGATGAAAATGCCTGGATTAATAGATGTAGAACAGTTGAGATAACAGGATCTGTTGGTTGATGGCCTAGGAAAACATGTGAATAAATGATAGGGATTGGTTTGAAAAAATGAGGAATAAATAAAAATCTGTCCAGAGTTAAATTTTGAAAGGAAGTGATAACGATGGACTTGAGAAAAAGAGGGATAAATAAAGACCCAGCCAGAGATAAGTTAGTTTGGAACTCAATTTTAAGAGTCGTCCAATATCTGCCAACATGTAAAGTGAACATTGAATATAATTCAGATGCCTGTTAATTTTGTACATTTCTGTTTCTCTCTTTTCAGAAGCTAAACGTTCCCATCCAAAGACTGACAATAAACCAGTGTCTTATGATCCAGTATCACTGAGTGACCGCAGTGATAAATCCCCTTCTTCTAGCGCCTCAAGGTCAGTTAAATTAATTCCCCCATTTTTATTAAGAAACAAATCATTTCCAAATTATTGCATATTTATAGAAAAAATAGGACAATGCAATTACAAATGAATAACATTAAATATCAATATATATTATATAGAGTATTTTCAAATGCTATGTTGTCTTGATTTAATTGATAGTAATATATTTTGATGGGATGATAAATGAAAAAGTTTTTGCATTTATTTTATTTAAGTAAAAAAATGTATATTTACATTTTTTTTTTGTAGAGGGAGGGTGTCTTTATTCATTTAGTTATCTATCTCTCTTTCTCTCTCTAGAAAAGATGGCACGATTCCATTTCCGTTTGATGAAAACCAGTTTTCTTTTTTTTATTGCAAACCATTTACTACTTGGTCACTTGTGTACAAATCTTAAGAGCGATAGGAGCCTTCTATCATATCTGAAAGTGACACAATGTTCAATGAGTGGGATTGGAGATGCGCCGCTGTACAACTCATGCTCTCTACCAATCCAAGTTATGACAACAGGACCATTGCCAGGACCCTCAAAATCCGTCGCAGGATTTTCACGAATAACAGGAACATGCACAGAGTGATGAAAACAAAGTTTCCAGCCACGGTTATGGTATTTGGTGTGGTTTCAAGTGAGGGCCACATCATGCCACCTCACATCTTCAAAGTCAACACCAAAGTGTACCTGGATGTGCTGAAGAGTGTAGTAGTCTCCTGGTGCTATCGGCCCTGTCGGTGGGGCATTAGAATACGTCGACTGCCCCCCTGCAGAGGGTAAAAGTTCCTCAATGGGGGTCCTAGATATGACCTTAAACTATATCCAGTGGTGAGGCCCCAACTTGTGGGCTTTGAGGAGTGTGGAGCCACCCTTTAATTACCATTGCTCCCAGGTCCACTCTGACCCGGAGTGGTAGTACCTGTTAGGGTCCCAACTATGGGTTAAATAGAAACTGACGTGAAAATAACAAATATATTCTATTAAAAAAATTTTTTCTTCAAAATCTTTGGATTTGGCATTAAATAACCCGAAAAGTGTTGATATGCCGTAAAACAAAAACAACCAACCAACCTGGTGCAATCAGGTGGCCATTTGCAGATCTTTGATCTGGCAGCAGGACTTGGTGCCGGCTCACAAGTCCAAAGAGACCGAGGCTTGGCTTCAGAAGAAGTGTTGCGACTTTGTACCCTTCTCTCACTGACCTTCCTCTACTCCCCCAACCTGAACCCACTGGGCTACTTCATTTGGTCATACATCAAGAACATCACCAACATAACCTCCCATCAACACCAAAGCCAGCCTGATTGCCGCCATCCACCGAATATTCGCTGAGCTTCAGCCAACACTTGTGAAAAAGGCATTCTTTCAGTTCTAGACCCATATCGAAGTGGTGATTGAGGTTGAAAATGACTACATTGAATAAATGTCAGCTCTACTACATAATCAAGTTACCGGAATTGATTTTTTTTAATAAAAGTTTTAAAATAAAGCTGTAGTGTTGTTTTCTTTAGGGTGACAAATTTATCGTTCCACCTTGTACAAGTAAAATTTATCAAATTATAGTTTTATCGTAATTGTTGATGAAGACTTCTTAAAATCCAGGGGAAGTAACTGCCGGTTATGATTTTGACAAATCCTTGATTTTAAAATAGAAAATGGCGCACCACTAATATCTAGGGTTATTTTGGGTTTTTTTTTGTAAAAAAAAAATTGTTCTAGCAAATGTTTTAGTTGATCATATTTTGTTGTTTATTGGAATTTAAAGTAATTTTAACATGAGACATAAGTGCGTGATAGTGTTTTTTACCTAAAATGCATTTTTTTTTTAAATTTAATTTTGCTACTTTTTTTTTCTTATTTGTTTTTGTGCGTATCTTATCTTTAAATATGTAAACATAGATAAAGTTATCCAAGGTGGCTCAAATAAGACAGCTGTTTTGGATAACTCGTTACTATTTTCCTAGTGTTTACATTATTTAAAATGTGTATTTCTCAATAGGTTTTAACTCGAAATGATTCCTCAAATCATAATATTTTCGAAATGATTTTAATGTCTACACAGAATTTGTTTTTTATTTTTTTATTTATTTTATTTTATTTTATTTATTTATTTATTTTTTTTTGTTACAATGCTGAGATTTAGTGACTTGACCGACTTCCTTTGCTATTATGAAGTAAGCTGATCTACTTATATCAGGAATAAATAAACTTGTCCATGATAATAAATATAGCTATACAAAAACGTTGTGGCAGCAATCTGCACCATTTATTTGGCATCGAGATCAAAGACACGTGTTAGTTGAGGTTCCAACCTTGACAATCAATCCAGCAGAAACTGGGTCATTTCAGTTACCTTTTATTGGCATTCAGTCTTGGTAATCTTAGGAGGTTCATTCTTTACCTCTGAATTTTTGGGTAGAGTAAGTTTGTTGCTTAATACCTGAGATGCTTTAACTGGGAAACGCGGACAAAGTTACTCATGCAATTTTTAATAGACCAGAGTGCTTCTCCTTTAGGAGTGCTGGCTTGACTTTCGCCACTTCTGACCTTGTGTCACATCTTCCTGCACTAAGAAGGAAGTAAATACTTCAGTTCATGGCAGTTATAGCTCCAGAGTTATGATGCACACTTTTGTGACATACTTTTGCTTATAGACTTTTTGTTGATTTTATATTTTATCTTTACATCATCAACACTCTGATCCCCATCTGACATCAATTGAAATGAATGGCTCTCGTCTTGGGAGGCCTCATATTTTGACAAGCTTATGGGCTTGACCTTTACTCCTGATCTTAAATGGAACACATACATTAAATCCGTTGCCAAGGCTGCTGGAAAAATGGTGGGATCCTTCTATCGATCCAGTAGATATCTCACTGCTGATGCAATTCTATATCTATATAAGAGCCAAGTACGTCCAAGGATGGAGTACTGTTGCCACATCTGGGCAGGAGCTGCTAGAAAGACTTATCTTGCCTTGATAGAGTTCAAAATAGACTTCATAGCCTCATAGGGGATGTCCTTTTTTCTTCCCTGCAACCTCACAGAAGAGCTGTTGCGAGTTTGTCTCTGCTTTATTGTTATTTTCATAGAAAGTGCTCGACTGAGCTCCAATCTATAGTTCCCCCCTTGCCAAACTTCCACAAGAAACACCCGTCTAGCAAAAGACACTGTCAATAATTTCCCCCACTCTTTATCTGTGCCTAAACCTAAATATAGATTCCATGAACAAAGCTTCTTTCTTAGAACTGCACGCCTATGGAATTGTCTTCCGTTTTTCAGCTGACTACAATATGGTTGTCTTCAAGTCTAACGTAAACAAATTTTTGATGAGCCATATAACCATATAAGTTAAAAAATTTACCGAATTTCCATTACTAACGATTACTTTATTGTCTACTGTACACTCTTTAACCCTTATCCTCCAATGACCTCTTGGCCTTGATAAGTGGTGATTCCTTTGTAAAAAAAAAAGTATTACTATGTTCAAGGCCTACAAAGCCTACACTTCCCCATTTTTTCACTAGTGAATCTTTGAAGATTTGTTGTATTTTTTCCCGAGTGTCCATGGGTAGAGGAGTTCAGAGATGAAGAAGTACAGTTATTTTTTTGTCAATTGCTCTCATATTAATAATTAACTAGCGGGACCTGTGGAAATTCCACAGGGGACTCATTCATATGTAATATATTGATGGAAGCATCCTGTAGATGTTCAGCGTAAATGGAGACGCTCTGATATTATTGTAGCTCTTTTGTTAAAATTGCAGAAGTATTTATCTAAGCTAGCAAGGACACCCGGCATAGCCCAGTCGTAAAGTATGCTTAAATATGATATTTAAATTCTTGCAGATTTTGTATATATTATTATAGAGTTAATACTCTATCGATTTTTGTATGTTATAAAGTTGCGATTTCAAAAATAAAACATATATATCCATATGACTTGGGTGAATCAGCTTGAACCGAAACCAAAACTTATGAAAACAATATATGTATATAATTTGAGTTCCTTTAGCTATAATCGAAACCAAAACTTGTGAAGAATTTTTGGTAAAATTACTTATAAAAAAATAAATGACTGGAGTGCCATCAGCTATAACCGAAACTAAAACTTATGAAAAATTCTTGGTAAAATTATTTATTACAAGAAATGGAAGTCCATGACAATTAAATGACAGTCACTCGGATGTAAGCGTGACACACAAAATAAATAATATACACGATATCCTATTAATATATAGATACTCACTATTCCATAGCTTGCTATAACATATACTGACCCAACGGATTACGGGCTGTCTAGTATATATATATATATATATATATATATATATATATAGATATAGATATAGGACTTGAGTTACTCGGATTTAAATGTGACACACAAAATAAATAACACACGTTATCCTATTAATATATATATGTATTAATAATTCTTTTGTTGATTTTTTTTTTTGTCTGTATACAAAAAAAGGTTGGTGCAAAAGTTTCAAAATTTGATCTTGAAAATGAAAAACTGTTTTTAAAATTCTTTATTCATAATAATAATGACTTATGCTACCTATAACTTGGTTCCATCTGTCAACGAGTTTATAAATGCCTCGCTTTTATAAAACAAGGGTATGATCACCAAAAGTTGGAAGGTTCTACTTATAAACACTGGCGATAGGAACTGACCAATCGAATGGAGCTATGTTTTGCTAACAACCAATTAGAAACCAGAATTGCTCCATAAAAATATCGAATCTTAGCATTCCAGCACGATTTTTTCATGTCAACACGAGAAGGCTCTTTTGTTGTTTGCCTGCCAAATTATAAAGTCCAAGATTTATAGAACAGTCACCCACCGAAAATTCTTCATCTCTCGGACTGGTACAGAATAGCTACCCATCGTCAACTCTTCTGAAATTAAACATGGCTTTCAATTCAAGATTTTGATGTGAAATATGAATCTAACTCAATTTGTAATTTTCAAAATAAGTGATAATCTCATGGAACTAGACCAGGAGATATATGCAGGATGGGACAAGATCTTTGGTTGGTAATGCTGTGTGAGGATGAGTATTATCGTGATGGAAGATGATTTCTTTTTTATTGGCTAAAAATGGTTGTTTTCGGGTCAGCATGAGTGAGAATTTTGCAGAAAAATATGCTTTAATAATCTGAAAGAAAAATAAATTCATCATGTTAATTAATAACAATATGCATAAAATAAATTATAATCGTTCAAAATACCCTTTCTACAAACAAAATTCTAGGAAAAATTTTTGCACTGACCTGATATCTTAATTATATTTCCTAACTAGCAGGGAGATCCGACATTGTCCGGGATTGAATGATGATCAACAAATATTTCGTACTTCTATATTTTTATGGTCATCGAAATCCGTGAAATCACCCGGGAAGAAGCTTCACCTGCCTCCATGCAGTAACTTAGTCCAAAATATGTTATACTACATTGTACTGTAGAGAACCTACTATTTCTTTTATAAAATTATTTTATATAAACTTCTTTCCAGTGAAAAAAAAAACAGTAAGAAATTTACGTGTGGGGTTTGAACCTACAGATCACATGCTCGTCTGAGCTCCAATCTCTCGTCCCCCCTTGCCAATCTTTCACGAGAAACACCCGTCTGGCTGAAACTACTGTCAATAATTTTCCCCACTCTTTACCTGTGCCTAAATCCAAACGTAGATTCCATGAGCAGAGCTTCTTTCTTAGAAGTGCACGACTGTGGAACTCTCTTCCGCTTGCCTGTTTCCCACCTGACTACAACTTGGATGTCTTCAAGTCCAGCATAAACAAACTCCTGACAAACCGCCCCTTAAGTAAGATACTCTATCAAATCTCCAATACTAACGATTACTATGATACTATCTCATTGATTACTGTACACGCAATAACCCTTATCCCTGAGTGGCCTCCAGGCCTTGATAAGTGGTGACCCCCATGTAAAAAAAAAAAAAAAAAGTCATGCAAAAAACAAGCAAAAAAACATGCTATCAACTTACCCACAGGAGAATTTTCAAGGCCTATTGTTCTAACATTGTTGCTAAATGATGACATGAAAAAAATGGCTTTACCAATGATAGATAAATTAAAATAACAATTTCGATTATCGGTAATTATCAGGGGTATTCTGAGACAAAACTTAACTAAGATTACTCCTAGACTTATACACTAAAGTTCTGTAAATTTTAAAGAAAATCTGTTTAGCCGTTTTGGAGTCTATAAGGAACGAACTCACACACACAAAATTGCCTTTACATAATTGTAGTGATTAGGTACTGATTATTTGATATTGGTGTCTTTCTTTTGATTATGTGTGACAATTATTGTAAAAGTGGTGTTTATGTATTTTATTTTAATCTTGTCCGTTTTATTATTCAGTGTGCGGGATATGTCGTCTTGCAAATCTCCAGAGGATGAAGATAGTCCGGAACGAATCTGCAACATGCCCTCTGTTATACATGACTCCCCAACAAAGCATCCAACTTCTCAAGCAAGGGCAAAACAAGTTACAAGGTATGTATCATAGAGTCTACATACATGTATGTGCGTGTGTGTGTGTGTGTCTATGATGGTAGTTATGGAATTGATAATCCAGTGTAAAGGAAAACTGAAAATTGTTTATATGTTTATGATCCACATGTTTTTACCTCGAGTTACATAGGGTGTACATGTGCGTTATCGCCTGTGAGCAATTAAGAAACAACAAAAAGTCTTTTTACATACTTGCGTGGTCACTGGTCTCATTCTCCAATCATTCCATGCATAGTTGTTGATCTCTTCATGGTTGTGGTCGTCTGTTTAACTTGAGACGAATCAACTCGTGCATGGGAAGACGATGCAGAGTTGTTAGAGTTTCAAAGGTTTTATTAAGAGAGTTTGCTCTTTGTGAGGAGAGACCACATAAATTATTTCTTACTTAATTTTCTTACTTAATGTTTAACTCAAGATAAATCTATGCGTGCATGGAAACACAATGGAGATTTTCTGGGGTTTTCCAGGGTTTTATTCAGAGTGTTGAGGGAGAGACTGTATAAATTATTTCTTGTTAACTTGTTTTTTTAATGAGTCTGGCAGAGTCTGGAGGCAACATTCACTTAGATTTCTCTACATTTCTACTTTTCCATGTGTGGATCGTGATTTCCTCATAATTGCTCATATTCTGTTTAACTTAAAACTAATCGATGCATGCATGAAACCACACTGGAAACTTGTTAATCTTTCAAAGGTTTTATTTAGAGAAAGACTAGCGGGGGTACCCGGCGTTGCCCGTGTGTTTGTAGGGGTAAAAGAAAAAAAGTTTCGAACAGGTGATGAACCCGAAGGCGGAAAAGAAAGTGAAAGAAAATGTGAACTTTTACAGCAACACTATCAGCACCATAGGAAGTGAAAAGTGTTTAAATTTAGTGATGTCAATCAAACAGTTGACTTGCAAAAACGAACGTTGGCTGGAGGCCAGTTCAGCTTTCCGCCATATCCTTTATTTGTTTCCCTCACCATTTTAGGAAAACCAACTCCCCACAAAAAGGGAGTGTCCAAATGAATAGCAATTGTCTGATATTAAGGGTTTTCCCCACATTGATCAAAGCTAATTGCTTTCTGGATGTCCCAGCACAAAAGGCCAGGAAACTGCCTTTACTTTCAATTCAGTTTCATACAAAAACAAACAAACATGTGAGAGAATGGAATAGTGTGAATTTTATAAAAGTCAATTAAAATAAATCTAGAGATGACGTCCCTTTGCAAATCGTAGATATTATTATTATAATCTAAGAAGTATATAAATGTTCTAAAACATAGTACCCCCCCCCTCAAGAACTTTGCTGGACATACATAAATGTGCGTGACCGTTTTGTTTTTTATATATATAGATGACTTGCTCATTGAGGGGAAATACCAATATGACTAGTTAGCTAATTATTTGCTTACTTAATTTTGTTAGTCTTAATGAGAGTGACACATGAGCAGAGTCTTGAGGCAACATTCACTTAGATTTCTCTACATTGTTAGGAACATCTTGTCTGTTTTGCTTCCCAACTTTCTAACTAGAAACTTTGTTCTTCATTTGACACCTGCATTTCTAACCCGTTTTTTTTTTTAAGGAGCTAACTTTTGACGCCCTTTCCATGCATAGCTGTTGATTCCCTCATGGTTGTTCATATTCTGTTCAACTTAAAACGAAAACATACTTGAAACTTGCTGATCTTTCAAAGGTTTTATTTAGAGAAAGACAGCTTGAGGGGAGATACCAACATCATTAGTTAACTAATTATTTGTTTACTTAAGACAAATCTACCTGTGCATGGAAAAACAATGGAGACCTTCTGAGGTTTCCAGAAAGCTTACTCTTTGTGGAGAGAGACCATGTAAATTATTTCTAATTTACTTACTTAACCTTAAAATGTTAGACGTGTGGGCAGAGTCTCGAAACAACATTCACTTAGATTCTCTCTACATTTTCAGACACATGTTGCCTCTCTTGCTTCCCAAGTCCAACTGTGTTGAAACTTTGTTTTGACCACCGAACATTTCTATATGATATTGTATTTCTAGCGCATTTTGTTTGAGGAGGTAACTCTTGATCTTAAATCATGCCAGTTGCACTAAGTCTATTTTCATTTGCTGCCAGATTATCTTGATATTTACTTTTGTCAAAAATTCACACTAGTTAACATAATCTCTGCTTACTGGCATAGGATCCCAGCAAATATCAAGCTCATCACACGTTTTGTGGTCCCAAACAGACTCTATTCTTTCACACACACTCTCTTTGAGTCATGTGATTTTATGAGTTTCTATATCCTGACATGTACTATGTAACCCATGCCAAAATTCATACTAGCTAACATAATCTCTACTTACTGGCATAGGGTTCCTGCAAATTACTATCATCATATATTTTGTGGTCCTAAACAGACTATGCTCTTTCACACACACTCTCTTTGAGTCATGTGATGTTATGAGTTTCTATTAATTCATATCCTGACATGTACTATGTAAACCACACCAAAATTCGTACTAGCTAACATAATCTCTTCTTACTGGCATAGGGTAGCAATATATAATAATTAGGGTTTAATTTTCCTTCCCTAAATATAGAGAAAGGTCTAATCTGTCATTTCTGAAAAACGCTTTCACAAAAATTTACAATAGCGGCAAAAGAAATAAAAAGATTTAGAGAGATACAGAAGATCTAAGAACTTTCTAAAATCAAGAAAAATCAAGAAAGTTTAGAATACTCTAATACCGGGTGGCACTTTCTATAAAAGAAGTTTTTAGCGCTAACTCTTCAGTTTGGTCCTGGATATGACCTTAAACTATATCCAGTGGTGAGGCCTCAGCTTGCGGGCTTTGGGGAGTGTGGAGCCACCCTTTAATTGCCATTGCTCTCAGGTCCACTCTGACCCGGAGTGGTAGTACCTGTTAGGGTCCCAACTATGAGTTTAATAGAAACCGACTTGAAAACAACAAATATATTCTATTAAAAAGATTTTCTTCAAAATCTTTGGATTCGACATTAAATAACCTGAAAAGGGTTGATATGCCGTAAAACAAAAACAACCAACCAACCAACCAACTCTTCAGTTGTTAATTTGTTGACATGAGGAGTTCAACCTCAGTTCCAGTGTGATTCTAGGGTTGTAAATCCAGTCAAAAGAACATTTTTTAAAACCTCACATCAACAAATATTTCTCTGACCAAAGATATAAATTTAAAGTGAAAAATTTTGAGAAATTTCTTTATGGGAATAATTTAACTTCTCAGCATACTATGACCTCCTTTTCTCACTGCTCTCATCTTCTTCACTGCCTCTAGGTTTTCTGATTTCGTCGTTAGCTATTAAGTAAAAATATTTTTTTTATTTGTCATTTATGTTAAACTAGCCTGGGTGCCTGGAGATGTGTGTTGAGAAGAAAAATAAAACTCAAACCTGTACCGCAAAGGAGGAAAAGAATGCGTAAAAAAAAAAAATAGTTACGTCTTTGCTGTTGCATCCATCACCAAACCAGAAGTAGCAAAGGTTTAAATTAAGGCTAGTCAACTGAAAGGAGGGGATGACTTTCGAAAATATTGACGAAAAAAGCGACCCCTCCTTGTAGAAAAATGATGGTGAAGGAATTAATGTTTTTAGCCAATTTTTCGATATTTATCGCCCGAATGGTTGAGCTTCAAAATGACACCGATCTCATGAAAATCCGTCGCCTCAGGCAGATATACAAACATACATACATTTAAACAGACAGGTGAGATTTATATTATAAAAGATTTTTTTTTTGTTTGCGTTAAGCAAGGATTGTATTCAAATTAATATCCTTGTTATTTATTTTATTTTATTACACATTTAACAACGTAACATTAAGAAATTACTAATTATACTTTTTCATCCTGGAACTTTTACATAATAAAAAATTTTCAGTTTTCTTTTTTCAGTTTTCATATATTGTAGGAAATGAATAACAAAAACAAATTAATTATAAATCATTTTCATCTGCTGTTTTTGTTTATCAAATCCATGTATTATATATACAGTGAAACCTCTAGATACGAAATTAATCGGTTATGGTTTGAATTTTGTATCTTGAAATTTTCATATATGTAAATAATCTAATCTGTTCCAAGACCTATGAAAAAAAACACCCATTAAATTTCATGAAAACACTTATTAAATTTCATGAAAAAAAACACGCATTGAATTTTATGAAAAACACACACATTAAATTTTATGAAAAGCAAACACTCATTAAATTTTATGAAAAAAAAGCACTCATTAAATTTTATGAAAAAAACTCCCATTAAATTTTATGAAAAAAGCACTCATTAAATTTAATGGGTGGAAAAAATAAATTCAGGTCCAACAAACGTTTTCCAAATAAAAATTATTATGGCATAATCATGTTGACACACCGGTTCCCACTGCATCACCAAAGTTAAGCAACATTGAGCCTCGTCAGTACTAAAATGGGTGACCATTTGGAGCTTTCAGGCATTTATCTCTGTATTGTTTCCAGTTGTCCTGGAGTTCTCCTTGCCACTGGACTCAAACAGTGCCGATTCGGGAGAGGTGTGGTTAGGGATTGCACAACCCTTGCCTCACAATTACATGTATTAAAGGGGTATCCTTTGTTTTTCAAGACTGAACAGAGGCGTCATCATCAAGATAAAAATCAATACAAATATTCCGAGAAAATTAAAACAATTTTAATTCAAATAAAGCTCCGATCTTAAAAAGATTTTCTAAGAATTAGATGCCTGGATAAAAGTCTTTCGTATCCTGGAAATTTTTTCATGTGCAGGCACAAAAACATTTTCACATCACGTTTTATAAGCTAAATTTTTCGTATCTAGAGGTTCCACTATATATATATATATATATATATATATATATAATTATTATTAATAAATATTTTTTATATCCACAGATATTAATGCTTTGTATTCGTCAAGACTCCTCAGTATAACTATATACAGCTGATATGATGCATATTACTTCTGTATGTTTAATACGTGTATTTTCGAATACTATACTATGCATACATTTTGTTTCAGCATTTACTTCAACACTGCTCAATACCTGCGTAAGGCTTAGTACTGATAGAAAAATATATTGATCATAAGCAAAATATGTATATACTTATATAATGTGTGTGTGTATATATATATATATATATATATATATATATATATATATATACACACACACACACACATAAGGAACTTTGTGTATGAATTCGTTTTCTATGCACTCTGAAATGGTTGGGGGCGATTTTTATGAAATTTCACACGAATGTAATTTATGTATCTGGCAGTGTTTTTGGATAGGTTTCATATCAGAATGTCTTTGATAAGTATTAATAATCGAAAAAAAAAATCCAATGAACGAAAGGACAAGCAATTTTGACCCAAGTTAACATCCTATACAGCCTAACATCGTAAGTGCATTTGAGAAGTTTTATTACCACACAAGCAGAAAGGCTCGGTATATAAAATCAACAGTAGGTTCTTTGATATGACAGGGATGCATTCAAAATGATATCTTAACTGTAATTTCTGAACATATATATATCGTTCACTGGACAAAACAGGAGAGGGTAGAGCGGTAGCCCTTGATATATCTAAGGCTCTTGACAGGGTATGGCACGATGGTCTTCTAAGGAAAATTAGATCATATGGAATCACTGGAAGAATTCATAATGTAATTAAATCCTTCTTAAGTAAGAGAAAAATCCAAGTTGTCCTCGGTGGTCGTACATCTAAACAATATAATATAAATGCAGGAGTATCTCAGGGACTTCCTTGAACCTTTATTACTCGTGATATTCATAAATGACCTCCCTGATAAAATTATTTTGGAGATGGGTATATTTGCTGATGACACCACTCTCTATAACAGGCACAAGGGAAAAACAAATGAACACATATCTAAGGAAATGGCAGAAACACTAGATGATGACCTCCAATTTGTAGTGGAATGGAGACAAAAATGGATGGTCACATTCAATGCTGCCAAGACTAAGCTTGTTTCCTTAAATAACTACAAGAAACCTTCTCTACCACCAATAGCAATGACCAAGAACACATTACCCGAAAGTACTTCATTTAAACTCCTAGGCCTAACATTTACAGGGAACATGAACTGAAATAGATACATTGAGAGCATTGCCAAGACTGCTGCAAAGAAGGTGGGCTCTCTCTACCGTGCTAGAAAACTACTTATGCCTGAAAGTATCCTGTACCTCTATAAGGCCACCATTCGCCCATGTATGGAGTACTGTTGTCACATTTGGACTGGGCTCTCACTCCTGAACAGGGTTCAAAAGAGAGTTGCCAACCTAATAGGTCCTGAACTTCAGCTTCTGTCCCATTGACGAAATGTTGCATCCCTCTGCCTGTTCTACAAGTACTTTAATGGTGAATGCTCTGACGAACTACAACCACTTGTACCTCCTCGACGTGACTACCGCCGAGAAACCCGACAAGCAGTGAAGTCCCACCCCTTTACTCTACGTGTAAGAAAACCTTTTACTCCAATAGTTTCTTCCTCAGAATTGCAAGACTTTGTAACTTCCTTCAAGGATTCTGCTTTCCCAACTGTACTGATATGCAGAAGTTCAAGTGTAATGTGAACAAACATCTTGCTACTCATCTTCCTTCATAATGCCCCTACAACTTATGTCCCAGATAGTAGCCCCCTACTTCAAAGTGGCACTGTGCCTTGTTTGGGGTGAAAATTGATTTTAAAAAAAAAAAAAATGTTTCTGTTTAGAGCACAATTGAACCATGATATTTGACTTTTGCAGTTTAAAATTTAATTCAAACCTTTTCTATAAAAATGATTTTATAACATCAACAGTAAGTTCTCTACAGTGCAATGTAAACTACAATGTGTTGTAGATTAAGTCACTGTGGGGAAGCATGTGAACCTTCCTTACCGTGCTCTGCTATTGGTCCCCAACGAGCAGGCAATCAGTCGATTTGATTGAAAAATGAGTGATTTCACTGACAATGAACATCCGTTGATCATCATTCAATTCCGGACAACGTCAACTTTCCCTATTAGTGTGTGTGTACCGTCTTTCTCATTGGATTTTTACCATATCCTTTTTCTTCCGTTTTCCCGTTCCCTGCTTTCTTAATCTCATTGAATCCCTATAAACTGTCACTAGCTTTTAAATATCTTTTTTTTTATGTAAGTATGATTAATTTCATATTTGTAGTATCCTTTAATGCAATGCATTAACCTGCAAAATTTATTGTATATTTTGCAAACCTCTTTTCTCTGACGAGAGGAATTTCATTTTTCGAAACTCCATGGAATAAGGTTTTTCTTGTTTACTTGTACTCCTTGTCGGATAATTAAGATCTTGTATGCCTTACAGGTTTTTTTTTTTTTTTTTGTAAATTTGAAAATTTGAATAAATTTTCAATAAGATTTTTATGTTAATATAATATATACTAGCCTGGGTGCCCGATGTTGCCCTAGTGTTTGGAGGTATGTGTTGAGCAAAAAAAAAAAAAAAAAAAGTTGTAGTAGCAGGCAGGCAGGCTCAAACCCATGACGCAAAGGTGGAAAAGAAAGTGAAGAGGTGTGTAAGGGTATTGTTGAGCAAAAAAAAAAAAAGGGAAAATTGTGAGCACAAAAAAAAAAAAATAGGAGGAGTAAGCAGGCTTGAACCCATATCACGCCAGAGGAAAAAGAGGTGAAAAAAAACCTGTCTTATCGATGTGCCTACTGCGGTTTTGATGTCAAAGGTGGTCAAGCGACTCCCTTCCTATAGAAAAGTGCCCAGTTGAGGGGGAAGGAATTAATGTTTTTGTCCAATTTTTTGATAAGTGTTAAGACATTATGTTGAACAGAGTGCAGTCTCGATACTGAGTGTGAAGTAATTGCCAGTAACAAAGATGGCGGCTAAGAATCAAATGCGGTTTGTGACATAGCCAATGGTGAACTGATTGAATTCAAAATTCAACAATTTTTATAGTAACTTTGGAACATTTTCATTGGTTGATTACCACAACCGGTGGTTATAAAAACGATGGTCAAAATCATTGGTGTCATACCCCCATTAGGAGTCAAAAACATTTTACACACCCCCTAGTTATGGTCATCAAATAGATGAGGTTTCCAACCATTTCTCTGTATAATCGATTATCTATGGATTTTGTTTTGGTCTCTATATTTTTATTTATGTCCGACGGGAGTTATACGCAGTTTGCAATCTTGCATTCCGAACTTGAGCAGAATTTTTTCAATGTATCGTGATTGGTTCATAGTTATAGTTTCATTTTTACAGGTAAATTTTATACCGAGGAACCATGACAGTCGTCCAAGATCGGGCATTTTAAATTTTTTATTTAATTTAGTTTTAAAGTGTTGTCACAGTTTGAGGCAAGTAATATATCGTCAACTCAAAAAATCAAAATCAACAATTTATTACCTACATTTTTAGTATATATGCGCGCATCTATGGGACATTGCTTGAATTCCTGTTCTATTAAATAATTATGGAGTGTTAGATTCCAACTGTGAGCATTTTGTCTTAGTCCATATAAAGATTTATTCAGTTTCCACACGCAATTTTTATTTTTCATTTTAAATCCCTCTGGAGGGTAAATATAGATTCCACGGTCAATCAGAGCATTTAAATAAACATTTTTTACATCCATTTGATGTATTTTTAAATTGTATTGAGCAGCAAGTTGTAATAAAATTCTAATTATCGTTAAATTTGTCGTTGGTGAAAATGTTGCAAAATATTCTACTCCAGAAATTTGTGAAAAACCTTTTGCAACAAATCTTGCTTTAAAAATTTCACTGCCAGAAGCTGTGATTTCTTTTTTTTTTGGAAAAAAAAAACCAGCGTGAAGAAATTATATTTTTATCTGTTGTTCTTGCCACTATTTCTTATGTGTTATTTTCAGATTAAGCTTTCTATTCGGATATCATAGCTTGTTTCCATTCTTGGTGATTTTCTGAATTAATCGCCTCATAACTTTCCGATGCGTTTTTCAACGAGTAACAGTAATCCACTGCATAGTCTTGTATCTTTTCAATTTGTGAGAAGTTTGGCCTTTTTCGCTCCCTTATTGGGTATCGACATGTCTGGTTAATATTTTCGTCAGTAGTTCTACTGTAATTTTTTTTTTTTTTTTTTTTTTTTTTTTACATAGCCATAACCACTTATCAAGGCC
Organism: Euprymna scolopes; assembly: GCF_053919585.1. NCBI lineage: Eukaryota > Metazoa > Mollusca > Cephalopoda > Sepiida > Sepiolidae > Euprymna > Euprymna scolopes. Next base: position 21,883,339 of record NC_136525.1, on the reverse strand, counting down.
CAGAGACCACTCGAGGATAAGGGTTAAGAGTGTACAGTAATCAATTGGACAATATAATAATCGTTAGTAATGGAAATTCGGTAAATTTGTTAACTTAAGTTGAATGGCTCATCAAGAACTTGTTTACGTTAGACTTGAAGACAACCATATTGTAGTCAACTGGAAAGCAGGAAAACAGAAGACAATATCACAGGCGTGCAATTCTAAGAAGCTTTGTTCATGGCATCTACGTTTAGGTTTAGGCACAGATAAAGAGTGGGGGAAATTATTGATAGTGTTTTCAGCTAGACGAGTGTTTCTTGTGAAAGTTTGGCGAGGGGGGACCATAGATTGAAGCTCAGTCGAGCACTTGATATGAAAATAACGATAAAGCAGAGACAAACTCGCAATATATCTTCTGTGAGATAGAGGTTGTAGAGAAGAGAAAAGGATATCTCCTACGAGGCTACAAAGTCTATTTTTAACTCTATCAAGGCAGGACAAGTCCTTTCTAGCAGCTCCTGCCCAGATGTGGCAACAGTACTCCATCCTTGGGCGTACATGGTTCTTATATAGATAGAGAATTGCATCAGCAGTGAGATATCTACTGGATCAATAGAAGGATCCTACCATTTTTCCAGTGGCCTTGGCAACAGATTTGATGTACGTATTCCATTTAAGATCAGGAGTAAAGGTCAAGTCCAGAAGCTTGTCAAAACGAGGCCTCCCCAAGACGAGAGCCATTCATTTCAATTGATGCCAGATGGGGAATCAGAACGTTGATGATGTAAAGATAGAAGCTTGGTTTTAGATGCATTAAAAGTAACCAGCCACTCCTTTCCCCATTGTACGATGTGCTCAAGATCAGAGGAGAGAGAATCAGAGAGAACTTGGTCGTTTACGATCATAGATGGTAGTGTCATCAGCATAAATGTCTACGAATGATGTAAGGATGTGATTTGGAAGATCATTGATGTAGATCAGGAAAAGAGTTGGGCCCAGGATGGACCCCTGAAGGACTCTAGCATTTAATACAGCTTCTGATTTTTTTCCTCATCAACTACTACTCTTATGAACCTATCAGAGAGAAATAATTTAATAATTAAGACATTTCCAGCTATACCATAGCTGGAGATCTTGTGAAGTAAACTTTTATGCCATATCCTATCAAAGGCAATTGTCCTAGAAAGGTTGCCTCTCGAGAGATTCACTAATCCTATGAGAATTGCATAAAAAAAAAAAAAAAAAAAAAAAAAAAAAAGGTTATGGTGACTGTTTGGTGGTATGCAGCCAGTCTCATCCATCACAGCTTCTTGTATCCGGGCGAAACAATTACAGCAAAGAAGTACTGCCAACAAATTGACGAAATGCACCAGAAGCTCCAACGTATGTGCCCAAGATTGGTTAACATGAAGGGACCAATTCTCCTCCGTGACAATGCTTGCCCACATGTTGCTCAACTGACCCTACAGAAGCTGAACGAATTGGGCTTCGAGACTGCCTCATCCGCCATATTCATCGGGCCTCTCGCCCACCAATTATCACTTTTCAAGCATGGACAACTTCCTGTGCGAAAAATGCTTCAAAGCCGAGATGAAGCCGAATTGGCCTTCAATGACTTCATTGTTTCCAGAACTCTGGATTTCTTCAGTACCTTCAGACAGCCTAATCTGTTAGCACCAGAACAGATTGGAATGCATCTTAATTACGTTCATTTTTGTGTTCATATCTGGCTAAAATGGGCCACTGAGAATTCTAGTTATATAAATATGAAATCATTTTGTTCTAACTGATATTAATAAGATGTTGGGAAATACTTACTTAAGTTAATTGTCGTCATTATTAATATATTCATTGCGATTGATTAAGATGCTAAGTAATATTTCTTCACGTTTTTCATCCACTAGATCGCCATTTTTAAAATTTGATGTATCAGTGAATTTTACACATCTAACCCTGTTTATGGCATTTTGGGCTGGAAAGTAGATTAAATATGCTGGACTGTTTTTATCATAACCTATGAAAATACCTTTTTTGCTTTTAGTATTTAGTTTACTGGTATTTTCTATAAATGCAAAACAATCAGAACCAAATATGTGCATTCTGTTCATTTTAGGTTTTACACCGCAGAACGCTTCATACAGTGTTTTTCTTAATCTATCATTGAACAATCTATTTCTGATATATGTTGCTGCCATTAAAACATAAGTCCATAAACCATGCGCTAATTTCGATTTGATAAGTAGGCATCTTGTCTTCTCAAAAAGGGTTCGCCATGCCCTTTCAGCAGTGCCATTTTGGAAGGGAGAATACAGTGCAGATTTCTCATGTTTAATACAGTGGTTAATTAATAGAAGTTTAAAGTCTTTACTAGTAAATTCAGTCCTATTGTCTGAGCGAATACATTTTACCGAGCCGTACAGGGCCATATCAGCTAAATATTTCTTAGTGGCGAGGATAGTGTCGGATTTGTTTTTTAGAAAATAAACTATAATTAAACCGGAAAAATCATCAATAAAGTTCAAAGCGTACCTTAGATTATTTCTCCCCATCGGGCTGATCGGACCTGCAAGTCACAATGCACAAGTGAGAGAATTTTCCTAGCCTTTTTGTCTGGTGTTCTGCTTATATCTTTTATTTTTCCCTGTGCACACACATCACAATTTGGGAGATCGTCTGAAGGTATTATTTTCATGCCTTCGACTACATTTGGTAATTTTTTAATATCAGTTGTATTGCAGTGTCCTAGAATTTTATGCCAGGTTTCCAAGTTGTGACAGGCAATTTTTGAGGGACCCATACTTTTTAAATAATATAGTCAGCCATTTTCTTTAATGTCAAATACAGTTCCATTGAGGTATATCAATTTTGACTTGTTTTGGCCAAATTTTATATTCGTGCCTTGTTTAATTGCAGCCTGCACGAAAAATGTCTTGCTTAAATGTAGGTATGAACAGAGCATTTTTTAGAATAAAGTTACAGGTTTCGCCTTTATTATTTTTTTAGGGATATTTTAGCATCGTCTCTTTTCAAGACTATATCATTTATTTGACTACCATCGGCAAGTTTGACAAAATGACTTTGTGGATTAAAGTTTGAATCAAAATTAATAAAATCAGATTCCTTGGTGATAACGTGTGCTGTAGCACCACAGTCTACAAGGAGATTTTTACCATTTGTGGTATTGTCAAAGTTACATGTGAATAGAAATGTATGTTCTTCCTCAAAGTTCTCAACGTTTTTTACAGAGTCCTTTTTAGAGCGTTTATATTGACATTGGAAACTTTTGTGGTTGGGTCGTCCACATTTATAGCAGATAATTTTATTCTTTTTCTTGGAAAAATTACTTTTGGGGAACACGTTGCAGTTAGGTGCATAATTTGGTGATGTCTGTTTCCGAGAAGCATTTTTGAACTTCATAATATTGCTAGTTATTATTGTTCACGAGCATACGATTAATCTCTTCATAACTACACAATGTCACTTTAAATTCACTGAAATTTATGGGTTAGTCATTTTACGTTATAACAGTTGTAAATGGTTTAAAATCGGCTGGAAGTCCCTTGAGAGTCATTCATATCAACAAGCTATCACTTATTATTTCACCTGAGAGTTTTAAGGCATTGCCGGTTGTTTCTGCCCTTATAACGTAGTCGGTAATAGTTTCATCCTCGTTACGTTTCAGAGACGTTCGTTCTGTATATAGTGATATAATTTTCGGTTTCCCTTTTTCATAAATAATGTTCTCTTAATATGTTCAATGCTTTCCGTCCGTCATCCAAGGCATCTTTTATAATCAGAGATAGACTTCTATCGTCTAAGCATTGAATCAGTTCTGCAAAAACAGTCGCGTTCTTTTCGAGAAATTCAGGGTCGTTAGGATTCTCTGTTGGAGATTGTATCACTTTGTGTGGTTTTCGAATCCTTAGATATCCCAGAAATTTTACCTACCACAATTTGAATTTAGATTCCGATCCGTCAAAGAAAAGACGATGGCTGGGCGCATAACATGTTAAGTGTTGAGACATTATGTTGAACAGAGTACAGAGTCTTAATACTGAGTCTGAAATAATTTCCAGTAACAAAGATGGCGGCTGATATTCAAATGCGGTTCGTAACATAGCCAACAGCGAACTGATTGAATTCAAAATTCGACAATTTTTTATAGTAACTTTTGAAGCATTTTCATTGGTTGATTACCACAACTTGTGGTTATAAAAACGATTGTCAAAATCATTGGTGTCATACCCCCATTAGGAGTCAAAAACATTTAACAATCGTCTGAAAGTTTGAGCTTCAAAATGATACCGATCTTGTGTAAATCCATCGCCTCTGTCGAAAGTTTTACACATACACATACATACATACATACATACATACATTTAAACAGACAGGTGAGATTTATATTATAGACATATAGAGAGAGAGAGAGATACGCACACAATAATCTGTTGGATTATTCATAGTAAACACCCACTTAAACTCTTTGTGCATCACTTGTTTTCAAGTGTTTCTATAAGAATTACTTTACAAATGGAATCGCAATTGTTTTAATTTTCTTTCTTCCAATGTGTTTGAATGTGTATTTAAGTGTCATCAAAACTTGGTTCAATTTCCTCCTTGTGGCATCAGATACCTTCTCTTTAGTGGCTGTTTGTTCGCTTGGCCAGCTTAATCATTGGATGCGGTTAAAGGTCAATAAGAACGCGTTGGGAGTGGGTGTAATCATATTCACGTTTGTTTACATCATGAAGCATTTTTTGTATTTATTTTATGGTGATTATAAAGTAGTAGTGTCCGTGTGTGTGTGTGTGTGTGTGTGTGTGTGTACAAGTCTTCTATAGTCCACACCACTGAATGGATTATGGCCAAACCTGGCACAATGATGGTCCCCCGCCTAGGGATGGTGCACACCATTTTTCAAGTTATAATCAAAAGTCAAGGTCATAGCCTATGTATACAGGATGACCCAACAAAAATGGGCCCCAACTCTAATTAGGCCCCCGTTTCTTAGTGTTTTGTCCGAATGAAATGAAACTTTGGTCATAACTAGTTTATTGTATTCAAAACATCATATCAAAACACTAGGGTCTTTGGCCTTTTTTTCTCCGTCAACTGTAAAATGCTCAGAAAAACAATTGAATGTCCTCTGTTTTTTTTTTTTTACGTCACCCTGTATATACTCTTCTGCAGTCCATATCACTAGGTCGGTCATGACCAAACCCGACATGATGATAGTCCCTTAGCTAAGGATGTATAACACCATTTTCCAAGGTCAAGGTCATAGCTTATATATATACACACATACATATATATATATATATACATAATATATATATATATATATATATATATTATGTGTGTATATACATACACAATCTCCACACCACTGAACCAATGGTGCACACCATTTTTCAAGGTCAAGGTCATATTTGGTTCGGCTCTTACAATATCCACTTATTGCAAGAGTGCTTGCAAAATGTACAGCAAAGTCCAGCACAAAACGCAGGTCTCTTTGCTAGTATATATATATATATGTGTGTGTGTGTGTGTATATATGTATATATATATATATATATATATATACTAGCTGGACGCCCGGTGCATACAATACACTTAAACATGATATTTTAATTTATGCAGATAGCATATGTATTATTATAGAATCAATCCTCTATTGAATATTGTATATTACAAAGGAATAATTTGCCTGGTGGACTAATTCACAAAAAAATAATAGTGATAATGTCTCTCATCAAATTCCGTCTGTGTTTGTTTACAATATCACGTCAGCTGATATTTGGGTTTGAGGATCTTAAAAATAGTCTTTCTTCTCTTACAGAGAATATTTAACATAAGATATTCTCCTGTAAAAATTCATTTTTTTATCTATGAGAGAAAAAAGACTATTTTTAAGATTGGATTTTTTCGATTTCTGATACTTGTCGGGTGAATTTCTGTACAAAACATATCTAAGAACACTGCCAGAAATATAAATTACCTTTGTGTGAAATTTATTTTCAAAAGATAGGCTAAGCCATTTCAGAACTTATGAGGAAGGAACTCTCTCTCATGCACACACACACACACACACACACACAAAGTGACTTTTATATAATCATAGATAGATAATCCAGTTATGATAAAAACAAGACATTTATGATTGTTAACACTTTATTATAATTTTATTATAAAAAAATTTATTATATAAAAAAATTGGCAATAGTTAAATGCTATTTACCTCCCTTTGTAACTCTCCAGTGTTTTTTAGCAAAACATTTTATTTTCACTAATTTTCATCAAAAAATGTTTTCTTTAATAATTTTTTTATCTACCTTATCGTTTTTCATAATTTTTGGATATATTCATTACTGTAATGTGAAAATTAGGTAGAGACCATTGGCTTGCCTTGAAATATTAAAAATTTCGAATTTCACCATTATACTGTAAATAGTGCAACAAAGTTTTTACAAATTTTTTTTTTAAGAAAGTTTGCAAAATAATGTGTCAATATCACTCACTAGGCTGCCGAGAATATATATTCCAAAATTCATAAAATAAAAAAATAAATAAATAGAAACAAAAACCTTCATATATATATATATATATATATATATATATATATATATATATGTATATATAATTTTTTACTATAATAATTAAATACCTACAGACACTAGTGTTTCATCCTTTCGGGAATCTTCAGTGCAGGGTGTCACGATTAACACCAGTTGATAGATTTGAACCCGGCAACACGAGCCATCTTTGGCTCGATTAGCAAAGACCATATCCAATTGGCTACCATTAACCGCGAGAAATAACATTGAATTTAAACATTTTATTTTTAAATGTTTTTAACGTCAGTCATAGTGATCTAATCGTTATACGATGATTTATGCATAAGAGCTAAATTGACTGACTTTAATTCAACTGAAATTGCTACACGGTAAGAAACGAGTTTCTTAAAAGGGTTGACGTAATTATTTTTTACTATTTTTTACTATAATAATACCTACAAACACTAGTGTTTCATCCTTTCGGGAATACATATATATACACTCCCTCAATGTTAATATTTACAAAAAATAATGACCCCATGTTACTTGCCATATTTTCTTAGAGTATATATTCCAAAATTCATAATGATCGGTTCATTAGTTTAGGAGATTACCCTGTGCACTCACGCAATACTTGATGATCGTTGGAAAAGCAAGAAATTAGAAGTTGTAATTTTTATTTTGCTTAAATTTTATTTTGCTTAAATTTTATTTTGCTTAAATTTTATTTTGCTTAAATTTTATTTTGCTTAATTTTTATTTTGCTTAAATTTTATTTTGCTTAAATTTTATTGCATCAGTTTTATTCACTTCTTCCATTTTGATACGCATATTATGGATGAAGGCAACTTTCAAAGGCAAATGATTATTCTTTTCAAAAGTGAAAATCTGATAAAATGTTTAGCTGTGTTACCAAATTTTTTTTTTAATGATTACAAAACATCAGTTTGATGTAAAGTTGTTACAATTTTAAAACGAAAAGGTTCTGAATTCTATATATTTCAATTTCAAGTCTTTGTGATATTCGCTGTCGTCCAGGATTAATTAAAGCTATCTTAGCATAGTTATCTCGGCCTTCTTCAGGTCCCTGGGAAGTCTGAGCCTCCCCAATCGGGAGCAAAATGCTCCCTTAGATCGATTAGGTTACACAGCTGCTCCTTGCCAAAAAAGTAGCAGATTCAAAAAAAAAAAAAAAAAACTAATTTTTATCTTTAGTAAATTACCGTTTGATAAATTTATTTATTTTCTAGTGACCATTTTGGATTTTTAATTTGGATCCCTTTGTCAACATTAAAAATCTGACTACTTTTTATGAGAACATTGATTATAATGACAATTTTGCCTTTCGAAATGCCTAACCACTGCATATCCTTTCATTTGGATTTTTAATTTATTTCTCCATTCCATGAACTCATTGCACTAACTTTTCTGCATTGATGACTAGTTTTCATATAATGCAGTTTCAATTTATGCGAGTATTATATTATAATTTATGCGAGTATTATAATTTATGCGAGTACCAGCAAATTTATAGCTTCGCTATAATATTCATTTTGCTAATATCTTTCCTCTGATGAAAAGAACGCATTCTTTGAAACTCCGTGGACGGTTTCTTTCCTTTTTTTTTTTTTTTTTTTTTTGATCGAGTTTTAAAAAATTCCCTCCGTGCCGTCATTTTGAGTGTGTGTTTGCCGTTTTCGTATAAATAAAGCGAAACTAATCGAAGTAAACACAATCGACTGGCCTTCTGGCCGGGTAATATCTGTTCTTTGGTCAATGAAGGGGAAACCCTTAATACTAAGACAATTATTATTTCGATACTGCCAGAGTGCTCCCTTTTTTGGGGGGAGCCGGTTTTCCCCCACATTATAAACGACCTTGTGTCTAATTTGCTTTTGTGAGGAAGCAAATAAATACCACGACAGAAAGCGGAAGCTTAACTGGCCCTCGGCCAGGTTTAAAAGCAACTTTCATTTCTGCACTGATTCCCATGATTCTTAAGTTAATTACCAAGTCCTTGAATTCACTGTTCTCTTTGGCCTACTGGTTAGTGAGGAAGACTAATTACCCTGCATTTTCGAGTTCGATCCCACCTCTCTATATCTTTTTTATATTTTTTTATTTCGTTCTTGTGCCAATATCCTCTATCCGGGCAAAAGGTTAATTACCAACTCATTTACTTCACTAGCCTCTTTTTTCATATTCTTTTCCTCCTTCGCAGTACGGGTTCGAGCCTGCCTGCATACTACCACTTTTTTTTTTTTTTTTTTTGCTCAACATACACCTCCAAACACGGGGCAACTCCGGGCACCAATGCTAGTATATATATATATATATATATATACTAGCAATTCAGCCCAGCTTTGCTCGGGCCTTATGTACTGTTCATAATTTGCCTTGCGTGTGAATACACTTTATGTAAGATTTCAAATGTTTAGACCAAAATTTGTCTGTGTAATTTCGTAGAGACCGCAGAGGTCAATTTTTTTTTAACTTTGACCCCTTAACATTTATTATTTTGGTCTCAAAGGAAAATACAAACTGACCCAAAATTGACAGAAGAATTTGGTAGAATCTGCAAAAGTCAATTCTTTCAACTTTGACCTTTTGGCAGCCAAATTTTCACCCCAAAAAATGTTTGCCGCACGTCTGAATACCAGTTATTTATGTATAAATTTCAAATGTTTAGACCAAACATTGGCTGAGTAGTTTGCTAGACATCGCAAAGCTCAAATCTTTTAAATTTTGACCCTTTGGCTGCTCAAATTTTTGACCTAAACCAATTAAAAAAGCTTTCCCTATCTCTAAATATCCTTTATATAAAATTCCAAATGTTTAGACCAGAAATTGGCTGAGTAATTTAGTAGAGACCGCAGAGGTCAATTTTTTTTTTTAATTTTGACCTCAATTTTGATCCGTTAACATTTATTTTTTGGGGCTCAAATCAAATTAAAAAGTTTGATCCATGTCCAAGTAACCTACATTTAAAATTTGAAGTGTTTGAACCCAAAATAAGCGGAGAAGTTTGGTAGAGTTTTCAAAGATCAAATCATTGAACTTTGACCCCTTGACAGTCAAATTTCTGTCTGAAAACCAATGAAAAAGATTTTCCCACATCTCAATATGCCTTATGTCAAATTTTGAGTCTCTAGACCGAAAATTGGCAGAATTATTTTAGGGAAATGCACACACACACACAGATATTTTCACGTTTATATATATACTAGCATGGGTGCCCGGCGTTGCCCGGGTGTTTGGAGGTGTATTCTGAGAAAAAAAAACAAAAAACAAACAAACAAAAAAAACGGTCAATTTTTTTTTAACTTTGACCCCTATTATGACCCCTTAACATTTATTGTTTTGGGCACAAATGAAGTTATTAAGTTAGATCCATGTCCAAGGAACCTTATCTAAAATTTCAAGTGTTTAGACCTAAAATTGGCGGAGGAGTTTGGTAGAATTCTCAAAGGTCAAATCGTTGACCCCTTAACAGCCAAATTTCTGGCCGAAAACCGATCACATAGATTTTTCCAAATCTCAGTACCCTGTATATCAAATTTCGAGTCTGGAGACTTAAAATTGACAGAGTTATTGCATAGGGAAATGTACACAGACAGACATGTTCACTTATATATAGTAAGTTATGAAAACGTGACATTTAAGCTGTATAGAAGTTTTTTTATGTGGTGTTAATTTTTCTAGATAACCAGATTTTTTTTAAGAATGAAACGCAGAAAATTCTGTGTAGCTTAATTTTTTAAAAGAAAGTTTTATAAACTGAACACGTTTCCATGAAAAATAATAATGCATGTTTGCGGAAGGACAAAAAAAAATTTGTTTCGATTTAATATTCTACTGCTTTTTTTAATGAGTATTCAAATTTTATTTATATATTTTTAATAAAAGGTTTTTAAAACATTTCAGTCCGAATTTATTTGTCTCCTGCACAATAGCAATTAGACACAAGGTCAGTTTTTAACATAGGCAAAAATCCAGCTCCCTAAAAAGAAGCGGTTAAGATTGGGACAAAAATAAAAATTGCTTCAATTCACAAGGATTTCTCATTTACTAACTGCAGACAGAAAAAATAAAGTGTAGCATCAGATCAGATACTACATTTTGCTCTTAGCCAGAAACCTAAGTAGTCACAATTATTTCAATAAAAATCTTGAAAATGTCTCCATGTAAAGTAATATAATTCTTAAAAGTAAAAGTAATTTATTGAAGGCAGAGGTAATCCTGACTGATTGACACAAACTGATGAAAATTAACATATAATGATAATATAAGCTATGCAAATTCACCTTTTATTAATGCAATTTCATATATATATATATATATATATATATATATATATATATATATACTAGCCTGGGTGCCCGGCGTGTTGCCCGTGTGTTTGGAGGTATGTGTTGAGCAAAAAACAAAAAAAAAAGTTGTAGTAGGGCTGGGTCGAACCCGTGACGCGAAGGCAGAAGAGAAAGTGGGGAAAAAAGCTGATGTCTTACCGCTACTCATGACGTGACCAGAAGTTCAGAACGTTGAAATTAAGTAAAGGCATTCCAACCGATACGATGACTTGCAAAAATGACAACACAAAAAACAAAAAAAACAACCTCCTTGTAGAAAACTGCCCAGTTGAGGGTGAAGGAATTAATGTTTTTAGCCAATTTTTAAATATTTGTCATCTGAACGATCAAACTTCAAAACGATACTGACCTCGTGGAAATCTGTCGCCTCTGTCAAAAGTTTTAGGCAGACATACATACATACATACATACATACATACATTTAAACAGACAGGTAAGATTATATATACATATATATGTGTATATATATATATATATATATATATATATATATATATATATATATATATAAAGTTGTCGCTCTAAAGAAAACAACACTACAACTTTATTTTAAAAATTTTATTGAAAAAATCAATCGGGTAACTTGATTATGTAGTAGAGCTGACATCTATTCAACCTCAATCACTGCCTCAATACAGTCAAGAACTGAGCTCAGCGAATACTTGGCAGATGGTGGTGATGATCAGGCTGGCTTTAATGTTGTGGGAGATCATGTTGGTGATGAGGGGAGCCAGTGAAAGAAGGGTACAAAGTCATAGCACTCCTGAAGCCAAGCCTGGGTGTTTCCTGCTGCTACATCCAGGACCTGCCAGCGACCATTTGATTGCACTAGGGGTCACCAGACTCTTTAGCACAGGTACATTTTGGTTTTGACTTTCAAGCTGACTTCGATGTGGCCACACTAAAGACCATAACCATAACCGTTTTTATCACCTTGGGCACATCCTTGTTATTCGTGACAATCCAGTGAGGCATTTTGAGGGTGCTGGCAATGCTCCTGTTGTCATAACTTGGATCAGTAAAGAGCAGGAGTTGTAAATGGCGCATCTCCAATCTCACTCGTTTAACATCGTGTCACTTTCAGACATGGTAGAAGGCTTCTATCCCTCTTGGGATTTGTACATAACTGGCCAGCTAGTAGATGGTCTGCAACAAAATGAAAAGCTGGCTTTCATCAACCGGAAATAGAATCATATCCTCTTTTCTAGGGTTACAATTTTATCGTTCCACTACTTTTAACATTGCATTATGTTCTTACTTGCATAATTAAGTTCCGTATCATATGATATTTCAGAAAAATTCACCTTCGTCAGATATGGGTTTGATTTTAGTTCAATCATGCATATTTATTATATTAATAAAAATGGTGTAATCTGCATCACTCATTCTGCTATGACACCTGTTGATTTGCTTGAGTTTGTGGCTATCCACCACACCTCTGCATTGTATTGCCTCCAATAAATTACCTTTAAATTTGTATCATTTGGTCTACTGTTTCATCTTGAGTGTTATTCTTACAACGTTTCGGCTGATGTCACCTCCAACCTTCTTCAGATGTATCCTGTCGAACTTGGGAATCTTTCTGTTGAACTCGTTACCTGTGGCACAATGGATTATGTACTAAGGAGGTTGAAGGTTCAATCGTCAGTATGAACAATACTAAAAATGCAATTTCAAATTATTTAAGACTTTTTCCCCCTTTTTCCCTCCTCCCTTCTTTATCCCTTAATTCCACTATTCTGGCTTTTAATAATACACTCGTCATAAAAAAACATTTAGCTCTACTAACATATTAAGCACTTTTCCCTTGTTTTTTTACCAAATATACTTATATATATATATATTTATAATGTTGGGCAAAACAAAAATTCTCTGAATGGTTTTGGAGGCTTAATTTTGTTTTAAATGGTATTTGCAATTTTCATAAATTTTTTTTTAATATTTTTTACAGATTAACTTTTCATTGTGTGTTTATTTTTTATTTCATTGTAATTAATTTTTAATTGAATGAACTTGTTTATCTTGATTAATTTCATGAAAATTTAATGGCAGGATCCAGTGTTTAACAAGATGTCATATTTCTATTGGAATTACTATAAAAAAAATTTTAACCACTTTTATTATATTGAATAATTTGAAAATTTATTTTTTATTTTTAAAGGTCTGACTTTTTTTGTAGTTGATATTCAAATTTATTTCTTAATAAAAAAAAATATTAAAATCATTTGAAGTATCTCAAATAATTTTTTTTTCAGTATTGATTATGGGATTTATTTATATTAAATTATATTGAAACTCATTTGAATAATTTTTTTATTAAAAATGACTGATACTTTGGTTTATTTTAATATCATTACAACTATTTTTATGAATATTTTAAAAAGTTTATCTTTAAAAATAATTTTTATTCAAATATTTTTTAATTAAACTTTAATTAATTTTTTAATATTAACTCTGTGTTTTTTTAATGCAATTAATTTTTTATTTCATTTTACAAAAATGTGATGTTTAAAAAATTTTAATTATAAAAATATTCTGTATTTATCTTGATTCATTTTTTATATATTCTTATAGCTCTATTTAACGAATATTCAATGTAAATAATTTTTATCTTATAAATTAAACATTTTTTTAAATATTTTAAAAATATATTTTAAATAGTGTTTCTTGGGTGAACTCTTTTCAATATAATTACAGAAATTTTGTAATAAATATTTTTATTTAAGCATTTTTAATTTGAACATTTTTCTTTTTTAGTCAAACGTTTTTTGTTTGTTTTTTTCAATTTAAACATTTTGTTCTAATTTAAACATTTTACCACTATTATTTGAAATATACATGAAAATGAGTTAAAATATTAAAATAATATAACTTTTATTTGGAACATAAAAACTTGAGAAATTTGAAAATTCGTTAAGAAACCAAATAACATGAGCAAGATTTTTTTTTTTTTTTTTCAAATAAATAAATTTTTAGCATTTTGTTTTTTTTTTAATCCAAATTTTCAGCTCCGTGAGCCTTCCTCTAGGCGATACTGACAATTTTTTTTTTATTTCGAAATCTTACAGCATAGCCGAAGATCATTGATTTCTTCTGGTTTTGTTGAAGAAACTGTTTTTTAATCTTCGATAATGAGATGTGTTGGTATGCATGTACAAATATTGGAATCTGGTTTCTTAAAAGATTTTTAAATTTCTCATTATATCGAAGCTGCTTGACCTAATTTATCACTATTATTATTTCTAAGTTTTTTTTGTGCTTTTCTAATGAATATTGTTCAAGTTTGTTTTAAATTTGCATAAAAATTACATCAAATATTTAAATAATGATTTTTCTGTTTGGAATGTGAAAAACTCTGAAATTTTTAACTTTATTTGTAATATGCCTATGTAGTTTTTCATAATTTTTATCTTGTATTTGGGGGGAAAAAATAACAAATTTTTATATTTATACTTAAGGTTTATATATTTTTATTGTTTGTGAATGTTCTGTAACTTTTCTCTCCCAAATTTATTTTAATTGCAAAATATGATAATAATAAAACAAACTTTGGAAAGAAACATGGAAGGAAGATTGTAATACAATTTATTATTCAGCAATTTTTATTTTTATTTTTTATTTTTTTTTTTTTGCGTTCATCCCATGCAGCAGACTCTCGACATTGGAGTTTTCCTTCATCATACACAGTAAAAAACCTAGTTAGAATAACATCCGGCCATTTTGAGATTTTTATGTCGAGTTTCCAACAACCTTTATTTTGGCAATCCTCCCAGACATTTTCTAGAGGACTCCATCTTGAGTCCCAATGGAAGTATTGTTATTTGCACAGAATTAAACAAAAAACAACCGTTAAAATAAGCAGTTCATTAGATTTCAATTATTCCTCTCTAGTTGTGTGTGTGTCCAGAGAGAGGAATAGGCTGGGTGAAAAAGAAAGAAAAAAAGTGGGGATGAAAAAAAGACAGGAGGATAGAAATTATGTTACACTTTTGTCCTGGGTAATGCTGGATAACCTTATTAGTATTGGGGTATTTAGTTCTCTCCCATTGCAAGAACTGTGGCATAAGGCTCAAAAAGTGGAATTAAAAAAGATAAGATTCTGACTCTGCAAACAATGCCTGTTCAGCTCCGTTGACATTCCCGGCAGGGCACCTCGAGCAATTAGCAATAAACTAACCCTTTCTCAAATAGAGTAGGTAAGGCCTGGCAGGTTAGACCTCAGAGAACTGTACAGAACCAACATTACGCTGCAATCAACAGGGGCCAGGTTATTAAAACTTTAGTTGGATAAACAGATGTGCACAAATTCCAATTGACGGTAAGTGTAGGAAAGTTTGGTCAAAATGGCACGTCGTCGACACCAATGTAAATGATAGGGCTTTATAGAGGAAAGTACTTTGTGTCGCCATGGCTACCATGCATCCCATATCTGATGGTAAAAAGACATGTTAAATTAAGAAGATTATTTAAATATGGAAAAAAGGTCATCAAATCAGAAGGCGGCTAAGACCATAAAAATAGCATTGGGGATTATATTTTATTATTGGAATCCTTTGAGATGAGTAATCTGTATATTTATTTGCGGACTGTTAATCTCATCTTCATAGTTGCTGTCTCACCACATTTCAGCCAACTATTCCTCGGGCTTTCTTTAGGTTGTTAACCAAGACGTGATAGGAATCCTGAGTCTCATAACATAGTGGATAGAGACACTGAGTCTCTGCGGTTCCAGGTGAGCATTGTCTGAAGATAGCAGTTTCGATCCTCGTCAAAGCAAGTCGGAGGATTAGTTGGCCAAAACGTGGTGAGACAACTATGGAAGGCAGTAATTACCGAGGATACAATTAAGAGACTCGACATTCTTATCCCATTGTGGTTAACCACCTGACGAAGACCAGAGGAATAGTTGGTTGAAAGGTCGTGAAAACAACAACTATGAAGATGAGGATAACAGTCTGCAAATAAATAAATGAAAACAAAAAGCATTGGAGTTGTTGAATTAAGTACAGTTGTTGTGTCAACAATATATTTTCTATCACTGTTAAAACAAAAAGATTTTCCTTATGAAGAAGATCATAACTCAAGTTTAACAACAAATTATCTATTTGGAAACTGTTATCCTCATCTTTATAGTTGTTGTTTCCCCATGTTTCAGCCAACTCATCCTCTGGCCTTCTTCAGGTGGTCATCCGTGACAGGATAAGAATGCTGAGTCTCATAACTGCATCTCCAGTAATTACTGCCTTCTATAATTGTTATTTCACCACGTTTTGGCCAACTAAACCTCTGGCCGGCTTTCGGTAGGATTGAAACTATCTTCAGACAATGCTCAGCTGGAATCGTAGAGATTCAACGCCTCTATCCACTGTGCCACGGGCCCCCAAAGGGCTTTTTTATGGTCTGCACTGAATGGTATTATATATTATTTTTTATTAGAATTCTTTTAGATGAGTAATTTATTTATTTAGTTATTTGCAGACTATTATTCTCATCTTCATAGTTATTGTTTCACCACGTTTCGGCTAACTGAAGAAGACCAGAGGATGAGTTGGCCGAAGCGTTGTAAAATAACAACTATGAGGACGAGGATAAGTCTGCAAATAAATAAACAAACAAATAAATAAATACACAAATTACTCAACTCAAAGGATTCCAATAAAAAAAACATAAAAAAAAAATTGTATTAAGTTTCTGATAAACACAAGTCTAAAACATTCGCATTTATATAAACTAATTTTTAAATATAAACTAGCAGGCTGCCCGGCATTGCCTGATCATAAGATACACTTAAATATGATATTTTAATTCATGCAGATTACATATTTATTATTATAGAGACAATTCTCTATCGATTATTATATTGAACCTAATATATGGTAGTGAGATTAAAACTAAAAAATATATATATGACTTTGGTACCATCAGCTGGAATCAAAACCACCCTCATTCCTTATCCTCTGAGCCACGCCCATACTTATATATATATTCTTTGTTTTATTTACAGAAAGTTTAGATAAGTCATCGGTACCGTCGGTTTCAAACCCGATAATTAAGGACCATTTTAGATACCTATACAGGTTTGAAACCGACGGTACCAATGACTTTTCTCATCTAAACTTTCTGTAAATAAAACATAAATAATACGCTCTTATTTTCGGATTTTTCCTTATAATAGAGCACTCTACTGGGATCCTTTTTTCCAAAAAATATAACTAATTATATAATATATATATATATATATATATATATATATATATATATATAACTACTTCATTTACTCACATAAAATTAATATACGAAAGTATAGATTTATGCGTAAACTTTAAGTATTTACTTCAAAAGTGCTCAATACGTAGGTAGAGCTAGTTATATATATATGACTTCGGTACCATAAAAAAGAAAAAAAAAAAAAAGAGCAGAAATGAGGAAAATCGTCTGCCTTAAACCACTAACCTAGTCCTAAAACAGATCCTTTGTTTGATAAAATGCATGCCCATTGGCTGATAGGAAGGGTCGCGGTGGATACTAGAAAGCTGATTGGCTAACTAAAATCCTCAACATATATAAAAACGAGAAACAACTACAGAATTCGCGCATAAGTCTGACGAATCCTATAGTGGATGAAACGCCGAATATTCAGTGTAGCTTAATCGGCATATATATTTTATAAATTACTATATATATATATATAAATTCACCTGCCATACCGTTTTTTAAAAAATGGAATCGCCCAATCGTCAAAGACATGAGGCAAGCAAGAAAGCAAGCGAGGTTCACGGAATTGTATAAGTATATAGACTATTTTTTATATTTTTTGGAAATAAATGATTAAAAGTGTAGTATCTGTTCTCAGCATCTTTGTGATATCAGACATTTTACTATTGCCGAAATTATAGCGCATCTGAAAATATGACAATGCAAATTGAAACCATATATCACAGAATAATAATTTACGAGTAGGACCCGTGGAAATTCCACAGAATGGGAAATATATTTAATCAACAAGCGTGTTTTGATAAAGCTGATAGTTTTCTGGATAATGCAAAAATATTTTATTTTTTTTTTTGTGACCGAAAAACCAATAACATGCAGTAAATATCAGTTTATTAACATTTCTATTAAAATAGTCTCCATTGTATTTTAAATATAGAATTTATCCAAATGAGATAAATTAATAAGTATTAATAAATACTCAAAAAGTAATAGTGTGCTACATAGTTCAATACAAATAATAAAATCACATTGTGAGAGACGATCTTTGATTTATTCCTTCAGTTCAGCACCTCTTGAGGGACAGTGTTCTTATTTTTGCCCTGTTTATTTCGAATGTTCCCTTTTATCATGTAATGTTTCATTGGTGAAGAATCATTGCACGCTGAAATTACTATAAGTTCTTTTCTCACGTCATCATAACGATGATCATATATTATTATAATGATATTCGAAAATGAGGCTACATCAAAGGGAGGTCACTCTCGTATTCTTGTCCAGGGTTGTTAGATTGGCCTTTTTAAAACTAAATTTTGTGAATTTGCCTTTTTCTTTTCTCTTTTTTTTTTTTCTTTTTTTTAATGCAGTTTTGTCTTCAAAAATTGTGTTTGTCTTTTTTTCAAAGCATAACACACTGACTAATGAAGGAACATAGGAAATTACATAGATGAACAAATGAATTTGTATAAATAGATAAATATTAACATTTTAGGAATTTTGGTACGCATACAAATATAAGTACGTACAAATAGGCATATATTTGTTTACAAAGAAGTTACTACTGATCAAGACTGAAAGGCCACTCGAGGACAAGGATTAATGAGTGTAATGTAATCAGTGAGATAACGGTGTAGTGATTATTAGTAGTGGAAATTGAGTGGAATTTACTTAGTTAAGGGTAAAGCTCAATAAGAACTTGTTTACATTAGACTTGAAAAGGACCATATTGCAATCAGCAGGAAAACAACCCCACAGTATAGAGTTCCACAGAGAGGCAGTTCTAGGAAAATAACTTTTAGATTTAGGCTGTGGAGAGTTGGAACAAATACATTGAGAGCATTGCCAAAGCCGCTGTAAGGAAGATGGGCTCTCTCTACCGTACCAGAAAGTTACTTACGCCATAAAGTATCCTGTGCCTCTACAAGGTCACCATTTGCCCATGTATGGAGTATAGTTGTCACATTTGGGCTGGTGCACCTGCTACTAGTCTCTCGTTCCTGGACATGGTTAAAAGAAGAGTTGCTTTCCTGATAGGTCCTGAAATGTTGCATCCCCTTGTCTGTTTTACAAGTATTTTAATGGTGGATGCGCTGACGAACTACAAACCCTTGTACCCCCTCGATGTAAATACCCCCGACAAACTCGACAAGCAGTCAAGTCCCACCCCTACACAGAGATCCCTAAATGTAAGAATATGGGAGGATGAAACCTTCGTTGATCATCATTCATTCCCGGGCAATGTCGGGTCTCCCTGCTTGTTCAATTTAAATGGACAAACTTCCTTCCATGTTTCTAAACGATTCCACACTTGAAATTTATCTAAAGTTAAACTTTGACCTCATTCAGTTTTGAAAATCAATTTAAAAAAAATCACAACTAAAGAGATTCGATCTGTTTGGATTTTCAAAACTTTTTCAGATTTTCTTTCTTTCTTTGTCTTTGTTGTATTTTTTATGTTTATTTTTAAATGAATTATGTATGTGTGTAGATGTAGGTATGTATGTGTGTTTCATGGACAAGAGATTTTTTTTTTTTTTGATATCTTTTAAGTATTTTTACTAATGGCAAAAAGATGGAAACTGCTAGCTAACCGGTTTCAAACCTCGCTAGCAATTTCCATCTATTTATTTTTAATTCATTATGTTTAAATAAATGCGGTTTATATATAGCCATATATGCATTTGTATGTGTGTGTATATGTATATTAATTGTGTATATGTATATGTGTATATATATTAGTGTTGGGACGATTAATTGGAATCGAAAAATTTGTAGATATTGGAATAGGAAAAATTTGCACCTGTTTTCCTACGCCAAAAACGTTTCTTTTAATTATCTTTTTTATTTTATTTTGTTTAAAACAAAATCTACACTGCTGTAATGTTAAAATAATGAATATTTATTGATTTTTAAACTATCAGTAAAACGAACATCTATAGATCATTCCTTTACAAGTGTGTTTTTACATTTGAGAAAATATCTGCACATTTATTATGTGTTTTTATAGTAATTGAGGAAAAAAAACAACTCTGTAGTAAAATATTTAGAGAGTTATAAAGAATCAGAATTGGTAATTGCATTGGAATCGGAAAAAATATTGGAATTGTCCCGTCACTAATATATATATATATATATATATATATATATATATATATATATATATATATACACACACACATACAGCACAATCACGGTGACACTGATTTTTGGCAGATCACCGAAGTTAAGCAATGCTGAATCTGGAGAGTATCAGAGAAAAAATACAACTATATAGTTAAATAGTTAGAAATTTAGAAATAACCAGAATCAGGAATTGTATCGGAAACGGGAAAAATATTGGAATCATCCCATCACTAATATATATATATATATATATATATATATATATATATATTTTATCTGTTTTATATAAACATTAAAATGTTTCTACACATTCATGAGCATGTTTCAGTCAGCCAGTTACAAGTAACTAGAGACCTTTTCAGGGGATATTGCTTATACAAACATTTGGTCCATAACTTTTGTATTATCAATATCCCCTGAAGAAATCTCTAGTTACTTGTAACTAACCGACTGCAACATCCTCATGAATGTGTAGCGACATATTATGCGTATGTAAAACAAATAAAAAGTATATCCTGCACTACTTCAGTATTGAGCACTCTTGTATTAACCTCATTAAAACGTCATTGGTTGTTTCACCTCTGGAAAATATTCACCTGGAATTATATATATATTGATATTATGTGTGTATAATGTGCGCGTGTGTGTATATATATATATATATATATATATATATATATATATATATACACATACATACAGTGATGTCAAAAAGAAAGTCTGCATTTGTCATTTTTTTTAACCGCAAATTTAAACTAAATTAAATGTAACTGTTTAAACAACCTATACCTCATTTGATTCGCCTTTTATTCCTCTATAATTTTACCTGTTCATATTTGACTTTTACTTAAAGTATCCTAGTGTTCACGTCAATTTAAAAAATCAACTTCAAATCGAGAAGACAATAAAAAACTATGCAGCAACAAATAAGCTGAAAACCAGCTTAAAATATTCACCTTTTAGGTAATAAAGCATCTCTAATTGTTGTTGTTGTTGTAAGTTATACAACATAACATTTAACCCATATGCCACGAATTTCTGTTAGTGATCGTCAGGAGCTCAATTTTCTCCACCTTTCTGGTTCATCCAATCGAGAAATCGGCTGCAAATTGAAATGTGATGAGAAAATGGTACTAATGACTGTGCAACAGCACCAAAACACCGGCAGTGTTCGTGATGCCCCTAAATCTGGTTGTCCTAGAGTTACTTCTAACAGGGAAGACAATGCTATCAAAATCTGCAGCCTGAGAAACAGATTTTAAACGGCTCTCCAAATCCAACAATCTTGTTAAAAAGTGATCTCTTTCTACAGTTGAGAACAGATTGAAGGAATTTTATTTGCAAGGCTGTGTTGGAAGATGCAAGCCAATGATTTCTGTAAAGAACAGAAAGCCCCGTCTGGACTTCATCAAATGCAATGAAGATCATGACGAGCAAGTTCAATAGGAAAGATGAAAAATATAAGCCTATATGCAGTTTCAACGCTGCAAGTTGGTGGAAGTTTAGTTTTAGTGTGGGGTGTTATTAGTACCAATGATCCAGTGCCTATAGTTTACTTGCGAGGTTGAATTCAACCAAGTACATTAATATGTTGACAGCATTTTCTACCCTACTTTGGTCGGAATTTGAATGATAATCCCATCTTCTTGCTCCCATTCACCCAGCTGGCAATGTAAAGATGTTCCTTGAAAAGCATGATATTCCGTGTTTGCCTGCATAATCTTCAGACCTCAATCCTATCAAAAACGTATGGCATTACATCAAACAACAGCTACACAATGATAAAATTTTTCATCTGAAAGAACTTTGGACAAAAATTAAAGAGAAATGGGATGCCTTTTAACCGGAGTATTGCCGCAGATTAATTCAAAGAATACCCAAAAGATTGCAGGCTGTCAAATTGCAGAAGGGCTATGCTACTAAATGATAACTAGTTTATTGTGTTTTTTTTGTTTTGTTTTTTACACAGTAATCACCATTTATCAAGGCCCAGAGGCCATTCTAGGATAAAGGTTAATGGTATACATTAGTCGATGGGATTATAACATAGTAATCGTAAGTAGTGGAAATTTTGTAAATTGGATTACTTAGGGGGACGGTCATAAAGAACTTGTTTACATTGGACTTGAAAACAATCAAATTATAGTCAGCTGGAAAGCAGGCAAACGGAAGAGTTCCACAGGTGTGCAGTTCTAAGAAAGAAGTTTTATTCATGGAATCTTCATTTAGTTTTAGGTACAGATAAAGTGTGGGAAATTATTGATAGTGGTTTCAGCTAGATGAGTGTTTTTTGTGAAAGTTTGGCGAGGGGGGACCATCTACCATGAAAATAACAATAAAACACAACATCTCTTCTGTGGAAAAGAGTTTACAGGGAAGAGAAAAGGGCATCCCTCACTGAGCTACGAAATCTATTTTGAACTTTATCATGACAGGATAAGCTGCTTCTAGCAGCTCCTGTCCAGAGGTGGCAACAGTACTCCATCGTTGGCCTACCTGGCTTTTATATAGGTAGAGAATTGCATCAGGAGTGAGATATCTACTGGAGCGGTAGAAGGATTCCACCATTTTTCCAGTGACCTTGGCAATGGATTTGATGTATGTGTTCCATTTCAAGTCAGGAGTAAAGGTCAAACCCAGAAGTTTGTCAAAACATGGAGCCTCCCCACGACGAGAGCCATTCATTTCAACCGATGGCAGATTGGCATCAGAGCGTAGATGGTGTAGAGATAGAAGCTTGGTTTTAGATGCATTAAAAGTAACCAGCCACCTCTTTCCCCATTGTACCACATGCTCAAGATCAGAGAAGAGAGAATCAGAGAGAACTTGGTCATTTACGGTCTTTGATGTGCTACCATAGATTGTAGTGTTGTCAGCATAAATGTCTATGATGTAAGGATGTGATTTGGAAGATCAATTATGTAAATCAGGAAGAGAGTTGGGCCTAGGATGGACCCCTGTTGTGTTTGTGTTGCATTAATGTTCTAAAGTTACATTTAAATAATAATTTTCCATTGTGCGGAGTTTCCTTTTACCTTCTTGATTTGGAGTTAATTTTTTAAATTGACGTGAACACTAGAATACTTCAATTAAAAATCAAATATGAACAGGTAAAATTATAGAGAAATAAAGGGTGAATCAAATGAGGTATAGCACAGGCTTTTAAAAAACAGTTATATTCAATTTAGTGTGTATATGTAAGTATGTGTACATGTTTCTATACATATATAATGTGTGTGTGTGCATATATATGCACATAGATTCCTTATATGTTTCTATACATATATAATGTGTGTGTGTGCATATATATGCACATAGATTCCTTATATAAGAAATCTTGTGTCGATTTTCCAAATTAGACAAGTGGTTTGGTTACTGTTTTAGGCTAAGCGAGCAGCTGCTAAGTTCCACGACTGATATGTTAAGTCACATCGCCAACAGTTGCTGCATTGGGGGGACAACGGCGACTGTGGCTAACCTGGCAAGCTGTGGCATCACTGGTGACGCACGGGGTGGCAACACCAATACCTCTTCAACAATTGTGGATTGCAGCGGCAGCAGCCTGAAAAACGCTGGGACAAACAGCGCGGAGTCAAGTGTCACCGGCAGCAAGGATCAACTGGCAAGAATTAGGTGGGAACCGCCCCTGTGCCGATTGCTGTCTTCTCGCTAACGATTATTTTTTTTTTTTTTTTTTTGTATACTGTTTTGCATTATTTTTTTTATTTTATTTTTTTTATTAAGGCCTGTGCTCTCGCTTGCTAGGAAAAGTGCCGTTAAAAAAGTCAATGAAAATATTGTATCTCAGAGGCTGCTACAGCGATTCAAAATTATTTTTTTTATTCATTTTATTTTATTTTTTATTTTTTTGATTAATTAGATTTGAAGAACCCCAGAAGTAATTGAGGATGAAAGTAACAAATTCGGGTCTACCCCAGTTCCTTCTTGTTGACATGCACACATTGGAAACAAATAAAAAACATGATTGATTTTCTATGCAGGGAAAAGATTTATTTTAAGGAAAAAAAAAAGGAGAGATAGTAAATATTTACTTTTTAATGCGTTTTTCTTTGATATACAAAACTTTTTAAGGACCAAGTAAGGAATACGGACCCCAGGTTGGCTTCACTTAGAAAATGGCAGACTTCGAGTGACACCACTTTAACCTTTACCTTCATGAGTTCTATTATGAACTAGCAGTTCAGCCCGGCTTTGCTAGAGCCCTATGTACTGTTCATAACTTCATGTGCATATATATATGTATATATATATATATTAAAAAGTTTGACTCGTGTTCAGACCCAAAATTGGCGGAGGAATTTGGTAAAGTCTGCAAAGGTCAATTCTTTCAAGAATGAACTTTGGCAGCCGCGTTTTTTCCCAAGAACTGATTAAAAAGCTTGCTGCATGTCTGAATACCGTAATACGTTAATGTAAAAATTTAAAATGTTTAGACCCCAAAATTGGCTGATTAGTTTGCTAGAGATCACAAATGTCAAATGTTTTGAACTTTGATCCCTTTGGTAGCAAAATATTTGGCCAAAAATCGATTAAAAAGCTTGCCCTATGTCTGGATACACTTTATGTAAAATTTCAAATGCTTTGACCAAATTGGCTGAGTAATTTGGTAGAGATCACAAAGGTCATTTTTTTTTTTTACTTTGACCCCAATTTTGATCCCTTTAACATTATTTTTATTATTAATATTAATATGATCATTATTAATGTTAATAATATTAATATGATTATTATTATTATCATTTTTATTATCATTATTATGATTAATATTAATATGATTATTTTTATTATTATTTTGTTATTTTTATTAATATTATGATTATTATTGTTAATATAATTATTTTTATTATTATTTTTATAAATATTATGATTATTATTAATATTATGATTATTAATATAATTATTTTTATTATTCTATAAATATTATGATTATTATTATTTTTATTTTTATTATTAATATTATGATTAATATTATTATGCCCAACTAGTTTTAGGTCGATTAATTGTGAACCGGAAAAATCAAAATCAGAAAAAATTGTGGCTATTTTCTGATGCCAAAAACGATTCCTTAAATTATCTTTTTTGTATTTGATTTTGTTTAAAACAAAAACTTCCACTGGTAATAATAAATATTTATTGGTTTTAAACTACCAGTAAAACTAAAATCTATAGATCACCTCCCTCATAGGTGTTTTTTTTTTTTACGTTTGAGAAAATAGATACACATTTACATGTGTATTTATGATAATCGCAAAGAAATAACAACTTTGTAATTATGTGGCCCACCTCTCTTAGGAGGTCACACAAGGACCCCTGATCGTCGTCTTCGGAAAAAAACTCGGCTTATGTCATCTAAACCTCCGAGAGACGGTCACATCAGGTTCTGGGATGCTGAAAACGAATAGCAAAGCTCACGCAAGCAAGAAAGAAAATAGACACTTAAAATTCTATTCTACGAAAATTAAATTCACAAAAATATTTACAGTCTTTTTATAATATATTGTTCCAGTTCTTAGCATGTTTTTCAAAGTCTCAAATTTCGGGTCTTCGCAGACGGCACTCAGACAAGTCGGAGGAGGGGTGTGTGGTCAGTCGTTGGGAACGGCGAGATTCCAGTCAACTCTGTGCAATCTGAAATCAACCTGGAATCTGACTAATTTCGCACGACACTAGCATTATATAGTGGGGTGTGTGTTCGAGGTGGAAAATTCCCTAGCCAATCAAATTACGACACGCATTTGGGAAAAACCCCAAATTGCGGGTGTGCAATTCACCAATATTACCAGCTTTGTGATTTGGGACCAAAAAATGATATCTATTCCCATGACCTTAAAGGTTAAACCTTGTCATTCAGAACCCCTGGTACCGGATTCTTCAGGCCAACAAGTACAATCTCGTTTGTACATTGTCTGGCATTTCCTGTTTTCTAACACAAAATAACAATTATATCTTTGAGTTTGACAATAACACAAAATATATATCTGATTTTTCAAACAAAGCAAAATATATCTATATATTTCAATTCAAGTCTTTGTGATATCCGCTATCGTCCGGGATTAATTAAACAATCTTAGCATAGTTACCCGACCTTCTTCAGGTCCCTGAGAAGTCTGAACCTCCCCAATTGGGGAGCAAAACACTCTCTTAGATCAATTAGGTTGCAATTAAATAATTAGAGATTTATAAAGAATCGGAGTCTGTCATTGTATCGGAATTGGGAATTTAGTACGGAAATGGTAATTGTATTGGAATCGGGAAAAATTATGGAATCGTCACATCACTAGTATATATATACATATATGATTATTATTATTGCTTATGTTGGGATGTTTAACTGGAATCGCAAAAATTCAGAACTTTTTTTTTTTTATATCGGAACTGGGGAAAAATTGTGCCTATTTTCCAATGCCAAAAACAATTCCTTTAATTATAATTTTTTATTTTATTTTGTTTAAAATAAAATTTTCCAATGCTGTTAGTAATAATAAAATAATAAATATTTATTGACTTTAAACAACGAGTAAAACTAAAAACTAGATCATCCCCGCACAAGTGTGTTTTTATGCTTGAGAAAATATCTGCACATTTAACATGTTTTTACGGTAACCGGGGGGGATAACAACGGTATAGTTAAATATTTAGAAATTTATAAAAGAATCGGAATCGGTAATTGTATCAAAATCAAGAATTTAAGACAGAATCGTCCAATCACTAGTACAAACACACCAAAAAATGAATGTTTGATATCCTCCACTCCTTCTTTTCTTCAAAATAAATCTTTCCCTAATATGATAAAAAGCAAAACAATCCTGAAGAAAAAGAAAACAAAAAAGAAAAAAGTGTACAACCCAATTTTTTACTTTCATGCTTGCTTATTTCTGGAGTCCTAAAAACCTAATTGATCCCCTTTTTTTTCTTTTTTTTTTTTTTCCTTCCAGTGTCAACTCAATATTTGACAGTTTCATGGTTTCTATTGTGTTTTGTCTGGTAATATTTGAAAAAAAAAAAAAAAAAATGATTAAATACACCTATTTTGAATCTCATCAAAATTTATTCATGTATTTCTAACATAGTCATTCATCCATCTATATATAAAAAAAAAAAAAAGCGGTGCTTTTCCAGAATGTCCCCTATATTAATAAAACAAAAATAAAGAAAAATCTACACTATGTACATACTCATGACGGATAGAAAATATATTCCAAAAATCACACAAATTGATCCAGTAGTTGCATTTATAAGTCTGTATATTAATACGATAGCATGTGTGTTATTTTGTTACATTTTTTTTTCTTCCGAGTGACTGTCATTTAATTGTTATGACCTTCCATTTCTTGTAATAAATAATCTTACTTAGAATTCTTCGTAAGTTCTGGGTTCGGTTTCAATCATAGCTGATGGCACTCAAATTATCTATTTTTGTTTATAAATAATTTTACCAAGCATTCTTCATAAGTTTCAGTTTCGATTATAGTTGAAGGGACTCGAGTTATATATATATATATATATATATATATGTTTTATTTTTTTTATTACCGTTTAATCTGTTTGTTAACAACCATTTCTGTAAGGTCTGACGAGGCTGTTGGATCGTAAACATGGTCCAACATCCGAAACATATGTAACCAAACAGATAAAACGGTAATAAAAAAAAATAAAACACATATTTGCTCTGCAATAGTATTGAGCACTCTCTTCAGGTTTTTACTAATTACCAGTTTTACCAAATATATATTCTTTTTTTTTTCTTCATGAGTTTTGATTTCGGTTTCAATTCAAGCTGATGCACCCAAGTCAAATGGATATATATTTTTTTATTTTTGAAATTAGAACTTTATGATATATAAGAATCGATAGAAAATTGACTATAATAATATATACGAAATCTGCATAAATTAAAATATATTTAAACGTATTTTACGACTTGGCTATGCCGGGCATCCCTGCTAGCTTAAGAGCTACAATAATATCAGGGCGTCTCCATTTACATTGAACATCCACAGAATGCTAGCATCAATATATTACATAAGAAAGAACCGCTGTAGAATTTCCACAGGTCCTGCTTATAAGAAAATAAAATTTTATAGCTAATCAAGGAAAACTATCTTGCGACGCCATTTTAAAAACAATTTTTTAAAATAACAGAGACAACGTAATTCAAACTTGATAAAATTTTTGTTGTAATGGCTATGATTTCTCATTAATCGCTTAAAAATGATTTTCTTATAAAAATAAAACTACTTGATTAATGTACGTGATTTTTAGAATTCAATATTTTCTTTCCATCATGAATACGTACATAATACAGACTTCTGGAAAAGCACCCCAACACTTTCTGAATGCTTCTTGTTCGTCATCACGCATTTTTTTTTTACATCATCATTTCTTTCATCACTATATAAATTTAAAAATATAAACACGTTATAATAGGTATATCGTATATAGGTTTCATCCAGATTTAACAAATGATACAAAGATATATATATTTACCATATATGTACTTATTTTTCTTAGACCATCATTAGTGCTCACATATCTCAACAAAACAAACGGCAACCTCCACAGGGAAACCTTTGTTACATTACGCCTTTCAATTTTACAATCTATAGAAAATAGTTTGAATAATCGAAATAAACTTCTTTTTTTTTTTTTTAATTTCAAAATCAATTGTATGAAAATTTTAGTAAAATAAATTTGTAGGAAAATTCAATCAATTTAATATCCAAATTTTTATCTTTTCAAAAGTTATGGAGGGAAGCAAAAAACAGGGTGGCTCTTTCTTTCTTTCTTTTTTTTTTTTTTTTTTTTTTTTTTTCAAAATAAATTGTCAAGTCAATTTGTAGAAAACTTCAATAAATATAATAGTCAAATTTTTATCCTTTTAAAAGTTATGGGAAAACAAAACAACATGGCTTGCTAGTATTTTTTTTAATTTTATTCTACATTTATTTATAAATCTTCCAACGTGAAGATCACCAGACAAAACATGATGAGACTTTTTGGCATTGTTTGACGGCTGTATATATCTTTTTTGCTATTGGCTGCCGTTTCCATTAGCACTGTTCTTGAGTTATTTCTGTTTATTCTTCTGCTTGTAGTTGTCGATGTGTTCTTGTGTAATTAGTTCCATTAACAGCGCCAAAATCTCTACATTTCTCTACTCAGTAAATGCACGTTTGTTTGATTTTAAGCTTTTTTCGGTATTGATCTTCTAACAGTAGGGAAAATATCCGTTCTCCATTATAATTAAAGTCTAACATCTCAATGAGCAATCATCGTGTTCAACAAAGGACAGCACATGAGGAGCACACACACGTGCATGTGCTGCACATGTGTGGTTTTTGCCAGTAAGCGATCAAGAAACCCAATCAAGTCTTTGTTTTACATATTTGTGTATTCTGGTTTTCATTCTTGATTGACACTTTTCCATATGTGTCCTTTCTTGTATTGTTGCATTCTTTTAACAACTTAAGATGAATAAAACTCATGTATGGAAACACAAGGAGATTTGTTGGCAGTTTTAAAGGTTTTATTGGGGAGAGAAGTTTGTTCACAAAGGGGAGAGACTGAAATTTATTCATAGAGGAAAGGCTAAAATTAATTTCTTATTTAATTTTTTTATTTAACCTTAAAGAAATGATTGACGAACGGACAATTATAAGGAAATCCATTTAGAAACCTAGATTATTGGGTATGTCTAGTATGTCTGCTTCCTCATCACAAACTGCCTCGAACTCTGTCCCGTTTTGAATATGTGATGTCATTTTTATCAAATAATTTGACATCTGCGTCTAACGTGTTTTTCTAGTGAGCTTACGCTTAACCCCTATCGTCTCACTCGTTAGTTGTACTCGGTCCATCTCTGTTTGCTGTACTTAATGAAACAGTTTTTGAATTCATACTAGTTGACATAATTTCTACCTACCGGTATAGGGTCCCAATATATAGCAAAAGTTGTCTGTGATTAAAAATCCATCTCGCTTCATAGAAGAACGACATTGAAGATCGTATAGAAGTAGTAAAAAAGTAAAGTGGTTGATATACAGCATAATCACGTTTACACACTGGTTTCTATTAGATCACTGAAGTTAAGCAACATTGAGTCTGATCAGTACTAACATGAGTGACCATTTGGTAATACCAAGTGCTGTATGTGTTCTCCAGTTATCTCCGCATTGTTTCCAGTCATCCTGACATGTTGCCACTAGAATCAAACAGTGCCACCAGAAGATGAGTAGTTAGGGATTGCACAACCAAACATTTATGTTTCATCTTGAAACTCATTAAAGCTATACTTCTATATATATTTGCCTGATTATATATATATATATATATATATATTTTTAATATTAGCGCTACCCATAATCCTACCAAATCATACCCACTCACCTATTCGACTTCACTCCTTCCTCACTGCCCTAATTACTATTTTTGCAAAGATAGGTTGTCATGACAACCAGATCATCATCTTCCCTTACTCCACGGCGTTGAACTGCCCTGACATTAGACCAATACCCCCCACACCTTTGAATGAACTAAATCCACCGCATGATAACTTTCTACACTTATTCTTCAAATCGTCATCTTTTTGGATAACCTCGCAGACTGGACTTCTTCATTTGTGCCTATTCATTAATAAATTTATTCTTTGGACCATTTATAATCTCCAACAACATGCACTCGGACTACTATAAACATAGATATTTTATCTCTACCACTTTCTTGGATTCACCTGATTTTGAACAAAACCATGGGAACACATTCTTACATGAATCCAATTTTTTCTTTTTACTCCATTTGTTTCATTGTTCTACATTTCACATTGATGCTAGTATGATTCCTTTTCATACTTAGTTTCTCTAAATACTTTACAGGCAAAATTTTTTATGCATTTTGCTATCTCTGATGAGAAGGAAAGTATTTCTTCGAAACTCTGTGGATTAAGGACTTTCACCTCTATTTGTGTTTCCTTTCCAAAAAATGAATGTGTGTTTAACTCCTGCTAAGGGGTTTATCAACATACTTTATTAAACCTATGTACTTATATATATATATATATATATATATATATATATATATATATATATATGCACATTAAACAATGTTGAGCCTGGTCAATACTAAAATGGGTGACCATTTAGTAATACCAGGTGCTGAATGTGTTTTCCGCTCATCTCGGCATTGTTTCTAGTCATCCTGGACGTCTCCTTTGCACTGGAATTAAACAGTGCTGATTCAGGAGGAGTGCAGTTGTGGATTGCACGACCCTTGCTTCACAAGTGCACGCACAGTCACCTTTACAGGAGGTATCTATTGTATCTCAAGATTGAACAGAGACTATGAAAATCGTTAACCATAGTCAAGGGAAGCCCAAAGGCTCCTTTTTCATTAGCTACTACACCAAGGTGCAAGAGAACGTCCACTCTCTTCTTAGTATTACTCCACTTACCCTTGATCCTTATATGTTGAATGTTTAATAAGGGAGCTCCAAGTACCTTTTTTTTTTTTTTTTTTTTCAGTCTTTCATATGATTTTACTGAGAACTGAACCCTAATCTCCTGGCTCATTACAATCTTCACAGAAAGAAAATAAAAAAATAAAAAAAAGAATTAAACATCCTGTTTTGTTAGGAGAGCAAAGTCATAAACAAGGTTTTCATTGTTAAATATTTATGTGTACCGAGAAATTATTCTTGACAAGAACAGGTGCACTTGGTGATGCTATATTAGGAACAATATAAAATAATTATTGGATGTATCAAAAGGTCATTTGAATAAAAATAATGAACCTCACACCAGAAATCTGCATGGAAAGAAACAACAAACATGATCAATTGTCAAAAAGATAAATTTAATGTTGGATATTTGAACGGTCATTTTCAGCAAAATGTATTCACAGATGTAATCAAGTCAAACCAAAGTCAGGTCAATTCATTGAAATGACAGTGGTCAAATAAAACACTCTTGAGGTGTGGCAAGAGTGATTATGCTGTCCCAATATTATATAACAACAACCCAAAATGGATATTGTTGGTTGATGATTTCGGTTTGAGAAAAATCAATCTGTTGAATTTCTGTGCATGCATTTCCAACCAACAATAAAGATACATTGTTATATTTTTGTATATA
Organism: Euprymna scolopes; assembly: GCF_053919585.1. Taxonomy (NCBI): domain Eukaryota; kingdom Metazoa; phylum Mollusca; class Cephalopoda; order Sepiida; family Sepiolidae; genus Euprymna; species Euprymna scolopes. Next base: position 21,850,954 of record NC_136525.1, on the reverse strand, counting down.
TCATCGTGGCATCATTCTTTTAAGCACAATAGAAATACAACATAAGTAGGAGGAAAACAGTCAGTAGGAAGAGAGCTCTTCAAGCCCACAGTTCTTAGAAAAAAAAGGCTACCAGAATAGAAAGCTATTTGTATTATAACAAAGTGTCAAAATAGCGATTTGATGAAGATCACTAGACCAACAAGTCAAACATACTGGAACAAAGGAGGCAAGAAATAGACTAGACAGTACTAAATAATGCATGACGTTATAGTATTTCTAGAAAAGACTGAAACTAGTAATATCATCTGTTAGAGGGTGCAAATTAAAAGGATGTGGAGGGGGGCAATAAAATTACAGATACAGTTCTGAAAATTATCAAGAACTCTCAAATAGAACAGAGATTCATCAACTCAAATATGATCACAGTACTTCAAAGCTGTTCCACCAGGTTTAATCTTGAAACTCTTCCAGGAGGATGCAAAGCATTTTAAGAGGGGTAGGGCATAAGCTCATCCGAGATAGCATCCATAATAGCCAGTCAAAGAAACATCTGTTATGGACTAAAATCTCAAGCAATCTCGCGCCCTTCCTAGAAGGTATATAATTGAACCCGTGACAGTTGCTATGAACACTTTCAAAGGTTGAACAAGAGTCACCACCTCTGTTGATTTGGTAGTTGCTACCAAATCAACCTCCAGCTTTCTGACCTCAAAACAAAATATTAACCCTTTATGACATGAATTATGATGTAGATGGTTAAAAAATAGTTAATTTTACATGGCAGCATACTAAATGTAAGCTATGGACAATTACAATTTAGAGTATCTAGCATCTACCCAGATACTGAACTAATATGTACAAGGTGTGTTTGAATCAATTTCCACTCTATTTATGCCATATAATTCATTTATTTACGACTGAACGAATTAGCACAACCAGATCATAAAGGATTAATGTCATTGGGGTTTTTTTTTCCTTTTTCTTTGCATAATTCGGTCATATTCTGCGATAACAACAATTTTCTTATACAAAAAATACAAACCAAACACACTGAATAAATATTTGAATGCAGAAAGAACTGAAGCATAAAATGTTTTTCCAAAGTTACTGAATTCAGCATTAAATAACTAAAAAATGGTCGATATGTCATGAAACAAAATAACCAAAGCAAACCCCGTGAATAGATATTAGACAATATAAAGAACTTGAAGCATAAAAACTTTCTTTTTTCTTTTTTTTTTTTTTTTTAGTTATTGGATTTGGCATTAAATAACCTGGAAAGGGTTGATATGCAGTAAAACAGAAACAACCAAATCAGTTCACTGAGGTGATTATGGAGGAAATAATGCTTAAATAATACAGGTTTTACCTACAAATCAAACATCTAAAGCAACATTGGGTATTATTTAATTATGCTATTGTAACGGCATAATCATGTTGACACACCAGTTCCTGCTGGATCACCAAAGTTAAGCAACGTTGAACCTGGTCAGTACTAAGTGGGTGACCATTTGGGACTTCTATGTATGTGCTCTCTGCTTATCTCGGCATTATTTCCAGTCGCTCTGGACTTCTCTTTGACACTGAACCCAAATAGTGCCGATTCAGGAGAGGTGTGGTTAGAGATTGCGCAACACTTGCCTCACAAATCGCATGCACAGCTGCCTCTACCGGGGGTATCCTTTGTCTTTTGAGACTGAACGGAGGCATCGATTGTAACATTGAAACACAAGTTGAAACCATTTTGATCTGATGATTGGCTGTGTGTGTGTGTGTATATATATATATATATATATATATATATATATATATATATATATGGTGCCTTAAATAAGTTTCCAGACTTTTTTCGTATGAGCACTTTTATTGATAGTACACACATGAAACTCTAGTCCCCTTTGAAGTAATCTCCCCCGGCTGCAATGCACTTGTTGTACCGTTCCAACAACTTCTGGAAGGCTCCATGGAAGTCCTCTTGTGTGAGCGTATCTATGACCCTCATCACAGCCTCTTTCATCGCCTCAATTGTCTCATAACGACAGCCTTCAAGGTTTTCCTTAAGCTTAGGGAATAACCAAAAGTCACAGGGAGCAAGGTTTGGACTATAGGGAGGGTGGGGAACTGTTTTGATGCCCATCTTGGTCAAATATTTGTGACAAGGATGGAGTTGTGGACTGGTGCATTGTCCTGGTGGAAATGCCACTGATCCGATTTGAAGAGTGCTGGCCTGTTCTGATAGAATCTCTTCCTGAACTCCCTTAAAACCTCAACATTATATTCCTTGTTGACTGTCTGTCCAGTCGAAATCCAGTGCATGTAGATCATGCCTATGCTGTCAAAATAAGGGTTCATCGTAAGTTTATTGCCTTTCTTGGGTCTGGGAGAGCCAGCATGCTTCCACTTGTCTCTTGGTCTCTAGGTCATAGCAGTAGATCTGGTTTTCAGCACAGATCACCAGAACGTCAAGAACTGCAGGATCTGAATTGATCAGCTCAACCATCTCTCTGCTGTCATGACGTCTTTCTTTCTGATCTTCTCTGCGCACCCTTGGGACAAACTTTGCACAAATCTTCTGCATCCTCAGTTCCTTGCAAATAATTGTGTGTACAGATTCCACACTGACATCAAACTGTGCACTTATTGTCTCAGCTATGACAATCAGTCTTTAGTAGGGTGTATTCCAATTCCTGCTGTAGCTGTTTGCTTGAACCTGAAATTATAAAAATTAGTCCGTTATCTCCTAAGATGTATAGCAATAACACACAGAATTTTTAAAAGTCTACGACAATTTTAAATTCCTGTACAAAAAGTCTGGTAACTTAAGACAACTTGTATATTTATAAGTTAAAAGAAAAAAACAAAACAATCAAAAACTTAATCCGATCTCATAAATTTATTTCAACCTAATAGAGCCTTTTTAAATGAGGGGATTAGTCGATATTTGCTGTCCAACTGATGAATGATTAAAAAAAAAATATATATATATTTTATGTTTACTAACAAGGAGTGGGGGGAAGGAAGGGAGGGCAGAATTTTGAATTGGGGGAAGAGGAGAGAGAGTAGGAACAAAACCCTTACACTGTCTATGGAAACTGCTCGCTTACATGTCCCAGCCTTTGTATTGGGTTCTCCCACTTAAGATTTCCTACAAAAATTGCTTTATTTATAATTATGGGTATAACATTATATACCATTAATTACCAATGTAAAAATTTAAAAAAAAAAAAAAGGAATTAATTCACTTGTGAATATCTTTTGGGTTGATGGTGAGTGGATCAATGAATTTTCCCTTTCTGTCCGACCGTCGCTGTTTTGGTTGGGGTGAGTCGAGATCAAACGTCTCAAAGATGGCATCAATCAGCTTTTCCTGTATTTTGTAATACGTCTTTAGTATCATCTAAGTGACATTTTTGTTTTTTAACTGGTTTATGGGCATGTCTTGTATCTTGTATGATATACCCGATTTCGCTACCCCTTTACTATTTGAGTTAAGGTCTGCGTTTCTTTAATAATATCATTCATTAGTTTCTGAATGGCATCTTAATTCCGTTGTGTAAGTTCAGTTCATTTAGTATTTCTACGTTTATACAAAGAAACTGAAATGTTAGATGTTGGTTTAGTCGAAGCATCTTTGTATTTGTCGATCCTACTTATTGCTTGGGTGGATATTGGTTTCTGCATTTTCCTTAATGCTTCAACATCTTTTTGTTTGAGTTTTTTTTTAATTTTTGTTGCTTTTCTCCACGTTAAAAAAAAAACGACCCTAGCGTCTAGCTCCCGTGAGGAGGTATTGTAAATACGAACTTCCTTTTTATGCAATTCTCTTTGAAGTTTTTATTTTCTGCTCACTTTTTAATTGTTGCAGCATTATTGTTCAACGTATTTTCAAATTATACGCATTATTATTTTTAATGTCTTCCTATATTTACGATATGCAATTCATTTGATAAGTCTTGGGTTGTTTTTTATAAACGGCTTGATTTCGGAGAGATTTTGCATAGTGCGTTCTCATTTTTTTAATTTTCTTCAATTTATATATTTTCTGATTAAAAATTTTGGTCGATAAATTCCAAAGTTTAAAACTGTTTGGTTTTTATCGAATAGATTTCCAGACTTTAAAAAAAAAAAAAAAGCTTCTAATTTTTTAAGACTACCATTCAAATTTACGAATAAATATAATCCTCCAATAAAACTAATCTTATTGGCAGTCACTGTGCCGACTGATTTTAGTGTTGTCTGTAAAGTTGGTTTGTTGAGTTGTTGCAAATTTATAAGGTTTGATTCTATGTCAAACTGTAATTTCTGTTATTTTGATACCTGCATATTTGTGTAAATTTTAGTCTTATTTTCATTGGATTTTGTCTGTCTTGCATTTGTTTCATTAATAAATTCCAAAGTTTAATAAATTCCAAAGGTTTCATTAATAAATTCCAATTATTTGTATAAATTTTAGTCTTATTTTCATTGGATTTTGTCTGTCTTGCATTTGTTTCATTAATAAATTCCAAAGTTTAATAAATTCCAAAGGTTTCATTTATAAATTCCAAAGGTTAATAAATTCCAAAGTTTAAAACTATTCATCCAGTCCTTATCAAATAGATTTTTAGAAGTTTTTTAAAACAAACGCTTTTAATTTTTTTAATAGTACCGTTGAAATTTACTGGTAAATATAATTCTTCAATAAAATTAACCTTATTGCAAGTCACCATGCTGGCTGACTTTAGTGTTTGCTGCAAAGTTGGTTTGTTGAGTTTCTTCCACGTATGCAAAATTTATAAGGTTTGACCCAGTATCTAACTGTAATTTCTATTATAGTAATTATCTTGACTACTGCATATTTGTGTGAATTTTAGTCTTGTTTTTCATCGGATTTTGTCTGTCTGATTCTGTTTTTTGTTTTGCAATTTGCTTCTACAATGCAACATTTTATGACCAAGCTTGCAACAATTTCGACAAGTTTTATTCAGAAACAGGCAGAAATTTTGGCGCTGGTTTACAGTTTGCCACTGTGCAGAGGGAGACAACTCTTGTTTACTTTGAGATTCGTTCATTTTTTCATCTCATAATTTAGGACGCTATATATATATATATATATATATATATTTTTTTAGATCAAAACATTAAAAAAAAGAAAGCTGCAACGAATTTTTTTTAATATAACAAAATTTATAACATTAATAATACAAAATATAGTCTTTACGCGACTATTAAGAGAAACACAACAAACCCACAATATTTTCGTTAGATGAAAATATTTTTAAAAAAAGTTCGGCAGCTTTTTTTTTTCTTAATTAAAAAGTAAATGTTATGGTAAGATTTTTAACAAATTATCCTTATATTATTTAATTGGAATTCATTATTGAGATGAGTATTATTTATTAATTTATTTATTGCGGACTATTATCATGAGGATAATAGTCCGCAATAAATAGATTAAATTAGTCTTTAACCCTAAAAAAATATCAAGAATGAAACCCTTTAATAAAACAAGGATGAAACTGTTAAAGACGCGGCGACTTTTTTTTTTTTTTTTACTGTAACAAAACTTATAATATGAATAACACCAACATCTAGTTTTTAACATTAAAAAAAAAAAATGAAAATGCGACGATAGTTGTAAGCTGCGTCAACTTTTTCTTACATTTTTTACGACTTAAGAGATTAAATGCAACGATAGGAAATTATATATATTTTTTCAAACAAAACTTTTTAATAAAACAAAGATGAAAATTTGAAAAAAAGACTGCGGTGGCTTTTTTTTTTTTTTTTTGACGTACATGAGTGAGGCCTCTATAGCGAAATATGCATCAGCTCCAAATCATAAAATTTGAATACCTAAATTATGATTTATTTGCTCTATCTTGGATATTGAGCAATTTTATTTATTGTCTTATATAAAATATTACATCTAATAATATTTTGTAAGATCGATAATCACTGAATTTGTATACCAATAGATTTATTGCATTTCATTATTCTGAAGTGATATATATATATAAACTACTTCATTTACTCACATAAAATTAATATACGAAAGTATAAATTTATGCGTAAACTTTTTACTTCAAAAGTGCTCAATACATAGGTAGAGATAGTTAGTAAGTTATAAAATATATATGGCGATTAAGCTACACTGAATATTCCGTAAGCCTGAAGAGTCCTAGAGTGGATGAAACGCGGAATATTCAGTGTAGCTTAATCGCCATATATATATTTTATAATTTACTATATATATATATATATATATATATATATATAACAACAACACTCTCCCGACGATTAACCTGTCATTTAGCTGACGATAGTGCCATGAAACATCTAACATCCCATGATAAAAACCTACAGTCGTTCGACATTAGAAATACCTTAACTAACAATACTAAAATTCAATGCCTTAACAATTGCAGAGGACGACTGAAATTACAAGAAGCCATATTTATAAAACAAAAAGCTACAGCCCTTTTTAACCGGATCTCATTTAACACCAGGACAAATATACTAACAGTATTTAATAACTAACATGAAACTAAATAAATAAATAAACTATGCAATGAGAAAATTGAAATTAAAAAATAAAATAAAAAAATAATTCGCCCCAACCCTCCTGCACACCAATTTAAAAAAAAAATTATAATTACACCAAGCCTAAATGCTTAAAAGAAAATGAAAACAACAATCGCTCCTGACGATAATCGGATGCACCGATAGAAAGCACTCGAGAAGAATATGGCCGAACAACAACGTTTGGACGTCATTCTGTATAAGTTACCAACTGAAATTAAAAAGACGACCCGGCAAATGGAAACATTATCCATTAAGATCGGAAAAAAGAATAACTCCGTCGTGTTCAATCAGACGTGTCTAAATAATGACTTGCTGCCAAAATATACAAAGGTACTTGTACAGTTTAATCAAGACATTCAAAAATGAAAATATCGAAAAAAAGTTATTTTGTACGTATCCGTTTTGGACTGAAAATCTCCGAAAAAAAAAATTTCATTTAATTTGATCGAGTAGTTTTTTTGTTTTTACAGCAGAAAAACACGTTTTTATGAGAGGGCGTTGAAGGCAGCCATGTTGGAATTTTTCTTAATTTTTGTTTGGAGTTTACAAACGCCACGGGAGATAACTCCAGTTAAAGCGCCGACACTCCCTCCCCATCATTAATACTAGCTTTTCTTCCTAAATATCGAACCTTTTGCTCGATATCATAAATTGTTTTTGGCTGTAAAACAAAAAATACTTGATGAAATTAAGTAAAAAAATTTTTTCGGAGTACTTCGTTCCATAATGGATACGTACAATATAACCTTTTTTCGATATTTTCATTTTTTAATGTCTTAACTAAACTGTACAAGTACCTATACAAATTTATATATATATATATATATATATATATATATATATATATATATATATATACTCGTAGCCAAATTGAATATTGAAATGCTCATATCTTTGGTTCTATGGGACGAAACTACAGGAACATTTTCAGGCTTTTTGAAGATTATAATACTGTTCTATGGTTAAAATTTTATGACAATTAGTAAAAAAGAACCTATATTTTCAAACCAATAAAAAATGCCCAAATTTGCCTACATTTGTATATATAGTGTCCTGGCAGGCAGTTTCAGTTTTGCTACTTCGGTTGTCTCCCCTGTGGCCTTGCCATGCCACTAATGAAATGAGGTCGATATGCTGTATAATAAAATAATGAGACCAAACATAATGAATAGATATTTATAAAAATTAAGTTGGATCTGATTTGAGTCTAAAAACTAAGAAATGAAATGATTTGTGTAAACGATCTAAAACTGTTTGATATGCCATAAAAAAAAAAAAAAAGCAAAATAACTAACGCTGTATAGTTTAAATCAATACACTGTTTTCACCTTCTTCAAATTGTACGTTTTCTGGGAAGGGAGTGAACGGGGGGGAATAGGGGCAGCAACGGTAAAACCAAAAAAAAAAAAAAAAAAAATGTTTCCTTTTGTCTTTCTTTCTTTTTCCCCCCCTCCCGCAATGCTTTCTTTGGTTGGCATTCTGGCATTATCCAAATTCTTTGAACTACAATCAAAAAGGGATTATCAAACGAAACGAATTTTAGGTAAATTCTTGTCAGTTTTTGGCATCACGTCAGATCTCTTGTTCTTTGAATTGATATTGGGTAATTTCAGTAGCCCTCCATCAATTGGCGCCACAAATATTTCGACCAAATAAGTCAGCAAATGTTATTGTCAGAATATCAAAGAGTTTTAAGACCTCATATTGAATATTTATACTCAACTCTGGACATCATTGGTTAGACATGGGAATAGCGGAATAATAGTAGATGTACACAGATTATATAAGACCTTATGTAGAATGCAAGACTAGCCAGCATTTCCTGGGAACATTAGTTACAAAGTAGAAGAATTATAATAAGTGCCTTTCTTTTAAAACTTACTCTCTATCTTTCTACCTTTACCTCTCCTTACAACTGTTACTCTCTCTATCTTTCTACCTCTCCTTACAACTGTTACTCTCTCTATCTTTCTACCTCTCCTTACAACTGTTACTCTCTATCTTTCTACCTCTCCTTACAACTCTTACTCTAGGTGTATCAGAATTTTGTAGGAATTTTTGACACCCCTAACACGAAACTGCGAATAAAATATAAAAAAAACTCGTAATTTATCTTTTAAAAGTGGGTTGTTTATTTTCTTTATGGATTATACTTCCAAAATAAACTATTAAAGTTGTTTTAAAAGTAATAGAAATATTTTTTATTTTTTTAAAAACCGTAATGAATTTTACGAACTCAATATTTTTCAATTTTTAAACTTTAAAAATCTATCAAAATTTTTCTATTGGTTCTATTTTTACGATATTTTCAGGGTCAATGTGAAATTTTATGCTCTTTCCAATAAACTGAATATAATATTTTAGACAAACGTTTTCTTTTTTAAATTCACGCCCCCCCCATTTTCAAGTGTCTATTAAAAAGTAAATAATTAATTTACTCACCAAAGTTTTATATATCCCAAATTGAAGAGAAAAGGTCAATAAATAATATATTCAAATTTAAAACAAAAAAATGTAGTGTTTTTTTAGAAATTTACCTGTAAAGTTCGAAGTTTAAAACCTTTTCTTTTTTTTTAAACCACGTTGTTTTTTTTTCTTTTGTTTTTTGTTTTAATGAAACCTTGGTCCTTGCTCCTTTTAATTGAAAAAAAATTAGGGCTTGAATGACATTTTTCGAGTAGTTATAAGCTTGGAAAGACAGGGGGTCGAATAATTCACGCCTCCCATTTTGAAAGGTCTATCAAAAAGTAAATAATTAATTTACTCACCAAAGTGTTATATATCACAAATTGAAGATAAAAGATCAATAAATAATATATTCAAATTTAAAACAAAAAAAGTAGTGTTTTTTTAGAAATTTACCTCTAAAGTCCGAAGTTTAAAACTTAAAAAAAAACAAAAAAAAACACGTTGTTTTTTTTTTTTTGTTGTTTTTTTTTATGAAACCTTGGTCCTTGCTCCTGTAATTGAAAAAAAATTAGGGCTTGAATTGCATTTTTCGAGGAGTTATAAGCTTGGAAAGACGGGGTGGAATTATTCAATATTTTTCACGAAATTTCTGACACACCTACTGTTAATCTCTTTCTACCTCTCCCACCGACTGCCACTCACTCTATCTCTATCTCTCTCTTCACCTTTTTCCTTTGAACTGCCACTCCCTTTCTCTCTACTTTTTTTTCTAAATCTCTCTCTCTTGGATGACAACTTTCTAACTCTCTTCTTCAAATTGATACTGTCTCTCTCTTTACCTTTCTCCTTCAAACTTCCACTCTCTTTCTCTTTATTATTTCTTCCAGCTATCTCTCTTTTTCTCTCTATCTGCCTCTCCCTTGGACAGCAACTCTCTCTCTCTCTCTCTCTCTCTCTCTCTCTCTCTCTCTCTCTCTCCTTTGGATTGCCACTCACTCGAACTGCAACTTTACCTGTGTTCCTCTGATTACACCATCTCTTTCTGTCTCTTTCAACAGAATAAAATAGCAAAACAGAAAAAAGAAATCTGACTGATCGTTTGTCCTAGTTTCACTCGTGTTTTTAAACCATCACCAATAAGAATGAAAAAGATAATCCCCCCTTCTCCCTTATGCACTAATTTGGTCCCTGGTGACCCAACGGAATTAATATTAAACTATTTCTTTTTGACCATAATCAATGATGTAAGGTTTATAAGTGTATCTTGTGTGGTTTCTGACTTAGCAAGACACACATAGAATTACAACTTTATACAATAGATTGTACTTCAGCCTGGGTATCAGTTGTTAGACATGGAAATCGAAATGAGTGGTGATGGGTCATCTAAATATGGAGAGGGGAGGGGTAACCAATTGTATTCTAACTCACCCTTTCTTATATTTCTCAGTACTAGGACTTATACTTGAGTGTTTGGGATATACAATCAAAGAATTGACTTTGGTCATCACCATGCCTCGGCACACCACTGGATCAGCTCGCCAATTGATGAGTTTCGTTCCTCAACCAGACTCCATTCTCATTTGATAAGGCCAACAGTGGTAATCGTCTCCCATCCGCCATCTTTAATTTGAAGAGTGTTTCTTGATCAGGCTGGAAAGGAGAACTGTTTTTAAATAAATTTAATCAGTGATAAATCAAGTTATCTCCATTTCTAATATTTTTCAGTGCTAGGACTTTTCTTTAAGTGTTTTGGACATGCAATCAAAGAGTTGGCTTCAGACATCATAAAACCTCTGCATGCCACTGATAATTGGCATAATATTAAAAGTAGGTGTACGAAGACAATGTAAAAATTCATATAGAATATTCTAGTCTGATTAAAACTATAAGCTGTACAAAGAAAAGTAACTAAATAAAAAGAAATAGCGATCTCAACTATCAAAGTAGGTTGGAGTCTTTAGGTTTTGCGACTTTACTACATTAAATAATTTAAAACTTCAATAAGGCATTATATAAAAATTTGAAATTAAGATTGAGCATTAGTAGCTAGATATTTTTTTTTATTCAATTTTCACCCCAAACAAGGCTCAATGCCACTTATGTCCCAGATAGTAGCCCCCTACTTCAAAGTTGCAGGGATGTTATGAAGGGAGATGAGCAGCAAGATGTCTGTTCACATTACACTTGAACTTCTGCATGTCAGTACAGTTGGGAAAGCAGAATCCTGGAAGAGAGTTCCAAAGTCTAGCAGTTCTCTCCAATTCTCTCTCCTCTGATCTTGAGCACGTAGTACAATGGGGAAAGGAGTGGCTGGTTACTTTTAATGCATCTAAAACCAAGCTTCTCTCTTTACATCATCAACATTCTAATCCACATTTGGCATCAATTGAAATGAATGGCTCTCGTCTTCAGGAGGCCTCAAGTTTTGACAAGCTTCTGGGCTTGACAATTACTCCTGATCTTAAATGGAACACGTACATCAAATCTGTTGCCAAGGCCGCTGGAAAAATGGTGGGATCTTTCTATCGATCCGGTAAATATCTCACTGCTGATGCTATTCTCTATCTATATAAGAGCCAGGTACATCCAAGGATGGAATACTGTTGCCACATCTGGGCAGGAGCTGCTAGAAAGGACTTGTCCTGCCTTGATAGAGTTCAAAATAGACTTCGTAGCCTCGTAGGAGATGTCCTTTTCTCCTCCTTACAACCTCTATCTCACAGAAGAGATGTTGCGAGTTTGTCTCTGATGTATCGTTATTTTCATGGAAAGTGTTCAACTGAGCTTCAATCTATGGTCCCCCCTCGCCAAACTTTCACAAGAAACACTCGTCTAGCTGTAAACACTATCAATAATTCCCCCCACTCTTTATCTGTGCCTAAACCTAAACGTAGATTCCATGAACAAAGCTTCTTTCTTAGAACTGCACGCCTGTGGAATTGTCTTCCGTTTTCCTGCTTTCCGGCTGACTACAATATGGTTGTGTTCAAGTCTAAAGTAAATAAGTTCTTGATGAGCCGTTCCATATAAGTTATCAAATTTACCAAATTTTCATTACAAATGATTACTATATTGTCCAATTTCTACTGTACACTCTTTAACCCTTATCCTTGAGTGGCCTCTGGGCCTTGATAATGTGGTGATGCCTATGTAAAAAAAAAAAAAAAAAGTTCTGGGGAAGAAATTATTGGAGTAGAAGGCTTTCTTACACCTAGGGATCTCTACTGTGTAGTGGTGGATTTACCTGCTTGTCGGTTTTGTCAGGGGTATTTATGCCGAGAGAGCACAAGTGCTTGTAGTTCATCAGAGCATTAACCATTAAAATACTTATAGAAAAGGCAGAGGGATGCAACATTTCATCGATGGGACAGAGGCTGAAGCTTAGATGACAGTTCAGGACCTATCAGGTTGGCGACTCTCTTCTGAACCCTGTCTAGGAGTGAGAGACTAGTAGTAGATGCACCAGCCCAAATATGACAACAATACTCCATACTTGGGCGAATGGTGGCCTTATAGAGGTACAGGATACTTTCAGGCGTAAGTTCTAGCATGGTATAATATGAAAATTGAATGTGTACAAAGTGACTGAGTAATAAAAGGTTTAAAGTATCTTGAAAATAGGTTAAAATCCTTAAGTTAAACTACTTTACTAGGATCTAATATTAAAAGTAAAAGGTGTACAAAAATGATTAAATATTAAAATGATTAAATGCTCTCAATTATAAGAATAAGTTAGAATCCTTAGGTTTAACTACTTTACTAGACATGGAAATTGATATATATATTATTCCTTAATTGGAATTCATTTTTGAGATGAGCCTTATATATATTAATTTATTTTTATTTCGGACTATTATTCTCATCTTTATTAGTTGTTGTTTTCACCTTCATTGGTTGTTGTTTTCACGACCAATAAAGATGAAAACAACAACAACTAATAGAGATGAAAATAATAGTCCAAAATAAAAATAAATTAATATATATAATGCTCATCTCAAAAATGAATTCCAATTAAGGAATAATATATATACCGATCGGTATGGACCCGACTATTGAAAATAAGATAATAAATAAAATACGTGAATTTATAAGATCAAAGAATCCAACCTTGATCGTCCTTCGGGGCCCATGGCGCAGTTGATAGAGACGTTGAATCTCTACGGTTCCAGATGGACATTGTCTGAAGATAGCGGTTTCAATCCTAACCAAAGCGTGCCAGAGGTATACTTGGCTAAAAACGTGGTAAGACGACAACAACTACAGATGGCAGTGATGGCTGAGAATGCAGTTAGGAGATTCGAAGTTCCTATCCGTCGCGGTTACCACCTGACGAATGCCAGAGGAATAGTTGGCCGAAACGTTGTGAGAAACAACAACTAATAAAGATAAAAACAACAACCAATAAAGATGAAAACAACAACTAATAAAGATGAAAACAACAACTAATAAAGATGAAAACAACAACTAATAAAGATGAGAATAATAGTCCAAAATAAAAATAAATTAATATGGAAATTGATATACAGGAGAACTAGAATGCCTACTAGACTAGGTCTCTCTGTACAGGGGTTTGCCAGAACAATCTGGCATGAGGATACTTTTTCCATAGAAGTAAACCCTGACCAAATATTCAAAATCACATAGTATTCGCTGCCCAAATAAGATCTCCTTTCTATGGCTAACCCACATTAGCTTTAATGAGGAATGATGCACTTTCTCCAAGTGATGTTACTTCAAGTAATAGCACGAAGCTGGATACTCCACCAGACTAGATAAATTCTAGTCCTGGAATCCAGTAAGACCAAGAGACCAAAATGAAAGATATACTACAACATATGAAAATGGTAAATTGGAGAGAGGAAAATTATGTTCTCAATTTCTTTACTAACGCAGTGTTTGAGAGATAAAGACGTTTAATAAAACATTTGAATATCTATGTATCTCATATAGAGTTCAAGTGTTAGTTCCAGGTAGTGAGCCCCTTGATTTCTGAGAACTTCGGCTGAAGTAACATAAAACATAAAAATAGAACCCTAGGATACGTTTTTTTTTTTTTTTTTTCAGTTTACAGTGTGGAATAGGATGTTTTTCCGGACCCTCATTACAGTATTTGTCCTGCTTTATGGTGTTATTTATAACTAGTGTGACAGCAGAAATTCCACAGCAGCATCTTTTAATATGTTCATATTGCTGTTGAGCATTCTGTGGACATTCAGCGTGAATGGAGACTCCACAATATTATTGTAGCCCTTTTGTTAAAACTGCAAAAGTATTTATCTAAGTAATATGGTTAATATATCTGGTTATTACGGTTTATCTCCAATATCCTTACAGGGTTCTGTGACATGTTTCCATTTTATAGTCGACTGTCACAAACAGAAACCTCACAATATCATTCTACCATCTTTAAACAGAACAGATACTACCCTTGGATCTTAACTAGAAGACCAATGATGTGTTTTAGTTTAACGTACGGCCCAAAAGGGACATAATCTTTTTTATTCTAATTTTTCTTTTTATATCGCATCTTCGGTGATAGGGAGATCCTATTTATTAAACGGGAGGATAGAAGTTAATAACTTATTACAAACATTAAATTAGCATATCTATTTACTAATTTAATGTTTGTAGTATGTTATCACCTTCTATCCTCCTTTTTATTAAATAGGATCTCCCGATCCAATAATTTAGAATCTGGAAACCGTGACATACGTACGTACATTTAAGGTACTATGGTATTAATATATAGATGTTATTTGATTATATACATATGTATTATATATTGTATTCTATTTTGTTACTAATTTTTAATGCTGTATACCGGGGTGCTACTGTATAATATAATTGAAATGCGTACAAGTAAGTTATGACACTAATTAATAAAAAAAAATCTCAATTATAAAGATAAGTTGGAATCCTTAGAGTTAACGACTTTAATAATACAGCGAATTGGTTTGGTTTTGTTGTTTTATGGCGTATCAAACCTTTTCAGGTTGTTTAATTGCCTAATCCAGTAATTTTTGAGGGAAAAAAAAAGAGGTTTTATGCTCCAAGTTCTCTATATCATCAATTATTTATTCATGGAATTTAGTTAAGTTGTTTTGTGGAGGAAAGTTGTTTTGTTTTTTACTTTGCAGAACATGATTGAGTTTTGCAAAGGAAAAAAAATAATATCAATCTATAGTACACTTTATGTCAAGAAGCTAGTATTTTTAGACAGCCAGGATGAGAATTAAATGATCTCAATTATGAAAATAGATTGGAATCCTTAGGTTTAATTACTTTATTAGATATACTAATTAGGATCTAAGATTAAAACTAGAAGGTATACAAAAAATTGACTGAATAATAAAAATATTGAATGATCTCAATTATAAGAATAGATTGGAATCATTAGGTTTAACTACTTTACTGGATATGGAGATTGGGATACAGTATTAAAATTGGAAGTTGTATGAAAAAAGTGATGACTCTAATCTATGATATAAATCTCGCCTGTCTGTTTAAATGTATGTATGTATGCCTAAAACTTTCGACAGAAGCGACGAATTTTCACGAGATTGGTATCGTTTTGAAGCTCCACCCTTCGAACGAGAAATATCGAAAAATTGGCCAAAAACATTAATTCCTTCACCCTTAACTGGGCACTTTTCTACAAGGAGGGGTCGCTTTTTTCAACGATATTTTCGAAAGTCGTCCTCTCTTTTCGATTGACTAGTCTTAATTTAAACCTTCGCCAGTTCCATTTTGGTGATAGACACAACAGCAAAGACGTCACTTTTTTTTTTCATGTTCTTTTCCTCCTTCACAGTACAGGTTCAAGCCTGCCTGCCTACTACCACTTTGGCCTTTTGGCCAAGATCAAAGTGTAGTATCTGTTCTTCAGATGCGGCACTTCCATTTCTCGTTCTCTTTCAGTGGAGGAGAAATCGTTCACGACTGAGACAATTTTTATTTTTGTACCTTTTCTCCACGTTAAAAAACGACCCTGGTGTCTAACTCTGTCCCGTGGAGAGGCATGGTAAATAGGTACTACCACTTTTTTTTTTCTTTGCTCAATACATACCTTCAAATACCCGGGCAACGCCTGGCACCCAAGCTAGTAAAAACATGTAAAGGATCTCAATTACAAGATCGAAATCCGTAGGTTTAGCTGCTTTACTATAGAGAAGAAAGAGAGCAACTTAATTGAAACTTACAAAATATTTAATGGAGATCTTTAAATACAAAAATATTTTCAATGTATCTCCTTGCACTGAAAATTTATTAAAAACAAAAAATTTCAAAAAAACTAAATCTATCACCATTTCTTTATTTATTTATTTTTTTTTTTTTTTAATTTTGAAACAAATTGCCTGATCGATTTTAAAATAGTGTTAATGTAGAAAACATCAAGAATGAAATGGATAAATTCAGAAATAATTGTAAAAAATTAATTTACGAAGGCATTTTTGGAGTGGAATAGACATGTTATTTTTTTTTATATCTAGAAGTGAAGATTAAAATTTTCTCCTGCAAATTTTAATAAAACGTGAATTATTTTGTTCTTCCTGTAATGTCCATCTCTTCAGATGATGAAAACAAAAAAACAAATTGGAGTTTGTTTTACAATAGACAGCAAAACGAAGAAAGTGGTCAAAACAAATGTATGTAACAAATAAATGCTATCAAATGCAAGATAAGTTACTCTTCTACCTATCTGTAAAAGTTTTTAGTGGTTTTACCCACTTTAAAACGTTTATTCAACTAAAAAAACTTACTGGTGGCGAACTGAAGTCTTAATGATAACTTAAAAAAAAAAAAAAAATTGCTTTTTTTTTTGTTTTGTTTTTTTACACAGTGATCACCACTTATCAAGGCCCGGAAGCCACTCAGGGATAAGGGTTATTGCAAGTACATTACGTTAGTGAGGAGATTTGCTGAAGTGTTTACTTAAGGGGGCGGTTCATTAGGAATTTGTTAACATTGGACTTGAAGACATCCAAGTTGTAGTCCGGAGGGAAGCAGGCAGACGGAACAGAGTTCCACAGGCGTGCAGTTCTAAGAAAGAAGCTTTGTTCATGGAATCCGCGTTTTGATTTAGGCACTGATATAGAGTGGGGGAAATTTTTAACAGTGGATTCAGCTAGACGGGTGTTTTTCGTGAAAGATTGGCGAGTTGGGACGAGAGATTGGAGTTCAGACGAGCATCTGCCGTGGAGATAACGATAAAACAAGGACAGGCTCGCAACGTCTCTTCTGTGGGAGAGAGGTTGCAAGGTAGAGAAAAGGGCATCCCCCACTAAGCCACGAAGTCTATTTTGTACTCTGTCAAGGCAGGATAGGCTCTTTTAGCAGCTCCTGCCCAGATATGGCAACAGTATTCCATCCTTAGACGTACTTGGCTTTTATATAGATAGAGAATTGCATCAGTAGTGAGATATCTTCTGGAGCAAATATGTAAAATACTGTTAGAAACTCTCCCAATATATGTTACCATGACATATATTGGGTGAATTTCTTACAGTATTTTACATAAATTTTTTTATTTTTCAATCGTTTTCAAGACTTCAAATATTTTGGTGTGAATTCGCGGCCATTTTTTTCCTCACCTAATGCTCAACACTGTTTTTAAATCGAATAAGCGTTTTAAAGTGAGTAAAACTGCTGAAAGCTTTTCCAGCTAGGTAGAAGAGTAGCTTATTTTGCCTTTAATAACATTTATTTGCTATATATTTGAAATTTCTTTGACCACTTTTTCGTACCTCTGTGGATTGTAAAACAAACCCAAAAATTGTATTGATACCAAAAAGTCGGGTTCGTTTTACAATAGACAGCAAAACGAAGAAGTGGTCTTAAAAACAAATATTTAACAAATAAATGTTATCAAAGGCAAGATAAGTTACTCTTCTACCTAGCTGAATAAGTTTTTAGTGTTTTTACTTTAAAACGTTTATTTGGTTCGAAAACCAAGTAATGTCAAGTATCATGTGAACAAGAAAAAATATCAGACATGTGACTCTTACATTTTTGTCTCGGTAATGGCTCAAAAATCAAAAATAAAACAAAATACAGGTGGAAACCCACCCTATAAATACCACGTTAACATTCATTGGGTGGGTTTCTACCAGTATTTGGTTTTATTTTTTCTATCGTAAAATATGCTTAAATATATTTTAATTCATGCAGATTTCATATACAATATTACAGAGCCAATTCTCTATTGAAAAAAAAAATATATATATATATATAGTACTGGTTTCAAAAGTTAAAAAAAAAAGATTAATTGGGTGCCATCAACTAGAATTGAAACCAAAACATTTAGCACCCCAGCTATGTTCCCTTCCATTTGAGCTATTGACAGATAGATAAGAAAGATTTAAAATTAAACGACTTCAAGCTATGAATGAATTTGTGCGTATACAAAAATAATAGAAATATGAACATTTTTGCATTTCAACTTGCCAACATATTTCTGTATGCATTATTCATTCATCCAAACAAAGATTTTATTCATTAAAAATCATCCTTGGTGTATGATTACTATTTCCTGTTAATTTCAGTGTTATGTGACCAGTAGTTTAAGAGTTTATCTGTTAAATATTTTCACACACACATACATACATCTACTGTTTTATTTATCTAGATTTTTGAGCTATTACCGAGACTCCAAAGATGTAAGAGTCAAATGTCGACCATTTTTGTTGTTTTCACATAGCACTTGATACTACTTGCTTTTCGAACCAAATAAACGCTTTCAAGTAAACAAAAACCACTAAAAAGTTATCCAGCTAGGTAGAAGAGTAACTTATCCTGCCTTTGATAACATTTATTTGTTGTTGTATATTTGTTTTTTAAGACCACTTTATCATTCAGTTGTCGATTATAAAACGAACCCCAAAAGTCTTTTTTGGCATAAAACATTGAATGGATACGAATCTTTGTTGAAATTTTCTATAAATTCTTTTAATATTTATATGCAATGTCGGATATGGAGCAACTTCATTTTTACATAAGGTATTGGTCTGTGTCATTTTTACATAAGGTATTGGTCTGATTCATTTTTACATAAGGTATTGGTCTGATTCATTTTTACATAAGGTATTGGTCTGATTCATTTTTACATAAGGTATTGGTCTGATTCATTTTTACATAAGGTATTGGTCTGATTCATTTTTACATAAGGTATTGGTCTGATTCATTTTTACATAAGGTATTGGTCTGATTCATTTTTACATAAGGTATTGGTCTGATTCATTTTTACATAAGGTATTGGTCTGTGTCATTTTTACATAAGGTATTGGTCTGATTCATTTTTACATAAGGTATTGGTCTGATTCATTTTTACATAAGGTATTGGTCTGATTCATTTTTACATAAGGTATTGGTCTGATTCATTTTTACATAAGGTATTGGTCTGATTCATTTTTACATAAGGTATTTGTCTGTGTCATTTTTACATAAGGTATTGGTCTGATTCATTTTTACATAAGGTATTGGTCTGATTCATTTTTACATAAGGTATTGGTCTGTGTCATTTTTACATAAGGTATTGGTCTGATTCATTTTTACATAAGGTATTGGTCTGATTCATTTTTACATAAGGTATTGGTCTGATTCATTTTTACATAAGGTATTGGTCTGATTCATTTTTACATAAGGTATTGGTCTGTGTCATTTTTACATAAGGTATTGGTCTGATTCATTTTTACATAAGGTATTGGTCTGATTCATTTTTACATAAGGTATTGGTCTGATTCATTTTTACATAAGGTATTGGTCTGATTCATTTTTACATAAGGTATTGGTCTGTGTCATTTTTACATAAGGTATTGGTCTGATTCATTTTTACATAAGGTATTGGTCTGTGTCATTTTTACATAAGGTATTGGTCTGTGTCATTTTTACATAAGGTATTGGTCTGATTCATTTTTACATAAGGTATTGGTCTGTGTCATTTTTACATAAGGTATTGGTCTGATTCATTTTTACATAAGGTATTGGTCTGATTCATTTTTACATAAGGTATTGGTCTGTGTCATTTTTACATAAGGTATTGGTCTGATTCATTTTTACATAAGGTATTGGTCTGATTCATTTTTACATAAGGTATTGGTCTGTGTCATTTTTACATAAGGTATTGGTCTGATTCATTTTTACATAAGGTATTGGTCTGATTCATTTTTACATAAGGTATTGGTCTGATTCATTTTTACATAAGGTATTGGTCTGATTCATTTTTACATAAGGTATTGGTCTGATTCATTTTTACATAAGGTATTGGTCTGATTCATTTTTACATAAGGTATTGGTCTGATTCATTTTTACATAAGGTATTGGTCTGATTCATTTTTACATAAGGTATTGGTCTGTGTCATTTTTACATAAGGTATTGGTCTGATTCATTTTTACATAAGGTATTGGTCTGATTCATTTTTACATAAGGTATTGGTCTGTGTCATTTTTACATAAGGTATTGGTCTGATTCATTTTTACATAAGGTATTGGTCTGTGTCATTTTTACATAAGGTATTGGTCTGATTCATTTTTACATAAGGTATTGGTCTGATTCATTTTTACATAAGGTATTGGTCTGATTCATTTTTACATAAGGTATTGGTCTGATTCATTTTTACATAAGGTATTGGTCTGTGTCATTTTTACATAAGGTATTGGTCTGATTCATTTTTACATAAGGTATTGGTCTGTGTCATTTTTACATAAGGTATTGGTCTGTGTCATTTTTACATAAGGTATTGGTCTGTGTCATTTTTACATAAGGTATTGGTCTGATTCATTTTTACATAAGGTATTGGTCTGATTCATTTTTACATAAGGTATTGGTCTGATTCATTTTTACATAAGGTATTGGTCTGATTCATTTTTACATAAGGTATTGGTCTGATTCATTTTTACATAAGGTATTGGTCTGATTCATTTTTACATAAGGTATTGGTCTGATTCATTTTTACATAAGGTATTGGTCTGTGTCATTTTTACATAAGGTATTGGTCTGATTCATTTTTACATAAGGTATTGGTCTGATTCATTTTTACATAAGGTATTGGTCTGATTCATTTTTACATAAGGTATTGGTCTGATTCATTTTTACATAAGGTATTGGTCTGATTCATTTTTACATAAGGTATTGGTCTGATTCATTTTTACATAAGGTATTGGTCTGTGTCATTTTTACATAAGGTATTGGTCTGTGTCATTTTTACATAAGGTATTGGTCTGATTCATTTTTACATAAGGTATTGGTCTGATTCATTTTTACATAAGGTATTGGTCTGATTCATTTTTACATAAGGTATTGGTCTGATTCATTTTTACATAAGGTATTGGTCTGATTCATTTTTACATAAGGTATTGGTCTGATTCATTTTTACATAAGGTATTGGTCTGATTCATTTTTACATAAGGTATTGGTCTGTGTCATTTTTACATAAGGTATTGGTCTGATTCATTTTTACATAAGGTATTGGTCTGATTCATTTTTACATAAGGTATTGGTCTGATTCATTTTTACATAAGGTATTGGTCTGATTCATTTTTACATAAGGTATTGGTCTGATTCATTTTTACATAAGGTATTGGTCTGATTCATTTTTACATAAGGTATTGGTCTGATTCATTTTTACATAAGGTATTGGTCTGTGTCATTTTTACATAAGGTATTGGTCTGATTCATTTTTACATAAGGTATTGGTCTGATTCATTTTTACATAAGGTATTGGTCTGATTCATTTTTACATAAGGTATTGGTCTGATTCATTTTTACATAAGGTATTGGTCTGATTCATTTTTACATAAGGTATTGGTCTGATTCATTTTTACATAAGGTATTGGTCTGATTCATTTTTACATAAGGTATTGGTCTGATTCATTTTTACATAAGGTATTGGTCTGATTCATTTTTACATTGTCTACAGTCGGACTGGTATTCTCATTGTAATTCTTTCTTGTCGGCATGCTTCAGCTTCTATCCCTTAAATTGGCTCACGACAGTTATTATATTTCGCAATTTTTGAGGTGATGATTGATGAAAACAGGAGTCCACGTTGAAAGAATAGATACGTGTTGGTGTAGTTGAAACAGCAGAATCAAGAGAAACATAAGAGGAAGGATGCTAAAGATAGACTTAAAAAAAAAAAAAAAAAAGAGGGATAAATAAAGACCTGGCCAAAAATATGTTAGTTTAGAAATAAATTTCTAAAAAGCTGTCCAACCTGTAAAACAGATGTTAATTTCAGTGTTATGTAACCAGTAGTTTAAAAGTTTATCTGTTAAATATTTTCACATAGACATACATACATGCATCTAATGTTTTATTTATATAGAGTTTTCAGCTATTACCGAGACTTCACAGATGTAAGAATGAGATGTTTACTATTTTTTCTTATTCTCACATAGCACTCAATACTACTTGCTTTTCAAACCAAATAAACGCTTTCAAGTAAGTAAAAACCACTAATGATGACGAATTCGACTACTATTCTCAACGTGTTATATGCAAAACAGTTCAGCCAATGTAACCTCTGAACTTCTTCAGGTGCATCTTTTTAAAGTTTGGAACCGTCGCATCAAATTTAGAAATCTTTACGTTGAATTTTTTTTTTTTTTTCTATTCTTTTT
Source organism: Euprymna scolopes (assembly GCF_053919585.1). Lineage (NCBI taxonomy): Eukaryota > Metazoa > Mollusca > Cephalopoda > Sepiida > Sepiolidae > Euprymna > Euprymna scolopes. Next base: position 21,828,382 of record NC_136525.1, on the reverse strand, counting down.
TTTTTTAATTGCTCAAGACAAAGCACGAAGCTACTTGGTGTAAGGAGCTAAAAAACTTCTGCTTCAAGGTCAAATACTTTCCAACAATAAATGTTAAATAGAATATATTCTGATCTAGAAAACAGCAATTTTTCCCTCTTTGTCAGAAACATTGCTCCTGGAATAAGAGGACTAAAGGACAAAATAAGGGAAGCAAGAAATACAAGGCTGTCGAAAGTAAACCCAATATCCACTTTCTACTCATCCTCGAGACCCTGTATGGATTTCAAACGGAATCCATGCAAGTAGATTATTCTCCTTCGGTCGTCATGGCTGACAGAGTAAGACAAGTTACCCCCATGGATTAAATTTCATACAGAATCTAGAGTTTGACAAGATGCCCATAAAGGAGGTCGGAGGTTTCAGCAGCCAAAATGTTGTAGGTATAATGTCCAAATTGCGAATAATATGAGTTAACAAAGTGTTTTTTTTTTAAATATTACTCCTAGGTGACAGTGCACCTAGAAAATCTTGTATATGATAAAAGAGGCATAGTTTCCCCCCTCTGGACTAAAATACCATAGGTTTACAACACCAGATTGCACATAAAAATTTATTATATTTACGTTATTAGCCATTACCTTATTTAACTATAGAACGCCATTTCATACACATTATTTCGTAATATTAAAACATTGCATTTATTCCTAGGAGTGCCATCTTCATCATCGTCCTAACCTAAAGAGGTAGTAGCTCAAATTTTTCCCCCCTCTCTGATAAGTCCTCTTACGACCACATTCTACACCACGTGTATTTATACTTTTTCCTACTTTCCTGGGTCTTAACCGTTATTAACTGACTAGTAAATAAATAAATATAGTAGTTTAGTATTTAACGGAAAGTAACTCTAATATTTAGAAAAAAATTATGTCCCTTGCATTAATTTTGGAGAGAGTAATAACCTGTGTCGCACAGCGGCTTCAATTAACGTTCTCATTATAAAAGTAAATTCTTCTTTCAGTTGTAAATAAATGAATAAATATTATTGTTGATCTATTTCTAAGATTTTTCATCCAAATTCATTTTCATATATTCGTTTTATGACTTAGGCTATCACTTCAATAACAGACATGCTCATACCACAGCTAATCCCAGGACAAACATGACTCAATCCTAAAACTGAGGAATATATTAGTATGTATTTTGTGTAATTAAAATATGTACATTGCATTCATTTTGGAGTCACAGATTTCAATGGACATTTATCACACAGCGGCTTCAATGTTTTGGGGCTTGTTAAGATGGTTAAAAAATCGATTTTTAAAAAAATGTTGTTTTAAGCAAAAACAACAGTACTAACTTATGTCGAAAGTAGTAATATATCCAAAAATTACGAAAATTCAAAGAGTAGAAAATTATAGTTAAAAGTAATTTTCATGGAAAATTGGGGGAAATTTTATTTTCCCTAGATGTGAACACCTTGAAGATTGCGGATATAGGGGACATACTTATCTCCCTTTTCGACATTTTAATAGCTGACGTACTGATTAAGACCATAGCGGTAGACTTTTTTTTCTTTTTTTTTTACAGTTGTTCTACACAATTAATTTTCTGTACTTTTTGGATATATTACTATTTTCGAGATAAGTAAGATTAAAATTAAAGCCATATATTAAAAAAATCGATCCGTCGACCATATCTTAACAAACATCAATGTTTTCATTGTAAAAATAAATTCTTTGTTAAGTTGTAAATCTATCAGTGAATATTAATGTCGATCTATAACTAAGGTTTTTCATCCAAATTATTTTCATATATTTGTTCCATTTCTCACACTATAATTTCAATAACAAACACAGGCACATCAGTTACCATTTGTGTGAACCAATTCTGACATTTCTTGAAATACAGGGCTAAATTTTAAAACTACTGGAGTCCTCTGTATCGAACTATCAGGGAGAGGGTATGAACCCCTAATGCATGGGTTCTTAGTATGATAAGTCTGGTTGTAGATAATGTAAGTGTATATGTACTTATGTGAATTCCTTTATTTTTTTTTTTTCTGTAAAAATTGAATATGCTATTTGCGTTTGTTTATTTTTTCAGGTCTTATGGCTTATTTTCATTTATTTTTAATTTTGTTCATTTTTATTAAGGTATTGACTAAATAATTTTTTTTTTTTTACACTCATTGTTAGAGCTCGGGCATCTTTGTTGTATTTCTTGATGTATGTATTCGTGATTCTGGATTACTTATATTTTTCTTTTTTTTTTTTGTTTTTAAATGTGAACTTTGTTCCTGCTTCTGCAAATTATGCTTGACTTTTGTTTTTTGGGTTTTTTTTTACATGAGTCTTTTTTTCTTACTAATGCTACTTTTTTGTATGTTGCTATGGACCAAACTTTTATTTTTCTTACTAACTTCATTTTTTTAAATAATTAATTCTGTAAACTTTTGAATTTTTAAATGTATTTCTTCAAAATGAAGTGACTTTGAGTATTAAGAGAAATAAATTACGATAATCTGTTGATTAGAATGTACTATAGAATAAGACAACGAAAAGGAGTTTCATTCTATATTCAAAAAGAACTTTATTTGTTATCTTCGTTAGTAGCATGTACAAGAGAGAAACGGGTTAGTATGAGAATTCAGTGTTCGTGTGCGTTTCCTTTTTTTTATATATATATACTCATGTTCATCACTTACAAAGCATATCGCAACTTGGATGTAAGGGGCTACTATTTGGAGCCATTTCTAGGAAAGATTAACAAGATATTTGTTTGTTACATTTAAACTTCTGCATATCAGTACAGCTAGGGAACAGGCAGTAGGAAGGGAATTCCAAAGTCTAGCTGTTTGAGGGAAGAAACTATTAGAATAGAAAGCTTTCTGGCATTTAAGGACAACAACAGTGTAGGGGGTGAGATCTTATTACTAAGCAGGTTTGTCAGGGATATGTACGTCGAGGGGATACAAGTGAAACAAGTTCATCAAAACACATTCCATTAAAATATTTTTAAAACAAGCACAGTGATGCAACATTGCGGCGATGAGACAGGGGCTGGAGCTTAGTTGACAAAGTGGGACCGATTAGATTGACAACTCCTTTTTGGACTTCATCTAAGCGGGACAGACTAGTGGTAGATGCACCAGCCCAGATGTGGCAACAATACTCCATGCATGGGCGAATGGTGGCTTTGTAAAGGTACAAGATACTCTCAGGCATGAGTAGTCTTCTAGCTCGATAAAGGGAACCTACCTTCTTTGCAGCAGCCTTTGTAATGTCCTCTATGTATTTGTTCCAGTTCATATTGCCCGCAAATGTTAGGCAGAGGAGTTTGAAGGTAGAATTGTCAGGTAGGGTGCTATTTGTCATGGATATAGGCGGTTCTAGATGTGTCCCTGTATTTATAGTAGTCGTGAAAAGAGTTCCTGATATGGAGACGAAGATTAGACATAGGTCAGGCCTGTTGAAAGAGAGAGAAAAGTGTTTAATATGTTTAGGAGCGTACGTCCGATAGAGACGGGACAAAGGGTTAATGTCTCCTGGTGGGAAAGAGTATGTGTGTGAAGCACATGTGGAAGCAAGTTTTGACGATAGCCATGTTAGCTTGTTGTACTCGCTAAAGGCCCAGGTGAATGTCTGCTGCCAGTGAAAGCCAAGGAGGAAAAGAAAGAGGGTTTGCCGATTTCGCCTTTTATGTACTCGGTCACATGATTGAGAGCTGACTTGTGATTGGACAAGCCAGGGAGAAAATGGATTTCAAATCTCGAGCCGCGAGAATTAACTCCTGCTACTGTGCTTGTTGCAAATTTCTCTGCTACAATACCATGTCCTCAAATCAAACAGGAATCAATTTTTTAAAACTTCTCTGTTAAGGCTCTGATTGCGGGGGGGGGGGGTAATTTTATTTGGCATTAAATAACCTGAAAAGGGTTGATATGCCATAAAGCAAAAGAACCAAGCTAAACACCATGAATAAATATTTGAAGATATAAAGAACTTGAAGCATAAAATTTTTCCAAAATGATCATATTCAGTATTAAAGAACCTGAAAAGAGTTGATATGCTGTAAAATGAAGTAACCAAATTAAACTTTCACGTCGCCAGAGAGAGAGAGAGAGAGAGAGAGAGGAGGTGAGATATAGGGAGGGGAGTTAGAGCAGGGCTTTACGTTGTGAGTGAAACAGTCACATTTGAAAGTGATTTTTTTTTTTTTTGCATTTGTCAACTAAAAATAAATCTTTTGGCAACTGCATTTTTGACAGACAATCTTCCAAAGCTCATTACTAAGTAAAAAATTTCTTTTCAACCTTTTTGTTGTTGTTTGTTTAAATAAAACAAGCAACGTCAAATTATTTAAGCAACAAAGTTTAATAAAACAATACACTTTTTTTAACAAAGGCTGTTTAAAAAAAAAAATCTGAATAAATTTGAATGTTTATACCTTCAAGTCTCAATATAAAATTCGGTGCCTGAACAACAACAACAACAACAGATAATCATGTTAATTTAAATAGAATGAAAACGTAGTATAAAAATAGTAAAGTTATCTACCATAGTCAGAGGCGACCTGAAGTCTCCATTTTCATTAGTAACTACATTGAGATGTTGGGGAGGGCGCCACTCCTTTCCCAGGATTGCTCCACTTATCCTTGATCTTCACTTTATGATGCTGCAGGAACTATCATTTTTTTTTTTTTTAAATCTTTGGTATGTCTTCACCAAGGATTGAAACCCAGTCTCATGGCCTCTTAGCGAACATCTTCACAATGATGCCAAAATAGGCCGTAGTATATATATGACTAGCCTGGGTGCCCGGTGTTGCCCAGGTGTTTGGAGGTGTGTGTTGAGCAGGAAAAGTGGCTCGAACCCGTGATGTGACGGCGGAAAAGAAAGTGAAAGAAAATCTGACATCTTGCCGCTATTCAATGACCTGACCGGAAGTTTGGAACGTTAAAATTAGGCAAAGTCAATCCAACCGCTACAATGATTTGGAAAAATGGCTCGCAAAAACTTGACCTCCTCCTTGTAGAAAACTGCCCAATTGAGGGTGAAAGAATCAATGTTTTTAGCCAATTTTTCGATATTTGTCGTCTGAGATATCGAGCTTCAAAACGATACCGATTTCGTGAAATTCCATCGCCCCGGTCGAAAGTTTTAGGCAGACATACAAACATACATACATACAGACAGGTGAGATTTATATTATAGACTAGCAGGGCTACCCGGCGTTGCTCGGGACCGTATAAACAATGAAAAAACAAAAGCAGATATTGAATATATGTTTTATTCTTAGGGGAGAGGAATCTTTCATCTCTATGTATTATTTGTTTTATCTACCCTAGGACTGGTATTGTTCATGTTTTATCCCTAGCATAGGTAATTTACAGCATGTACATGAAATTGTTTTACCTTAGGGAGAAGAGAACAGGTAATATACAACATAATGTGTCTATATTACATCCCTGGCAACGCCTAGAAACCAGCTAGAACATGTATTTCAGTCAATCTTTATTACATCCTGGGCTATGCCGGGAAACCAGCTAATCTCTATTTAGTGACTTGACCACCAAAATACCTCCCTAAGTGTGTCCTTTCTTTTGAACTTATTAGATATAGGTATCTAGAAATTTGTGTGAAATTTTGTTGAATGCATTGTTCACTATGATTTTCTTATTGTTCTACACAATATCAACTGTAGCGAAATAACACAGTAAACTTAGTGTAGTGTTAGAATAAAGAGCAAAGGAAAAAATTAGAATCATATTCTGTAATTGCAAATCTCAATTTGCTAGCGTGTACCAGTATTTGCCAGGTTGTGGAAATTTGGAATTTATAACATATGTAGTGGCCTTTTCCTAGATACCTATTTTTATAATTGTTTCAGTACATTGCTACAAAATGTGACATTTGTTGGCGTTTGTAAAAAAAATCATGAATGTGCTTATATTCCAAAAAAGAAAATATCAGTGCACAGTATTGAAAGTGTTTGAGATTCAAAAGTCTGTAACATTTCTACTAACTTCATAAGATGTCATGTGAGAAACTGAATTGAATATCAAGACATTATCTGAAGCGTTTTTATTTTGGTGTAACATATGTGTTTACAGTGAACCTTAACTTTTAATAAACAGATTGGTATGCAATGACATAGGCTAGGAATCTTAGACAAAATATATATAAATTGGAAAAATGTGTGAACAAATGAAAAAAAAATGATCCGCTCTACTTGATGACATCAAGCACAGTAATATTTTAGTGAAGAAAATATGAAATTGATGTTCAGTGATTAGTTTGGATGAATGAGAAAATGTAATTGTTTGATGCATAAAAAATAACTCATTTGCTGTATTTGATATTAAGCAGCAAAAAAATAGTGATTTGAATATTTAGGAAAACATCAAATCAGATTATGTAAAAAAAAAAGATGAAATTAGAAAATATATATTTTCTGTTTATGAGTTTTGCCAATCAAAATTTTGTGGCAGAAATTGGGTGATTACCATGCAATTTTATTTTGGTAAAATTCTTAAATTATTTCAATGTTTATTATAATTTCTTATTAGTGACTTGTTATCATCAAAATCCGCCCCAAAGAGTGTCCTTTCTTTTATTAGGTATCAGAATAGGTATCCAGATTTCTACTTCTATACAAATATGGTATTGTAGTACAGTAAATGTCAAATTGTTTTTCAAGTATTAGTTTGTAACGTTTGTACTGACTTCATCAGATGTCATGTAAGAAACTGAATTCTATGTAAGAAGACTTTATCTGAAGTGTTTTTATTTTGGTATATCATGTATGATTACACTGTAGTAATTGCGCTGAAAGCATGTTAATTACAAATGACAAAAGTTAAATCAATTTCTGATTCAGCTACACAATATAAACTAAAGGAAATCAAATTTGCAAAATAAAAGCAATATGTAGTTATGGGTTAGTTTGGAGTTAGAATAAAAAGCCAACAAAACAGTTAGTTTGTATTGTGTAGATTGGTCATTTCTGATAGTATTGAGAGTCGTCAATGAAAATCTTAATTTCTGACAAAATACTGAATGTTTCTCGGATACCCATTCGTAAAAAGTACCTTTTTTGGAAAAAAAAAAAAAAAAAAACACTCCCCGGATCACCTTCACCACCTTAAAAAAAAAAAACTTTATTCTTCAAAAAATGTGCACATTGTTAGTGTAAAAAACAGATTCGCACCACTTGATGAAATCAAGCATAGTAATATTTTAGTAAAGAAAATATGAAATTGATTTTCAATAATTAGTTTGAATGAATATCAGAAAATGTAATTGTTTGATGCATAAGAAAGAACTCATCTGCTGAATTTGATATTAAGCAGCAAAATATTTCAAAACATAAAAGTGTGAAACATAACATGAATACTCTCCATTGTCACTTGAAAACATTGGTCTTGGTAGGCAGTTTATTAGATGGTGAAATAGTGGTCTTGGTATGGTGTGCTTAATATTATTGTATGCAAAATGTAAAAACACAAAAGAGGGTACAATCAATATTGAAAAAGTAACATCTGTCACAGAAAATAGTAATTTATAAATATCAAAAGAAATATTATTCTGTACTTAAAATGTTAAACTTACTGTTAACAATAATTTAAAATGGTGATCAGGATGAGTCCAACAACTTAGTCCTTGAGCTTTCTTATTGGTCATAGTAAAAAGAAATTGTAGTCTTTCAAGTTTGTTGGTCGCATTGGGATTCTTGGAATGTATCAACAGATTCCTGCATATGAATCTTTGTTAATTCCACACAATACAAAATATATATACAAAACAAAGTAAAGCAAAGTATAGGGTTAGTTGTGTCCTCTAATTATCAACCAAGTATATGTATTGATAAAAAGATAAAAGCAATTGAAATGTTTATTACAATGTATCAATATTAAATTTTTATCATGAACAACAAATCGAAATAATGATAGATATTTTGTGCTTATACGAAACTGGAATCAAGGATTGTCACCTGTGATTTTATATATGTCAATAGTGCATGCCACTACAAATGATATTAGCCAAATTAAGTTTTGTTTATTTCACCCATTATAAAATATATACACAAAATGCAGTAAACAAAGTTTAGGTTTAGTTAATGATAAGTTTAGGTTCGAGAAATAAGCAAAGAAAAGAAAAAAAGATACATTTGTTTATAGTGTGTAAATTGTAAGTTTGTAAATATTTAAAACTATCCACACTGGTATGTGGAAATTCTAGATACCTATTGTTATAAAGTTCCAATTCATGTTTGATATATCACTCTACATGTTCCCTGTTGCACCCCAAAGATGTAAATGATTATCGAAAAAGTGAAATGAAACAGTATTTGAAATAAAATAGAAACAAATGCTGATGTTTACTATATAAAACACTGTGTTCAATGGAATTGAGCCTTATACAATATTGGTGGAATAAAAAAATCCATTTTTTTAATTCAATTTAAGAAATGAGCAAAAATTTGATATTTAAAATATTTGGCATGAAGAAAAAGAAATATAAGATAAAAGGTGATAAAGCAGTAAGAATCATATGCTGAATTCAATTAAAAACAAATATGATTGTCAAAGAAATATCATGAAAATTTTGTAAGTGAAAAAAATTATTTTTTGATATATTTGGTTTCGAAGTATTAAGAAACATGTACAACTTCATTTTAAAGACAAAACGAAAACTGTACTAATGATAATGACAATGGTGAAAGGAAATTGGAAAAAAATGTATCAGAGGTAAAATGTTGGTCACATATACGTTTGTGTGGTATGCATGAAACACGTGTAGAAAATTATATTTTCTGATGCTGAAAGTAAGAAGAGAAACATTGTTAAAAAATGATCTAAAAGGCAATAGTAAAATCCTCATTTTTAGTGTGGGATATGTTGTTTGTTTCAATTGAGAAAGGAAACTTTAATTTATACAATTTGATGTTATAGATCACAAGTTTTATTACAATAAACATTGTGTTCTTTAATTATCAACCAAGTATATTTATTGATAAAAAAAGAAAAGTAATGGACATGTTTATTATAATTTATCAATATTAAATTGTTATCATGAAAAACCAATGGAAAGCGTGTTGGTTATTTCGTGTTCATAAGAAAAAACATCATGGGTTGTCACCAGTGATTTTATGTATGCTAACATTTCGCTGCAAATGTGGTAGCGAAATGTCTTTTTGGTTATTCTACACAAAATAAAATATATACACAAAACAAAGTAAAAGAAATGTCAGGGTTAGTTAATGATAAGCTTAGTACCAAGAAATAAGCACAGAATAAGGAAAAGAAAGATACATTTGTTGATATTGTGTCGATTGGTGAATTTGTTGGTTCATTTTGTTTTATGACATATCAACACTATATCAGGTTATTTCATGCCCAATCTAGTGACATTTTTTTTTCCTAGAATATATTTGTTTATTTAATGTTGGTTTCTATTTAACTCATAATTGGGACCCTAACAGGTACTACTACTCCAGATCAGAGTGGACCTGGTAGCAATAGCAATTAAATGGTGGCTTCACACTTCACAAAGCCCCATGTTTGGATACAGTTTATGGTCATATCCAGGACCTGGTGAATTTGTAAATAATTGAAACGATCAACACTGGCGAGTTAGAATTCTACATACCTATTGTTATAAAGTACCAATTTATGTTTTACATATCACTCCACAACGTTGCTGCAGAATCCAGACAGTTGAAAGAGTCTCAAGAAACTGAAAAGCTATTTAGTACTCTTAAATAAAATAACATGCATAAAGAAATCCTAATATAAGACAATAGATGAAAAAGCAATAAAAATTTTGTGTGGAATCAAGTGAAAACAGTTTCTTTGTCAAAGAAATTGCATGAAGATTCTCAGAGACTTTTCCTTCCTCGTTCCCTTCCCTTTTGGTGGAAGGAAACTTTCACAGTGGCTCAGAAGGTGGGCTGAGCACACTTCCTACAAAGGTGGGATGGGTAAATTTCTTTTTCATTTGGTTGCCTGGAGGACAGGCTTAGGCCCCCCCCCCCAAAAAAAAACGTTGGAGCCAGGGAACTTCTCCTCCCAGAAGGGGGAGGGGGGCCCGGGAAGGCTTCTCTTCCCATATTTTTTGTTTTGTGTAAGGTTGATCTCTTTCCAAAGGGAGTAAGAGGATATCCCTCTCTTAGGAGGAGAGCGAAGGCTCCCTGGGCCTCCCATCCTCCTTCTGAGAGAAGTTCCCCGGCTTCCACATTCATTGCTCAGCCCGCCGTCCAGGCAATCAGAGTCTGATTGTCTGCCGTATATAAAAAGGCGATTTTAGCTTGTCAGGCGGTATGCTCTGCGTAGACCATTTTTCTTCCACCTGTTGACCTTCCCTCCCTGTCATACAATACGCTTAAACAGGATATTTTAATTTATGCAGATTCCATATAGACTTTTAGTTTCCCAGGGTGTATACCCTCCGTTGACCATTTATGTTTAAGAGTTTTCCTTGCCCCTTCTCTGCCCCAGAATGGGAAGGGAGCTCTTTCCCACTGTATGGGGGGGGGGGGCGGCTTTCTTTTATGGTTATGTGGGGAGCCTTACCTTTACCCCCCTTAAGGTGGTAGGTCTTTTTTGTAAAATTGTTAGTCAAATGTTGATCAAATATTATAAGTTTTTGTGATATGCATGAAACATGTGCAGAATATGATCTGCTCTCATGCTGAAAGCAAGTAGAGAAACATTGTGAAAAAATGATGTAAACCTAAGCTAAGCAAACGACCAGTCAATGGAAATGTTTATTATAATGTATCAACAATAACACATTATCATAGTTATTTGGTGCTTATACGAAACAGGTATCAGGGATTGTCACCAGTGATTTTATTTATGTTAACAGTGCATGTCACTACAAATAATGATGGTAGCGAAATTAAGTTTTGTTTATTCTACCTAATATAAAGTATATACACAAAACAAAGTAAACATCTGCTGAATTTGATATTAAGCAGCAAAATATTTCAAAACATAAAAATGTGAAACATAACATGAATACTCTCCATTGTCACTTGAAAACATTGGTCTTGGTAGGCAGTTTATTAGATGCTCAAATAGTGGTCTTGGTATGGTGTGCTTAATATTATTGTATGCAAAATTTAAAAACACAAAAGAGGGTACAATCAATATTGAAAAAGTAACATCTGTCACAGAAAATAGTAATTTATAAATATCAAAAGGAATATTATTCTGTACTTAAAATGTTAAACTTACTGTTAACAATAATTTAAAATGGTGATCAGGATGAGTCCAACAACTTAGTCCTTGAGCTTTCTTATTGGTCATAGTAAAAAGAAATTGTAGTCTTTCAAGTTTGTTGGTCGCATTGGGATTCTTGGAATGTATCAACAGATTCCTGCATATGAATCTTTGTTAATTTCACACAATACAAAATATATATACAAAACAAAGTAAAGCATAGTATAGGGTTCGTTGTGTCCTCTAATTATCAACCAACTATTGCTAAAAAGAGAAAAGCACTGGAAATGTTTCTTATAATGTATCAATATTTAATTGTTCTCATGAAACACAAATCGAAATAGTGATAGTTATTTGGCGCTTATAAGAAACAGGTATCAGGGATTTTGGTGTATCAGATGTTTTTACAGTGAACTTAACTTTCAAGAAACAAATTGGTATGCAATGACATAGGCTAAGAATCTTAGACAAAATATATTCAAATGAAAAAAAATGTTGAACACTTATAACTTTGTATGGACTCTCAAAAACATTTGTAAAAAATGTGTAAACAAATGTAAAAAAAAATGATCCGCTCTACTTGATGACATCAAGCACAGTAATATTTTGGTGAAGAAAATATGAAATATATGTTCAGTGATTAGTTTGGATGAATGAGAAAATGTAATTGTTTGATGCATAAAAATAACTCATTTGCTGTATTTAATATTAAGCAGCAAAATATAGTGATTTGAATATTTAGGAAAACATCAAACCAGATTATGTAAAAAAAAAAAGATGAAATTAGAAAATATATATTTTATGCTTATGAGTTTTGCCAAATAAAATTTTGTGGCAGAAATTGGGTGATTACCAAGTAATTTTATTTTGGTAAAATTCTTAAATTATTTCAATGTTTATTATAATTTCTAATTAGTGACTTGTTATCATCAAAATCCGCCCCAAAGAGTGTCCTTTCTTTTATTAGGTATCAGAATAGGTATCCAGATTTCTACTTCTATACAAATGTGATATTGTAGTACAGTAAATGTCAAATTGTTTTTCAAGTATTAGTTTGTAACGTTTGTACTGACTTCATCAGATGTCATGTAAGGAACTGAATTCTATTTAAGACTTTATCTGAAGTGTTTTTATTTTGGTAGATCATGTGTGATTACACTGTAGTAATTGCGCTGATAGCATGTTAACTACAAATGACAAAAGATAAATCAATTTCTGATTCAGCTACACAATATAAACTAAAGGAAATCAAATTTGCAAAATAAAAGAAAAATGTAGTTATGGGTTAGTTTGGAGTTAGAATAAAAAGCCAACAAAACAGTTAGTTTATATTGTGTAGACTGTTTAATTAACTTTGTTCATTTCTGATAGTATTGAGAGTGGTCAATGAAAATCTTAATTTCTGACAAAATACTGTAATTTTCTTGGATACCCATTCGTAAAAAGTACCTTTTTTGTGAAAAAAAAAAAACACTCCCCAGATCACCTTCACCACCTAAAACACAAAAACAAAAATATCTTTATTCTTCAAATATTGTGGTTGACTGGAGGACGGGCTGAGCACTCCCAAAAAGGTAGGAGCCGGGGAACTTCTCCTCCCAGAAAGGGGGCCCGGGAAGGCTTCCCTGTCCCCATATTTTTTTTTTTTTTGTGTAAGGTTGATCTCTTTCGGAATGGAGTAAGCAGAACCGACAGGGGGGGGGGGTCAATCAACCATACAAAAGGATATCTATCTCTTAGTTGAAAGAGGGAAGGTCTCCCTGTCCTCCCATACCCCTTCTGAGAGAAGTTTCCCCAGCTCTCAGCTTTGGGGTGGGGGTGGGGGGTAGGAGGGCTTAGCCCGCCCTCAAGGCAAATAGTCTGACTGTCTGCCTTATATAAAAAGGCGATTTTAGCTGGTCAGGTGGTATGACCTGCATTGACTATTTTTCCTCCACCTGTTGACCTTCCTTAATATTTATTTTTAATAATAAACACATTTTATTTTAATATTAATATTTATTTGTAATAATAAACACATTATATTATTTTAAATATTAATATTTATTTTTAATAATAAACACATATTATTTTAAATATTAATATTTATTTATAATAATAAACACATTTTATTCTACTTTAAATATTAATATTTATTTTTAATAATAAAAACAATTTTATTTGAATATTAATATGTATTTTTAATAATAAACTCATTTTTATTTTAATAATTATTTTTAATACTAACTCATTTTATTATTGTAAATGTTAATATTTATTTTTAATAATTATTGTTATTTAATAATAATATCTTCTATTTTTTTACTGTTTATGTCTAACTTTTATCGACTATTTCTTTTTTAATAGCATATTCTTTAAATGAATAGAAAAATATAGAAAAATAATTTCCCAAATTTTAGACCCCGGTTATTTGGCTGATAGTCGATAAAAATGATTAAAAGAGAGATTCATGAACATTAACGTTGTCATATAAAAAGAAAATGCTAATAAGAAGTGTTTTTAATCAATGTAACATATTTATTCAACTCTGTCATATTCATATATTTGTTTGATGACAACTTTTTCGAATCTGTGTACAGTAAAAACGATATACTTACATAGGATTTTGAAAGCATTTAAACTGTCGAAGAGTTTTATTATAAATAAAAGAGTTTAGTTTGTTGAACTTAATGGACTTTTTTGTTGTATCTATTAACTGTGTATTCTTTTTATCAAACAAAAAGAGAATTTTTATATTGACATGTGATGGACTGTTTTTCTAACATCGAAATTTTAAAATTAGTTTTATTTAAAAAAAAAAAAAAACTCGCCATTAGTGGACGGTCAAAAGACAAATATATAACAAATAAATGTTAGGAAAGGCAAGATAAGTTACTTTTCTATCCAACTGGATATATTTTTTGTGTTTTTATTCAATGTAACATATTTATTCAGCTCGAAAAACATACAGTGTTTACCGATGTAATCGAAAAATGCCACCAGTTGTTTACATAGCCATTTGCCGGAAGTGACGGTTTTTTTTTATATAAGTTTTATTCAAACAGGCTTTAAGTTACAATTAATGGACTTTTTTTTATACTTCCAAAATAAACTATTACAGTCGTTTAAAACATAATAGAAGTATTATTTTTTATTTTTTAAAAACAATGTTTACAAAATGTCTATGCGCGTTTCTTCCGGCCGGCTGCGAATAGCATAAATAAATAACTGTTGCCAGAATTTATCGCATTTTTATTTTTTAATAGCATTTTCTTAAAACGAATAGAAAAATAATTTCCCGTGAAAAAAAAAAAAAGAAAATGCTATTAAATATAATAAAAATTACTGAGATGAAAATATAAAAAATACGTACGTAACAACAAAAACACACCGAAGAAAGTGTGTGTGTGTGTGTGTGAGAGAGAGAGAGAGAGAGAGAGAGAGAGAGAGAGGGAGGGAGGGAGGGAAGAGGAAGCGGTGTATGTTGAATTTTGTTCCTTTTCGAAGCAGCACAAAAAGTGTTTCCATAGTAACCAAACCGTGACGTCACGTCACGTGACATGACTAAGCGTTTTTAAACGAATAGAAAAATAGAAAGAGGGTGATAGAGAAAGTGAGAGAGAGAGAGAGTAAGTGTGAGAGAGAGAGACGGTGTTGGTTTTACTCCCCCCCCTTCCAGCTTAAGAGGTATGAGGTCACGTGGTAATATACAAAATGGCTAATTATTTTACATTACATAAATATTACGATATTTTTATAATCGTCTAATATTTTGAAAGGTGAAATTTTTTATTCCCGTACATTTTTTCCTGACATTTTTCGTTAAAACTCTTGTATAAATAATATTTTTAACCAGGTAATAACGATGGAAACATTGGCATAAAGTAAAAAAAAAGATATAACTGAGCCGAAGAGAAAAATGCAAAAGTATCGGAGAAAGATTTTTTTATTAACAATTGTTCGCCATTAGTGGACGTTGACGTCACGTCACGTGACATGACTAAGCTTTTTTTTTTTTACGTATTAATTACATTGGATCATTCAAGAATTACGTAATAAAAAGCATTACAATGACAGTTTTTTTTGGGACCCCCTTGGAGATAACTGATACGTTTACCCCTTTCTCCTCGTCCGTTTGACGTGAAATTTCGATATTTGTCATCCGGGACACGGGGCTTCGATATGATACCAAATTTATCAAGTCTGGTTGTGTCTTTCAAAAGTTTTAGCGTTACATACAAACATACAAACTCACAGACATTTGGGATTTATATATATAGACTAGCAGGGCTACCCGGCGTTGCTCGGGACCGTATAAACAATGAAAAAAACAAAAGCAGATATTGAATATATGTTTTATTCTTAGGGGAGAGGAATCTTTCATCTCTATGTATTATTTGTTTTATCTACCCTAGGACTGGTATTGTTCATGTTTTATCCCTAGCGTAGGTAATTTACAGCATGTATATGAAATTGTGTTACCTTAGGGAGAAGAGAACAGGTAATATACAACATAATGTGTCTATATTACATCCCTGGCAACGCCTAGAAACCAGCTAGAACATGTATTTCAGTCAATCTTTATTACATCCTGGGCTATGCCGGGAAACCAGCTAATCTCTATTTAGTGACTTGACCACCAAAATACCTCCCTAAGTGTGTCCTTTCTTTTGAACTTATTAGATATAGGTATCTAGAAATGTGTGTGTAATTTTGTTGAATGCATTGTTCACTATGATTTTCTTATTGTTCTACACAATATCAACTGTAGCGAAATAACACAGTAAACTTAGTGTAGTGTTAGAATAAAGAGCAAAGGAAAAAATTAGAATCATATTCTGTAATTGCAAATCTAAATTTGCTAGCGTGTACCAGTATTTGCCAGGTTGTGGAAATTTGGAATTTATAACATATGTAGTGGCCTTTTCCTAGATACCTATTTTTTTAATTGTTTCAGTACATTGCTACAAAATGTGACATTTGTTGGCGTTTGTAAAAAAAATCATGAATGTGCTTATATTCCAAAAAAGAAAATATCAGTGCACAGTATTGAAAGTGTTTGAGATTCAAAAGTCTGTAACATTTCTACTAACTTCATAAGATGTCATGTGAGAAACTTAATTGAATATCAAGACATTATCTGAAGCGTTTTTATTTTGGTATAACGTATGTGTTTACAGTGAACCGTAACTTTTAATAAACAGCTTGGTATGCAATGACATAGGCTAAGAATCTTAGACAAAATATATATAAATTGGAAAAATGTGTGAACAAATGAAAAAAAAAATGATCCGCTCCACTTGATGACATCAAGCACAGTAATATTTTAGTGAAGAAAATATGAAATTGATGTTCAGTGATTAGTTTGGATGAATGAGAAAATGTAATTGTTTGATGCATAAAAAATAACTCATTTGCTGTATTTGATATTAAGCAGCAAAATATAGTGATTTGAATATTAAGGAAAACATCAAATCAGATTATGTAAAAAAAAAAGATGAAATTAGAAAATATATATTTTCTGTTTATGAGTTTTGCCAATCAAAATTTTGTGGCAGAAATTGGGTGATTACCATGCAATTTTATTTTGATAAAATTCTTAAATTATTTCAATGTTTATTATAATTTCTAATTAGTGACTTGTTATCATCAAAATCCGCCCCAAAGAGTGTCCTTTCTTTTATTAGGTATCAGAATAGGTATCCAGATTTCTACTTCTATACAAATGTGATATTGTAGTACAGTAAATGTCAAATTGTTTTTCAAGTATTAGTTTGTAACGTTTGTACTGACTTCATCAGATGTCATGTAAGGAACTGAATTCTATTTAAGACTTTATCTGAAGTGTTTTTATTTTGGTAGATCATGTGTGAGTACACTGTAGTAATTGCGCTGATAGCATGTTAACTACAAATGACAAAAGATAAATCAATTTCTGATTCAGCTACACAATATAAACTAAAGGAAATCAAATTTGCAAAATAAAAGAAAAATGTAGTTATGGGTTAGTTTGGAGTTAGAATAAAAAGCCAACAAAACAGTTAGTTTATATTGTGTAGACTGTTTAATTAACTTTGTTCATTTCTGATAGTATTGAGAGTGGTCAATGAAAACCTTAATTTCTGACAAAATACTGTAATTTTCTTGGATACCCATTCGTAAAAAGTACCTTTTTTGTGAAAAAAAAAAAAAACACTCCCCAGATCACCTTCACCACCTAAAACACAAAAACAAAAATATCTTTATTCTTCAAATATTGTGGTTGACTGGAGGGCGGGCTGAGCACTCCCAAAAAGGTAGGAGCCAGGGAACTTCTCCTCCCAGAAAGGGGGCCCGGGAAGGCTTCCCTGTCCCCATATTTTTTTTTTTTTTGTGTGTAAGGTTGATCTCTTTCCGAATGGAGTAAGCGGAACCGACAGGGGGGGGGGTCAATCAACCATACAAAAGGATATCTATCTCTTAGTTGAAAGAGGGAAGGTCTCCCTGTCCTCCCATACCCCTTCTGAGAGAAGTTTCCCCAGCTCTCAGCTTTGGGGGGGGGGTAGGAGGGCTTAGCCCGCCCTCAAGGCAAATAGTCTGACTGTCTGCCTTATATAAAAAGGCGATTTTAGCTGGTCAGGTGGTATGACCTGCATTGACTATTTTTCCTCCACCTGTTGACCTTCCTTAATATTTATTTTTATTAATAAACACATTTTATTTTAATATTAATATTTATTTGTAATAATAAACACATTATATTATTTTAAATATTAATATTTATTTTTAATAATAAACACATATTATTTTAAATATTAATATTTATTTATAATAATAAACACATTTTATTCTACTTTAAATATTAATATTTATTTTTAATAATAAAAACAATTTTATTTGAATATTAATATGTATTTTTAATAATAAACACATTTTTATTTTAATATTAATATTTATTTTTAATAATGAACACATTTTATTATTTTAAATATTATTATTTATTTTTAATAATAAACACATTTTATGTTATTTTTAATATTAATACTTATTGTTAATAATAAACACCTTTTATTATTGTAAATGTTAATATTAATTTTTAATAATAAACACATGTTATTTTATTTTAAATATTAATATTTACTTTTAATAATAAACACATGTTATTATTTTAAATATTAATATTTATTGTTAATAATAAGCACATTTTATAATTTTAAATAGTAATATTTATATTCATTAATAAACACATTTTATTTTATATTAAATATTAATATTTATTGTTATTAATGAACACATATTTTAAATATTAATAATTATTTGTAATACTAACTCATTTTATTATTGTAAATGTTAATATTTATTTTTAATAATTATTGTTATTTAATAATAATATCTTCTTTTTTTTTACTGTTTATGTCTAACTTTTATCGACTTTTTCTTTTTTAATAGCATATTCTTTAAATGAATAGAAAAATTATTTCCCAACTTTTAGACCCCGGTTATTTGGATGATAGTCGATAAAAGTGATTAAAAGAGAGATTCATGAACATTAACGTTGTCATATAAAAAGAAAATGCTAATAAGAAGTGTTTTTAATCAATGTAACATATTTATTCAACTCTGTCATATATTTGTTTGATGACAACTTTTTCGAATCTGTGTACAGTAAAAACGATATACTTACATAGGATTTTGAAAGCATTTAAACTGTCGAAGAGTTTTATTATAAATAAAAGAGTTTAGCTTGTTGAAATTAATGGACTTTTTTGTTGTATTTATTAACTGTTTTATTCTTTTTATCAAACAAAAATAGAATTTTTATAATGACATATTATGGACTGTTTTTCGAACATCGAAATTTTAAAATTAGTTTTATTTAAAAAAAAAAAAAAGACTCGCCATTAGTGGACGGTCAAAAGACAAATATATAACAAATAAATGTTATCAAAGGCAAGATAAGCTACTTTTCTATCCAACTGGATATATTTTTTGTGTTTTTATTCAATGTAACATATTTATTCAGCTCGAAAAACATACAGTGTTTAGCGATGTATTCGAAAAATGTACATGGGGGGGGTTCGTGAATTTAAAAAAAAAACGATAGTCTAAAATATTATTTTCGATTTATTGGAAAGAACATAAAATTTCACATTGACCCTGAAAATATCGTAAAAATAGAATCAATAGAAAAATTTTGATAGATTTTAAAATGTAAAAAATTGTAAAATATTGAGTTCGGAAAATTCATTACTTTTTTAAAAAAAAAATATTTGGGTTTGTATTATTGTACACGTAGATTCAAAAAAGTTGTCAAAAGACAAATATATAACAAATAAATGTTATCAAAGGCAAGATAAGCTACTTTTCTATCCAACTGGATATAATTTTTGTGTTTTTATTCAATGTAACATATTTATTCAGCTCGAAAAACATACAGTGTTTAGCGATGTATTCGAAAAATGTACATGGGGGGGGGGGGTTCGTGAATTAAAAAAAAAACGGTAGTCTTAAATATTATTTTCGATTTATTGGAAAGGACATAAAATTTCACATTGACCCTGAAAATATCGTAAAAATTGAATTAATAGAAAAATTTTGATAGATTTTAAAATTTTAAAAATTGTAAAATATTGAGTTCGGAAAATTCATTACTGTTTAAAAAAAAAAATATTTGGGTTTGTATTATTGTACACGTAGATTCAAAAAAGTTGTCAAAAGACAAATATATAACAAATAAATGTTATCAAAGGCATCTGGATATATTTTTTGTGTTTTTATTCAATGTAACATGTTTATTCAGCTCGAAAAACATACAGTGTTTACCGATGTATTCGAAAAATGCCACCCGTTGTTTACAAAGGAAGTGACGGTTTCTTTTTAAAAACAATGTTTACAAAATGTCTAAGCCCGTTTATCTCGACAACTTCCGGTTTTGCCGCCGGCCGGCTGCGAATAGCATAAATAAATAACTGTTGCCAGAATTTAACGAATTTTTATTTTTTAATAGCATTTTCTTAAAACGAATAGAAAAATAATTTCCCATGAAAAAAAAAAAAGAAAATGCTATTTAATATAATAAAAATTACTGAGATAAAAATATAAAAAATACATACGTAACATCAGAAACACACCGACTTGTTTTAAAGAGAAAGTGTGTGTGAGAGAGAGAGAGAGAGAGAGAGAGAGAGAGAGAGAGAGGGAAGAGAAAGCGGTGTATAGTGAATTTTGTTCCTTTTCGAAGCAGCACAAAAATTAAGTGTTTCCATAGTAACCAAACCGGTGCATAGTGAAGTTGGGAATTAGATTCGCCACTAGTGGACGTTGACGTCACGTCACGTGACATGACTAAGCGTTTTTAAACGAATAGAAAAATAGAAAGAGGGTGATAGAGAAAGTGACCGTATAAACAATGAAAAAACAAAAGCAGATATTGAATATATGTTTTATTCTTAGGGGAGAGGAATCTTTCATCTCTATGTGATTATTTGTTTTATCTACCCTAGGACTGGTATTGTTCATGTTTTATCCCTAGCGTAGGTAATTTACAGCATGTATATGAAATTGTTTTACCTTAGGGAGAAGAGAACAGGTAATATACAACATAATGTGTCTATATTACATCCCTGGCAACGCCTAGAAACCAGCTAGAACATGTATTTCAGTCAATCTTTATTACATCCTGGGCTATGCCGGGAAACCAGCTAATCTCTATTTAGTGACTTGACCACCAAAATACCTCCCTAAGTGTGTCCTTTCTTTTGAACTTATTAGATATAGGTATCTAGAAATGTGTGTGTAATTTTGTTGAATGCATTGTTCACTATGATTTTCTTATTGTTCTACACAATATCAACTGTAGCGAAATAAAACAGTAAACTTAGTGTAGTGTTAGAATAAAGAGCAAAGGAAAAAATTAGAATCATATTCTGTAATTGCAAATCTTAATTTGCTAGCGTGTACCAGTATTTGCCAGGTTGTGGAAATTTGGAATTTATAACATATGTAGTAGCCTTTTCCTAGATACCTATTTTTATAATTGTTTCAGTACATTGCTACAAAATGTGACATTTGTTGGCGCTTGTAAAAAAAATCATGAATGTGCTTATATTCCAAAAAAGAAAATATCAGTGCACAGTATTGAAAGTGTTTGAGATTCAAAAGTCTGTAACATTTCTACTAACTTCATAAGATGTCATGTGAGAAACTTAATTGAATATCAAGACATTATCTGAAGCGTTTTTATTTTGGTGTAACGTATGTGTTTACAGTGAACCTTAACTTTTAATAAACAGATAGGTATGCAATGACATAGGCTAGGAATCTTAGACAAAATATATATAAATTGGAAAAATGTGTGAACAAATGAAAAAAAAATGATCCGCTCTACTTGATGACATCAAGCACAGTAATATTTTAGTGAAGAAAATATGAAATTGATGTTCAGTGATTAGTTTGGATGAATGAGAAAATGTAATTGTTTGATGCATAAAAAATAACTCATTTGCTGTATTTGATATTAAGCAGCAAAAAAATAGTGATTTGAATATTTAGGAAAACATCAAATCAGATTATGTAAAAAAAAAAGATGAAATTAGAAAATATATATTTTCTGTTTATGAGTTTTGCCAATTAAAATTTTGTGGCAGAAATTGGGTGATTACCATGCAATTTTATTTTGGTAAAATTCTTAAATTATTTCAATGTTTATTATAATTTCTTATTAGTGACTTGTTATCATCAAAATCCGCCCCAAAGAGTGTCCTTTCTTTTATTAGGTATCAGAATAGGTATCCAGATTTCTACTTCTATACAAATATGATATTGTAGTACAGTAAATGTCAAATTGTTTTTCAAGTATTAGTTTGTAACGTTTGTACTGACTTCATCAGATGTCATGTAAGAAACTGAATTCTATGTAAGAAGACTTTATCTGAAGTGTTTTTATTTTGGTATATCATGTGTGATTACACTGTAGTAATTGCGCTGAAAGCATGTTAACTACAAATGACAAAAGTTAAATCAATTTCTGATTCAGCTACACAATATAAACTAAAGGAAATCAAATTTGCAAAATAAAAGCAATATGTAGTTATGGGTTAGTTTGGAGTTAGAATAAAAAGCCAACAAAACAGTTAGTTTGTATTGTGTAGATTGGTCATTTCTGATAGCATTGAGAGTCGTCAATGAAAATCTTAATTTCTGACAAAATACTGAATGTATCTTGGATACCCATTCGTAAAAAGTACCTTTTTTGGAAAAAAAAAAAAAACAAAAAAAAACACTCCCCGGATCACCTTCACCACCTTAAAAAAAATAACTTTATTCTTCAAAAAATGTGCACATTGTTAGTGTAAAAAACAGATTCGCACCACTTGATGAAATCAAGCATAGTAATATTTTATTAAAGAAAATATGAAATTGATTTTCAATAATTAGTTTTAATGAATATCAGAAAATGTAATTGTTTGATGCATAAGAAAGAACTCATCTGCTGAATTTGATATTAAGCAGCAAAATATTTCAAAACATAAAAATGTGAAACATAACATGAATACTCTCCATTGTCACTTGAAAACATTGACCTTGGTAGGAAGTTTATTAGATACTGAAATTGTGGTCTTGGTATGGTGTGCTTAATATTATTGTATGCAAAATTTAAAAACACAAAAAAGGGTACAATCAATATTGAAAAAGTAACATCTGTCACAGAAAATAGTAATTTATAAATGTCAAAAGAAATATTATTCTGTACTTAAAATGTTAAACTTACTGTTAACAATAATTTAAAATGGTGATCAGGATGAGTCCAACAACTTAGTCCTTGAGCTTTCTTATTGGTCATAGTAAAAAGAAATTGTAGTCTTTCAAGTTTGTTGGTCGCATTGGGATTCTTGGAATGTATCAACAGATTCCTGCATATGAATCTTTGTTAATTCCACACAATACAAAATATATATACAAAACAAAGTAAAGCAAAGTATAGGGTTAGTTGTGTCCTCTAATTATCAACCAAGTATATGTATTGATAAAAAGGTAAAAGCAATGGAAATGTTTATTACAATGTATCAATATTAAATTTTTATCATGAACAACAAATCGAAATAATGATAGATATTTTGTGCTTATACGAAACTGGAATCAAGGATTGTCACCTGTGATTTTATATATGTCAATAGTGCATGCCACTACAAATGATATTAGCCAAATTAAGTTTTGTTTATTTCACCCATTATAAAATATATACACAAAATGCAGTAAAAAAAGTTTAGGTTTAGTTAATGATAAGTTTAGGTTCGAGAAATAAGCAAAGAAAAGAAAAAAAGATACATTTGTTTATAGTGTGTAAATTGTAAGTTTGTAAATATTTAAAACTATCCACACTGGTATGTGGAAATTCTAGATACCTATTGTTATAAAGTTCCAATTCATGTTTGATATATCACTCTACATGTTCCCTGTTGCACCCCAAAGATGTAAATGATTATCGAGAAAGTGAAATGAAACAGTATGTGAAATAAAATAGAAACAAATGCTGATGTTTACTATATAAAACACTGTGTTCAATGGAATTGAGCCTTATACAATATTGGTGGAATAAAAAAATCCATTTTTTTAATTCAATTTAAGAAATGAGCAAAAATGTGATATTTAAAATATTTGGCATGAAGAAAAAGAAATATAAGATAAAAGGTGATAAAGCAGTAAGAATCATATGCTGAATTCAATTAAAAACAAATATGATTGTCAAAGAAATATCATGAAAATTTTGTAAGTGAAAAAAATTATTTTTTGATATATTTGGTTTCGAAGTATTAAGAAACATGTACAACTTCATTTTAAAGACAAAACGAAAACTGTACTAATGATACTGACAATGGTGAAAGGAAATTGGAAAAAAATGTATCAGAGGTAAAATGTTGGTCACATATACGTTTGTGTGGTATGCATGAAACACGTGTAGAAAATTATATTTTCTGATGCTGAAAGTAAGAAGAGAAACATTGTTAAAAAATGATCTAAAAGGCAATAGTAAAATCCTCATTTTTAGTGTGGGATATGTTGTTTGTTTCAATTGAGAAAGGAAACTTTAATTTATACAATTCGATGTTATAGATCACAAGTTTTATTACAATAAACATTGTGTTCTTTAATTATCAACCAAGTATATTTATTGATAAAAAGAGAATGTAATGGACATGTTTATTATAATTTATCAATATTAAATTGTTATCATGAGAAACCAATGGAAAGCGTGAATGTTATTTGGTGTTTTTAAAAAACAGCTACCAATGATTGTAACCAGTGATATTTGTGTATGCTAACAGTGCAAATGTGGTGGTGAAATGAATTTTTGTTTATTCTTCACAATATAAAATATATACACAAAACTAAAACATAATTTACGGTTAGTTAATGATAAGTTTAGGTTAGAGAATTAAGCAAAATTATAGATACCTATTGTTATAAAGCACCAATTCATGTTTGGTATATCAATCTACATGTTCCTTGTAGCACCCTAGAGGGGTAAATGAGAGTCAACAAAATGAAATAAAACATAGTATTTGAAATAAAATGAAAAAGTGCTTGAAAAGTGAAATATGCTGATGTTTACTATCTAAAACATTGCGTTCAATGCAATTGAAACTTATACTATATTGGTGGACTAAGAATTAAAGAAATAAAATTGATATATAAAATATTTAGCATGAAGAAAAACAAATATAAGACAAAAGGGGAAAAAGCAGTAACAATCATGTGCTGAAGTTCATTGAAAATAAATCGTTTGTCAAAGAAATATAATGAAAATTCTCAGAGTGAAAAAAAAATGGGATTTTTACAAATCTGGTTTCCAAGTAATAGGAAACATGTACAGCTTCATTTTAACGACAAAATGTAAACTGTAGTAATGGTAATGAGAATGTTGAAGGAAATTGGCAAAAAATTGTTAGTCAAATGTTGATCAAATATTATAAGTTTGTGTGATATGCATGAAACGTTTAGAATATGATCTGCTCTCATGCTGAAAGCAAGTAGAGAAACATTGTGAAAAAATGATGTAAAGCTAAGCTAAGCAAACGACCAGTGAATGGAAATGTTTATTATAATGTATCAAGATGAACATATTATCATGAAAAAGCAAATCGAAATAGTGATAGTTATTTGGTGCTTATACGAAACAGGTATCAAGTATTGTCACAAGTGAATTTATTGATGTTAACAGTGCATGTCACTAAAAATAATGATGGTAGCGAAATTAAGTTTTGTTAATTCTACCCAATATAAAATATATACGCAAAACAAAGTAAACAAAGTTACGGGTTAGTTAATGATAAGTTTAGGTTCGAGAAATAAGCAAAGGAAAAGAAAAAAAAGGTACATGTGTTTATATTGTGTAAAATGTTAGTCTGTAAATATTTCAAACTATCAACACTGGTATGTGTAAATCCTAGATACCTATTGTCATAAAGTACCACTTCTTGTTTGATATATCACTCTACATGTTCCCTGCAGCATCCCAGAGAGTTAAATGAGTGTCCACAAAATGAAATAAAACATAGTACTGGAAATAAAATAAAATAAGAATATGTCTGAAAAGAAATAAATGCTGTTTACTATATAAAAAGTTGTTTTCAAGTGTCAAATGGAATTGAATCTTATACAATGTTGGTGGATTATGAAATTGCATGAATGAAATAACATTGGAGAAATAAGAAAAAAGTTTATATATACAATATTTACAAATGTAAGATAAAAGGTGAAGAAGGGCCAAATCCGAGATCTATAAATCGTAAATTTTCAAAGTGAAAACAGATATTTTTTTTTTTTAGATCTGCTTTCCAAGTAATAGTAACCATGTACAGCTTCATTTTAAATGAAAACTGTACTAATGATAATGTTCATGGTGAAAGGAAATTGGAAAAAAATTAAAAATGTCAGAGGTAAAATGTTTGTGTGGTATGCATGAAACACGTGTAGAAAATGATCTCATGCTGAAAGTAAGAGAAACATAGCTAAAAAATTATGTAAACGCAATAGTAAAATCCTCATTTTTAGGAACATAGTGTGGGGTATGTTGTTTGTTTCAATTGAGAAAGGAAACTTTAATTTATACAATTCGATGTTATAGATCACAAGTTTTATTACAATAAACATTGTGTTCTCTAATTATCAACCAAGTATATTTATTGATAAAAAAAGAAAAGTAATGGACATGTTTATTATAATTTATCAATATTAAATTGTTATCATGAAAAACCAATGGAAAGCGTGTTGGTTATTTCGTGTTCATAAGAAACAACATCATGGGTTGTCACCAGTGATTTTATGTATGCTAACATTTCGCTGCAAATGTAGCTAAATGTCTTTTTGGTTATTCTACACAAAATAAAATATATACACAAAACAAAGTAAAAGAAATGTCAGGGTTAGTTAATGATAAGCTTATTACCAAGAAATAAGCACAGAATAAGGAAAAGAAAGATACATTTGTTGATATTGTGTCGATTGGTGAATTTGTTGGTTCATTTTGTTTTATGACATATCAACACTATATCAGGTTATTTCATGCCCAATCTAGTGACATTTTTTTTTTCCTAGAATATATTTGTTTATTTAATGTTGGTTTCTATTTAACTCATAATTGGGACCCTAACAGGTACTACTACTCCAGATCAGAGTGGACCTGGTAGCAATAGCAATTAAATGGTGGCTTCACACTTCACAAAGCCCCATGTTTGGATACAGTTTATGGTCATATCCAGGACCTGGTGAATTTGTAAATAATTGAAACGATCAACACTGGCGAGTTAGAATTCTACATACCTATTGTTATAAAGTACCAATTTATGTTTTACATATCACTCCACAACGTTGCTGCAGAATCCAGACAGTTGTAAGAGTCTCAAGAAACTGAAAAGCTATTTAGTACTCTTAAATAAAATAACATGCATAAAGAAATCCTAATATAAGACAATAGATGAAAAAGCAATAAAAATTTTGTGTGGAATCAAGTGAAAACAGTTTCTTTGTCAAAGAAGTTGCATGAAGATTCTCAGAGACTTTTCCTTCCTCGTTCCCTTCCCTTTTGGTGGAAGGAAACTTTCACAGTGGCTCAGAAGGTGGGCTGAGCACACTTCCTACAAAGGTGGGATGGGTAAATTTCTTTTTCATTTGGTTGCCTGGAGGACAGGCTTAGCCCCCCCCCCCAAAAAAAAGGTTGGAGCCAGGGAACTTCTCCTCCCAGAAGGGGGAGGGGGGCCCGGGAAGGCTTCTCTTCCCATATTTTTTGTTTTGTGTAAGGTTGATCTCTTTCCAAAGGGAGTAAGAGGATATCCCTCTCTTAGGAGGAGAGCGAAGGCTCCCTGGGCCTCCCATCCTCCTTCTGAGAGAAGTTCCCCGGCTTCCACATTCATTGCTCAGCCCGCCGTCCAGGCAATCAGAGTCTGATTGTCTGCCGTATATAAAAAGGCGATTTTAGCTTGTCAGGCGGTATGCTCTGCGTAGACCATTTTTCTTCCCCCTGTTGACCTTCCCTCCCTGTCATACAATACGCTTAAACAGGATATTTTAATTTATGCAGATTCCATATAGACTTTTAGTTTCCCAGGGTGTATACCCTCCGTTGACCATTTATGTTTAAGAGTTTTCCTTGCCCCTTCTCTGCCCCAGAATGGGAAGGGAGCTCTTTCCCACTGTATGGGGGGGGGCGGCTTTCTTTTATGGTTATGTGGGGAGCCTTACCTTAACCCCCCTTAAGGTGGTAGGTCTTTTTTGTAAAATTGTTAGTCAAATGTTGATCAAATATTATAAGTTTTTGTGATATGCATGAAACATGTGCAGAATATGATCTGCTCTCATGCTAAAAGCAAGTAGAGAAACATTGTGAAAAAATGATGTAAACCTAAGCTAAGCAAACGACCAGTCAATGGAAATGTTTATTATAATGTATCAACAATAACACATTATCATTGTTATTTGGTGCTTATACGAAACAGGTATCAGGGATTGTCACCATTGATTTTATTTATGTTAACAGTGCATGTCACTACAAATAATGATGGTAGCGAAATTAAGTTTTGTTTATTCTACCTAATATAAAGTATATACACAAAACAAAGTAAACATCTGCTGAATTTGATAATAAGCAGCAGAATATTTCAAAACATAAAAATGTGAAACATAACATGAATACTCTTCATTGTCACTTGAAAACATTGGTCTTGGTAGGCAGTTTATAGTTTATAGCTGAAATAGTGGTCTTGGTATGGTGTGCTTAATATTATTGTATGCAAAATTTAAAAACACAAAAGAGGGTACAATCAATATTGAAAAAGTAACATCTGTCACAGAAAATAGTAATTTATAAATATCAAAAGGAATATTATTCTGTACTTAAAATGTTAAACTTACTGTTAACAATAATTTAAAATGGTGATCAGGATGAGTCCAACAACTTAGTCCTTGAGCTTTCTTATTGGTCATAGTAAAAAGAAATTGTAGTCTTTCAAGTTTGTTGGTCGCATTGGGATTCTTGGAATGTATCAACAGATTCCTGCATATGAATCTTTGTTAATTTCACACAATACAAAATATATATACAAAACAAAGTAAAGCATAGCATAGGGTTAGTTGTGTCCTCTAATTATCAACCAACTATTGCTAAAAAGAGAAAAGCACTGGAAATGTTTCTTATAATGTATCAATATTGAATTGTTCTCATGAAACACAAATCGAAATAGTGATAGTTATTTGGCGCTTATAAGAAACAGGTATCAGGGATTTTGGTGTATCAGATGTTTTTACAGTGAACTTAACTTTCAAGAAACAAATTGGTATGCAATGACATAGGCTAAGAATCTTAGACAAAATATATTCAAATGAAAAAAAATGTTGAACACTTATAACCTTGTATGGACTATCAAAAACATTTGTAAAAAATGTGTAAAGAAATGTAAAAAAAAATGATCCGCTCTACTTGATGACATCAAGCACAGTAATATTTTAGTGAAGAAAATATGAAATTGATGTTCAGTGATTAGTTTGGATGAATGAGAAAATGTAATTGTTTGATGCATAAAAATAACTCATTTGCTGTATTTAATATTAAGCAGCAAAATATAGTGATTTGAATATTTAGGAAAACATCAAACCAGATTATGTAAAAAAAAAAAGATGAAATTAGAAAATATATATTTTATGCTTATGAGTTTTGCCAATTGAAACTTTGTGGCAGAAATTGGGTGATTACCAAGTAAATTATTTCAATGTTTATTATAATTTCTAATTAGTGACTTGTTATCATCAAAATCCGCCCCAAAGAGTGTCCTTTCTTTTATTAGGTATCAGAATAGGTATCCAGATTTCTACTTCTATACAAATGTGATATTGTAGTACAGTAAATGTCAAATTGTTTTTCAAGTATTAGTTTGTAACGTTTGTACTGACTTCATCAGATGTCATGTAAGGAACTGAATTCTATTTAAGACTTTATCTGAAGTGTTTTTATTTTGGTAGATCATGTGTGATTACGCTGTAGTAATTGCGCTGATAGCATGTTAACTACAGATGACAAAAGATAAATCAATTTCTGATTCAGCTACACAATATAAACTAAAGGAAATCAAATTTGCAAAATAAATGAAAAATGTAGTTATGGGTTAGTTTGGAGTTAGAATAAAAAGCCAACAAAACAGTTAGTTTATATTGTGTAGACTGTTTAATTAACTTTGTTCATTTCTGATAGTATTGAGAGTGGTCAATGAAAACCTTAATTTCTGACAAAATACTGTAATTTTCTTGGATACCCATTCGTAAAAAGTACCTTTTTTGTGAAAAAAAAAACACTCCCCAGATCACCTTCACCACCTAAAACACAAAAACAAAAATATCTTTATTCTTCAAATATTGTGGTTGACTGGAGGACGGGCTGAGCACTCCCAAAAAGGTAGGAGCCAGGGAACTTCTCCTCCCAGAAAGGGGGCCCGGGAAGGCTTCCCTGTCCCCATATTTTTTTTTTTTTGTATGTAATAATAAACACATTTTATTCTACTTTAAATATTAATATTTATTTTTAATAATAAAAACAATTTTATTTGAATATTAATATGTATTTTTAATAATAAACTCATTTTTATTTTAATAATTATTTTTAATATTAACTCATTTTATTATTGTAAATGTTAATATTTATTTTTAATAATTATTGTTATTTAATAATAATATCTTCTATTTTTTTACTGTTTATGTATAACTTTTATCGACTTTTTCTTTTTTAATAGCATATTCTTTAAATGAATAGAAAAATAATTTCCCAAATTTTAGACCCCGGTTATTTGGATGATAGTCGATAAAAGTGATTAAAAGAGAGATTCATGAACATTAACGTTGTCATATAAAAAGAAAATGCTAATAAGAAGTGTTTTTAATCAATGTAACATATTTATTCAACTCTGTCATATATTTGTTTGATGACAACTTTTTCGAATCTGTGTACAGTATAAACGATATACTTACATAGGATTTTGAAAGCATTTAAACTGTCGAAGAGTTTTATTATAAATAAAAGAGTTTAGTTTGTTGAACTTAATGGACTTTTTTGTTGTATTTATTAACTGTTTATTATTTTTATCAAACAAAAAATAGAATTTTTAATATATAACAAATAAATGTTATCAAAGGCAAGATAAGCTACTTTTCTATCCAACTGGATATATTTTTTGTGTTTTTATTCAATGTAACATATTTATTCAGCTCGAAAAACATACAGTGTTTAGCGATGTATTCGAAAAATGTACATGGGGGGGGGTTCGTGAATTAAAAAAAAAACGGTAGTCTAAAATATTATTTTCGATTTATTGGAAAGAACATAAAATTTCACATTGACCCTGAAAATATCGTAAAAATTGAATCAATAGAAAAATTTTAATAGATTTTAAAATTTAAAAAATTGTATAATATTGAGTTCGGAAAATTCATTACTGTTTTAAAAAAAAGAATATTTGGGTTTGTATTATTGTACACATAGATTCAAAAAAGTTGTCAAAAGACAAAGATATAACAAATATTTTTAATAATTATTGTTATTTAATAATAATATCTTCTATTTTTTTACTGTTTATGTATAACTTTTATCGACTTTTTCTTTTTTAATAGCATATTCTTTAAATGAATAGAAAAATAATTTCCCAAATTTTAGACCCCGGTTATTTGGATGATAGTCGATAAAAGTGATTAAAAGAGAGATTCATGAACATTAACGTTGTCATATAAAAAGAAAATGCTAATAAGAAGTGTTTTTAATCAATGTAACATATTTATTCAACTCTGTCATATATTTGTTTGATGACAACTTTTTCGAATCTGTGTACAGTATAAACGATATACTTACATAGGATTTTGAAAGCATTTAAACTGTCGAAGAGTTTTTTTTATAAATAAAAGAGTTTAGTTTGTTGAACTTAATGGACTTTTTTGTTGTATTTATTAACTGTTTATTATTTTTATCAAACAAAAAATAGAATTTTTATATTTACATGGACTGTTTTTCTAACATCGAAATTTTAAAATTAGTTTTATTTAAAAAAAAAAAAAAGACTCGCCATTAGTGGACGGTCAAAAGACAAATATATAACAAATAAATGTTATCAAAGGCAAGATAAGCTACTTTTCTATCCAACTGGATATATTTTTTGTGTTTTTATTCAATGTAACATATTTATTCAGCTCGAAAAACATACAGTGTTTAGCGATGTATTCGAAAAATGTACATGGGGGGGGGGGGTCGTGAATTAAAAAAAAAAACGGTAGTCTAAAATATTATTTTCGATTTATTGGAAAGAACATAAAATTTCACATTGACCCTGAAAATATCGTAAAAATTGAATCAATAGAAAAATTTTAATAGATTTTAAAATTTAAAAAATTGTATAATATTGAGTTCGGAAAATTCATTACTGTTTTAAAAAAAAGAATATTTGGGTTTGTATTATTGTACACATAGATTCAAAAAAGTTGTCAAAAGACAAATATATAACAAATAAATTTTATCAAAGGCAAGATAAGCTACTTTTCTATCCAACTGGATATATTTTTTGTGTTTTTAATCAATGTAACATGTTTAATCAGCTCGAAAAACATACAGTGTTTACCGATGTATTCGAAAAATGCCAGCCGTTGTTATTTCAGCTAGAGCCGTGTTGCCAAGGTACATTCATGTGCCTATCAGGGTTGCCAGCTTGGCTTTTTTTTTCAATTCTGATAATTTTATATAAATATTTATTAAATATAGATTATTAAAGAAAAAGTTACAATAAAGTATTTGTTGTATATGTTGTAAGATACGATGTTGTAAGATACGAAACGACGGCTTAAATTAAATACATGTCATATCTCGGTGCTGGTCGGCCATTTTGGCACTCTCGTCTAGGTCGACCGAAAATGCTATTAAATATACTAAAAATTACTGAGATAAAAGTATAATAAATACGTACGTGACAAACTGTGTGTGAGAGAGAGAGAGAGAGAGAGAGAGAGAGAGAGAGAGAAAGAGAGAGAGAGGGAGGGAGGGAAGAGAAAGCGGTGTATATTGAATTTTGTTCCTTTTCGAAGCAGCACAAAACCGGTGCATATTGAAGTTAGCAATTAGATTCGCCACTAGTGGACGTTGACGTCACGTCACGTGACATGACTAAGCGTTTTTAAACGAATAGAAAAATAGAAAGAGGGTGATAGAGAAAGTGAGAGAGAGAGAGAGAGTGAGAGAGAGAGACGGTGTTGGTTTTACTCCTCCCCCCCTTCCAGCTTAAGAGGTATGAGGTCACGTGGTAATATACAAAATGGCTAAGTATTTTACATTACATAAATATTACGATATTTTTTATTATCGTCTAATATTTTGAAAGGTGAATTTTTTTATTCTCGTACATTTTTTCCTGACATTTTTCGTTAAAACTCTTGTATAAATAATATTTTTAACCAGGTAATCACGATGGAATCATTGGCATAAAGTTTTAAAAACGATATAACTGAGACGAAGAGAAAAATGCAAAACTATCGGAGAAAGAACTTTTTATTAACAATTGTTCGCCATTAGTGGACGTTGACGTCACGTCACGTGACATGACTAAGCTTTTTTTTTTTACGTATTAATTACATTGGATCATTCAAGAATTACGTAATAAAAAGCATTACAATGACAGTTTTTTTTGGGACCCCCTTGGAGATAACTGATACGTTTACCCCTTTCTCCTCGTCCGTTTGATGTGAAATTTCGATATTTGTCATCCGGGACACGGGGCTTCGATATGATACCAAATTTATCAAGTCTGGTTGTGTCTTTCAAAAGTTTTAGCGTTACATACAAACATACAAACTCACAGACATTTGGGATTTATATATATAGATGATCAATGTTTATTCAAACAATAGTCCGACGTAAAAACATACTTTTCAAATCGACTTGTTAAAATAAGTATTACTATTTTCTACTCAAAATTATATTTTCTGTGTTTTCTTTCTCTTTGTGCAGTCATTCCGAAACAGTGGTGACATCCGAGAAGCAGGTGTACATGTCTCCCTATCGGCTCAAAGCCAGGGGGCCAGATGCATCGCTGCGTCAGGGACCCGATGACAAGAACCTCTTGTGAGTAGATTTCTGTAACCGCAATGATTATGTTTGCATTATGACACAAGGGAGATAATTCCTGTTATCTAACTTTTTTTTCTTTTTGTTTCTTTACAAAATAAAAAAATAAAAAACATTTATATTTTTATTAACTCTCTTGTGATATAATGTAAACAGAGTTATTTCCCCATGAATTTTGTTCAATTTCTTTATTATTCATATAGAAAAATTAAGATTACAAGATGTTTCATTTCTTGTCCAGAATTTCCTTTATATTAAAACAAAAATAAAAACAAAAGTTGCATGAAGTACATACCAGTGATGAAATGGAAATATCATATCCCTAAAATCATGTCAATTCATCAAGTAGTTTTATTTTTATAAAGAAAACCATTTTTAAGCGATTAGTAGGAATTTGTAGGTATTACAACATAAATCTTGTAAGTGTGAATTAGTGTCAAGTTATCTCCCTTTTTTCTGGAATTTTTTTTCAAAATGGTGACAGTCACTCACTCCTCGGATACTAAGAAAATTTCGTTTTTTTTTATAATAAAACTACTTGATCAATTTACGTGTTTTTTGGAATATGATATTTTTATTTCATCATGAGTACATACAAATTTTTCTTTATTTTTGTTTTTTTTAATATAGGGGGAATTTTGAACAAGAACCGATGTTTCGACAGTATTTCGATTTTATCATCATCATCGCTTTAACATTTATTTTATATGTTGGTATGTGTCAAGTAAAAAGAAAAATATGGCGATAGTTCAGAAATCCTTCCCTCCCTAAAAAACAACAAAATAAAGGAAAACTTTTATGATATATGTATTTGTGGCAAAACGAAAATATCACATTCTAAAAATCGTATAAATTGATCAAGTAATTTTATTTTTATAAAGAAAATCATTTTGAGGAGATTAATGGGAATTTGTAGGCATTACAACATAAATCTCATAAGTTTGAATTATTATGTTATCTCCTCTGTTTTTTGTTGTTTTTTTTCTTTGTTTGGATTGTTTTCAAAATGGCAGACAAGATAGCCATCCTTCTGTTATGCATAAAAAATTAAACTACTTGATCAAATTTTTGAATATGATATTTTTATTTCATCACAGGTACATATGCCATACTGATTTTTTTTTTTTCTAATGTTTTTATACAGGATGAAATCTGAACAAGAACCAAAATATTTTTATGATGTACATACCTGTGATAGAGCGAAAATAACATATTCCAAAAATCACATAAATCAAGTAGTTTTATTTTCTCTTCTCTATATTAATAAAATAGAGACAATTTTTTTGTGTAAATTTTGACATTATAGGAAGAAAATAAAATATTTCCTATGAACAACTTTTATGATCATCACTTACAGTTATTATTTAAAGTGTGTTCCTAGCTAATAATACATACATTTTGTCTTTATCTAATAACTAG
Source organism: Euprymna scolopes (assembly GCF_053919585.1). Classification (NCBI taxonomy): domain Eukaryota; kingdom Metazoa; phylum Mollusca; class Cephalopoda; order Sepiida; family Sepiolidae; genus Euprymna; species Euprymna scolopes. The sequence continues at coordinate 21,793,157 of NC_136525.1, read as the reverse complement.
CCTGGGTGCCCGGCGCTGCCCGGGTGTTTGGAGGTGTGTGTTGAGCAAAACAAAAAAAAAGTGGTAGTAGGCAGACAGACTCGAACCTGTACTACAAAGGAGAAAAAAAACGTGACATGTTTGTTGCTGCACCGATCACCAACCGGAAGTGACGTAGGTTTAAATTAAGGCTAGACAATCGAAAAGAGGCAATGACTTTTTGAAAATATCGGCGAAAAAAAGCGACCCCGTCCCTGTAGAAAAGTCCCCAGTTGAAGGTGAAGGAATTAATATTTTTCTCCAATTTTTCAATATTTGTCGTCCAAAGGGTCAAGCTTCAAAATGATACTGCTCTTGTGAAATCCGTCACTTCTGTCAAAAGTTTCAGGTAGACATACATTCAAACATAAATACAGACAGACAGACATTTAAACAGACAGGTGAGATTTATATTATTTAATAATTATTTTAATCATAGTGGATATACTCTCTCAAATATGTAATCCAACAGAGAGAGTAGCAAAGGTTATTATCCTGATGCAATTGAGTCTTCTCACATAACACAAAATCACTGCTTACTTTTATTTATAAGTTAACTTCTTCATAGATAGTCTGTAGTCGATTTATTACTTGACTTTCTACATATTAATTAATTAATATGTAGAATTAGTTAGAATTAATAGAATTAATTAATTACTATATTATGCTAACAAATTAATTTTACAACCTCTCCCTTATTCTTATTGGTTTAATGGAACAACAGAATAGACCAAAACTATCAGTTCACAATACTTGTATGTAATTACTCTTTGGAATAGGAGATCATAAAAACGAACACTAATATGAATGGCTTGCTTACCAATAACATGAAAACAATGTAAGTTACTTATACATACCGTGATATTTACTTGCGAACACAATCTATATATCTGTGAAAGTGTCTTTGTGTCTGCCTGTGTACATTTCCCTACGCAATAACTCTGTCAATTTTAAGTCTACAGACTCGAAATTTGATATACAGGGTACTGAGATTTGGTAAAATCTATGTGATCGGTTTTCGGCCAGAAATTTGGTGATTAAGGGGTCAAAGTTCAACGATTTGACCTTTGAGAACTCTACTAAACTCCTCCGACAATTTTCGGTCTAAACACTTGAAATTATAGATATAGGTTCCTTGGACCTAACTTAATAACTCTATTTGAGCCCAAAACAATAAATTTTAAGGGGTCATAATAGGGGTCAAAATTTAAAAAATTGACTGCTTTTTTTGGGGGGGAGGGGCTCAACATACATCTCCAAATACCGGGGCAACTCCGGACACCCATGCTAGTTAGATATAAGTTATGAAATTTCTTTGCTAATAAGCATAAAATAGACCGTAAACAAGTTTCCACATTTAATTATAGATAACTGAGAGATTTAAATCTGAATTTAATTGTTTTCTATTTTTTAAACATGCTTTGAATATGCACCGTGCTATTTTCTTACATAAGATTTTCACATTACATTCAATTTTTATATCTTTTTTTGTATTCAATTTTCACCCCAAACAAGGCACAGTGCCACTTTGATGGAGGGGGCTACCGACGGGGACATAAGTTGCAGGGATACTGTGTAGGGAATTGAGCAACAAGATGTCTGTTACACTTGGACTTCTGCGTGTCAATACAGTTAAGGAAGCAGGAACCCAGAAGGGAATTCCAAAGTCTAGCAGTTCTGGGGAAGAAACTATTAGAATAGAAGGCTTTCTTACATCTAGGGATCTCGGCTGTGTAGGGGTGAGATTTTGCTGCTTGTTGTGTTTATTAGGGGTATTTACGTCGAGGGAGTACAAAGGCTTGTAGTCCGTAGGAACATCCGCCATTAAAATATTTGTAAAACAGGTAGAAGGATGCAACATTTCGTCGATGGGACAGAGGTTGAAGCTTGGATGACAGTTCAGGACCTATTAGGTTGGCGACTCTCTTTTGAACCTTGTCTAGGAGTGAGAGACTAGTAGCAGATGCACCAGCCCAAGTGTGACAACAATGCTCCATACATGGATGAATGGTGGCCTTATAGAGGTACAGGATACTTTCGGGGGTCAGTAGCTTTCTAGCACGGTAGAGAGAGCCCACCTTTTTCGCAGCAACCTTGGCAATACTTTCGATGTACATTAAGCCAAGGAGTTTGAATGGAGTACTTTCAGGTAATATATCTTTAGCCATAGCTTTGGTGTTGGAAAAGGTTTCTTGTAATTTAAACTTTTGTTTATTGTTAAGTGAAAGCACAGAATAGTTATAAAACGCCACCGATATTAAGAATGGGTTTCTAAATAATGTTATAATTTCAACACGGTCCAAATTCAGCATGATTACCGTTTTTCTTTTTGTTTTTTTTTTTTTTGTTTTGTTTTTTCGGAGGGGGGGCAATAAAAATCTATTGATGAAAACAGAACAAATGAAAGTACAAAAACCCTTAACAAACGTTGGTTTCCGTTCCCATTATATTTAAAAATAAATATTTTCAAATATTTACTATTGTTTCAAAGAAAATGAAAACTTTATTTTTCTTTTTTTCAAAAAAATTGTAACATTTCTTATCTTACGTTTTTGGATTTATACCGAATATTCTTTTCGAGCATTAAAAATATAATTTTCAACAAAATAAAAAGGAAGGGGGGTGCTTCTACAGAATTTGAACCTAACCAGATCAACTTTTTTTTTTTCGAATTAAAGTTAAACTTCAGTTAGGATAAAAAAGAATAAATAAAAACCAGTCCAGTTCAAATTCTATAGAAGTAGCCTTTTTCAATTGCTGTTATACTTCTAAATTTAACATTTTGTCAAATTTTACACAAGGAAAATAATGCTGAAAATTGATACAATATTATATTTAAGCTATGTATATATACGTGTGGTACGAGTAAAAACATTACTGTCAATTAAATTAAAATAATAAAATAACTGCTGACAATTCCAAGTGAAACTCAGGCTCTCCCGCCTTTATATTTTGTTTAAAATTATATTTCTTAATGCTCCAAATGATTATTCATTACAAATCAGAAAAATTAAGATAAAAAGTGTTACAATTTATTTGAAAAAAAAAGAAGTGTTAGTTAATACTAATAGTTTAAGCAATATCATGGGTACCAAGATTACAATTGAAGTGTAGTTAAGTTTTCAAGATTTTAAAAAGAAGGTTTCTTATAATTTAAACTTTTGTTTATTGTTAAGTGAAAGTACAGAATAGTTATAAAACGCCACCCTCCCCGATATTAAGAATGGGTTTCTAAATAATGTTATAATTTCAGCACGGTTCAGCGGTTACTTTTTGATTTAATAGTTTAAACACTTCCGATTACCTTTCAAATTTCGAACAGTAACAAAGTAATTGATTTTTTTTTCAAACTTTGACAGAATATGAAAATGGCTGGAATATAAAGATACCAACATGCATTATAATGGACTTGTCATTGTATTTTAATCTACCACCTATTTATTAATATTATAATTAGAAAAGATAGCCAGGCACTTCTGTATGACAGTGCCATGAGGCGAATGTGTGGATTTTAGTTTCAAGAACAACTGATAGAGGGCATGTGTCAGTCGAACAGGGGTCGATAAATCGTATCACTCATTGAAAAAAAAACAATATTTTCAAACATTTCTATAAATAAATAAATAAAAACTTCTCTATTAAAATTAAATTTTGCTACATTGACAAACCAAAAATTATATTTTAATATATGTTTATACAATCTTACTGTGAAAAAAACAGACAAATAAACTATCTTTGTGTAAAAAAATATTAGTCCTTGCGCGAAAGCGCAGGACACAAAATGTTTTAAATAATAATAATAGTAGAATAACAATAACAAAGTCTTTCGCTAGCGAGGACTACTATTGAGCAAAACCAGTTATACACTCCTTTTGAAATTTTCATCTCTTTTTTCTCGTTATCTACTAAATATTGGTAATCATGAAGAAAGAGAGAGCCTGTTTCCTGCGTTTGCCTATAGGTGGCGTTAATGTCTGTCCACCCAGTTACGGAAGCACAAAATGTATATAATGGCACCATTGAAATAAAAATAAATGTTTTTATTATATTTTAATTTTAAACATGTTTTTTTTTTTGTTTTTTTTTTTGCAAACATATTTAAGTTTTATTTTGTTTTGTTTTCGCAAACATATTTAAGTTTTATTTTTCCAAACATTTACGTTTTGTTGCTGGTTTATTTTCAAACATTTACGTTATTTTTGTTTTAATTTAAATTTTTTTTTTTTTTGCAAGCATAAATTAAATGTTTTTGCTATATTTTTCTTTTAAACATATTTATGGGTACAACCGTTTTTCCGCGAGTATTTTTTACGTTCTTATAATAAAAAAAGTCAACGTTTTTTCTTTTATCTTTTTTTTTTATGGACCCCCCCCCTCTTTTTTCTTAATTTTTCTGGACTTATTTTACTTTTTCCGCGAGTATTTATATATATATTTGAAAAGGGATATTGTAAAACCTGAATATTACTTGAAACTACTATAAAAAAATTTTTTAAAAATAGCGCGGTTCAATAAGTGCATAAGCAAACTTTTCTAAAAGAAAAATATTTCAAAAATATTTAGTTTATGCCTGCAAAAAACAACAAAAAAAAACTAAAAACAAAAAAAACGTAAATGTTTGAAAATAAACTAGCAACAAAACGTAAATGTTTGGAAAAATAACACTTAAATATGTTTGCAAAAACAACAACAAAAAAAAAACAAACGTAAATATGTTTGAAAAAACAAAACAAAAACAAACTTAAATATGTGTGCAAAAAACAAACAAACAAAAAAAACATGTTTAAAATTAAACATTTATTTTTATTTCAACGGTGCCATTATATACATTTTGTGCTTCCGTAACTGGGTGGACAGACATTAACGCCACCTATAGTCAAACGGAGGAAACAGGCTCTCTCTTTCTTCACGATTACCCTAAATATTTTTAATGAAACCTATATGAAATATGTTCCCTATTAAATTGTAAAGATTTTCTATTCTGAAAGAAGTTTTAAAAAATTTAATCTAAAAAAGTTATTTTAAAGTTTTTAAAGAAATTCAGATTTTCACATTATTCAGACATGTAGGACAAAGAGGGGGTTGCAAAAAAGAGTTGTGGTGTGAGGAGAATTACAAACTAAAAGAGAGAATATTCAGACCTGTAATAATACAAAGAGGGGGTTGCAAAAATGCGTTGTGGTGTGAGGAGAAATACAATCTGAAATAGAGAGTAAGAGAGTTTTTATAAATACATACAAAATCACATTCATCTTTTTTTTTTAATCCAAATTAATAAATTAAATAAAATATAATCTTAAAAAGATACGATACAAGTAAGAAAAGCATTTCATCCAAGGCATGAAAATTGTTAAACAAAATGTTTTTACTATAGGCTTTAAAAATAAAGGTACAAGATTCAATTTGAAATTTATTTATCTTCAAAGTGTACTTTTATACATTTTACAAAGTAAGGTATTAAATTTTTATACCTTACTTTGTAAAATTTACAGGAAAAAAAACAAAAACAAATAATTCTAAAAACAATCTATGTTTCATGTTTTTAACATTTTATTTTCACTCATAAATTAATCATTTAAAAGAAATAATATTAAAACATTAAAATTATATTTTTTATACAAATGTTTCGCTTTTCCTATATTTTTGCGTTCTCGGAGACATTTGTTTATATTTGAGGTTCACAGAACAGCCGGTAGAGGGCATTTCTCATTCAAAGAACAGGTATCAATAACTCGTCTCAGTCGCCTCATGGCACTGTCATGCAGAAGTGCCGATAACCGCGTTCTTAGAATGAATACTTTAAAAAATCGATTTTATTTGCTTTAAAACAAAAGTAAATCTTTTAAAATACTTATTTTTATAATGAAATGCGCATGTTATGTTTATAAGCCAAATTATAATGCAAACATTTTGTAAACTAAATATTTATTTGTTTAAAATCAATATTTCAACACGATACATCTTCCTTAAAACATTTTGTTCCTTTTCTGTGCTATGATGTTAAAATGAAAATAAATCAGTAGTAAAAATCAATGGTGATATTTTTTTTTTTTTATGTCCAGGAGAGAACACATGATATGCAATAGTTAGGTTATGTTTTTCGTGATATAAGCGTTTATTTTTATCACTAAATTCTTTCCATTTTAACATTATGGCACGGAAAAAAAAAATAGCATATTCTGATTAAGGCGTGTCGTGTCGGAATATTGATTTTAAACAGATAAATGTTTGTTTATTTTACAAAATCTTTGCGTTGTATTTTGGATTATAAACGTATAATATACGTATTTCATTTTAATATTTAAATAATGCTTACATCACGGAGAACACTAATTATACATACACACACATATGATAAAAGATTAAAGTATTAAATCATTAAAGATAAAAAATATTTTAATATTTGTCTCACTCCCTCCATATATCTAGATATCTGTGAAAGTGTGTGTGTGTGTGTGTGTGTGTGTGTGTGTGTACATTTCCCTACACAATAACTCTGTCAATTTTCAGTCTACAGACTCGAAATTTGATACACAGGGTATTGAGATCTGGGAAAATCTTTGTAATCGGTTTTCGGACAGAAATTTGGCTGTTAAGGGGTCAAAGCTCAACGATTTGACCTTTGAGAACTCCTCCACCAATTTTGGGTCTAAATACTTGGAATTTTATATATAGGTTCCTTGGACATGGATCCAACTTAATAACTTAATTTGAGCCCAAAACAATAAATGTTAAGGGGGCCTAATAGGGATCAAAGTTTAAAAAATTTGACCGCTTCGGTCTCTACCAAATTACTCAGACAATTTCTGGTCTAAACATTTGAAATTTTACATAAAGGGTATTCAGAGATAGGGCAAGCTTTTTCATCAGTTTGCATTGAAAATTTGAGTTACCAATATATAAATGTATGTATGTATAGGTGTTTGGAGGTGTGTGTTGAGCAAAAAAAAAAAAATAGTGGTAGTAGGAAGGAAGACTCCAACCCGTACAACAAAGGAGGAAAAGAACGGGAAAAAAACCTGACGTCTTTGCTGTTATGACCACCGCCAAACCAGAAGTGATGTAGATTTAAATTAAGGCTAGAAAATCGAAAAGAGGGAATGACTTTTGAAAATATCGGTGAAAAAAGCGATCCCTCCCTGTAGAAAAGTGCCCAGAAGAAATTAATGTTTTTAGCCAATTTTTCGGTATTTGTCATCTGATGGGCCGAGCTTCAAAACGATACTGATCTTGTGAAAATTTGTCATCTCTGTCGAAAGTTTTAGGCAGACATGCAAAACATGCATACATACATACATTTATATATTGATATCTCAAATTTTCAACCCAAACCAATTAAAAAGCTGCCCTATCTCTGAATACCCTTTATGTAAAATTTCAAATGAGTAGACCAGAAATTGTCTGAGTAATTTGGTAGAGACCGCAGAGGTCAAATTTTTTTAACTTTGACCCCTATTATGACCCCTTACTATATCTGAAATTTCAATTGTTTATTCCCAAAATTGGCAGAGGAGTTTGGTAGAGTTTTCAAAGGTCAAATCACTGCACTTTGACCCCTTAAACAGTCTAATTTCTGTCCTAAAACCGATTACAAAGATTTTCCCAATTTCACTACCCTGTATATCAAATTTCGAGTCTGTAGACTGAAAATTGACAGAGTTATTGTGTAGGGAAATGTACACAAACACACACACAGCCACGTTCACTTTTATAGATATATAGATAGATTGCACAATTTTCCCACCTTGCTTTAATTGCTCTTTTTTCCATTGTTAAATTTTCTAGAACCCAAATCTTCCTGATGCATATCACAATTTTTTGGAGCACAGTTACCACAGTCTAGAACTATTTTTTCCTTTACAGAAGTAGTACAGAAAATGAAAACCCAATGGTTTCGGCATTATCCAATACTTCCTCGTTTATATTTTTTACTAGCATGGGTGCCCGGCGTTGCCCGGGTGTTTGGAGGTGTATGCTGAAAAAAAAAAAAAAAAAAAAAAAAAACGGTCAATTTTTTTAACTTTGACCCTTATTATGACCCCTTAAAATTTATTGTTTTGGGCTCAAATTGAGTTAAGTTAGATCCATATCCAAGGAACCTATATCTAAAATTTCAAGTGTTTAGACCCAAAATTGTCGGAGGAGTTTGGTAGAGTTCTCAAAGGTCAAATTGTTTAACTTTGACCCCTTAACATCCAAATATCTGGTCGAAAACCGATCACGTAGATTTTCCCGAATCTCAGTACCCTATATATCAAATTTCGAGTCTGTAGACTGAAAATTAAGAGTTATTGCTTAGGGAAATGTACACAGACACACAGACAGACACACACACACAGACACGTTCACTTTTATAAATATATAGATAGATTGTGTATGTGGGGGGGGGGCTCTACCAAATTATTCAGGCAATTTCTGGTCTAAACATTTGAAATTTTACAAAAAGGGTATTCAGAGATAGGGCAAGCTTTTTAATCAGTTTGGGTTGAGAATTGTGGTTACTAATATATAAATGTATGTATGTTTGCATGTCTGTCTAAAACTTTTAACACGGCGACGGATTTTTACAAGATCAGTATCGTTTTGAAGTTCGATCTTTCAGACGACAAATATTGAAAAATTGACTAAAAAGATTAATATCTTCACCTTCAACTGGGCACTTTTCTACAGGGGGGGGGGGCTCATTTTTCGCCGATATTTTCAAAAGTCATCCTCTCCTTTCGATTGTCTAGCCTTAATTAAAACCTACGTCACTTCTGATTTGACGGTGGTCATAACAGCAAAGACGTCAGGTTTTTTCCCCATTCTTTTCCTCCTTGGTTCGAGCCTGCCTTCCTATTACCACTTTTTTTTTTATTTATTTATTTATTTTTTTTTTTTACTCAACATACACCTCCAAACACCTGGGCAACGCCGGGTACCCATGCTAGTATATATATATATATATATATATATATATATATATATAGTCTTGGAAGTTTTTAAACATTTATATATACATATATAAGTAAAAATTAATTTCAAATCCTTCGCTTATAAATTATTTTGCTTGTAAATCTCTTGAATCATTGAATTAGTTTGCTTCTAAGAATTCACACTAGTTCTTATATTATTTTAATAACACTATGAAAAACTGTTCTGGAAATTTTAGAACAAGACAGTATATTTTATCATGGTTCTTCAGCAGTGTCGATCAAACACCACCTCCCTTACACATATATACTTGAATTTTTATGCTTTTTTTTTTTTTTTTTTCAGACCATCGTATCTTGGTGTAAAAGGAGCGAATCGTCAAAACTACAGAGGGCCGGATTTCTCTCTGGCCAGGGGTCCTATGAAGTCTCAAGGCCCAGACGCAATCAACAGGTGTGGACCTCTGAATTCCATGCAGATTCAAGATCCCGTTTTGGTGACCAAACTCTAGCTTGGTTATTACCCCCTTCTTCCTTACAAAGGCAGATTTGATTGAAAGACTCACTCAGCTTCTTGCCGCTTGGAACATGCCAGTTCATATATTACACACACACACACGCACACACACGCACACGCACACCAAGCGCTGACAGAGAGCATCTTATAACTCAATTGTATGAATATCTTGAGCAAGCTTTTTTATTGCCTTTAAAGTGTTATATTTTTTGTGTATTATCTTTTCTCGTACATACAAACACACATATGAGGTAATAATTTCCGAGTTGTTTAAAACAACAATTCTATTAAAATTTTATTAAAATTGAATGATGGCTGAAAACATACGTTGACTTGTTTTGTTTGTTTGTAGTTTTTTTTTTTTATTAAAGAATTAAAGAAATCCAAAATAAGTGAAGATAAAGGGCTATAGTATTTCAATTTCATAAAAAGGTTATATTTGAAATTTTACATATGGTGGCAACATAAATGTTTGATACGGTGGAAGCAATCGCATGAAGAAAAATATAAACTTTTACATAAATCTCGGCTATCTGCGTGTTTATGTGTATGTTTGCATGTCTGCTAAAAACTTGTCATCTGCATCAAACAGGCACAAACCTGGTATGTTAGAGCGATCTCTCAGACACATAATATCAAAAACTTAGGAAAAATTGTCAGACGCATAATATCAAAAACTTAGGAAAAATTGTCAGACGCATAATATCAAAAACTTAGGAAAAATTGTCAATTATTTCATGTCAAGATGTCGTTTTGTTTGAAGGGGGGGGGTCAGGTTTTCGATGCTGTTTGTTAATTGTGCATGCGTGAGTGTCGATTCATTTTAAAAAGCTAAATTTGCAGCGTCATAACATCTACGTAAGCATTTTTTTTATTCTTTTTTCTCTCTCTTCTCAACTTTCTTATGCACCTCCACCACGTGGCATTTTTTTTCTTTTAATAACACAATAAGATGGCACCCAAGTCCAGTTTTTTGTTTTTTTTTAACCATACTTTAAGACCGGACAATGCAAGCCCTTCACCTCGCTAGTCGATTATATAAAGGGCAAACGTCTGTGCGCATGAATTTGTTTGTATGTCTTGCTCAAACTCGAAAAATACAAATTGAAACCTTGCAGAGTTAATATTTTCTTAATCGGTATTGTCCTGGATGTACAATGTCTATAATTTAGAAAAATTTATTCATTTTTTGTGCATAAATGGAAAATAATTAATGTTATCATATATTTAACATTTTTTGAGATTAAAATTTAAACATAAATTTTCTCTTCAATGGATTGAGGTTGGTTTTAGTAGTGGTCTGGAGGCCTCCTTCATTTCATATGTGTTTAAACATAGTGTTGTCTAGGATAAAAAAAACCGTCTCTGTTCTTTTTTTGGTGTTGTCCAGGAGCTATAATCCATAGTGCTCAATGTCCTGCATAAAGCTGGTCATAATCAAAAAGTGAGATTACATCAAAAAACAGAAAATTCTCTTCTAGAGGTTGGAAGGGGGAGGGGCATCCATTTTAGTATTTGCTTTGGAGGCGCAAATATTATACACACTATTTAACATCTTCTATTGTGTTTATTAATGGTCCTGGGAAACATCGGGTAGCTCTGCTAGTAAAAAATGTTTTAAACATGGAACTCGGAAATTATTACCTTATTATATTTGGAGCTCTAGTACTATATATACTATTGAGCTTTTAATCCACTTTCTGTTTGAATTTAAAGAATTAAAATATATATATTCTTTTTTATGCCTTTGCAACTTAAAATTTATACATCAATATATATATATATATATATATATATATATATATATATATATATATAATGTAATTGATTATCATTTATTATACTCTGTCTAAAGATACTGAGCCTTTTCTATATACAAAGTCTCCTTTCTTGAATAAGCATGGTTTTGGAAAACATATCTGAATGGCCGTTTTCGGGATGTTGATTTTTTATGTTGTATTGCTTCTGCAAAGTAATACTCTAACATTTTCTTTTTTTAATCGTATCTGCTCTACCATTCATGGTATTGAGCACTTTATGATTACATGCAAGCAATTTGCTAAATTTAACACAAACAATATGAATTTCTTTGAAGCGTTTATAACTTTATATTTTATTTCTGTTTTAATATGTACCTTTGTATACACGTATATATAATTGTGAACATAGTTTTAAGTGGCAGCATCAATGTTATTTGTGTAGCCACACAAAATTCTGTAATTATAAAGCTCGACTCTGTATTGAGCACTTTTGAAATACTGGATAATGTTTTAATATATTATACTGAGATATATAAAGGCCTCGGAGGGGCCCATCTGATAATCAGGAAGCATATTAAATCACTCAGTCATAGAGGTAAGCGGCTATAACACGGTCAAAATGAGGTCACTGCCCTACATTATCAATAATATATATATACACACACACACACACACACACACACAAGGAGTGTTCAATAATGCTTCCTAGTTTTTTATTCCGCCCGAATGAATCAGAGGGGATTGCAAATTGCATTGTTATGATTACTGAACTTATGTATTCATGACCTGAAAGTTTCATCTCTCTGTTGCAGATATCGACGGTGTGAGGCTCTAAGAAAGCAGCTCCTGTTATGGGCGTGCATCAGAAGCAGAGATGCATCATTGAATTCCTGACAAAAGTGCATTGAGAATGGTGGTGACTATGTAGAAAATAAATTCTGGAGCACAAAAGGTCATTCGTGTTAATAGCACCACTCCCGTTTTCCTAGTTCTTAAACTTTTGGAGTTAAAAAAATAGGAGGCTTTATTTTTGGAGTGACCCACGTATCTATCTATCTATCTACATATACACACACACACATATATATAATATATATATATATATATATATATATATATATATATATATATATAAAATGCAAGTTGTTGTTGGTCTGTATTTTGGAAGATTCATTACGTCTACAAAATCCAAACTTTGTAAAATTGTCTTTGTTTTGATTGTATAGCAACAAGGATGAAATGGCTGTTATATTGCAAACGAAAACCAATTTGCTTGATAAAAATGTTTACTTTTGTCAGAAGTAATATATATATTCAAACACGTCTGATTGAACTCGGCAGAGTTATTCTTTTTCTCCGATTTTTCTGGAAATCTTTTCAATTCGCCAAGCGTTTTTTTTTTTGTACCACATGCCGACTGAAATAAAAAAGACCGGTCGGCGAATCGAAAAGATATCCAGAAAAATTGGAAAAAAGAATAACTCGGTCGTGTTCAATAAGACATGCTTGAATAATGACTTGCTGCCAATATATATATATATATATATATATATTATTTGGCTTATTCAGACTACTGTTATTGAATGTTATTCTCACAACGTTTCAGCCAATGTAACCTCCAACCTTCTTCAAATGTATTTTGTTGAACTTGGAAATCTGTACAGTTTCAAATAAAATCTTTATTTCCGTTCGAAATTTGGTACAGATTCCTGCATTCAACAAATTATGCATAAAGAAGGTTGAAGATTTTAGCACCAAAACGTAAGACAGCGTTGTCAAGATAAAAATAGTAGTCTGAATAACCCATATAATAATTATCGATTCAGAAATAAATGTAGATATAATTTTTAATGGTGTTATAAAAGATCAGCTCAAATCAACATAAATGACTTCCTTCGATATTATACATAACCGAAGATAGCTAATAATGACGTGTTTATTATTATAAGCAAACTCTGTGAAACATTAAGACCACATCTGGCTTGAAACCGATCGTATCATGTTGATTTGACCTGATAATTGGGAAATAACTAAGTATTATACTCTGATTAAATAATTGAGCACTCTGTTGGATTTCTTTCTAGCAAACTAAACCAAAGATATATATATATATATATATATATATATATATGTGTCAGAGTTGTGTTTTCTGTGATGGAAACGTTGGTTGAATTTTAAAATAAAATATGCTTATAAGCCAAATTACAGTGCAATATTATGAAAATAAACAAATATTTATTTGTTTAAAATATGCCATATGCCATCATCAGAATTTTATACAATTTTTTTTTTTTTTTTTTCCTGTATAAAATTCTGAGGATGGCTTATATCGCCGAAATATTAATTTTAAACAAATAAATATTTGTTTATTTTCATAATATTGCATTGTAATTTGGCTTATAAAGTATTTTTGCATATTTTATTTTATATTCTGCTCCTAAAATTTTGTGGATCTTGTGTTTGTTTGTTTGTTCCTGTTGACATTGGATAATTTCTCAAAGAAATGACGTCATCTTTTACAACAGGTGGAAGCTGCATCAGGAAGAAGTGATAACATCGTTTCATGACAGCATCCATTAAAAGCGTAGGTGGAAAACATTAAGAAGATCCTTTATGACGTCATTAGTGAATAATGTCACAAAAATGATAACGGCATTGGCTTTCGGGCCAAGATCAAAGTGTAGCATCTGTTCCGGCAGATACTGCAAGCAAAGACCCTATGTGGGGGCGACCCCACAGATAAGACCTTGGTCAATGTAGGGGCAACCCTTCATACCAATTGTCACTATCCAGCTCCCCATTTCCCCTTCACTCCTCACATTAAAAATCGGCCTTGTGCCTAATTTGCTCAGTTGGGGAGCATATAAATACCTCAAAGTGTAGTATCTGTTCTTCAGATGTTACAATTCAATTTCTTGTTCTCATCAGTGGAGGAAAAAATCCTTTGCGACCGAGGCAATTTTTATTTTTGTTCCTTTTCTCCATGTTAAAGAAACAACTCTGGTGTCTAACTCTGTCCTGTGGGGAGGCATTGTTAATAGGAACGGCATCCATAGACGACCCTTGACACATTTAGTTCTGTGGATCGGGATCGTCTTTGTGAACAGTGACTGTGACTGTGTATATGTATATATATATGCTAGACAAAACGTTTATACCCGGTGGGTCTAGTATATATATATATATAGTATTTAAAAGAATGATTTTTTTTTTTTATATATATATGCCATATCCATGTTTCCACATTGTTTTTCAATTTTCCGATCACTTAATACATAAATTTGGAGTCAATTTAGGGTGAGATCATGGGCAGAGCATATTTTTTTAATATGCCATGCCCATGGTATCACCCTAAATTGACTCCATACTTTTTTAGTATGCATTCGTATTATGTACTATAAAGTTCTGTCCGAGAAAGCATCAAGTACTGTATAAAAGTGCAAATCAAAAACTCTGAACCAGCTAAAAAGCTGATACTCGCAGGCATCAATGTGTGTATATATATATATATATATGAAATAAAATGGAGGTGGAAGGACCTGGATACTCAACGTTTCGCCCGATTTATGCGGGCTTCTTCAAGAGGGATGGTCATTGACGAGAGAGTCGGAGGATTGGGGCTTTATATAATGATGGGGGAGAGCAGCGTGTTTTCCTTATGTAAATTAGATGTCATATATACATGTATATACATTTTATGAGAGAAGAACTAATTAGAGTAAACTAGTGTAGTGGATTACGTCTAAAAGATAAAATATCGTAGAGATTAAAAATTGTGTTTGGAAATATAGCGGTGATAGATTAAATAAATAAAATGACACGAGATTACGAAAGAATCTTTTTTTTTTTTTTTTTTTTTTTTAAATTAGAGGTTGAGTATCCAGGTCCTTCCACCTCCATTTTATTTCATATCGTCGGATTTAATCCAGCTCAACAATCATATATATATATATATATATATAGATATAGTGCAATGGTGTATGTTGAAAAGAATTTAATAAAGTGCTCATTCGTAAGAATTTAAGAGCTAAATAAAAGATTATTTATTTAAAAACTGCATCACATATTGCCAGCATGTACCATGGTTTCATTGACAAGAGAAGGAAATCACTAAACAATAAAAGTGGTGATCTTCACTCGTTCCATTCTTCGACCTGTCTTTATTCGATGAAGCACTGATGATTGGATGTTGTAGGGGCCTTTTTTAAACAGTAATGGTTTACCCACAACAATGAAACCCTGTTACACCTCTGGAATATGTAATGTATAGTTTTTAAATAAATAAGTAATATATAAACATTTTAATGGTATAAAAACTTATATAGTGCTTTAAAAATAATACACAAAAAACGCTCATCAGGAGTTAATTGTTTTGTATTTCTGTATCGTACCAAGGATTAACGCCTGATGAGTTTGTTGGTGAAAGGGGACCCTAGGGTTTTTTGTTTTTTTTTCATGTATTATTTTAAAGCACTATATATATAGAGAGAGAGAGGGAGAGGAATGTTTTTGCAACTTTATATCTAAAATATTTTATCTTTTTGTTTGGTATTTATATCAAAATAAACGATGCTAAATTATTACGCTGGAAGATGAAGGAAAAGTTGATTTTCTAAACATGCAGACCAACAATTTGGAATTTGGAAGTAAGGACAAAGGAAAGTTATGCTTCAGTTTTTTAGATAAAGATTGATAATTTGGATTTTTCGGACTACTGTTCACACCTTGGATGTTATTCTTAGAATGTTTCAGTCAATGTAACCTCGAATCGTCTTCAGGTGTATCATAGAAAACACAGGAGTCTTTGTCGAACTTAGGGGAATCTGTATGAAATTTAAAATGGAACACTATTTAATCCATGGAAATGTTTTTTTCTTGTTCTTTTCCTCTCAGCCATGGCCATGTGACCTCGAATCGTCTTCAGGTGTATCGTAGAAAACACAGGAGTCTTTGTCGAACTTAGGGGAATCTGTATGAAATTTAAAATGGAACATTATTTAATCCATGGAAATGTTTTTTTCTTGTTCTTTTCCTCTCAGCCATGGTCATGTAGAAATGTTAATCAATTTATACTCCTTTTATTTATTTATTTATTTGCGGACTGTTATCCTCATCTTCATAGTTATTGTTTCACGACGTTCCGGCCAACTATTCCTCTGGCCATTGCACATTTTTTTATTTATTATAATCGTTATTTCATTTTTTTGCATGAACTATTTTGTATTTTTCAAATTGTTTGAATAAATCAATGATATAAATCTTGTCATATTTTGGAACGACAAATAATAATTGAAATAAGTGAGGGAATACGGTAGTGTTTCTGTGGAATTTCTAATCCTAAAAGTATATATATATTAGTAATATAAAAAAATTGATAGCGATAAAAAAAAATATAATGTTCATAGAAAAACCTATCAAGATAGAAGCTTTACACGGACTAGTGGAGCAATTATAATAAGAAATCAAGGATGAGAATTCCAAGTTTTATTTTTAATTCTATTTTTCTTTTTATATTTTTCACTGTACTTTATATGTATTTTTATATTTCTTATACATTTCTTGTGTACGTTTCTCCATATGTAACTTCCCTATTATGTCTCCATATGTCCTATCTTTTTTCTTTCTCTATTATCACCATCTTTTTTGCTTCTATATACATATAGTGTATCTTTATTTCGTTTCTAAGCTCATGCCAGCTTTTTATACACACACACACACACACACACACACACAAACCTGTTTTTTTTTATTCTCTTCTGATGAGAAGCACTAGGCTTCGAAATGTCATGGACTAAAAGAGGGTTTCTATTTTTTCCTTATTGATCTGATGATTTAATGAAGTTTTATTTAACTTTGAATTCTCATCCTTCATTTATTATATATATATATATATATATATATATATATATATATATAAATAAATTTTAACTTTAGCATCCTGACCAGATTATATATACATACATACAGAGTGAGCTAAAAGTAGGTGAACAGTAAAAAAATCATTTATTTAGAGATCACGTTTATATACAACTATATGTAATGAGATAATTATTGATGAAAATTAAATGTTATTTATCGACGCAGGTGCTCAAATTGTTTTCCTTTTTGATTTACACAGCTTTGAAAGTCCCGCTCCGTACGCTTCGACAAACATTTTCTACTTTTGCTTCACCATCTATATATAACCACACACATTCTCAATGTACACCTGTAAGCTCCAGGTTTGTTGCTTTCTGGAGATATTCTTTTGAAATATAATAATCATCAAAACTCAAAACCAGTTTTAAGTCCGGTGAATTCAGTATTTCAAGTTTAAAAAGAAACAAACAGATGAAAAAAAAAACTGATTAAGCATTGCACATTGTGACGATCAGACCAACATTTTGCTGCGTTCTTTCCTCAACTTTTTAAAGAAAATCAATCTTTTTGCAGTTAAATTGTTGTGCTTTATTTTTTTATTATTTTTTTCCATTTTTTTTTTTTTGCATGTTTTTTTTTTTTTTTTAAAGTGTTAGTAATAAGGGTTATATTCACAATATGAATAAAAATTTTCACATTTAAGAAATAGTTGTTTTTTTTTTTTTTAAAGTGTTAGTAATAAGGGTTATATTCACAATATGAATAAAAATTTTCACATTTAAGAAATAGTTGTTGTTTTTTTTTTTTTAAGTGTTAGTAATAAGGGTTATATTCATAATATGAATAAAAATTTTCACATTTAAGAAATAGTTGTTTTTTTTTTTTTGTTCTTTTTAGCTTTTTTCCCCCTCAGAACAGTTTTTCAGATTTTTTTTTTTTTTTTTTTTTAACGATTAAAATTGGATTCTAATTATTTTTTAAACAATTAAATTACAATTAGGATTTTAAGCGGTCCTATGTACAATATAAATACAATATCTGATTTTCTAACATGCAGACCAACTGGAAGTAAGGACAAAGGAAAGTTATGCTTCAGTTTTTTAGATAAAGATTGATAATTTGGATTTTTCGGACTACTGTTCACGCCTTGGATGTTATTCTTAAAATGTTTCAGTCAATGTAACCTCGAATCGTCTTCAGGTGTATCATAGAAAACACAGGAGTCTTTGTCGAACTTAGGGGAATCTGTATGGAATTTAAAATGGAAATCCATGGAAATGTTTTTTTCTTGTTCTTTTCCTCTCAGTCATCTAGAAATGTTAAGCAATTTATACTTCTTTTATTTATTTATTTGCGGACTGTTATCCTCATCTTTATAGTTGTTGTTTCACAACGTTCCGGCCAACTATTCCTCTGGCCATTGTCAAGTGGTTAACTGCGGTGGGATAGGAAATGCTGAGTCTCTTAACTGTATCCCCAGTAATTACTGCCTTCCATAGTCCGAATATATGTCAGTCTATGTCACAGAAACATATATTGAGTGAGTTTCTAACAGTATTTTGTATAGTTTTTTAGTTTGAACTCATTTTTCCAATCTTACTGTATTCAACAGCGAGCACACCGCCATTTTGCTTTTTCAAATATACAGATAAACACTGTATGATTTTCGAACCGATTACACGTTTTAAAGTGAGTAAAAGCATTAAAAACTTTTGCAGTTAGGTAGAAGAGTAACTTATCTAACAGATAGCATTTATTTGTTATATATTTGATTTTTGACCACTTTTTCGAATCTATGTGTATTGTAACACAAGCTTAAAGATTGTTATATTTAACGTACGTGTACTCAAATCAAATGTGACATATTTTCATTCAACATACTTCCAGTGGGCCGAATAATCAATTATGCTTTATGCTTGAAATTCGTCCATGTTCAAGGTTTATTAATCTGCAGCCTTCCTTTAAAATTGCTTCTATTAGAAAGTAGTGGTTTACAAATGATCAGAAAAGAAGGGTGTCATTTTAGGGTCCAAGTGAATTTGCTGTTTTTTTTTTTATGTACTACTACCTATGAAATTAAATAATTGCTGTTTCCTTTCAATCACTCTCCCCATGAATAAAAACGCCTTACGCAATGTGATGATTTTTGAAAGTGAAACCTGATCAGTTAGAGTTGAGGACATGCATTGCATGGAGAGAAATGATATGATGGGTGCGTAATGTGATTGTTAAAGACATGTTTAAATCTGATGACATCAGAGGATTTTAGAGTTTGACTATTTAAAACAAAGAATTTGTAGTAATCCACTTCTTCATGGGGGAGTGATTTTAATGTAGCCTCTGAGTACTCTAAGTCGTGTGTATCGTCTTACAGCAAGATCTTTTTTACATGGGGGTCACCACTTATCAAGGCCCAGGAGCCACTCGGGGATAAGGGTTATTGTGTGTACAATCAATGGGATAGTATCGTAGTAATAGTTAGTATTGGGGATTTGATAAGGTATCATTACTTAAGGGGGCGGTTTATCAGGAATATGTTTATCACTTCATGTTTTTAAAAGAAATTTGTTGGTTCCATAAGAATTGGGGGAAAGAGGCTTTTTTTTTTTGGAGGGGGGGGGGTCCATGCAATTACAAATAGTCCATCTTTGATCATATTTGTTCAAAAAGATATATATATATATTTATTTATTTATTATATAAAAACGGTGAATTCATTTCGAACTCTATTCTCTGATTTGTTATCATTTTGTGAGTTGCTGATGATTTGAATGGGTTTTTAACAGCCTTTCAAATAGTAAAAGGGCAATCCACATCAATAAAACTATAGTACGTCTTTGAAATGTGTTTTTAAATAAATAATCTACACACACACACACACATATATATATATATATATATATATGTGTGTGTGTGTTTGAAGAAAGAATTGTAGAGTGCCCAACAACGTTTATAAGAGCCTATGTATTTATAATGTTATACAATTATATGAGCCATCTATACTGGCGGTTTTTCGGATATTACTCGTTTCTGAGAAGCTATACAAATTGCAACATCCTGAGACAAAATTGAGCTTCTCTGTCAATGAAGGGGTAGTATCCAAACACCTTATTGCCATAGAAACCACCGATATGAGTGGCTAATCAGTAATTAATTGTATGATATATATAGAGAGAGAAAGAGAGAAAGAAGTATTAGAGGGTTATCACAATGAAAGAAATGGAAAGTTGTTGGTGTTAAGAAGAGAAAATAAAAACAAGTGATTTATTTATATATATATATATATATATATATATATATATATATATATATATATATATATATATATATACTAGCAGGACCTGTGTACTAATGTTACCCGGTGGCAGGCTGGCCCAAAGCCGAGCAGCTACAGTGAAGCCCCTCCCCTAAAACCAAAAATATATATAATTATCTAGTGTATTATCATATATGAGTCACATAAATTACTGACTACAGATAAACAGCAAAAAAAAACAAAAAAACATTCATACTGATGGATGGCAGTAGTTGCTAGTAGTAGGTTTTTTTTTGTTTTTTTACATAGGCATCATCACTTATCAAGGCCCAGAGACCACTCGAGGATAAGGAGTGTACAGGAGTCAATTGGACAATATAGTAATCGTTAGTAATGGAAATTCCGTAGATTTGTTAACTTAAGTGGAACGGCTCATCAAGAACTTGTTTACGTTGGACTTGAAGACAATCAGATTGCAGTCAGCTGAAAAGCAGGAAAACGGAAGACAGTTCCACAGGCGTGCACTTCTAAGAAAAAAGCTTTGTTCATGGAATCTACGTTTAGGTTTAGGCACAGATAAAGAGTGGGGGAAATTATTGATAATGTTTTCAGCTAGACGAAGGTTTCTATTATGTCGGAAGTTTCAGGGCAAAATTGTTCTGATTTTATTATATTAAAAAATATATATATATATATATATATATATATAGTGAATAAATGACAAAAAAACTATATTCCAAAATTTATTATGTTGACCATCTTATAATTTATTCCTTTAATTCAGTTGACATTCACTGGCAGAATGCAAACATTAAAAGGTATTTGCAGCTTCTCTTCCAATTTTCAGATTTTATTCATGTCAAATCGCACTTTTTTTCCTTTTGATGGATTGATTGTTGCTATTTCTTCTGATGATTTAAGGGCATAATAGATTCATTGATTGATATAATAATTAAGTGATTGATTTTGCGCTACGAAACATATACTGACAAGAATTGTAAATATCAACTGAATTAAAGGAATAAATTCTCAGATGCTCAACATCATGAATTTTGGAATATAGTTTTTTTGTCATTTATTCACTATATTGTTCTTTAATTACATTGAGCTTAAATAAGGATTGGTATATATTATAAGAAAATATATTTCTACAGAAATATATATATATATATATATATATTTAAAAATTTTTGGAACAATAGTAAGTCAAGAATATATATAACCACACTTTTTATTTTCAATTTTCAACAATAGTAAATCCTGATAAATCAAAGCTTCTACACAGTGATCTAATGTGCATGGCTACCTGGACACAGTTTTCAAAGGATTTGAAACACCTACTATTTGACAAAGAGGATTTTCCTCGAAATATATTATATAGGTCGCTGGAAAAAAAATGGTGGGATCATTCTACCACTCCAGTAGATATTTCTCTGCCGATGTGATGCTCTAGCTCTATAAGAACCAAGTACATCCCCACCTGGACAGGAGCTTCTAAAAGCAGCTTATTCTGTCTTGACAGAGTTCAAAATAAACTTCATAGCCTAGATGCGGATGCTCTTTTCGCTTCCCTGCAACCTCTTTCTCACAGAAGAGACGTTGTGAGCTTGTTCCTGCTTTATTGTTATTGTCATGGCAAGTGCTCGTCTGAGGTAAAAACTATGGTGCCTCCTTGTCAAACTTTCACAAAAAACACTCGTCTAGTTAAAAGCACTATTCAATAATTTCCCCCACTCTTTATCTGTGCCTAAACCTAAACATAGATTCCATGAACAAAGTTTCTTTCTTAGAACTGCACGTCTGTGGAACTCTTTTCTGTTTCCCTGCTTTCCAGCTGACTATAATATGGTTGTCCTCAAGTCTAATGTGAACAAATTCTAGATCAGCCGTCCCCTTGAGTAATCCAATTTACCAACTTTCCACTACTGACAATAACTAAGATGTTGTCCCATTGACTACTGTACACTTAGTAACCCTTATTCTCGAGTGGCCTCCAGGCCTTGATAAATGGTGACTCCTTTGTTTAAAAAAAAATTTAAAAAAAAACATGGTCGCATGCATTAGGTCACTGTACATTAGTTTCGACTAATCAGGTCAGATTTACTATTGTAAAAAAAATGTTTAATATGTATAAAATGGTCTCTCTCGTTGAATTCTCACAGATTTGTTTATAGTGGTGAAAGCTTTGTGTAGAACCAACCACACTTTTTGGAATCACTGCTAAACTCTGTCGGTGCAAATGACTGTCACAAGACAAAGCAGACAGTAGACCTTAAGTTTTACATCAGAGTTTGCATCTAAGACATATATATATATATATATATTTTTTTTTTTACACAGGAATCACCACTTATCAAGGCCCGGAGGCCACTCGAGGATAAGTATTAATGGGTAGTATACATTAGTCAATGTGATTATAGCGTAGAAAGTCACTTTTTTGTCTTTCCTTCTAAACACCAACAACTTTCCATTTTTTGCTTTGCGATCGCCTTTTAATACTTCCCTAAATACATATCACATGCACAATGCTTCAAGCAAACTATCTCCTTATATATATATATATATATATATATATATATATATATATATTTCAAGTTAATGAGTTAATTAATTGGGAAGTTTTTTTCCTACTATTTTCTTCCTCATGAAAAAGATGATTATATTTATCATTTATCTCACATTCTTTATTTTTAAACAAATAAAAATGTTTAAACATGCGATTATTTTTCTTAAATTATGGATAATAATGGTTTCAATATTTCAGTATGTTAAAATATCCCATTAAAATAATAAACACTTATATGATGATTTATAATTCTATTTTTTTTTTCCACTGAATTGTTCTTTAACCCAGTGTCTGCCAAAATTCATATTTTAAAAAAATTGAAACAATTTTTTTATTATTTATTTTTTTTTTTTAGTCAAAATGCTTTCAAACAGCATACATATCATATATTATGCACAGACATTATTATTTTATTTATTATTTGACAAAAAATCGCGTTGGGGTGGTAAGAATGTGATTTAATTTATTTTCTTCAATATCGAGTATTGTTTGGGGTATTTATGGGGGATGAATATTCTTATTGTTGATTGTATGCATATATATATATATATATTAGTGTTGGGACGATTAATCGAAATTGGGAATCGAAAAAATTGACACTTTTTGGGGTATCGGAATTGGAAAAATTTGTGCCTATTTTCCGATGCCAAAAACGATTCTTTTAATTTGTGTTTTTATTTGATTTTGTTCAAAGAAAAATATTCTACTGCTGATAGTAATACTAAAACAATGAATATCTATTGATTTTAAACTATTAGTAAAACTAAAATCGATAGATCATCCCCTACATGTGTATTTTTTCGTTTGAGAAACTATCTGTGCATTTAACATGTTTTTTTATGATAATTGTAAAATAATAAGAACTTTATAGTTAAATATTTAGATATTTATAAAGAATCAGAATCGGGAATTTAATATGGAATCGGTAGTTGTATTGGAATCGGAAAAAATATTGGAAGCGTCCCATCCGTAATATATATATATATATATATACTAGTGTTGGGACCATTAATTGAAATCAGGAATCAGAAAAATCAGAATACTTTATTGTATTGGAATTGGAAAGAATCGTGCCTATTTTCCAATACGAAAAAAAAAAACAATTCTTTCAATTGTTTGTTTTAGTTTAAAACTTTGATAAATATTTATTGATTTTAAAACTACCAATGAAAGTAAAATCTATGAATCATTCTTACAAGTGTATTTATTTTTATGTTTGTGAAAATGCACATATCACATGGGGTTTTATGGTAATTCGAAAATAAGTTAAAAAAAAATAAAATAAAATGATTACACATTTAGAATTTTTAAAAGAATCAGAATGGAAATTGGTAAATTCTATTAGAATCTGGAATTTAGAACAGACGATTTAATTGCATCAGAATCTGGAAAAAATATTAGAATCGTCCCATCACTAATGCATACAAATATGGATGTTTGACTAAACAACAGTTCCTGTTTCTGTTTTATCCATTCTTTAATAGTTTGCTGAGCCAATGATTTAATGTTTTGTTCGATTGTGAACAGGAACTTGCCATATCTACAAACGTTTTCGACTATCATGAGTCTTCGTCAGGCACATGAGAAATGTTCTAGATTAAAGTTTCACCTTCCTTTGACCTCTTCAGTGGGATAAATTAAAGTTGCTTGGATTTCAAATCTTGGGTCAGGGTGCATTCTACTGAAGAGACCAAAGGAGGGCAAAACTCCAGTGTAGAATTTTCTGCTAATAGCTGGTTTGATGTGTGGGTAGGCTGTACTGCGTGTTTGATTGTAGAAAAACGATTACATATATATATATGTAGTCATCCATATACAGTATTGTTTTGTTGTATCACAACTCACCAGTGTGACTAGACCAGCACCTTTCCCCAGCCGTGGATTGAACCTACAACCATATATATGTATATATATATACTTAAGATAATAAAAGTATATAAATAATATTTCAAATTGTAACAAATATTAAGCTCAATGAAAGTGAAATTTCATCATCAGAGCTGTATATCATTAGTTATCATTCCAAAAATCAAAACATGAATTAATTCATGCTCATAAATTTTTATTAGTTTTATATTTTTAATTTTTATGCAGACGTCTGAATTTTTATTATATTATGCTATTTAGTAAAATACATGTAGGACATAATGAAAATTTAGGCATCTACATAAAAAAGTAATAATTTATGAGTGTGAATTAGCTTCATGTTTTGTGTTTTTGGAATGATAGTGGTGTGTGTATGTATAATATATATATATATATATATATATATATACACACACACATGTATATATCTATATATATGTGTGTGTGTGTGTTTCTGATAATTAAAAAAATTGGAGCCAGTAATCATTTCTAGACAAGGAGGTAAATTTTTAAATATGTTCAGGTTTGAAATTTTTCTTGGGGCTCATATCTCCTGTCATCTCATGAATCTTATACTTCATGTTATATATATTACACACACACACACACATATATACAAAAAAACGTGCATATGCTTTTGATAATAAAAAAATAAGCTTGTAACCATCTCTAGAAAATGGGGGATAAATTCTTGAATATGTTCAGGTTAAAAATTTCTAGGGGCTCATACCTCCTGTTATCGCATAAATGTTATACCTCGTGTCGTAATCAGGGAAGGGGGCGGGGATACTGCATCAAAAATTGCTGTAAAATTGCTAATAAAAGGAACGTGTTTCCGCTGCCTCAAATGTCTCCTTTGCCATAGAAAGCTACAGTTGTAAATTGTGCTAACAAAAACGTGTTACACCTAAAAGAAGGAAAAAAATTTTTAATTAAAAAAATAAATTTATATGGTGTATATAAACATTTTCTGTCTAAAAAATTTTTTCATTTTATTGGGAAAAAAAAGTTTGCTACGAATTATTATTTTTTTTAATTATTAAAAATTTCAAATTTTCAAGAAGAATGGTGTTTGTAACTTGACATCCCTGGAGTTTATATTTCCTCAATTCTCAAAGGCGTGTTTCGTCACCTTTTTTTAAAAAAAATTTTTTTTAATAATCTTTGGACTACTATATCAATCACACACTTTTTATTGATTTTTTTTTTAATTAAAAACTACTTTCAATTTTTCAAGGGAGGGTTCTGTTTGCTACATAACCTGAACCCCTTGAAGTTTATATTTTCCTCTGAAGAATTGTTCCCCCACCCCTCCAGAATTTTTGTTATTAAATTTATATCAATTAAACACTAAATCTATAGATTATAATTGATTTATTAAATTGATGTTTTATTATTATTATTATTATTATTATTATTATTATTATTATTAAACAAACAATTTCAATTGTTAGAGGGGTTTCTGTTTGCTATATTACCTGATCCCCTTGATTTTTATATCCTCCCAAAGACTTGTTCCCTTTCCTTCAAAATGTTTTATTATTTATTTAAAAAAGTTTTTTTGTAACTTTTGGACTACTATACAAAAAAATTAAAAAGCAAATTTTCACATTTTAAAAACAGATTTTGAAGATTTTAACTTTTCAGTTTTAAAATTTTTAATTTTCTGTGTAGTTTAGCATAAATTTATTCTCCTCTTCTCGAAATTTGCTCAAAAATATGTGAGCTAGATTATTTGAGTTGAAGACAGATCAAATAGTTATGTTAAAATTACAAAGAAGACTGAATGCCTTCCTAAAAATTAAGCAAGAAATTTTTTTCAAAAGTTTTTTTTATTGAATCTTACAGTTATATATCTGCTATATGCATCATCTATCAAATTAACCCTAAAATTTTAATCCTGAATTAACTTTCTTGTTTTAACATATGTCTTCTTAATATATTATTTTTAGTAAAGAAAAATATCAAATTTGACATGACATCGTTTTCAAGACTGTTAATAGAGCTCAGTGATCCATTTGATGAAGGAACTAGCATGACGACCTGGTGTTGCCCGGGAAAAGCATTGATAACAAATAGAAGAGTTAAAATATGTGTGTAATATCATTTTTTGAAAGCTTTTCTGTCTCTCTTGTTTTCTTTATCCCTCCCTCCTTCTATCTATCCTTACTCACCCCCCCCCCTCTTCTCTATATTCCCCTCTCTCACATCATCTGTCAATCGCATCCCGTCTTTCAGTTTTTTTTTTTTGTCTGCCATTTGGATTTTTTGTTCCAACCCAGCGTGCCCCTTTTTGGGGAGCTGGATGCTCTCCACATTAAAAACTGACATTGCGCCTAATTTTTCCCTCGTGGGAAGGCAAGTAAGTAGTTAGAAGAAGTAAATAGGAATAACAACAATAATAAAGAAAAATTTTTGTTTCTATATTAGAAATGAACTAAAAAGAGAGTGAAATTTTTGATCTGCAGCTTTCAGGGTTTGTGTGAACTGCGCCATTGTCTGATTGTGGAGATATATATATATATATATACAGGGCTCTACGGAAAAATGTATCTTTAGTTGACCTTTTACAACTAAATATTTTCGTTTACTAGCCAAATAGAAAAGTTCACAACTCACATGATTTTTAGAATATGACATCTTCGTTCCGTGACAAGTATGTACATCATAAACATTTTTCTGTATCTTTTTAAATAAGTGTAATTCTAAATATACAACAAATTTTATGTTGATACTTGAAGTTATAAACATTCTAATTTCATCAGATGTTTTTTTTTTAAACGGCCTTCGATAAAAAAAAAAGTACATTGTTCTATTAAACTTTTATTGTTTAAATAATTTAACTTTGTTCGTTTTATTAAAAAAAAAAAACAGACAAAAGTTGAAAAGATATTTTTCACTCAGTCGTGAGCTTTGGAAAATTGTCAGTGAAGGAAATGCAATCGCCAAAAGATAAGCGTTTCATTATTTCTAGTCGCCACTTTGAAAAATCACTCGCAAATGCGACTGTTTCACTCGCAATGTAGAGCCCTGATATATATTAATTATTACAATAATAATTTTTTAAATACCTACAGACACTAGTGTTTCATCCTTTCGGAATCATCAGTGCAGGGTGACACGATTACTACCAGTCGGGAGATTCAAACCTGGCCACAAAGCTATCTCTGACTCCATTAGCAAGAAACCAACTTCACAGCCAATCTCAACTGTGAGAAATATCATTGAAATTTTAACATTTATTTTTTAAATGTCATAACATCCGGCCATAGTGATATATATTTCTTTATTATAGAGTTTAGTTTGGATGTCTTGTTTTACGGCAAGTCAACCCTTTTCAGGTTATTTAATACTGAATCCAATCAAGTTTTTTTTTTATGTTTCAGATTCTTAATATCTTTCAATATTTGTAGATTAATTCTGTGCATACTGTTGCTATTTCACTTCTACAATTTAATAGGTTTTGGGTACCTTTAAAGTTTAGGGCTTTGAATTTCTCATTTAGACATAATTTACATCGGTTATCTAAATTTTCTATATGCATTGAGCTATGCTGATTCAGGAGAGGTGTGGTTGGTGAGTGTACAACTCTTGCCTCATAATTACATACACAGCTACCCTTACAGGGACTATCCATTGTGTCTTAAGACTGAATAAAGGCATTGATCTAAATTTCTACATGCATTGGCCTATCGTATTATTTTCCACTTTACTATTGGTGAGTGACAGCTTTCTTTGACCTTCCAGCAATAGATTACTAGTGTTTAGTTTTTGTCTTTTTTTGTTTGTTAAAATAAATAGATACATTTAGAGAGAGAGACTTGACATAATAATGAAATCATTGTGTAGAGTGCTCAGGGTGTTTATTATAGTTCACCAAAAGTGCATGTATAGTACACAGGATAACATGCAATTGCCAGAGAAATGTCATGATATACACGTGCAGACAGAGACAAGCAGAGAGGTATGCGCAAGCACCTGCACTTTTTATTCCTGTTTTAAAAGTGCCCTTTTCAGAAGAATGTATTATAGGCCTATGCCCCACCAAGACAGCATTCATTACTATATTTTTGCCGTTTTTATCGCTTGAGCACCTGCCCTGAAAAAAGATCTCTGCGTGTGTATTGGGGTGGGGCAAATTTTTGCAGATAATAACTGATGCAGGCAGTTGATTTCATGCTTCAACAATTCTGAGTGTCAAAAAATATTTCTGAAAATCATGGGAGCTGTGTTGTTTTATGACGTTAATACATATGTGAGACACTTTGAGATCAAAAAAGTGTTGAGGATTGTTGTCGGTGATATGGGTTATAAATTTGTGCTTGTATACTAATCAAAGGATATTTAATAACGTTTTTTTTCAGACTGCAACATAGTGATTAAAAAAGAAAAAAAAAAAAAAACAGAAATCATAGTGAAAGGTAAACAGAAGTGTAAAAAGCATGAATTAATAAACATAATGCTGTAACTTTGCCCAAGTTTTAAATTATTTACCATTTATGCAAATATGTAGCTTAATATAGGGTTTGAGGATTAGGAGTAGGAGTTTCTTCAGTTTTCCCAGGCAATGTCGGGACACAGGTTCTGCTAGTAATAATAATAAGATCATTGTGTATATTATTCAGGTGCGTTGAGGATGAAATGTCAAAAAAACAAAGAAATTCTAAGAAATTAGTTGCTTCCAGCACATAAGAATTACAAATTGATACACTTTGCGATGTGAAAACGGAATGAGTAATATTTGAAATGTGACATCAGAAAACAAATTCTAACAAATTCTCCTTTTCTTACTCTTCTTCCTTCTCCATCCATTCTTTCTCTCTGTTTCCAACTTTCTTCTTTTCTTTTTTGTTCTAGATTTTTGCCTTTCTCTGTCATCTCTCTCTCTCTCTCTTTCTGTCTCTCTCTCTCTCTCTCTCTTTCTGTCTCTCTCTTTTTCTTTCTCTCTCTCTCTTTCTCTATCTTAGCCTCATTTTCTTTTACTCTCCCTCTACCTCACACTATTCTTCCTCTTAAATTCTCTCTCTTTTATTCTTTTTGTTTTTTTGTTTTTAAAGGGAGTCACCAATTATCAAAGCTCAGAAGCTACTCGAGGATAAGAATTGATGAGTGAACACCATAGTAGTAGAAATTGATTATTTACGAGAACGGCTCCACAAGAACTTGTTTACATTGGACTTGAAAAACGACCATGTCATAGTCAGCTGGGAAGCAGGTCTGTACTATAATGGTCCACAGACAGAAAGCTTGAGAAAAGAAGCTTTGCTTATGGAATTTAGGCTTAGATACAGATAGAGAGGAAGGGAAATTCTCGGCAGTTGTAGCTAAGCGAGTGTTTGCTGTGAATGCTTTATGGGGAGGGAGCATAAATTGAAGCTCAGTCGAGCACCTGTAATTAAAAATACCGATAGAGCAGAGATTGACTTGTTACATTTCTTTTGTAAGCAGGGAGAAGTAGAGTACATTTCCCACTAGATTTCAAAGCCGATTTTGTACCATATCAAAGGAGGAAAGGGTGCTAAGCAGCCTCCCATAAATGTGGCAACAGTACTCGATTCTTTGTCTCTCCTTAACTTTCCTCTGTCTTTCTCTTTCTCTCTTTCCCCCATCCTCCTTTCTATCTTTTCCCCCTTTTCTCTTTATTCCTCTTTCCCAGAGTTTCTGTTTTTTATCTTCTCTCTTCCCTGTTCCTTTCATCGCCTCTCTCTCCCTCGCCCAGATTATGCCTTTCTTCCCTCTCTTTCTCTCTCTCACTTTATGCATTTCTGTTTCTCTCTCTCTCTTTCTTGTATTACCACTCCTGCATAATCACATTCACACCGATTCTTATTAGATCACCGAAGTTAAGCAACATTGAGCCTGGCCTGTACCAGGTGGATGACCATTTGGGAATGCCAGGCACTATATGTAGGAAGTCGTTCACAGCTCCTGCCTGGCCTCTAGTTGTCTTAATCCTGGATCAGGCGGAGTGGAACGAGAGAGAGAGCAAGGCTGGCTGTACAAACCAGCTTCATTTTAAACAAACTCCATGCATGAGTTATCCGTCATCCCTGGGATGAACAGATAATCTTTGTTGTTTTAACGGACGAACTTGTCATTAAGACTATAATTGCATAAAAACCATTCAACTTTGTTTCAAACTGGCACAAATAATTTGCATAAAAATGAGTACACCCTCCCCTTGACGGCCCCAAACAACAACAACAACAACAACAAAAAGGGATCAGGGAAAACAACAACAACAACAACAAATACAAAAAGAAAACTCTTAAATTCACTAAAGTTTTTTCCTTTGCAAAACCTACAGTTGAAAATAGGCCCCCGTTTCCCAGCCCTTTTTTTTAAACAAATCCCCATATGCTTCCTCACCCCACTCCCAGCTGCCATATTTAAACAAGCTTACAGGTGATCCCTCCATCTTAGACCAGAAAATGAACAAAAATTTGTACATAGCTTTGTTGAAAACAGTTTTAACTGTTATTGTTTTCTTTTTTATAATTGTTTTATAACTGTTTTATTTTGTTTGTTTTACTTCAGCTTTGTAATTATTAAAAAGATATTTTTCTCTTTAATGTTTCTTTATAACAACCTTCTTCATGAAAAAAAAATTGCCTTATTATTTTCTTTTTTTTTTTAAATATTCCAAATTTCAGAGTGGGTAATTCGATATTAATAAACTTTAAGTCGGCTCTTTTACATTTTAAGGCCCCAAATAAATCGTAACTTGATTGAATATTTAATAAAGGGGGACAACTAGGCAAAATAACTTTTCAGCATTTTAATTTTGGAGGACAATTTTTTGTTTTCATTTTTGAAGACTTCCACTCAGAATAGGGGGAGACAATGCAAGAAGTTCTTAGAGTGTTTTAATAACGACTGTTCCAAACTATAAACTTTAACGATTATTTTTATTTTATATGAAAGTTTAAATTTTTTTTAAAGTTTGTTTTTAAAAAAAAAAAAAAGTTGCAATGACTATTCCAAACTATTTATAAATTTTAACAATTATTTTTATTTTATACGAAAGTTTAAATTTTTTAAAAGTTTGTTTAAAAAAAAAGTTACAACAATAACTGTTTAAAACTATGTTTTTATGCTTATTTTTATTCTTTGTGGAGGTTTATTTTTGTAAAAAAAATGTTTTTGTCTTGTTTTAAGCCATATATTTTCGTATAATGACAATTTTCTTTCATTTCAGAAAAAAATACAGAAAGAATTGATTGTTGTAATTTATTTCGAAATTTTAATTAAATTATAAAACCTAATTTTATTTTAATTTTAAATGTTCAAATAATAAATGTATTATTTTTTTTATTATTGTATTATAAGTAGCATATCAATGACAACAATGAATACAATGGTAGTATAAATACAGCCATGACCGTTCCCCATATACATTACATGACAGTTACCCAACTTGAAACTACTTATTGCATTGTTCCCTCACAGTAGTAAAACCTTCTATATTTGTATGTTGGCCGTTTAAGTTATTAAATAACTTTAGATAACTTAACAAAGGTATAAAATGCGACTTATTGTGTTTAAGAGAAATGTGTGATAGCACTGTCAAACTAAATGGATTATCTATTGTATAAAAAGAAAATGTGTATCCAGCTAAAATTTGAAAAATACACAACAAACACGGCCAAAGTTGGTATTTTTTTTAATTGGCATAATCATGTAAAAATAATATCTAAAGTTAAGAAAAAAGATTCATTTTTTTTCGGTCAAGTGGCCATTTGTATCATTTAATGTCATCAAGAATTGAATGTGATGTTTAATGTTATTATGTATTAATACAGCCCAGGAAATGAATTAGCATTTTTTTTTTTTTTAATTGAAAAATGCTTACTTGAATTTAATTCATCGTTTATTAACTATTGTCATTTATCTACAAAGAAAAGTATGTATGGGGGGGGGGGGAGAAACTTTATTCTAATAGTGCTCTTGATTTATTTGGCACTTTCAGTGGTACTCTGGAGACCTTCTAATTTTATTTTTTTACTCTTTACTTGAAAAGAAAAATTGTTCTAGAAGTTGAGAAACTTAACACTGTTTAACATTTTCTATTTATTTTTTTTTATGTCCCCCTGCAACGCCTGTTAGTCCTGCTAGTCTATTTTATAAATTTCAAATGTCTCTTTATGTCCATCTGTAACTTGAAAGCTGTACCACAAGCACCCACAAAGTTGGTATTTCTTTAATTGGCATAATCTCAAATGTTTGATATCTAAAATTTACACTGCAGTATGCAGAAATTTAAATGTAAAGTGAACAAAGATCTTGCTGCCTAACTCCCCTATCTAGATTGCTTAATTGCTTGTTATCGAGGTTCTCAATCTAAGAATGCCTTTTGAAGCACCCGCTTTAAAAACTTGAACTATTTAAAAAAAAAAATAAGAATAAGGCGTTTTTTGTTTTCATAGTGGTTGGATCATAAGAAATTTTTTTTATGAATCTATTTGGGGAAAAAAATTTTTGCATGATTTTGATGATATATTTTTTTTATATCCAAGTGTAATATAAATAAAAAAGGTCATGGAACAGGTGGCGATTTTAGGTTGAGTTAGGATTAGGATTTTATAAAAAAACAAAAACAAAACCTACATCAATAATTATATTTGAGAATCTTTGCTTTATTCTTACAAATATACAACAAATATCACAAGAAGTATTATTTGGGTTTTATTGGACGTTTTCATCTTGAGCATTATTTTCACAACATTTCGACCGATGACTCTTGACTCTCTAATAATAAATATGAAATCTGCATGAATTAAAATATCATATTTAAACATATTTTACGACTAGGAAACGCTGGGTGACCTGCTTGTATAAATAAAGATTTTATCCGTCTGCCAATCCACATTTTTTTTTTTTTTTGTCAATCGATCGATCGATGCTACCATTCGGTCTCGAAAGACAAAGGATACCCCCTGTAATGGCAGCTGTGCATGTAATTGTGTAGCAGGGGTTGCGCAATTTCCAACCACACCTCTCCTGAATCAACATTGTTTGAGTCCAGTGGCAAGGACAAGTTCAGGACGACTGGAAACAATGCTGAGATAAGCAGAGAGCACATACAGCACCTGGAAGTCACAAATGGTCACTCATTTAGTACTGACCAGGTTCAACATTGCTTAACTTCGGTGATCCAGCAATTATTATGCCGTTTGTCAATCACAATTTTTGAAAAATAACATTGCGCAATCACGCTTTTGAATTTTTGAGATGAGGATTAATTATTCATATTATTTGCATTCTTTGGACTACTGTTCTCATCTTGAGCGTTATTTTTCACAATGTTTTGGTCGATGTAACCTATGATCTTCTTCAGGTGTATTGTTTCGAAAACAAAATCTTTCTTTTGAACTCAAATCTGCACGAATGGCATTCCCGAATTCTGTATAAAGAATGAAAATTGTCTGTTACGTTGAGATGAGAAAGGATTTTCGGATCAGGTGGAAAACCCGCCTATCCTTGTCCACCATCATATCCAAATCACATTAATCTCTCTTTTTTCTGAATAATGTCGTTGATAGACCTGTTAATCTCTAAGCGTTTCTTCTACATACTTGCTAAATTACTTCCACCAAAACTGCTCGTGTACAATTGTCATCAATAGGTGCTGCGCTTCTTAATTTAAACAGCTGAAAAAGGGGTTAGTATGCCACAAAACAGAAAAACCAAATCAACAGTGACCCCTTCTCTAACAGCGTGGTTGTGCGAGATGCAAAGAAGGGGGTGAAGAAAACCAAATGAGAATATCACTACGCTATTTGGAAGATCCTTTTCTATGACTGCAAGACATCGCTGATGAGAGCTGCAGATCTCAAAAGGTTGGTAGTGTTTGATCTATATTGCCTCTGTCGAATTCTGTAGGTCCACTGGCACCATTTTATCTCCAATACACAAATTTGGATGCGGCGCAGGACCATTCCCCTTAACCAAGCATTTTTTAAAGAGGAGACGTTGTTGGTTTGGCCATGTTGCATGCTGCATCCCAGGAGAGTTCATCCACAAAGCAATATGTATGTCTGCAGCAACTCTCATTCTAGGTGGTGTGAGCCAGTTTCCTCCAAAGAAGGAAATGTCAAGTGTTAAATTTACAAGTAGTCCCCAGTCGCTTGTAAGCATAAGACTTCCGGGAGGTTAGCTGAAGATGTTCCTATTTACTTGCCTCCCCACGAGGGCAGAGTTAGAGACAAGGTGGTTTTTAATGTTGGGGGAAAATCCAGCTCCTCAAAAACGGTCACTCTGAATAGGAAGAAAAATTAAAGTTAAGAATCATCTCCTAACTAGTTGTCACGCACCATCAAAGCCAGCGTTAAACCGACCTCTAGTCTACAGGTTTACTGTGTTCGCTACTGGTTCCGGGACTGGATGCTCACACCTATTTTGGCCGCTGCAGACCATCTTTCATGGTCTGAGATGCTGTGTGTTTTGCAGGAAGGTCCAGCTCAACCAATCTTGGGTGAATTTCGCCTCAAGTTGTTCTAACCGCTGTTGCTTAATTGGTCGCTTAATGTATGTTCCATGGCTAAGGTTACGTAACCATGACATGCTTTTTAGTCAGGTTGATAGCTTACTATGCTCCGCCTTTGTTCGACTCGCGTGTCGTATGTATTACATTACATTAGTCTAATTTTTTTTTTTTTTTTTTTTTTTTTCAAAACTTTTAACCTTTTTCGCAAAAATATCTGACAGGCACAGTCAATTGCATGGAGAGTGTGAACATACTATATTTTAGAATTTTGAATGCTTGTTTGGAAGAAGAATAAAAATGGACATATTGAATTTCAATTAAAACAAACAGTATCTACTTAATTGTCATGTCGAAATTAGAAGATATCCAAAATTTAAGAAAAATGATGTGGTAGAAAATTAATTATTAATGACAATAGTTTTTGAAGAAAGTAGCAAGTTATAATTAAATAATAAACAGATTCCAAACTATGAGTTACTTCTCTTGTTTAAATTACATTTCAGAATTAATAATGGCGGATCAAATGGATCACTGGATTGTGAAAGTAAATATTTTATGTAATCTATATATTAATATCGTAGTACCTTTAATGTGCGTATATACATACGTGTGTCACGGTTTCCAAAGAAGGAGGTGTCGAAAATGTGATTTAAACACAGGGTTCACACCACAAAACGAGCTACAATAAATGAGTTGAAAGTAACCATTGAAAGAAGATATATCAACATACCAATTGAACTGATTAGGAACGTTTTTCGATTCAATCAGTAAGCGTCGTCAGCTGTTCATGAACCAAAATGGCCAATAGTTTGAACACTTTCGATAATTAGCTGGTTTCTATATTTGTTCACAGTATTTTGATGTATGAAACTTTTCTTTCTTATGATAAATGTTGGTTTTATGGTCATTTTATTGGGACACCCTGTATTTGACAATCCATTTGATGGTTCTGAAAAACGAGAAAAAATTATATGAGCAAAAAACAATGACTATTATCTTGTAGAACAGAATACGTGCTTTCGACTGAAGGTGGTGTGAAATTGTCGCAAAATTATGCTTTATCTACATGTCTGATGGCCATCTTCCTTCTAAAGAACCCCGAGTCGGTCTTTGCCTATCTTGATTGGTCTTCCGGTATGAGGAGCATCATTGAGTTCAAGGTTCCCGTGTTTGAATCTGGTAAACCAATCTCAAACAGTTCTCTCAGCTATAGTGTTTTGTCCATATACGGCACTTCACTTGCTTTCTGACCTTGATTAAAGGCGAAAAGGAGGAGGTGTCGAAAATGTGATTTTTGTATCTACTTGACAGTCTGCATAACGGTTTTGAAAAACGAGAAAAAAAAAACTATATGAGCAAAAAACGATGACCATTATCTTGTAGAACAAAATACGTGCTTTCTAATGATATGTAACATTTTGGCAAATAGCAAAACATGTTTTAGAACAAAAAATTTTTTATGAAACGGCGGGAACTTATGCAACAATCTTATATTACATATGAAAGATGCCGATGTGGAATTTCGACTTGTCTTGCTAGTAAGGTAGTAATATATTATTAATTGCAACATGCCAAATAAGTAGTCAATGTTGGGTTAGTTGAAATCAACATAAAAATTAAGTAAATAACATTGGTTTTTAATGGAAATTCAAGTTTGCAATTTTCGACTTTCATTCTTGTTCCAAACAAGCACTGAACATTGAAATGGGGTTTATTTACTTTTTAATTGTTTGTCATGATAACTTTTTAATTGTTTGTCATGACTTTTTAATTGTTTGTCATGATAACTTTTTCATCAACAAAGCTTTTAAATATGGATTTGAATTTTTTTTTTTTTTTTAATTTTGGAATCTTAAGAAATAAAATATTGAAGAGGGTGAGAGGGGGGGGGTCAGTGATTTCTAGTTTTTGTGCACACTCGTATAATTGTAAATAAAAAAAAACAAACCCTGTGCTCTGTTATTGTAAAATTGGACAAAATAAAAATCCTCCGGGACAAAAACTGCTCATACATCCTTGGAGAAAAATTTTTAAAAATATTAAAATAATAAAATATATTAAAACAAAAAAACAAACAATTATGTAATTAAAAAACAAAACAAAAAAAAAAACTGAAATCCTTATATATCCAAGTTAATTTCAAAATCAGCTGACTGCTTGTTTCATTGGTTCATATAGCCCATGTGACCCTGAAGATCCAATGAGATTAACTTTTATTCTCATCATTATCATAATGGTGATATTGCTTTTTCTGTCAATGAAATGCTATACGAATTAAAAATATACAAATTTTGGAATTAAAAAAAATATGACAGACTTTAAAAGATTATTAGCTAAAAAAAATTGTATTTCAAATACATTTGTTATCTAATGAAAACTTTGCCTTTTTAAAAGAATTTTTTTTTCACGGTATTTCTGAGGAATTGTTATTACTTACATTATCTACCTGGGTGCTCGGTAAAAACGGCACAAGTAAAAATGGCATGGGTAAAAACGGTAAAAATTAATAAATAGGTAAAACTGGCATTTTGACATATTCGAGAAGTGCGAGCTAAGCTTCCATTTCTCTAGTTTAAAACAAGGCTAAACCTCTTAGCTTTATTTTACCGGTTTCGATGACAATAAAAATATTGGAGGGAGAAACATTTGATGATGATCAAGCAATCTCCGGCAACGTCGGGTTTCCCTGCGAGTTAAAAAAATATTTATTTTTTTCGGGGAGGGGAGGAGCTTGGCTTAGCCCTATATTAAAATAGAAGAATGAAAGCTTAAGTAACTCTTCTAGAACGATCCTAATTTTCTGTTTTGAAAGTGCCATTTTTATGTATTTGTTCACTTTTGCCATTTTTAACGGTGCCATTTTTACCGTGCCGTTTTTTTTTTTTTTCCGGTGGCATTTTTACCGATGCCATTTTTACCTAAATTCATCTACCTGTCTCAGGTTGTTGTCTTCATCTTTGTTGTGATGTCCATAACGTTTCAGCTGT
Organism: Euprymna scolopes; assembly: GCF_053919585.1. Classification (NCBI taxonomy): domain Eukaryota; kingdom Metazoa; phylum Mollusca; class Cephalopoda; order Sepiida; family Sepiolidae; genus Euprymna; species Euprymna scolopes. The sequence continues at coordinate 21,754,930 of NC_136525.1, read as the reverse complement.
TGTATTCTACATACTTCTGCAGGCGCCATTTTGTTTTTGTCATTGTCGATAAAACTTCTGGAAATTTAAACGTGAATCTATTATTTGATCCACTGATGCGTGCGTTCATGTTGTCATAACATACTATAAAGACAGCGATTTCTATTTTTTATGGAAATCACTCCACACAATGCATGAAGCCACTAAAAATAGACAAAAACACACACACACACACACACACACACACACACACACACACACACACACACACACACACACACACACACACTTTAAGGTCCAAACTTAGCCATAAGCCTACTCCAACCCAGTTAAACCCAAATTAAACATAACTACATAGATTCCATACACAAAAGACTGCAAACGTTAAAACCGTCTCTGCTAAGCACAAGGCATTTATTTACGTTTTTTCATGTTGTCTTTTTAAGAAGTATCATTTCAGTTAAATCGATTTTCGGGTTTGTTTTACAATACACATAGATTCGAAAAAGTTGTCAAAAAACAAATATATAACAAATAAATGTTATCAAAGACAAAATAAGTTACTTTTCTACCTAACTGGATAATTTTTTAGTGTTTTTATTTAATGTAATGTGTTTATTCGGCTCGAAAAACACACAGTGTTTATCGATGTATTTGAAAATGCAAGTGGCGGCTGACTTTGTATTGAATACGTAAGTTTGGGAACATGGGTTAAAACTAAAAAACTATACAGAATACTGTTAGAACCCACTGAATAATACCTGTCAGCCTATGTTACGGTAAGATATATTGAGTGGGTTTCTAATAGTATTTTATATAGTTTTTTTAGTTTTAATTCATTTTCCCAAACTTACGTATTCAACACAGAGTCGGCCGCCATTTGCATTTTCAAATACATCGATAAACACTGTTTTTCGGGCCGAATAAACATGTTACATTAAATAAAAAAATTATCCAGTTAGGTAGAAAAGTAACTTATTTTGCCTTTGATAACATTTATTTGTTATATATTTGTTTTCAATGATAACCTTTTCGAATCTATGTGTATAGTAAAACAAACCCCGATTTTCATTAGGACTTGAACTCAGAACTTTTTAATAGAATTCACTATAGAAATCTGTTTAAAAATTTACAACCTATAAAGACAATGAAACAAAAAGTCCAACCGACGCAGATCATGTTTCCCAGAACTACCAAAACAGACTGCCCTTCTGGTGAAATGCGTTGGCTAAGATATATTCTAGAGAAATAAGGTTTTCAGTTCAATCCTTGGTGAAGGTACTTAAGTTAATTAACTGAGATGAGCTATTTTAAATGCATGGAATAAATAATGTGGTCTATTCGAAATTTCTAGAAAGTTATTGATCACAACCGGGGGATCTGCACAAGACCGGATAGTACAACGGCTGAAATATTGTGAAAAATAACAACAAGGCACGTAAATAATGTAAATAAAATGTTTTTTCTTCTTCTTTTTTTTTTTTCTAAATATTTGTGCAATATTATGTAATGCATATAGATATACGCGTAAGCACGCACATTATAATACGCTTACATTAACACACACACACACACACACACACACACACACTTTAACATACATTCATTAACATACACAGAATAACAAAATAAATAAGCAAATAAAACGACTCTTTTATTTGCTTATTTATTTTGCTGAATCTTTTTTGCTGATGTTTTTTTTTCCTGTTTTTTTTTACTGATGATTTATTTTTAATATATATGTTTTGTTGGTCATTTTTGCCGGTATTCTTGCTGATATTTTATTCTGTTATTTTATTTATTTATTCATTTATTTATTTTTTGGCTGATGTTTTTATGCAACTGATTTTAAGTAATTTTGTTTCATTTCCATTTTTTTTCATTTCCTTTTTCTTTTCTTATATATATATATATATATATATATATATATATATATATATATATATATAAAATATCCTGTCAAATATCAACCTTTTCAATGCCTGATTGCCTGGCACTCTTTGAAAACTTTTAGCATTATTGGAGCCCTGTTGACTTTCCTGAAAAACAAAATGAGATATATATATATATATATATATATATATATATATATATATATATATATATATATTTAGGTGCTTACATTTAAACATGCTAAAAATGTTAGCAAACAACAAAAACAATACTTTCGACTTTTGCATATAAATTTAATGTAAACTTCCAAGTCATCAGGTAGTGATTATTATCCACTTCCAGACCAGAAGTTTAGAATATTTTGATTGGAACAAAAAATAATATTGGAGGAGGGATGGCATAGTTTACAAAAAGAAATGCACAATAAATTCCAAGTAAATACACTTCTGGGCAATGCCAGGTTGGTATAGCTAGTATTAATAGAGGAAATAATTTTCTTTGCAAAGAGTTGTGTTTGAAGGCTATGATAATGCAGTCTTGTAGAAAAAACACCAATGGGTACAAGACAATGTAAACAGAACATTATTAATAATAATGATGATGATAATAATTATAATAATAATAATAATAGATTTCAATAACTTTTCGATTATAAATTATTTATTTTCTACAAATTTTCGAGGTATATCTCATCTTCAGAAAGAAGGAAAAAAAAATATGTCAACCACTTGGTAGAAGTGTGTTAATGCCAGAAGCCGGATATAGCAGAGTCGCAGTAGAGCAGGTTTGCAGGGTTCTTAAATTATTTTTTGATATGCGTGTCGGCATTTATGTTTGTTATTGTTAGATTTTTGTTAGAATATTTAACATATCGTTGTTAAAGACAACAGAGACCTTAAATTTAAAAAAAAGGTCTAGTCAAACGGAACCTCTCTGTTGTCTTTAACAACGTTTGTTTAAATGAAAGAATGCTGCCCAAACACTGCTCAAACAGGTTAGAATAGAAAGTACAGATTTATAAAGAAAATTTAATATAAAATTTCAGCATTTTTTTTTTTTTTTATCAAAATATAAAAATAAAATATTTTATTTATTTTTCAAAATATTTCTTTGTATTATTTTCTTTTCTTTTTAAAAATCGAAAATTACATTTATTTTTACTGTTTTTGTTTTTTTAATTATCTTTTTATTCAGTATTGATAAGTTTAAACAGAACCCCTCCAAAAAAACAAAAAAAAAAAAACTTGACTGCAATGCAATTATGTAGAAACAAAATGTGCTTCTTTAAAATCACTTCCCCATGAATAAAATGTTTTCGTTTTTTTTTTCTTTTTTTTTTTAATTCCATTTTTACTGAAGTATCTTCACATATCATTGAATGGTAATCAAACAAAGACTGCTGGACATTCATTGTTGAAACTTGGTGGACAAGGCAAGCATATATAGAAATTTATTTGTACCCTATATGGTTGGATTGCAATCGAGGATTGTGAATTTTATTAATGATTCCATAGATGACATTTTCTCCTTTTTCAGGGCGGGGAAAGTCACCATATAATACCTAAATAAAGAGAATGGAATCGTCTAATTTTTTCTATGAAAAGAGCAACATGTCACTGGACTTGCTACCTCAACTTAATGATTGTTAAACTATTTTGTTCACATTGTCTCTTTTGTTTAGTAAACATTCTTCTCTATTCTTAATACATTTTAGAATTTTTTTGGTAGTTATTCAGAATAAGGATCATGCTATTACCAAATTTGTCCAGGCAGTTTACATAAAATGACAGAAGGTGCCGAATAAGTTCTTTTTTTTTTTTCACACACAAATGCTTGTAAATTTTTTCAAAGAAAAATATATTATTTCTCTTATTATGAAGATAATTTAATGAAAAATTCATCGAAAAATGAAAATATTTTTGTTTTTACAAAAAATATAATGAATAATTATTGAACAAATTTTACGAAACTAAAAAACACTCGTTGTAAGGTAAGTTTCATGATTAAATTTTATTTTGAATAACAAACAACTAATAGCAATCAAAAAACTATTTTGTATGATTTTTTTTTCCCTTATATGAATTTTTTGTTCAAACAAAGATTATTTATTTATTTATTTTTTTAATATTAAACCAATGATACTAAATAAATTTTTCCTTAAGCGACATTAGCTGCTGTGATTTTATTATCTCACCATTTTGGCACCTTTCAGTGTTCTATGTAAACTTCCTGGGAAATCTGATAATAGCATGGTCCTTGGTGAGTACCAGAGTTTTTGTTTATTATTTTCACTGTTAACAATAATACTTGGGTTAAAAATTTATAAAATACATTCTTCATGGAGGAGTAGTTGGATCGAAGCAAAGCACCCACCAAAACAGTAGGTTCTTATTTAGAAATCAACATGAATAAAAGAAAAGAAAAATAGAGAACAACCTATCCATACCCGTCACAATATGGAGGTGATATATTCCAAAAATTACGTAAATTGATCAAGTGATTTTATTCTAAACTAGGAAAATCAAATTTTATGTGAAAGTATCATAAAAAGAAAATCACCACATTGAAAAAATAAACAAGGGCAGATAACTCCACAATAATCCGCATTAAACGGTTAAAATCGTTTAAAAATGATTTTCATTATTAAAAAATAACTAGCCAGCAAACGAAGAAAATATACAATAAATAAATATTGCCAATAAAAGTTACTTTTGTACTTATTTGTCTCATTTTTGTGTGTTTAAGCAGTTTTAAATGCTCTTTTTTAAATCTCAAATATTCGTTTTTACAAGCTATTTAACGTTCAATATCGCAGCAGGTTTGTTTCCCATGAAAAAACCTTTAGAACGTCATCTTGTTTGCAAAACAGCTTGTAAAAACGAATATTTGGGATTAAAAAAAAAGAGCATTTAAAACTACTTTAAAACACAAAAAAAAAAAAAAAAAATAGCCAAGTAGGTACAAACGTTACTCTTATTGGCTATGGTAACATTTATTTATTGTATATTTGATTTAGTTGTTTGTTGGCTTCTTTGCGAAATCCATACTTGATCAATTTATGTGATTTTTGGAATATGACATCTTTAATCATTGACGAGTAGGTACATCATAAACATTTTTCTGTATTTTTTTTTTTTTAGGTTGAACTGTAGACTTGCATCAAAACTTAAAATTAACTTTAACTGAAAAGAATTTTTTTTTCTTTTCTTTTTTTTTTAAAGTTTGTACAATGTTCTCTTTACGTGTTATATGTGATTTTTTGCTCACGGATTTCTATTATAAATAATTAAAAAAAAATAATTTAAAAAAATGCAAATGCTGATAAATGCACCTTGCATGCAATTTTCACATTTTAATAATAAAAAAAACAAAAAACAACATTTCATGCATAGCTACATGGAGACGCAGTTATGCAAAGAAAGAAAGAAAAGAAAATGATTCATTGTTGACCTTTTTTTTCTTTTTTTTTAAATTTTGTCTAATTGGATCTTTTTAGAATAAACGTTTTGTCAAGTTTATCTTTTGTCTTTTTGCCTTTTCTAACATTTTTTTTATCTTCTATTAGAATAAAAAATGGGGGGGGGGATTGTATAAGTTTCCAGACATTTTTTTTTTTTTGTACAGGCATTTAAAATTGTCATGAACTCATGAAAAATCAGTATGCTATTGCTATACATCTTATGGGGTGACTGGACTGACCAATTCTTATGATTTTAGGTTCAAATGAATAGCTCCAGTAGGAATTGAAATACACCCTACTAAAGCCTGATTATCACAACTGGTGAATTTCGAAAATGCAATCTGGACGTGATGGCACTTTATAAAAATGATATGAGGCTTTCCAGAAGTTGTTGGAATGGTGCAACAAGTGCATTACAACCGGAGGAGATTACTTCAAAGAGGGCTAGAGTGTCATGTGTGTACTATCAATAAAAGTGGCCATACGGAAAAAAGTTTGAAAACTTATTGAATGCACCTCGTACCTCTTTACCTTCTCCTAATGACGCCCCCAACTTTGTCCATTTCCGAGTTCCGGGTGGTTATCTGGTTCTTGCTTGTAAAAAGGTCGTAGTTCTCTAATGAAGATCATAGTCAAAGGGTCCTGTTTCGTCAAATTACCACTCTTCCCATGTGGTCAAAGATTAAAAGGGAAAACTCTGGGAAAAATGTCAGTCATCACTGTCCATTGACCTTAGGTAACCTGCACCAACAAGATCACTTGTTAACTGAATTTCTTATTCACATGCTGCAAAGAATAATTCTTTTTTGTTCCAACTTAATGGCACTTCTGCATTATATGGACGGTGGCAATTTTTTTGGTGCGTTACACTTAACTGTTACCAGATGGCACTTCTCGGTCTGTAAAGTGTCAACCTAATGAAAAGTGACAATAAGTCAACCAAGTTCATTCATTTCATTCCATTCAAATTGTTTATTAATTTATAAAATTAAAACTATAATATGTAATATATAACTTTTTTAACCTTTCAGCAGGTGCCCCCCCCAAAAAAAAATTAAAACTATATTTTGTTACAGTGACAATTTTAATTTAATTCAAAAAATGTTTCAGAAAAAAAAAATTCAATGTTGCTTTAATTGAAAAATGTTTCATTCAAATTATTAAATTGCTTGGAAAAAAAATCCTATTTTACTTTAATTCAAAAATTGTTTTATTAAAATTATATTTTCTTACGCAGACTTTCAATAAATGTTTTTACAATTATATATTGATACATTTTTATACAATAAATGTTCTGGTTTTCAAATATTTTTGTGTTTGGAAGAAAAAATAGCATGTTTGTTATTTATTTGCTATATTATTTGGCCAATTGGAGTTATCACCACCTAACAATGGCGTCGTCTGTGTAATTCAGAAGTGCCAACTTAATTTTGCTGCTATGACAAAGACTGCAAATGTTAAAGGATTCTGTTCCGCCAGATTATCACTCATCACATGTTGTCAAGATCATGAGATCAGTCGTACCATTTTGGAGCAGAAGTCATTTTTAAGGAAAAAAAATAAATAACAATAAATAAAAATATGTTAAATTTCCGATTTTTCAGAATAGACAACAAAACAACAAAAAAAGGTGGAAAAAACAGCTATAAATATAAAAGACAAAATCTGTGTGTGTGTGTGTGTGTGTATGTATGTGTGTGCACTTTTCTGTACGTCTGCAAAAGGCTTTTTTCTGAGGGCTGATCGCTCGGCTCCCTCATTCTTAAAACTTTTTATATCACGTCTATGTCATAATATCTACGATTTTAACAATATCGGTCGCCTGTCTATTTAATTTGCCAGACTTTAAAACGATAAATATTCCACATTTTTGGATCGCCGTGTGTTGCTTTCGTTTTTCGGTATAATAATAAAAAAAGAAAATAAAATAAAAGCGAACCTCAATTCGATTGGTCAATGTCGGCTTCACCATTAGATCAGACAATTGCTTTATTACTCCTCCCCTAATAATATATGGAGGAGCCGCTTTTCCTTCCTTCCACTCCCCCAACAAACAATCATTAAAAACTGTCCCGCACTAAAAATATTCATTGCTGAATAGCCATTGCTTACGTTGTTGTAACGCTCTCGTGATGACCTCATTAAGCGGCCACCTGTCAATTAAACTTCTTTGACTTGACTCACTTTTTAATTGCTCTTACATTGCCACTGTCGCTGTAGCGCAGGTGTTTAGGCTCAGCCTATTGGCCTCAAGGCTCCAGGTTCGAGCCTACCTGCCACCAATCTCCACTCTTTTTTTTTCCATTTTTAAAATCACTACCGTTAAGTTTCCTTTTTGTTCTGATTTACCCCCCTCCCCCAAACACACACACCTGAGCCACGCCAGGTAGCCCCCCCGCTAGTCTATATATATATAAAAGTGAAAATGTGTGTTTGCATTTTTTCTGTGTGTCTACCAAAGGCTTCTTTCCGGCTGCTTCTCGGCTTGCTCGCTCATTCTTATAACTTTTTATATGCTACCTAGATTATAATATGTACGAATTATGAAAGGGGGTGGTGTGTATCTTTTATTTGGGTGACTTTTACACACTATTTTCGCGATAGTTTTTACTCTCCGCATGTTTCTTTGGCTTTGTCGTATATAAACCGAACTGAACCGTAGCAAAATTAACCTCCCTGGCACTCGTGCTTAGGATGTTCAGAAAGCAACAAAGTTTGATCAATGTGGCCAAAATGCGTCATATCAGACAATTGTTATCCATTACAACACGCCCCTTTAAATGGGGAGCTGGTTTTCCTAAACATCTTGGGGGAAGCAAATAACATATGCAGAAACTGCAGCCAAAGTTAAGTGCGTTTCATTCCTTATCAGTTCAAGTCTGCCTGTCTACTAACACTTTTTTTTTTTTGCTCGACACACCCTACCAAACATCCAGGCAATGCCGGGCATCTAGGCTAATAACAAATAAATGTTACCAAAGGCAAGAATAAGTTATTCTTCTACCTACTTGGATACGTATTTTGTGTTTGAACTTATTTTAAAGTGTCTTTTTTACTTAAAAATAAAGGTAATATAAAGCCTGTCAAGTTAGAACAAAAAACAAAATGGTGGTCTCATTAGAGCTATAGTCGAGCCTCTATAATTGCTCAAAAATCGAAGATTAAACAAAATATTGATAAAAACATATCCAATAAATGTTACCAATCATGTAAAAATGTAAGATCTACCAGTATTTTGTTTAGTTTTTGATTTTTTGAGTGATTATCGAGGTTCGACTATGGACCTAATGAGATCACCATTTTGTTCTTAATAAGACAGACTTTACACTATCTTTATTTTTAAGTAAAAAAAAACTTTAAAATATGTTAACAAAAAAACAAAAACTTATGCACGTTGGTATGAGAGTAACTTTTCTTGCCTTTCATAACATTTATTTGTTGTATATTTATTTTTTTCACCTCTTTGTTTTGTTAACTACTTTGAAAAGTCACTAAGTTTTTGAATGTAAAATTTTGTACAGAATTAATATAAACTTCTCTATAGTCTCAGTATAAACATGACCCATCTGCATGCGATGTTTGGGTGAATAAAAAATAAATAAAAATTAATCGTCTGTGTCAATTAATCTCCTATATATTTTCACTGCAGAAATTCCTCTCTGGACCAAATAACCGTAGGTTTGCAACAACAGATGCCACATACAAATTTATTATGCCTAGACAATTAGTCACTATCTTATGCAACTTTAGAACGCTATTTTAGACACATTTAGTTATTAGAATAAAATCCTACATTTCATCCTAGGAGCAACATCATCACCATTGCAACCATCTTCAGAGGAAGTAGTTCCTATTTTTCCTTCTAAAAACTAAGTCCTCCTATCACCCCCACTCATCACTGGGAGGATTTCTGCATTTTCAACAGATATACGATTTCACCATTATTAACTGGATCATATACTTATACACATACCATGATCTTTCCATTTCCCAATTCCAAAATAATAAATTCTCCCTTCTCACATTCCACCAAATCTCATTGACTGAGAGCTGACAATTCATTCATTCCAGAATTTAAATCTTATTGCAAAACACTCCAGAAATTTTCAAATATGTTGTCACTCTCTACAAGAGGCAATCGTTTTAAATATAATAAACCAAATACAAACAATAACCAACTGCGACATATTGAAACATGTTCATGAGCATAGAATTGTTTTATTTTTTACATTAAATATACTGTAGGCGTTAATTGTTCTTATACAGTTACCATGCTAAATCGTTGTTGTTTACATAGATTGTACATGTTGTTATTAAATGCTGTTTTCCGTCACATGCTGATAAGCCATTATTTCATCTTTTTTTATTTTAAAGCTAGATAAATCTTTTTTTTTTTTTTTTTTTTTAAAGTACAGTTGACTAAAATTCTTTCATTATACGCTAAATAAAAAAAAAAAAAATGAAACGGATGAAGTGAATAATATAGCCGAGACCCGGATTTTGCTGAAATCTTACACAGTGAACTATATTGCTTGACTCTAACATTTAAATCATAACAAGAAATTGACAGTTTATACACTTCAAAATTTCCTTATGTGTGATTTTGAAGCCTTTAAACTGTCTATTCCTGGCTGTTTGCACAGTGTGTGCATCTGTGTGTGTATGTATGTGTGCATCCATGTGTGTTTGCATATGTGTGTTAATGTAATCTCTGACCTTCTTCAGCTGTTTCTTGTCAAACTCGGGAAATTTTCACAGAATTTTGAACGAAATCCTTTATTTAATCCATGACTGGGTAGTAGTCTTAAACATTATGCAATTGTATTTTGCATGTCGGCTGCACTGAGAATTGAACCTTCAACCTCCAGACGTGTGTAACATTTTGCAACTGAATTTTAAATTTGAATAGCGATGTATAGTGATTAGTAAGATTGTAATTAAATTAAATCTAAATAAAATTAGAAATTAGGCTAAAATTTGTTTAATTCTGAAATCCCCAAAAGTTCTGATTTTATCGATTCCAATTAATCGTCCCAACACTATTTAAAGCATTCAATATGCAAACAATTCAACAAGATTATGAGAGGGAATACGGAAACATAAACATGTAAGACAAGTTGCTTGGTTAGCAGGCATTAGAGTAGAAATGTAATATCATCCCAGTTGGTGGTTAGCGACATGGACTGATGACCTGGGTGTTTTAAGTTCCAATCCAGTTCGTTCCACAGAAATTGCTTTCACTTGAGATGTTGGGAACATTCTTATGGTCCCTCCTGTAAGAAAGAATTTTGACTACAAAAATATCGGGGAAACCAATGCCAACAATAGAATCGTCGAATTCATATGAGATTATGATGATGATGGTAGTTCATACGATAAGATGATGATCCAAGAACCAAGAACTTGTTTAAATAATCCTAACTTTTCTCACTGAACTTTCTTTCTACAATGAAAACAAATGAACATTAATTCTTAATATTAACTTTTAAGCAAATTTAATTTTTTTTAGGTGTGAGTGCAAAGGCAAATCATAAACTTAATCTCGCTAGATTAAGTTTATGACTTATCTTTGTATTCTCACCTAGACTTATAACTGCGCAGACTCGAAATGAATGTGTACCAATAAAGCTTAGCACTAAACAATGATTCAAACCAGTTCTAGAATTGATTGTCTCGTGATTGAGTGTACTATCCTGCCCTCATCGTTTGTGGCCTCCAGGATATAGCATTAATTTTCCTAGAATATTCTATTACAGTCAGATGTGGGTGTAGAGAAAATTGTAATGAATACAAAAATTATGTTAGGGTTCAACTGCTGCAGAATAGAACAAAACAAAATGGCGATGCCCAGTTGATTTTATCTTCAAAGGTCACACAAACTAACATGAATTCTCGCCGATTGTATGCAAATTGAACGATCTTGGGCTGCATATAAGTAAGCCATTTTAAGAACAGGAGAGTTCACTTTTTGAGGAAGGCGAGCTGTGCACACATGCTACGTTAAGGCACAACGTATTATTGGAAGCTGAGAGATACAGTGAAATTAATAGGTGGTGAGAATTGCGTTGCCTTGGTAGAGAAATATTGCCGAGTGTAGCGTTTAGAAACATAAATAATACATATAATAAAAGTGAATGTACATGTGTCTGACTTGCTGCAATAATCATGTTTCTAAGTTTTATTTTGATGGGGAGAGAGAGCTTAATTTTATGTAGAGAAAATTTTAATTAGTGCAAAAATTACTTGTCTGAAAAACGCATACATGTTTTGTAAGGTTCAACTGCTGAACAATATGCATACATGTTTTGTAAGGTTCAACTGCTGAATAAAATGCATACATGTTTTGTAAGGTTCAACTGCTGAACAAAACCCATACATGTTTTGTAAGGTTCAACGGCTGAACAAAATGCATACATGTTTTGTAAGGTTCAACTGCTGAACAAAACGCATACATGTTTTGTAAGGTTCAACGGCTGAACAAAATGCATACATGTTTTGTAAGGTTCAACTGCTGAACAAAACGCATACATGTTTTGTAAGGTTCAATTGCTGAACAAAACGCATACATGTTTTGTAAGGTTCAACTGCTGAATAAAATGCATACATGTTTTGTAAGGTTCAACTGCTGAATAAAATGCATACATGTTTTGTAAGGTTCAACTGCTGAACAAAATGCATACATGTTTTGTAAAGTTCAACTGCTGAACAAAATGCATACATGTTTTGTAAGGTTCAACTGCTGAATAATAGAACAAAACAAAACAAAATGGTGATGCACAGTTGATTTTATCTTCAATGGTCATGTGAATTAATACAAATTCTTGCCGATCGTATGCAGATGGGGCAATCTTGGGCTGCATATAAGCAAGCAGTTTGAAGAACAGGGGAAGTTCTTGTCTTTTTTTTGTTTTTTTAGGACGGCGAACTGTACACATGTGCTATGTTCAAGCGTGATCTGTTATTGGAAACCGAGAGAACACAATGAAGTTAAAATGTGATGCGAATTAAGGCATCAGTGAAAAGAAATACAATGTTTTCATTTTCACACGCACGTAAGTTATTTCCCACATCCCATTTTCTCCCTAACTAATCATCTAACTAACAACAACAAAAACTAAATTCGATTATAAGCGTTCAATGTCCTAGGCTTCGAAGTAAACTACTAGGATAGTAGAAAGTGGGTTTACTTCTTGGGTTCACTTTCGGCTGCCATATAACTCTTGCTTCCCTTATTTTACTCTTTAGTCCTCACATTCCATTTCTGACAAAGAGGGAAGAATTGCTGTTCTCTAGGGCACCATCTATCCCATCTCACACTTATTGTTGGCAAATTTCTGACTTTAAAGTAGTATTTTTATATTTTTAGCTCCTTACATCAAGTGGCTTCATGCTAAAATGATTTCCATAAAAATAAATAGGAAAGTGTACTCCTAAAATTTAAATCTCCAAATATTTAAAAAAAAATTAGAGAAGTGTACTCCTAAAATATTAAAAGTAGATTAAGAAAAAATAGGGAAGTGTATTAAAATTTAATCGCAAAATATTTTCAAAACTGGAAAAAAAAATAGGGAAGTGTACTCCTAAAATTTAATTTCAAAATATTTAAAAAAAAGAAAAGTAAAAAAAGGAAAGTGTACTCCTAAAATTTAAATCTCCAAATACTAAAAAATAGAAAATTAAGAAATAAGGAATGTACTTCTAAAATTTAAATCTCGTAGTATTTAAAATGAAAATAAAAAATAGGGGACGTGTACTCTTAAAATTTAAATCTCAAAATACAAAAATAAAATAAGGAAGTGTACTCCTAAAATTTAAATCTTAAAATATTTTTAAAAAAAAAGAAAAGAAAAAATATAGGGGATATTATGCCTTAAATTTAAACCTAAAAATATTTTTTAAAAAGTGAAATAAAGAAATAGGGAAATGTACTCCTACAATTTCAATCTCCAAATATTTAAAAAAAAAAAAGAAAAAAAAGAAAAGAAAAAATATAGGGGATATTATGCCTTAAATTTAAACCTAAAAATATTTTTTAAAAAGTGAAATAAAGAAATAGGGAAATGTACTCCTACAATTTCAATCTCCAAATATTTAAAAAAAAAAAAGAAAAAAAAGAAAAGAAAAAATATAGGGGATATTATGCCTTAAATTTAAGCCTAAAAATATTTTTTAAAAAGTGAAATAAAGAAATAGGGAAATGTACTCCTACAATTTCAATCTCCAAATATTTAAAAAAAAAAAAAAAAAAAAAAAAAAGAGAAGTGTGCTCTTAAAATTTAAATTTCAAAATAATAAAAAAAAAGAAAAGAAAAAAATAGGAATGTGTCCTCCTAAAAATTTAATCTACAAATAATTAAAAAAAGGAAAAGAAAAAAATAAAGGAGTGTACTTCTGAAATTTTAATCTCAAAATATTAAAAGATAAAGAAAATAAGAAGTAGGGAAGTGTACTCCTAAAATTTAAATCTCACAATATTAAAAGAAAAAGAAAGTAAAAAAATAGGGAAATGTACTCCTAAAATTATTCTCTCCAAATATTTAAAAAAGAAAAAAAAACGATCAGAAAAAATAGGGAAGTGTACTCTTAAAATTATTCTCTCAAAATATTTAAAAAAAAAGAAAAGAAAAAATAAGGAAGTATACTCCTAAAATTATTCTCACAAAATATTTTAAAAAAAAGAAAAGAAAAGAAAAAATAAGGAAGTATACTCCTAAAATTATTCTCACAAAATATTAAAAAAAAAAAAGAAAAGAGAAAATAGGGAAGTGTACTTTTAAAATTATTCTCTCAAAATATTTTTAAAAAAAAACGGAAGGAAAAAATAGGGAAGTGTACTAAAATTATTCTCACAAAATATTTTTAAAAAAAAGAAAAGAAAAATAAGGAAGTGTACTCTTAAAATTATTCTCTCCAAATATTTTAAAAAAAAAACAGAAAGAAAAAATAGGGAAGTGTACTCCTAAAATTATTCTCACAAAATATTTAAAAAAAAAAATAGAAAAGAAAAAATAGGATAGTGTACTCCTAAAATTTAAATCTCAAAACATTTAAAAAAAGAAAATAAAATAAAAAAAGGAAAGTGTACTCCTAAAATTTAAATCTAAAAATATTAAAAAGAAAAAGAAAATAAAAAAATTGGGAACTGTACTCCTAAAATTTAAATCTTAAAATATTAAAAAAAGAAAATAATAATTCGGTTACAAAGGCATGTACTAGTAAGTTGCATGCACTGGTCATGGTGCATAGCATCAAACAGCTCTGCAACCAGATCCAGTACCAGATGATCTGGAGGAATCATTTTTTAGTCGTCGTCAAAATATCAAGAAAACTGAGTTCTTTTACTATTAAACACGCTACGTATACTTTGGTGATGTTTCGAAACGACACATTTCATATGTATTTATCTATTGAATATTTGCGACTTTTATTTTAAGATTTTTCCTCTAAACTTAGGAAAAAACCACGCCGACGTCTTTGTCAACGACAACAACGTCTTTATCAGAAGATCAACAAAATTGATTTCTTTTACCATTAAACACACTGCAAGTACATTGCTGATGTTTCAAGACGACGCATTTCATATGTTTATATATATTGAAGAGTTTAGCTCCCAAATATTTGTAACTTTTACATAAGGATTTTTCTTAAAACCATAAAAAAAAACAACAATGACGTCTTCATCATAATTAAATTGAGGAGGTTAGCTCTTAAATATTTACGTTTTTTTTTAATTATTATTATGCCTAAAGAAAAATGTTGAGGTTTATTGAACGAAATTAAACGAATTTATCTTTATTTATTTATCTTTTGTCAACAATTTTGTTTACACTACATATTTTTTTTATATAAAATTCCGTAATTGTTTTTATCGGAACAAATCATTACAAAATATACTCGATTATTTGGAAGCTAAACTGTTCAATATATAAATATATATGAAATGTGTCGATACTTCACCATAGTAAATTCATTTTGGCCACGAGCGCCAGTGCCTGCTATTATACTGGGTCAGCAGTGGCTCCCACTAACAAGCCTAGTTTAATTGTTTTTCTTTTACAGGTGGGTTGGGAGGCATACTTCCACCATGCAACGCTGGTACACGGGTCCTGCTAGTATATATATATATATATATATATATATATATATTGATATTCATATTAAAACCCCTTTTTTCTATTTATTTATAAAGAAAATACAACTTTGTTGCATATATGGATCGTCAAGTTGCATTCATTTGCAAAAGATCTAGCTAATTTGCATATTCTTTTAAGCCTTCATTTTAATTAATTTCTTATTAGTTTTTTTCGGTTTATTTTTATGGAACAATCATCTTTAGTTAACAATTACGTGTAATTATATTCATGCAAATATTCTACATGATTTATACTTGCATAATATTTGCATAAAAAGCTTCTATTAAGCAGAAACCCTTTTCTATATATGCTGATCAAAACTTTAAGACCACTTAAAAATCTTTAAAAAGAAACCTTTTTTAAGGATAGATTTTAAACTGTTCCACCTTAAGGTTACTAATACTACAATCTAAAAGGTTATGGAAACAAAAAGCTAAATTCCAAAAATTTTATTTAAAAATTTGCATTTTTATTAAATTAGGCTTTTTACACATGATCAATATTATAAGACCGAGGGTATAAATTGTTAGATTTATGGTAATTCTAATGTTTTTAGTTCAGTTAGAGATTAGCAATCACTGTGTAAAGGTGTTACCATGCCTAAAGCAAGAAAACTAACCATTGTTGAGCACCCTTAAATTCTAGGATTCCGTAAGCAAGGTTTGTCACAGCGAACGATAGCAGCTAAGGTAAATCGCAGTAAAACTGTTATTTGCAACTTTCTAAAGAACACTGAGAATTATGGAAAAGCAAAATCCTTTGGTAGGCCCCCCCCAAAAAAAGAATTCTCCTGCATTGAGTAGGAGAATCAGACGGGTTGTTATGAATGACAGAGGACTTTGTTCTAGTCGAATTAAGGTGGTTACAGATGCTGATTGCAGTCCAATAACCATCAGACGACACTTATAACAAAAAGGCATAGTAAATAAAAAGTGTAAACAAATATCTCGATTTGATATTCATGTCACAAAGTAGACCGCTTAAGATTTGGTCGTGAATACCAAACCTGGGACGTTGCGAAGTGGAAGAAAGTCCTGTTTTCTGATGAGAAAAATTCAATTTAAATGGTCCTAATGGCTTCCAGCGATATTGGCATGACAAAAACATACCCCTTGAAATTTTTCCACACGTCATAGTGGTGGAGGGTCCATAATGATATGGGTTGCCTTTTCTTACAGAGGGCAATGGAGTTCCAGGTGGTGCAGGGTCGTCAGACACCAGCTGGTTATGTTAGCATGCTACAAAAAGCATCTTTGATGATGGAGGGTCATTGTTTATGTGGGGATGGATGGTTATTCCAACAGGATAATGCTGCAATCCACACTGCAATACGGACCTTGAGCATTATACAAGAAAATGGAGTTCATCTCTTGAGATATCCTGCATGCTCACCGAACTTAAACCCAATTAAAAATGTTTGGGGATGGATGACAAGAGAGGTTTATTGAAATGGCAAACAATATACAACAAAAATGAACTTCGTGAAGCCATTTTCAGAAACTGAAGTAGGATCCCCCACACCTTAATGGAAACCCTTATTTCTAGCATGCCCCAAAGAATTTTTGAAGTCATCAAAAGGCAGTGGAGGTAGAACTAATTATTAAGTTTGATTGTTGAATGTTTTCATACACTTTTCATACACTTTTTGTACACTTTAATAGAATTTTTGTCTCTAGATTTATAATTTTGATCATGTGTAAAAAGCCTAATTTAATAAAAATATAAATTTTAAAAATAAATCTTTGGAATGTAGCTTTTTGTTTCCATAAGCTTTTAGATTATAGCATTGGTAACCTTAAGTCGAGAGATCCTTAAAAAAAAGTTTTTTTTAAGTGGTCTTAAATTTTTGATCAGCAGTGTATTTATGTATGTATAGTTGTTTAAAAAATTTTGCCTACCAAACTCCTCTGTCAGTTTTTGGTCTAAAGATATGAAACTTAATATATAAACTTTAAATTTGAGTTTTAGCCATGGAAAATCGGTGCGAAAGTGTGGAAATTAAAGAAATGGAATTTGCCAGGTAAAGGTAGAACGATAACATTACGAATATGCATGCGTGACATAATCCTATTAATTCATGTTTTAATTTTTAGCCTTGCAGCAAACATGTCTTCATAGCTCAGGCATTAACGTCAAAGGAAAAAGTAAATTGTAAGCTAAACGTTTTGGTTTCGATTCTTGCTGATGGTACTTGAGTCATTGTTTTTTTTAAATTTTAAATCATTACTATATATTGGGTTCAATATAATCATCTATATATATAAAAGGCAGAATGTGTGTGACCATTTTGTGTATGTCTCGCAAAGGCTTTTCTCACACACACTCCCGGGGGGGTACTATTGCTTAAAACTGTTTATATAGGCCGTAAATAATAATATGTAGGATTTGAGAACGCATGTAGTGTATAGATTTATTTACGTCGATTTTTACAAAATTATTGCTATTTTGGCTTCTCGCGTGTTGATTGGGCTTTTTCGTATAAAAAGCGAAACTAATTCAAACTTAACAGCTTTCCCGGCATCGCACCGGGAAACATCCAGAAGCAATCAGCTTTGATCAGTATTGTATATCAGACAATTGCTATTCAATCTGGACAATTGGGAGCTGGTTTCCTCCTCCCCAACATCTGTTGGGGAAAAAGACAGTCAAATTTGGGTAAACAAACCCAACTGCTGCCTCGCAGCAAAAGTGAACTGCGTGACTTCTATTTGACCTTAATTAGGTCAAATGGAAACTTTTATTGCGGACACCTGTTTTTAAGAGTTAAATAAATAAATTCAAACGTGTCTCTGTTGTATGTCGTGGTGGCCCAAATGGTTAACGTCGCACGTTTTTTTTTTTTTCACACTTTAATTCACAATTTTACCTCAAGGGTTCGATCCTCATACTCACCTACCAAAACTTTTTTTAAATTATTTTACCCCTCCCCCCCGAAGTTTTGATTTACCTCAAAACACCCGAGCATCGCCGGGTACCCCCCGCTAGTCTATATATATAAAAGCGAAAATGTGTGTATGTATGTATGTTCGCTTTTTGTGTATGTCCAAGAAAAGCTTTTTTCAGAGAAGCAGTCGGTCGGTTCGCAACTTCTTAAAACTTTTTATATCACATAAAAATCATAATATCTCTGAGTTAACAACGGAGCTCGCCTGTCTATTTAATTTGCTCGACTTCGGGAAGATAAATATTCAACATTTGTTGCTCGCCGCATGTGGATTAGGCTTTTTCCTATAATAAAAGCAACACTAATTCTGTCAGTATTTTTCCGTTGCCGATCGCCGGAAATGTCCGAAAGCTATCAGCTTTGATCAATGTGGATATATTTTCATTATATCAAACAACTGCTATTCAATTTGGACAAGGGGAACTGTTCCCTACCCCCACCACCACCACCAACATCTTGGGAAAATAAAAATAAAAAAAGCGTTCCCGCAGTAAATGAAATACTATCCCGCAGTCAAAGTTGACCTCATTAAGTCATTAAAACGTGCACCTGCCAAATCTAATTAATTAAATAAATTCAAACGTATTTCCTTTAGCATCTTGCGGTGGGCCAATGGTTAACGTTGCACTATTTCTTTTCACACTTTAATTTCCAACTTCGCCTCAAGAGTTCAGGTTCGATCCTCATACTCACCTACCAAAACTGTTTTTTTTTTATTTTACCCCCCTCCCGGAGTTTGATTTACCTCCAAACACCCGGGCAACGCCGGATACTCCCCCCCCCCCCGCTAGTATAGTAATAAATACAAAATCTGCATTTATCAAAATATCATATTTAAGCGTATTTTATGACTGAACAATACAGAGCAGCCTGCTAGTATATATATATATATATATATATATATATATACACAAATGAGAAAAAGTCTATATTCCAAATTTCAAGATGTTGTCTGTCTTACTGTTTATTTCTCAGCATGTGTTAACGCAGAACCTTTCATGTAATTATTATGTCCATTTTTTAATATATTTTGCCCTAACTCATCAGAAGAATGTGAACCTATCAATTTTTAAAGAAAATAAAATGAATATGAGCATGATTAAAAAAATCCTAAAATTGGAAAAGTAGTTGCAAATGTGTTTACGCCATCTTTGATTCTTGATGTAGAGTCATTAATGTCATACCATCATATGGAGTGAGCTTCATAAATTAAAGGATTCGTATAAATAAAAGGTGAAATATTATTTAACAAGTGAAGCAGGCATAGTCCCCTGTGTGCAAAGTGAATGAGGCATAAAAAAAATGACTAAGTTCAGCATTTGCCCCCCCCCCCATTTAGCCCCGCAAGTCCCCAGGGGACGTCAAATCTTGGTGAAAATGAACAAACTGCAGTTTTAGGCCTTAACATATGCACCATGCAAAAAAAGGAAATGACTAAGTCCATCATTTGCCCCCCCCCCCATTTAGCCCCAAAAGTCCTCAAGGCCTTAACATATTTAAATTTGAGTTCAGCATCATGCAAAAAATGGAGTGTTTTATTAGCCCTAAAAGAGCCCCTGGGGCACACCCAAGAGTTATCGCAAAGTATAGACAAAATTATATAGAAATCAGTTAGTTACAAATTTTCAGAAAGTTTTATAAATATCCAAGGCATCATTTTTTTTTAATAAGCACAAAAGTGTCAATTTTAGCCATTTTAACCCAAAAGGCACCCCCATGGGGGCGGGGGTAACCGGAGTTTTCCAGGAAAATCTGATCTGTTACTTTTTTACTCAAATCATGTTTAATGTTTGTGCCAAATTTAAAAAAATTCCAAGGTGTAGTTATTGAGAAAAGTGCGGGCAGACGAACGGACAAGGGTTAATTTACAGGTCCACCCTCCTTTTGTCGGGGAACCAATAAGAATATTTTCCCCATAAACATATATATATATATATATATATATATATATATATATATATATATATTACTGGTTATGTAAAAACAAATAAAGTATATATATATATATATATATATATATATTTATATATATATACTTTATTTGTTTTTACATAACCAGTAATATGTTGCTACACAGTCATGAGCATGTTTCAGCAGCAACATATTACTGCTTATGTAAAAACAAATAAAGTGTATATCTTTCTCTACTTCGGTATTGACCACTCTTGTATTAACCTCGGTAAACTTCATTGGTTACTTTACTTCTGGAAAACAATTCCCTCAGATTATATATATATATATATATATATATATATATATATATATATATATATATATATATGTGTGTGTGTGTGTGTGAAAGGAAATATTGCAATTCAGAGTTAAACAAAGCTTAATTATATCACCAGATCAATAAGGAAGAAAGAAAGAAAATCTCTTTAGACCATTGCATTTTGAAGCTTAATGCTTCTCATCAGAAGATGAAGGAAAAGCCCGGTTTACACAAAAAAACTGACGTGGGATTATTAGTTTAGAAATGAAATAAAGATATACAATATGCATAAGCAGGAAAGATTGTAATAATAGAGATATAAAAAAGGATATATACTGATATATACAAGAAAATAAGGAAGATACATAGGACGAAACAGATTGAAAAAGATAAAAAATACATATAAAATACAGTCAGAAAATATACTGCAATAAAAGTCAAAATAAAATAAAAATTAAATTAAAATAAAAAATAAAAATAAAATAAAAACAAAGACTAATTCCAACTTTAGATATTTAGCAAAGTAGAATCCATAAAAAAAAATTTATGACTATATCTATATATATACAAGTTAGAAAAGCATTTCATCCAAGGCATGAAAATTGTTAAACAAAATGTTTTTATTATAGGTTTTAAAAATAAAGGTACAAGATTCAATTTGAAATTTATTTATCTTCAAAGTGCACTTTTATAAATTTTACAAAGTAAGGCATAAAAATTTAATTTAAATTTAATCAAAAAATTACCTTGGATTTATTTTATGTAATGTACATTCTGTTGCACTTTTAAAAAAAAATCATTGAAAATTTTATATATATATTATTAATTGCTAGATGTTTTTAAATTGCAACAAAATGTACATTACATAAAATAAATCCAAGGTAATTTTTTGATTCAATTTAAATAAAATTTTTATACCTTACTTTGTAAAATTTATAAAGGTGCACGTTGAAGATAAATAAATTTCAAATTGAATCTTGTACCTTTATTTTTAAATCCTATAGTAAAAACATTTTGTTTAACAATTTTCATGTCTTGGATGAAATGCTTTCCTAACTTGTATCTTATCTTTTTAAGATTATATTTTAAAACTCTCCTCCTTTCTATTTCAGTTTGTATTTCTCCTCACACCACAACTCATTTTTGCAACCCCCTCTTTGTATTATTACAGGTCTGAATATTCTCTCTGTTTTAGTTTGTATTTCTCCTCACACCACAACTCATTTCTGCAAACCCTCTCTTTGTATTATTACAGGTATGAATATTTTCTTTGTTTCAGTTTGTATTTCTCCTCACACCACAACTCATTTTTTGCAACTTCCTCTTTGTAATACAGGTCTGAATAATGAGAAAATCTGAATTTTTTTAACAAAAACTTTAAAATAACTTTTTTAGATTAAATATTTTTTAACTTCTTTTGGAATAGAAATTTTAAATTTAATAAGGAACATATTTCATATAGGTTTCATTAACAAATATTCAGTACATAACGAGAAAAATAGAGATGAAAATTTCAAAAGGACTGTATAACTGGTTACAATCAATAGTAGTCCTCGCCAGCGAAAGTCTTTGTTATTCTATTATTATTTAAAACATTTTGTGTCTTGCTCTTTCGTGTGAGGACTAATATATATATATATATATATATATATATATATATATATATATATATATATATATATATATGCGAAGGAAAAGGAAATTCTAAAAAAATTTCAGGGGACATCATCAGGATTTGGTTAAAAAAATGCTGAGGAAATAAGTTACAGACCACGTGCGAGTGAAGAGGGAAGAAATCTAGGTTCCTTTCTACCCTGGAAAAGAGTTTATAAATGTTCAAAATTAATAAGGTATTAACTTACTAACTAACAAATAAATATGAATAAAAATACATCAAACAAAAAAAAAAATAAATAAATAAAAAATACAACAATTTAACGGTTCAGTAAATATACATGTACATATGTATATAAGTGACATTTAAATGTGTATATACATAGAATAATCCAACTTCTCTGCACGTACACATATATATAGAAGATTAGCTTTTGTGAGGTGGTCGACTAGTGCTTGATTAATTAAGGTCTCAAAGATTTTAGTAAAGAGAGGGAAAAGACTGATAGGGCAATAATTAAGAGGGTCGGTTCTTTCACCAGAATTCTTGTACACTAGTACCACAGAGGCCATCTTTCAGCTGTTAGGGAAGCAAGATTGAGCAAGGCATTTGTTGTAGACTTTGGAAAGTATAGGGGCTAGCTCAGCTAAACATTTCTTAAGTAATGCAGTAAGGATGAGATCAGACTCACACGCCTTGGCAGTGTCTACGTTTTTTATTATATTCACTACACTATTATAGATTTTCTAGAAAGCACGAGTTCTGCAATTCTATGCATTCCTTGGTTATTTCAGCATCCCTTTTTTTGGCTGTGATTATTTCTCTCTTTTTTTTTTTTTTTTTTTTTTTTTTTTACATGGGTGTCACCACTTATCAAGGCCCAGAGGCCACTCAAGGATAATGGTTAATAGGTATACATTTAATCATTGTGATTTTAGCATAGTAAACAGTGGGAATTTTGTAACTTGGATTACTTAGGGGGACGATTCAATTAGAACTTGTTCACATTGGACTTTTTCTTTTTTTTTTTTTCATAGGTATCACCACATTATCAAGGCCAATAGGCCACTCAAGGATAAGGGTTAAAGAGTGTACAGTAGAAATTGGACAATATAATAATCATTAGTAATGAAAATTTGTTAAATTTGATAACTTATATGGAACGGCTCATCAAGAACTTATTTACGTTAGACTTGAAGACAACCATATTGTAGTCAGCCGGAAAGCATCTATAAATTTTTGCTTATTTTTATTTGATTTATGATGCACAATTTTGTGGAATGAATACTGTCTTTGTGCAATGGCAGCTTCACAATCTGTAGTGAACCATGGCAGTGAATGGAGCATGTTATAATACTTCTATATGGGGATATTTGTTTGAATGCCTGCTTTGCACCATTCGATTGTCTCATTCACACACTTTTCTGCATGAAGAGAGAAGATATTGGTGTATGAGGCATCTCTGATGTATTCTCTGCTGGCTTCCCAGTCAGCCTTTTTGTAGCATCTTGTCGTTTTGAGCAATGGCTCTTCTCCTTGGGGTTGAGATTTAAGTGTGATGTCTACTAATACTACTAGGTGGTCTGCATTTCCAGGTGGACTGTGAGCATTAGTCACACAATCCTCAAGTACTGTGGTAAGAAATAAGTCTAGAAGTGAAGCCTGCTGGTGTTCCAGATCTGGGAGGCGAGTCGGGAACATGACTGTCTGTGTGAGAGAATGGACTATAGAGAAGCTATAAGTACAGAGCCCAACTGCATCTGTGCAACCCGAGAAATGAAGCCAATTTTTATGGTGAACATTAAAATCATCAAACAGTTGCTATCTAAGGAGAGTGCTGCATCTATATTATTAGAGACATGATTGATTAGGGTATAGTTCTGACATGAGGGAGAAGAGTAGAGTAAATATAAGTATGTAATGTTGGACTAAGCCATTGTGGGCAGGCATGTGAAGCTTCCTTCCGATGCACCATGGTGGGTTCCTGACAAGAGTAAGCGATCAATCAATTTGATTGAAAAATCAACAATTTTGATTGCAATAAAAGTATTGGAAGTGTGGAACACTTGTTGATCCTCAATGTATTGTGGATGAGGTTACTGCGCCATGTCGCGCATGGAAAGGGACTCTGCACTCATCATTATCACATCCGTATGAAGTCAAAAGCTTGTTGTTGGTTCTCGGTTAAGTCTGTCGAACATGGGCAGCTGAATCAGGGCAACTGAATCAGGGCAGCTGAATCAGGGCAACTGATATGTTAATCTTCTTTTTATACGAGGTTTCCACCATCTTCTCTGCCAGCTGTTTTATTTGTGTCAAAAATCACATCGGGGTCACCACTTATTGCGGGGCTGAATGTCAGTGACAATCGACACTTCAACTAAAAGACGACACAGGCAAGAGATACAACGAAAGATGACAATGGCAAAGAAGAGATGACAAACACAGTGGGTACCGTCGTGAACGAATATAAATCCGTTAAGGTTTATTTTCGTAAGGAAACTGAATGGTGGTAGGAGGTCTCAGGCCGAAGGATGTCTCAGCTGAAGTACCAACCGGCCAGACAATCGTGCATGCCCCACAACAACTAAAAGACTGCGAATTCATCTTCATTAGGAACGATGCAATTAAAGAGCCATTAACGCCAACATACCAAGAACTATTCGAAGTACTGGGGCGTACCATAAAGCACTTCACCATCAGACAAAATAACTGAACAGACATCATTTCCATTGACAGAGTGAAGCCAACTTTCCAAGAGAAGTCGCAGCTAGATTGCCACATGGTGAGGTGGGGCCCATCAGTGGCCCAACTCAACTCAGCAGCAGCAGCAGTCATGTCTACGCAGAACGATTTTGACTACCTCCCCGACAACGGCCGAATCCAGTAACAGCAGCAATGACTACTTGCCGTCGACACAATCGATTCCCAGCTTCTCAAGCCAACATGCATTTCCCGTAGCCACTAGCCACGACCTCGTAGCCTACCAGTTCAAACATTAGCTGGATTCCAACCCTCAGCCTGAGACTGCCTACCATCATTCAGTTTCCTTACGAAAATAAACCTAAATGGATTTCTATTCGTTCACGACGGTACCCACTGCGTTTGTCATCTTTTCTTTGCCATTATCGTGTTTTTTCTTCTTGCCTGTGTCGTCTTTTAGTTGTAGGGCTGAATGTCAGTGACAATCGGCCCCGCAACACATGTATGTATAGCAGGCCCACAGCAATCTGAAGTGAGAGCTTCACAAATGTTTTATTGATGGTCTTAACCACGACACACACAGCTGGAAATGCGACACTTGTAAACGAGCGCTTTTGTCAAAAGCTGACTACATCAACCACCTTAAGTCGCACAAAACTCCTGTTCACGTAAACGTTGCACCTATTAGTCCGAACCAAACGATCTGTTTAAAATGCAGCAAAGTTTGCAAGTCTACTGCTGGTTTGAGAAGACATGTGATTGTTCATAGGAATACCCTTCAATCTCCAGAGGAGGTCAACTCGATGGAAATTGCTCGATTTGTATGTCACATCTGCTTCAAGATGTGCAAATCTGCGGCGGGAGTGCAGAGTCATCTGAGATGGCATGGACGACAAGATTGGAAGATTCAATGTGATGGTGATCATCTGGAAAGATGCAGCAATCATCATATCTATATCTATATATCTATAAAAGTGAACATGTCTGTGTATCTGTCTGTCTGTGTATCTGTGTGTCTGTGTGTGTACATTTCCCTACGCAATAACTTGATTTGAGCTGAAAACAATAAATTTTAAGGGGGTCATAATAGGGGTCAAAGTTTAAAAAATTTACCGTTTTTTTAGTGTTTTTTTTTTTTATTCCGCATACATCTTCAAACACCCGGGCAACGCCGGGCACCCATGCTAATATATCTATAAAAGTGAGCGTGTGTGTGTGTGTGTACATTCCCCTATGCAATAACTCTGTCAAGTTTAAGTCTACAGACTCGAAATTCGATATACAGGGTACTGAGATTTGGGAAAATTTTTG
Source organism: Euprymna scolopes (assembly GCF_053919585.1). Lineage (NCBI taxonomy): Eukaryota > Metazoa > Mollusca > Cephalopoda > Sepiida > Sepiolidae > Euprymna > Euprymna scolopes. The sequence goes on along the minus strand of NC_136525.1, from coordinate 21,728,680 downwards.
TAATCGGTTTTCGGCCAGAAATTTCGCTGTTAAGGGGTCAAAGTTCAACGATTTGACCTTTGAGAACTCTACCAAACTCCTCCGCTAATTTTGAGTCTAAACGCTTGAAATTTTAGATATAGGTTCCTTGGACATGGATCTAACTTAATAATCTGATTTGAGCCCAAAACAATAAAAGTTAAGGGGTCATAATAGAGGTCGAAGTTAAAAAAAAATTGACTGGAGGCTGCTGGAGGCACCAATGGCTGGAAGACTGCAGGAGGCGCTGGAATGAAGTGGAGGCCGCTGGTTAAAGAAGTAAAATGTTTATTTCGCTTGAAAAACAATTAACATTGAACTCTACCAAACTCCTCCGCCAATTTTGAGTCTAAACACTTGAAATTTTAGATATAGGTTCCTTGTAAATGGATCTCACCTAATAATATGATTTGAGCTCAAAACATAAATATTAAGGGGTCATAAGAGGGGTCAAAGTTTAAAAAATTGACTGCTTTTTTTTTTTTTTTCTCAACATACACCTCCAAACACCCGGGCTAGGCCGGGCTGAAATGCTAGTATATACATATATATATATATATATATATATATATATATATATATATGAGAGAGAGAGAGATACTTGTGCACTATTGAACCATGCTAAAATAATAACGTTATTATTTAAAAAGCCATTCTTAATAAAATGAAAGGAGGGTGTTTTGCAACTATTTTGTACTTTCATCTAACAATTTAATGAAAAAAACTATACCGTAAAACTTTAATTTAACTTGAAAATACTATTAAAAAATACTGTGGTTCGATAAGTGCAGAACAAGCATCAATATATATATCCGTATCTGTTTTGCATCTGTTTCGTATACCTTATAATGTGTTTACATTATGCCATTATTCAAATTTAAAATGTAAGCATATTATAAGGTATTTACAGCTTCTCTTCCAATTTTGTGATTTTTAATCATGTCAAAACGCATTTTATCTCCTTTTGATTGATTGATTCTTGCTATTTCTTCTAATGAGTTAAGGGCAAAATAGATTCACTGATTGATATAATAATTAAGTGATTAATTTTGTGCTACGAAACAGATAATGTCAATAATTGTAAATGTCAACTGAATTAAAGGAATAAATTGTAAGATCGTCAACATCATGAACTCTGGAATATAGACTTTTGTCATTCATTTATTCATTATATATATATATATATATATATATATATATATATATATATATATATATATATGTATATGCAAATTTAGTCTAAAGCGCATGAAGACCTGGTGGTCTGACATATTAACTTAGCCGCCCTTTTTTTTTCACGGTGTCATGTTTTTGACGTTGCACCGGTTAATTATAAAACACGCCCGAAAACAATAACCGGTCCCCCCAAAATGGCGGAAGGCGGGGGAGACGACGGGAATGGCAACCCGTTTTCTTTCAAGAACTTTGTACACGGAAAGGACAGCAAGTCAACAATGGACAGAAATGACGAAAGGGATAGTGACACGGAAGAAATCAATATTCTTGCAAGTGACGAAGACATTAGTTTGACTGAAAATCATCCCGTACTTCCATCTCCTTCGCAACCTGAACCACCAACACTCCCATTAGTAGGTAAGTACTTCGAGTTTAAATATATATTTAAAAGAAAAGCAAATAAACCCCCTTGTTTAATTATTAAACCTTAACTTAAGATTATTTAGCTAGTTATTATTTAGATAACTAGTAATATTATTAATAGGTAAAAGAGATTGAGTTAAATTAATAAACAGAATGAGTAAATAATTTCTTTGCGTTCTTGCAAATGACGGAATGGACATCGTTCGAATCATGACATTAGTTTCACATCCAACACGGATTTTTCTCTCAGAAAAAAAAAAAAATAATAAAAATACGAAATATTTCTATAAATGGAAAATACATAAACTGTCATTACTTGAAACTATATTCTTTCATTTTTTTGCAAAAAAGATAAATAAAAATAAAACAATATTAAACTAAGTAAAGTTTTAAAGGTTATATTGTTGCACAAAAATGAAAACAAACGCCTAAAAAATAGCAACAGAACAGAATTGAAATGGAATATCTTGAGTAAATATGAGTATTAAATAAAGGGTGCTTGTCTCGAATTCTCCCTATATTAAAAACAAAGCGCATTTATTATTATACACACCAAAACGGAAAAAAAAAAAAAATACTGGTAAATAAAGAAATGAATAAATAACTATAAATGTTACCAAAGGCAAGATAAGTTACTCTTCTTTAACTGTCAAAGAGACATTTATTGTATGAATTTCTACAAGTCTTTTGTTTCATTTTCTAGTTTTGGGCGATTATCGACTCTGCAGATGACCGTCCCATGTCAGCCATCTTGTTCTTGTTTTAACTTAGCAACTTGACGATACTTGTTTTAAACTTTAAAAAAAAAGAAAAAAAAAAGACCGCTTTAAAATAAATTAAAATACAAAAAAAAAAAAAAAAAAAAAAAAAAAAACTCATCCAGATAGGTAGAAGAGTAACTTATTGTCTTTGGCGACATTTATCTGTTATATATTTTATCACTTTTTCGTTTAGTTATCTAAAGTAAAACATTTAAAAAAAAAAAATTTTTTTTAATAGTATTATGTACGTAATCGTAACGAAATAGAAGTATCGTATTCCAAAAATCACATAAATTGATCAAGTTTAAGTTTGTATTATTTGGAGTTCTCTCCCTTGTTTTCTCGATGATGTCGTAATATCGTCGCTGTTCGGTTAACCACAAAATTTGGTCAATTGCCGATATATATTAACTAAATACTCACTTTTCAAAAATGGAGTTGCTGCTTATGCACTTATTGTATCGCGTTATTTTTTGAAATAGTATTTTCGGTGCTAATGCAGAGAGTGATCCGGCGGATCACTAATCCGGATCCGCGCTATTTTTTTAAATCGTGTTTCTAAGTTTAATTAAAGTTTTATGTTTTTTTTTTTTATTCAATTGTAAGGTTGAAGTATAGAATAGGTACAAAACACCCTTCCCTCTTATGGTAAGAATGGCTTTTAAAATAATAACGTTATTATTTTTGTCCGGATTACTCTGCATGAGTACCGTATTTTCAAGTTAAATTAAAGTTTTATGATATTATTATTATTATTTTTTTTTTTTAACGAGAGTACCCAGCGTAGTATAAACATCCCCAACCTCCCCATGTTAAGAACGGCTTTCGAGGTTGGGGGGTATACTATAGTAAAAAAAAAATACCTCCTTTTTTATTTTTTTTTATTAAATTGTTAGATGAAATTACAGAATAATTACACAACCCCCTCCTCTCTCCATGTTAAGAATGGCTTTCTAAATGTTATGTAGTAATTTTATTTTTTATTTACCAGAACTCGATGTGGAGTTGTGTGGGGAAAATAGAGAAGGCTTATCACAAAAACTTGCTTGTGTCTGTCTGTCGTGCGGGCTGAGAGGGAAAAATGAAAAGATCCAAGATGGCAATTTGATCATTTAATGGCTATGGTCTCGCACAGTTCTCGAAAAATCGTGTCTCACGCGTGATTTTGAGATGCGCCCGGGCACCATAAAAGCAGGTTGTTAGGGGAAGTAGACAGAAGTGTTCAGACTTGTGTAGAGTGAACATTGTCAGGCTTTTCCAACCTTTTTTACATTGGACTTGAAAGCAACGATATTGTAGTTGGTCAAAAAGCAAGCAAACAGAACAGTGTTCTATAGGCAGGCAGTTCTAAGAAAAAGTGTTCAAACCTATGTAGAGTGAACATCATTGTGCGACTCAGACTCTTCTGATTCAAGGGGTTATTGCAGAGGGGAGTAACCGGTTATTAAATCAACTGACCATACAACTAAAATATTAGACACAAAGGTAAAAAGAAAAAAAAAACGGCAAAGCAAAAGGAAGAATGACAAAAACTGAAGTTGGTTAAAAGACGACGAATTGCCTTTTATTTACAAAAAAGGAAATAAATAAAAATGGTCAAATTTGAAAAACCTGGAGATTTGCAGTCCGTTGACCAGCACTGGGAAGTTGCTGAGGGCTGCAGGTGGTGCTGGAAAGTGCAGGAAGTGACGGCATGCACAGAAAGGTGCAGCAGGCTGTAGGAAGATCTGGAAGGCTGCAGGAAGGTGCGACTGGCACTGGGAGGCTGCTGGAGGCACCAAGGGCTGGAAGACTGCAGGAGGCGCTGGAGTGAGGTGGAGGCCGCTGGTTGAAGGGTAGTCTCAGGCAGTAATAGTTGCATGGTAGTAGTTTGTGATTGGATAAAAGTAATTTGTGAATCGCATAATTAATGTGGAAAAAAGGTGAACTACTGCTGCGCCTAGAGACTCTTCGGCTACTAGGCTTGCCAACTTGACTGGGAATGTCAGTCGCATCTTGGGACGCTTCCTGCTCCCTCCCTAGGTAACCACGCTGGCTGCTGACGCACTGTATTTATGAGATAGCATGGTTACATCAAGCGCACTCCTTCAGTTGTTAAAAAAATGAGCAGAATTAATTCCTCACTGAATCGATCACAACAAAGAGGATTTCCAACATAAATTTATGTTTATGTTCGATTCACCTCGGAATCAAAGTCTCTTCCTTGTTGCTTGATGGATAAAGGGTTGGATTTAGATTTCTTCCGTCTTTTTTCATAACAATAAAAGGGTTGTTCACTGACAGGCGGTGTACGTGAGATTGTTTACCAATAAAACAAGTGAAGCATGCATGGTCTCCTGGAAGTGCACAGTGAACAAGACATAAAAAATGACTAAGTTCAGCATCCCCCCCCCCCAGTTAGCCCCAAAAGTTCCCAGGGGACATAATTTCCTGGTGAAAATGGACAAACAATGCAGTTTTAGGCACTAGCATATGTAAATTAGAGTTCTACACTGTGCAAAAAAAGAAATGACCGAGTCCATCACCCCCCCCCCCCATATTTAGCTCCAAAAGTCCCCAAGGCCTTAACATATTTAAATTTGAAGTTCAGCACCATAAAAAACTGCTAAATAGACATATACAGAAAATTTTGGACGAATATGGTAAAATAGTCCCAAAATTAGAGTGTTTTTATTAGCCCTAAAAGAGCCCCTGGGGCACACCCAAGAGTTATCACGATGTATAGACAAACAAAATTATACAGAAATGAATTAGTTACAACTTTTCAGGATGTTTTATAAAAATCCAAGGCATCAATTTTTTTTTTTTTTTTTTTAATAAGCAAAAAGTGCCAATTTAAGCCATTTTTAACCCAAAAGGCACCACTGGGGCGGGGGGACCAGAGATTTCCTGGAAAATCTATTCCGTTTTACTCGTATCATGTTTAATGTTTGTGCAAAATTTCAAAAAAAATTCCAAGTGCAAACGGACAAAGGTGAATTTACAGGTCCATCCTCATTTTGTCGGGGGGGACCAAAAATGGGCATCATAGTAGAAATACAAAACCTAGCGTAAGCGTGGAATTCAGTGTGGTGGTCACTCAAGCAAGAAATCGGTAACTGCTTGATTGACTGACTTTATAGTGTTCATTTGTTGTCCACCTATGTGGATTGGATAAGACAACATTTGACTAGAGAAGATTAAAAACATCCCTATAGTTGATCCGTTAATTAGTTTGTCAGTTTTGGTTTGTATTACAATCCAGAGGCATGAAAAAGTTGTCAAAAAAAAATAAAACATATGTTATCAAACGCAAGATAAGTTACTTTTCTGCCTAACTGAATAAGTTTTTAGTGTTTTTATTTAAAATATTTATTTGGTTTGAAAGACAATTATTATTGAACACTACCGAAGAAAAAAAAAATGGCCACGGTGTCATTAAAATCTCGACAATCACTTCAAAATAAGAAATAAAACAAAATGGTGCTAGAAACCCACCCAATAAATATTACCGTGACATTTATTGGGTGGGTTTCTACCACCATTTGGTTTTATTTCTTATTTTGACGTGATTATCGAAACTTCAAACCGGCATTGCATGGGTGTTTGGAGGTGTGTGTGTGTGTGTGTGTTTAAAACAAATATGATAAAAATAAAGTTTTCGTAGGTAGGTAGGTAGGATCGAACCAGAAGCCTTGAGGCAAAGGTGGAAAATAAAGTGTGAAAAAAAACCTGACGTTACTCGCTCAGCCAGCAAGGGAAAGTAAGAAAGACGGTTGAATTTATTTAAGGATTAAAAACTGAATTGACAGGTGCGTGAATTTAATGAAAATCTCGCAGTTAACTTTTACTGCGAGGCAGTCTTTTGGGGGTTTGTTTACCCAAGTTTGGCTGGTTTTGTTTCCTCAAGATCTTGAGGGGGGGGGATCAGCTCCCAATAAAGGGGGATTGTCCAAATTGAATAGTCTGATATAAGGGGTGTGTTTCCCCCCGCATTGATCAAAGCTTTATTGCTTTCTGGATGTTCAGAGCACAAAAGCCAAGGAACCGTTGCCATTTCAACTTCGGGTCACTTTATTTATACGAAAAAGCCGAACCAACACAAGAGGGGGCTGAAATAGCCAGAATTTTGTAAAAGTCAATGTAAATAAATCTAGACGCTACGCGCATTCGCAAATCCTAGATATTACGATGTAGATGGTATATAAAAAGTCCCCCCCCCCCAAAAAAATCTTGTGCTGGACATACAAAAAATGTGCACACACATTTTGCCTTTTATTTATATATATATATATGATGATGATTGCAACGTCTTGTCAGACGAGTGCCACTCCCTCAGACATTTAAAATCCATGAGCCCAAATGTCTGAGGGAGTATCTATACAAATATGATGTTAAAGAGTCTTAGCTTTGTACGACAGCTAAATCTCTCTCGGTTCAAAATGTTGAGATCCAGCAACAAGCAAGAGCAAGATAGCTAGCAACAAATTAAACTGCAGACCAGCTTAATGCGGGTACTGATCTTCCGCTTTATGGTTTTTTAAATCAGAGATTTGCTTCTCCTAGAAAGGTTGCCTTCACCACAGCTTACGGGAGCCCTCTCTACCCCAATACACATATACACACACACAAATATACACGGTGCTAGTTGGCCGTTGACCCAGAAAAAGAGTTCATTCGCCCTTTGGAAGGTCTTGTTTTTAATCCTCCAGGGAGACTAGCCGCCCTCCTCACCAAACAAGTCTGGTGGGGGAACCAGTTTAGTCGCCGGTGACCCGACCATGAGGCAGGTAGTACTGGGTTACATGGTACCAGTAGCATATCACATGACCTGACATATATATACACTCCTGGTCAAAATCATAAGACCACTTAAGAAAGTAAGCGTTTACGCATATTATCAAATTTTTAATCAAACAAATGGTTGAAACCATTGCCAAAAGGGAAAATATGATGGAAAAAATGAAATCTGCTTCATTCGAAACCTTAACCCTGATCTAATAATTTTTAAAAAAAACAAACATTTTCACCTGGTCAAAATGATAAGACCACTGATAATTTATCTAACAAAAGGCAATTATAAATTACTAAAAAGGGTCTCAGTATTTAGTATAGCCTCCATTATTATGAATTACTTCAAAAATTCTCTTCGGCATGCTTGCAACTAAGTTTTTTATCAGTTGCAAAGGAATTTTATCCCATGTACTGAAAACTGAACCAGAAGTTCCTTTATCGAATCATACTGGGTTCCATCTTTGAACACTTCTTTTGCCATCCATCCCTAAAGATTTTCAATGGGATTAAGGTCCGGAGAACATGCTGGATGATCTAACAATTTTATATTATTTGAAGAAAAGTATTCTTGTGCTTATCGAAGTGTGTATCGCAGCGTTGTCTTGCTGGAAAATCCAATTTCTTCCACACAGACGTGGACCTTCAATCCTGATAGAAGCATTTTCAAGCATTTAAATGTACTTCAATGATGTTTGCCGTCCTTTAACTACTTGCAACTTTAGGGTTCCAGTTGATGAGAAAGCACCCCAGATCATTAAAGACCCTCCTCCACTATGCCGAGTTGAAAAAGTCTCTTTGGGCAAATTTTTATCATGCCAATAGTGTTGAAATCCATCTGGACCATCTAGATTAAATTTTTTCTCATCGGAGAAAATTACATTTTCCCACTTCTCTTCATCCCAAGTCTGGTATTTGGCGGCATATTTAAGTCTGTTAGTTTTGTGCTGTTCAAGACGTCGTTTCTGCAGTCGCTTTAAATGATTGGAACCCTTCCTTTTCAGATTGCTTCTGATGGTTTTAGGATTACATTCTTCTGCTGTTTGGCTTTTCAATCGACTTGAGCTCATACTGGAGTTTTTTTTTAAACTTCTGATATGGCGATCCAGTGATGGGGTTATATTTTTGGTCGACCTGGACTCTTTTTGTGCCCATATTGATCTGGATTTCTTAAAAAATTTGTGATGACCGTTTTGCTACGATTCACTTCGTTTGCAATGGATCTTTGGGAGAGTCCACCCCTATTAAGCTCATCCTTCCTCTCTCAAACTCTGATAATGGTTTCCCTTTTGCCATTTATAATTTAGTAAGATGTTTTTTATCCACTAACAAGTTGCTTTTAGTAACATAGAAAGCTTTTTGTATTCATTTTTTCAAAACTAGCCGATTTTATTAAAGTGGTCTTATCATTTTGACCAGGTGAAAATGTTTGTTTTTTAAAAAATAATTATTAGATCAAGGTTAAGGTTTCGTAGATTTCATTTTTTCCATCATATTTTCCCTTTTGGCAATGGTTTCAACCATTTGTTTGATTAAAAATTTGATATTATGCGTAAACGCTTACTTTCTTAAGTGGTCTTATGATTTTGACCAGGACTGTATATATATATAGACTAGCAGGGGGTATCCGCTGTTGCCTGAGTGAAGAGTGGTTGTATATTAAGGATATTGAGAAGCAACCCCCTAAAAAAAATATTCCAATCCAAATAGCAGAGAGTGCCTGTGTGACAGCAAAAAAAAAAAAAAAAATTAGTCGCAGTAGGCAGGCAGACTCAAAACTGTAATGCGAAAGAGGAAAAGGAGGTGAAAAAAGCTAACATGTTAGCTGTCACAACCACGGTGACTTATGATGTCACGAGCCTTCGAAATAACGTTTTATAAACGCATGTTGAGATTGGTAGGCATGTTGAGACTTGCAAAAAATATTAATGCAAAAAGTGACCCCCTCCTTGCAAAAAATGGCCCAGTTGACCAGCACAGAATTAATCGTTTTGGCCAATTTTTAGATATTTTTTATCCAAGAGATTGATCTTTGTAACAATACCAATTTAGTCACAGTCTGATGCGTCTGTCAAAATTTTTGGCAGACATACAAACACACACACAAACACACATTTGCCATTGTTATAAAATAGACTAGCAGGGGTACCTGATGTTGCCCGGGTGTGGAGAGGTTTTACGGTAAGGGTATTGAGCAACGGAGCCCTAAAAAAAAAATTAAAAAAAAATAGTGAGTGCAAAAAAAAAATAAAATAAAATAACCAACCCCCTAAAAAAAAAATGAATATAGTGAGTACACATGTGAGCACACAAAAAAAAATTAACTGCCAGACTCTAATCTGTAATGCTAAGAGGAAAAGGTGAACAAAAGGAAACATTTTAGTTGCCGCGCACACTGCAACTTATGAGGTTGCAGGCATTTGAAATAAGCTTGGTCATTGCAAGGTGTATGATGACTAGGGCTATGACAACTGCATATTCTTTTCATTGTTTTGACTCTTGAGTATATATGATACACTCAGACACAGTAAATCGACCAAGAATCACATTACTCTATATAAAAGCATATAAGATATCAACGGATACACACTCGAGTGTCAAAACAATGAAAAGGATATGCTGTTGTCCTAGCCCTAATGATGACTTTGCAAAAATGTCAAAGCAAAAACTGATGTCTCCTTGCAATAAATGGCACAGTTGACCAGCACAGAATTAATGTTTTTGGCCAGTTTTTGGATATTTGTCGTCCGAGAGTCCGATGTTTCTAATGATACCAATTTTGTCAGTGTTCGTCACGTGCCGAAAGATTTTGGTGCACACACACACACACACACACATTGTGCATTTTATATTATAGAAGATTTCTCTTAGTGTGCTTGTCTGTTCCAGTTTTACTTGGAAACTACTGAGCTGATCTGGCTTAAATTTTGTATGGACCTTCATAAGGTGCAGTGAACAAAGTGTTATGGTATCCATTTGATACACAGTTATGGATTAATAAGGAATTAGTATTTAATGCAAAAATGAGCACAATTTTAACCATATTCAACAATTTAACGTGCTATAACTTTTGCTTGTTTTTAACAAATTGAAAAAGTCTAGTTTTTTTTGTTTTTTTTTATCTATTCTTAAGCAGAGATGGCTAGAAACAGTGTTTACATCATAGCCTTCGACATTCAAAGGTGATTTTTTTTAGTTGTTTTTTTGTTAACTTGTTAAAAACAATCAAAAGTTATAGCCCGTAAATTGATGGTTTAATATGGTTAAAATTGTGCTCATTTTTACATCAACCTGATAGGCTGGCTCTAAACTGTCATCTAGGCTTCAGCCTCTGTCCCATCAACGAAATGTTGCATCCCTCTGCCTGTCCTACAAGTACTTTAATGGTGAATGCTCTGACGAACTACAAGCACCTGTACCCCCTCAACGTAAATATCCCCGACAAACTCGACAAGCAGCTAAATCCCACCCCTACACAGAGATCCCTAGGTGTAAGAAAGCCTTCAATTCCAATAGTTTCTTCCCCAGAAATGATAGACTTTGGAACTCCCTTCTGGGATTCTGATTTCCCAACTGTACTGACACTCAGAAGTTCAAGTGTAATGTTAAGACATCTTGCTACTTATCTCCCTTTGTAATATCCCTGCAGCTTATGTCTCCGATAGTAGCCCCCTACTTCAAAGTGGCATTGTGCCTTGTTTGGGGTGAAAATTGAATTTAAAAAAAAAAAGTCTTGAAACTGCCAATGATAGAAATTTCTTTATCCGGTTTTAGTATTTATTTATTTTTTTATAGAAAATCATTTTTACGATTTTTACCAATTAATAGCAAATGGCAGCCATTACAAGGCTTATTTTGATATCTATTTCTGGAGAGCTTGTTAAGGGAGGGAGGAAACCAATGATGACTTTTAAATATGGCGGAGTGAGACACAGTTCTTGCTTTCTCATAAAATTTGATTTTCTTCGTAATAAAAAAAATACTGGATCAATTTACATGATTTTTGGAATGCAACATTTTCGGTTCGTGATAAGTACATACATCATAAAGATTTTTCTGTACTTTTGTTTTTATAAATAGGTTGAATTTTGAACTTGTTCCAAAAAAATGACTTACTCTGCCATTGACCCTAAGTCAGAGTAACAAGACCCTCCCCCAAACAAGAACCTCATAAAATAGCACTTATTCGCCTAAGTTAAATAAAAATCTCATTTACCATGTCTTACCGCCACATGAAAATTGGAATAAAAAAATTACAAAATTTCCAAATGTTAAAAGTGTACAAGTTGGTAGAGAATTTAATTCTACTGCTGTTGTTGCCTCGCCCCCCCCCCCCCTCAACAAAGGTGGGCTTGAACCTAGTAATTTGTTTGTTCATACTTTTCTCAATAACCACGCCTTGGATTTTTTTAAAACTTTACACAAAGATTAGTTATGGTGAAAGTAAATTTTTGCCAGAACGGATTTTCCAGGATAACTCTGGTTACCCTCCTAAGGGGCATTATAGGAGTAAAATTGCCCCCAAATCATTTGTCTGTTTGTTTATTCACACTTTTCTCAATAACCACACTTTGGATTTTTTTTTTAATTTTGCACAAACGTTAGTCATGGTGAAAGTAACTTTTTCACTAGTGGAGGGGTACCCCGCATGCTCGGTTTGTTATAAATTATTTGTTCTTTTTTTTAGTTTCCGAATTCTCAACTGTTTTATACTTAACGATTATATATCTTTATTCGGTACTTGTTCAGAATTTCCCCTATATTAAAAACAAAAATAACAAAAAATCTGTATGATGTATCTACTTGTGATGGAAAGAAAATATCATACACCAACAATCACATAAATTAATCAAGTAGTTTTATTTTTAAACTACCATGGGTACCTGGCATTGCCTGGGTGGATAAAGATGGTATAGCAACCAACCCCCTAAAATAAATGAATTGTTCCAATGAAAATAGCAGCGAGTACCCGTGTAAGTGTAAAAAAAAAAAATAGCCGCAGTAGCCAGGCTCGAAGATGTAACGCGAAAGAGAAAAAGGAGGTGAAAAAAAAAAGCAAACGTGTTAGCAGTTTCGCCCACAGTAACTTCATGACGTAACAGGTCTTCGGAATAACGTCTTTTAAATGTTAGTTGAGGCATGAATGACTTGCAAAAATGTTGACACAAAAACTGTCCCCTCCTTGGAAAAAAACGATCCAGTTGACAGTCAAAAAATTAATATTTTGGGCCAATTTTTGGATATTTGTTATCAGAGAGATCGATCTTTCTAACGATACCAATTTTGTCAGTTTTTGGCAGACATACAAACACACACACACACACACACCATTTTTGCCTTTTATATAAAAAAACTAGCGGGGTTACCCGGCGTTGCCCAGGTGTGGAGAGGTGGTATAGTAAGAAACCCTTGAAACAATAGGCAGCCCAGGTGGAAAGAGAGGTTTAAAAATAAAAAATAGTGGTAGTACGCAGGCAGGCTCGAACCTGTAACGTGAAAGAAGAAAAAGAAGGTGGAAAAAAAAACTAATATCTTAGCTGATGAGTCCATCGTGAAACCGGAAGTCGTAAGCGTTGGAATTAAGGGTAGTTAATCGAAAGGAGATGATGACGTGCGAAAATGCAGATGAAAAAATGAACCCCCTTTTGTAGAAAACGACCCGGCTGAGGGTAAAGGAATTAATGTTTTTGGCCAATTTTTGGATATTTGTCGTCCGAGAGACCTAACTTTAAAAAACTTTAAAGCTGAAAGGCCAGGCATATAAAATCATGGTCCAACATGTCTGTCAAAAGTTTTTAGCGAACATACAAACACACATACATACCCATATTTTGCCTTTTATATATTAGAAAACAAGAAAATAAAATTGAGTGAAATGCTGGTGTGTACGAACAAAACGCTCAACTTTTCATTTGAAGAAATGATCGAGATGTCTGTACATTACATTAAAATTTTTGCATGTTAGTACAATTAGGGAAGACAGAACCGAGGGAAGGAGTTTCAAAGTCTAGCAGAGGAAAGAACCTATTAGAGTAGAAAACATTTTGGCATCTAGGGACCGCTACAGTGAAGGGGTGGGATTTTGCTGCTAGATGTGTTTGTTGGGAGTATGTAGGTCGAGAGGGTACAGACACAGATGCAGCATTTCAGCAGTGGGAAAAATGCTAGTTGGGTTGCAAGTGTGGGACTTATTAAGATTTGATACTTTTTTTTTATTTATTTTTGTTTTTTGTTTTGGGGGATTCTAAGAAAGAGAGATTAGTGGTTGATGCACCAGCCCTGATGTGACAACAATACTCCATGCATGGGTGAATGATAGTATGAGTACTTTTCTAGCATGGTAAAGGGAATGCACCTTCTTTGCAGCAGCCTTGGCAATATTCTCAATTTATTTGTTCTGATTCATGTTGCCTGTGAATGTTGAGCTAAGGAGTTTTAGTGATGAGCTCTCGCGTAGAATGTTATTAGTCATGGCAATCAATGGCTAAATAAAAACATGGTTAATTTTAGTTGCATGAAATGTTACCAAACATTTATGGCGCCATTCCACTACAGATTGAAGGTCGTTTTCTAAGGTTTCTGCCATTGTCTTCAATATGTGCGCATTCAGTTTTCCCTCATGTCTGTTATATCCATCTGCAGTAAGGAAGTCGGGACACCAGAGTTAATTGGCCAAATAAAGAATTTCAGAGATAAGGAAAATCATGTGTCTACAGAGGTAATAAATGCACAGTTTGATGTCAGTGCGGTAACTGTACACACAATTATCTGCGAGGAACTGAAGATATGCAAGAATTGCGTGAAGTTTGTCCCAACAGTGCTTCATCCTTGTCACAGACTAAGATGGGCATCAAAACAGTTTCTCACCCTCCCAATAGTCGAGACCTTGCTTCCTGTGACTTTTGGGTATTCCCTGAGCTCAATGGAAACCTTAGAATCTGTGATTACACTCACACAAGGGGATTTCCATGAGTTGTTGAAACGGTACAGCAAGTGTATTGCAGCTTGAAGAAATTACTTTGAAGGGGACTAGGGTTTCATGTGACAATAAAAGTTTCCATATGAATAAAAAGTCTGGAAGCTTATGTAAGGTGCCTCGTGTCTCTAATAGATTTATTTTAAAACGATATGTCTACATCTTATTTGAGGATTTTGAAAGTTATTCTCATCACCGAACTTACGTTTGCGTTTATTAAAGTTTAACCTATCAACGAATAGTTTCTCGGTTTTAGGAAGTTAAAATTAGTGATGACATTATTATTTTATACTTGTCTAAATTATGTCTTCAATATACATATGCGTGTCTTTACTTCTGCAGCTTTCTTTTACAAACTTTGTCATTTTGTCCTGAAAAGAGGCAAATACAAAACTTTAAAAGATTGGCCATTTTCTTTTTTCAGTTTTTGGGAAGGAGGAAGCCAAACATCAAGTTCAAAAACATAACCAAGTTTATGTAATTCATTTTCCACACTTGATTTGGAAATCTTCACAATGCCTGCAATTGATCTGGTTTTCAAATGGCAATCTTGTTCAACTACCAGAGCAAGGATCATTTTTCACTGAAATATTTTATTTTCAGAATCAAGCAAACCATTTCTGGCACACCCGTTCTGTAACGACATTCTCCCCATACACGTTTCATATCTTTCTGTCGATTTCTGCAGGCATCAGATGTCGGTGGTACTTTACTTAATCTTCTATTTCAAGGCATGAAATACAAACAAAATTTTAAAAAGCTCCTGCTCTGATGTTTATTATTATTATTATTATTATTATTATTTATTTATCATTATTTATTTATTATTATTATTTATTTATTATTATTTATTTATTATTATTATTTATTTATCATCATTTATTATTATTATTATTATTATTATTATTTATTTATCATTATTTATTTATTATTATTATTATTTATTTATCATTATTTATTTATTATTATTATTATTTATTTATCATTATTTATTTATTATTATTTATTTATCATCATTTATTATTATTATTATTATTTATTATTTATTTATTTATTATTATTATTTATTATTATTATTATAACATCAGCGTACTCATTACACCAAATACAGGATTTGAAGAATTTCTCCTATTATATAAAAGGAACTTACGTGTGCGAGTTCATTCCCTATGGACTCTGAAATGGCTGTGCCCATTTTTATGAAATTTCACACAAATGTGCTTTACGTATCTGGCAGTGTTCTTGGATAAGAATACCTTTGATAAGTATCGATAATCGAAAAAATCCAATGAAAGAAGGAACAGGTGATTTTGACCAAAGTTAACACCTTATACAGCATCACAAGTGCATTTGAGAAGTTTTATCACTGCACAAGCTGAAAGGCCAGGCATATAAAATCAACGGTATGCCATTTGATATAACAGAGGGCATTTGAAAGGAATGTTTTTGTTTAGAGCACAATTGAACCATGATACTTGACTTTTGCATTTTAAACTTTAATTCAAGCCGTTATATATAAGTAATTTTATAAAATCAACAGCAGGTTCTCTACAGTGCAATGTAGACTACAATGTATTGTGGACTAAATCACTGCGGGGATGTGTGTGAAGATTCCTTGTGGTGCACCACGATGGGTCTCCAACTAGAGCAGACAATCAATCGGTTTGATTGAAAAATAATTGATTTCCCTGATTTTGATGACGATAAAAATATGGGTGTGTGAAACATTTGCTGATCACTATTCAATCCTGGGCAACGTCGGGTCTTCCTGCTAGTAGAAATATAAACTGATCTTAAGCCGGAAAGATGACATTCAAAAAGAAACTTTTTGGATAACCCAATATATTATGTGATTTATGTCTGTTTTATTTTTGTTTGTTGGGTGCTTGCCAAATTGTCCAAGAAAGAGCGGAAGATAATTGTTGAAGTTGCAATCCTAATTAAAGGTTGTTCTTGCACTTTCTTTAAAGAGTGGCAATTGACCTCGTTAAGCATCTGCTGTTTGTCCTTTTTAAATACAAATTTCACATCTGTATTATATTTCTCTTCATCCAACTGTCTGTTCTACTTTTTTCTGAAAACTACTGGACCAATCTCGCTTAGATTTTGTATGAACCTTTGTTATGCAGCAAACTAAGTGTTATCCTATCTGTTTGATGCACAATGCCACATTTACTTGAAGAATTTTTGCATAAACTACTGGACCAATTTGGCTTAAATTTTGTATGAACCATCATGATAATGTTCAGCGAACTAAATATTATGGTATCTGATCGATGCACAATTAGAGATTGGTATTTAATGCAAAAAAGGATCATAAATTCAACCATCAATTTGACATAAAGCAACTGTTCTAAGTCAATGGGATATAACCATTACCCGGTTTTAACAGGCTGTCGAGTTTGACATGATGGCGATTTTTCAAATGAGCAGAAATTTTATAGAATTAAAGTTTGACCTAAATAAAATATGCACAGTAACTTTAAGAAAACATTGTTAAATATGTAAATTATAATGATATGTTATATAGAAATAACAAGTGAAGCATGGATGGTCTCCTGTAAGTGTACAGTGAATGAGGCATAAAAAAAAAAATGACTAAGTTTTTAGCTCCCAAAGTCCCCAGCGATGTCAAATCCTGGTGAAAATGAACAAACTGTGCAGTTTTAGGACTTTAAATATGTAAATTTGAGTTTTGCACCATGCAAAAAAAGAAATGAAGTCCATCATTACCCCCCCCAACCTTATTTAGCCCTAAAAGTTCCCAAGGCCTTAACATATTTAAATTTGAGTTCAGCACCATGCAAAACTGCTAAATAGATATAACAGGAAATTTTGGACAAATATGGTAAAATAGTCCCAAAAATGGAGTGTTTTTATTAGCCCTAAAGAAGCCCCTGGGGCACACCCAAGAGTTATTGCAAAATATAGACAAATTGAATTATATAACTAATCAGTTACAACTTTTTATATATAACTAATCAGTTAGGTACAACTTTTTATATATAACTAATCAGTTAGGTACAACTTTTTATATATAACTAATCAGTTAGGTACAACTTTTTATATATAACTAATCAGTTAGGTACAACTTTTTATATATAACTAATCAGTTAGGTACAACTTTTTATATATAACTAATCAGTTAGGTACAACTTTTTATATATAACTAATCAGTTAGGTACAACTTTTTATATATAACTAATCAGTTAGGTACAACTTTTTATATATAACTAATCAGTTAGGTACAACTTTTTATATATAACTAATCAGTTAGGTACAACTTTTTATATATAACTAATCAGTTAGGTACAACTTTTTATATATAACTAATCAGTTACAACTTTTTATATATAACTAATCAGTTACAACTTTTTATATATAACTAATCAGTTACAACTTTTTATATATAACTAATCAGTTAGTTACAACTTTTTTATATATAACTAATCAGTTAGTTACAACTTTTTTATATATAACTAATCAGTTAGTTACAACTTTTCAGAAAGTTTTATAAAAATCCAAGGTATCAATTTTTTTAATAAGCACAAAAGTGTCAATTTTAGCCATTTTTAACCCGAAAGGCACTCCTAGGGGGGCATCCGGAGTTTTCCTGGAAAATCCGTTACTTTTTTACTCATATCATGTTTAATGTTTGTACAAAATTTCAAAATATTCCAAGGTGTATTCACTCTTGTCCGTTCGTCTGTTTGCACTTTTCTCAATAGAAAAGTGCAGACAGACGAACGGACAAGGGTGAATTTACAGGTTCACCCTCCTTTTTTTTGGGGGGGGGGAGCAAAAAAATATATATATACTAGCAGGGACCCTGACATTGCCCCGAAATGAATCAATGAATGTTTTATGCTCCTATATTTTTATTGAAATTTGAAATCAATTTTTCAATCAAATTGATTGATTGCCTGTTCTAGTTGGGGACGCATTGTGGTGCACTTCACATGCTCTCTACAGTGACTTAGTCTACAATACATTAGTCTATATTGCACTGTAGAGAACTATGGATTTTATAAAATTATATATATATATATATATATATATATATTAGTGGCTTCAATTGAAGTTTAAAATGCAAAAGTCAGATATCATTGTTCCAACAAACATTTATTTCGAATGCGCCCCTGTCATATCAAAGATTTATTGATTTTTTATATGCCAGGCCTTTCTGCTTGCGCGATGATAAAACTTCTCAAATTAACTTGTGATGTTAGGCTGTATAAGATGTTAACTTTAACTAAAATCATCTGTTCCTTCTTTCATCAGATTTTTTCGATTGCAATTATCAGTACTTATCGAAGATATTCTGATAAAAAATCTTAGAACACTGAGATACATAAAGTATATTATGTGAAATTTTATAAAAATCGGCCCGGCTGTTTCGGAATCTATATGAAATGAACTCTCTGTCTCACTTACGCTCTCTCTCTTACTCTCACTCTCTCTCTCTCTCTCTCTCACACACACTCTCACTCTCTCTCTCTCACTCTCGCTCTCTCACTCTCTCGCGCTCTCTCTCTTGCTCTCTCTCTCACCCTCTCTCTCTCGCCCTCTCTCTCTCTCTCTCGCTCTCTCGCGCTCTTGCTCGCTCTCTCACCCTCTCTCGCTCTTGCTCTCTCTCTCTCTCTCTTGCTCTCTCTCTCTCACTCTTGCTCTCTCTTTCTCTCTCTCGCTCGCTCTCACTCTTGCTCTCTCTCTGTCTGTCTGTCTCTCTCTCTCTCTCTCTCGCTCTCAAAGTTCCTTTTATATAATAGTAGAGATTGCAAAAGTTTAAAAAAGAAAAAATAACTTGAGTGGCATCAGATAGAATCCAAACCAAAACATTTAGTGCTCCAGCTGTGTTCCCTACCATTTGAGCTATTGCCAAGTTGATAAAGTTTTAAGATTAAACCACTTCAAGCTATTAATAAATTTGCACATATGCAAAAGTAATAGAAATATATTGCCAAATTGAAATGAACATCTTGAGCGTGTGGTGCGATGGGGAAAGAGGTGGTGGGTTAATTTTAATGTATCAAAAAAGGATCATAAATAACTTCTATCTTTACATCCTCAATGCTCTGATCCCCATCTGGCATCAATTGGAATGAATTGCTCTCGCCTTGGGGAGGCTCCATGTTTTGACAAGCTTCTGGGTCTGACCTTTACTCCTGATCTGAAATGGAACATGTACGTCAAATCCATTACCAAGGTCGCTGGAAAAATGGTGTTATCCTTCTACCGCTCCAGTAGATATCTAACTACTGATGCAATTCTCTACCTGTATAAAAGCCAAATACGTCCAAAGATGGGAGTACTGTTGGCACATCTGGTCAGGAGTAGCTAGAAGCAGCTTATCCTGCCTTGACAGAGTTCAAAATAGCCTTCGTAACCTAGTAGGGAATCCCCTTTTCTTTCCCTTCAACCTCTTTCCCACAGAAGAGATGTTGCAAGCCCGCCTCTGCCTTATCGTTTATTTTCATGGCAAGTGCTCATCTGGGCTCAAATCTATGGCCTCCCCCACCCCTCGCCAAACTTTCACAAAAAACACTTGTCTAGCTGAAACCACTATTGATAATTTCCCCCCACTCTTTATCTATGCCTAAACCTAAATGTAGATTCCATGAACAAAGCTTTTTTTCTTAGAACTGCACGCCTGTGGAACCCTCTTCCAGTTCCCTGCTTTCCAACTGACTACAATATGGTCATCTTCAAGTCCAATGTAAACAAGTTCTTGATGAGCCGTTCCCCTTAAGTAATCGAATTTACCAAATTTCCACTACTAATGATTACTACAATATTGTCCCATCGACTACCGAACACTCATTAATCCTTATCCTCGAATGGCTTCTGTGCCTTGATAAGTGGTGATTCTTTTTTAAAAAAAAAAACAAAAAAAACATTGCGCTTCAACTTGCCGATATATGTCTGTATTTTTATTATTTTTTTTTATTACATTTTCACCCCAAACAAGGCACGTCGCCACTTTGGTGTAGGGTGCTACTATCAGGGACATAAGCTACTGGGGTAGTATTTAGGGAGTTGGGCAGTAAGATGTCGATTCACGTTAAACTTGAACTTCTGCATGTCAGTATAGTTGGGGAAGCAGGGAGCCGGAATGGAATTCCAAAGTCTAGTGGTTCTGGGGAAGAAACTACTGGAGTAGAAGGCTCTCTTACATCTAGGGATCTGTGCTGTGTAGGGGTGGGATTTTGCTGCTTGTCGGGTTTGTCAAGGGTATTTAGGTTGGGGGGGCACAAGTGCTTGCAGTTCGTCAGAGCATTCACCATTAAAATACTTGTAGAACAGGCAGAGGGATGCAACATTTCATCGGTGGGACAGAGGCTGAAGCTTCTATCAGGTTGGAAACTCTTTCGGACCTTGTCTAGGGGCGAGAGACTAGTAGCAGATGCACCAGCAATATGTCTGTATGTGTTATCCATCCAAACAAAGATTTTACTCATTATAAACCATCCTTGGTGTATGATTACTATTTCCTGTTAATTTCAATGCTATGTGACCAGTAGTTTATACACACACACACACATACATACACACACACACACACATACATACATACACACATACATACACACATACATACATACACACATACATACACACACATACACACACATACATACACACACATACATACATACACACACATACATACACACACATACATACACATACATACACATACACACACATACATACACACACACACACACACACACACACACACACACACACACACACACACACACACACACCTACTGTTTTATTTATTTTATACTAGCCTGAGTGCCCGGCATTGCTCGGGTGTTTGGAGGTATGTGTTGGCAAAAAAAAAAAAAGTGGTAGTAGGCAGGAGGTTCAAACCCGTATTGCGAAGGAGGTAAAGAATGTGGGGGAAAAAAAAACGTGATGTCTTTGCTGTTGCGTCCATCATCAAAGTGGAAGTGGCAAAAGTTTAAATTAAGGCTAGTCAATCGAAAAGAAGGGATGATTTTCAAAAGTATCAGCAAAAAAAGCAACCCCTCCCTGTAGAAAAGTGTCCAGTTAAGGGTGAAGGAATTAATGTTTTTGGCCAATTTTTGTGATATTTGTCATCCGAAGGGTCGATCTTCAAAACGATACTGATCTCGTGAAAATCCGTCACCTCTGTCAAAAGTTTTAGGCAGACATACATACATACATACATTTAAACAGACGGGTGACATTTATATAATAGATTAAACGATTTTCTCCTTTATCTTTTGGTCCTGGATATGACCTTAAATTATATCCGATGGTGAGGCCCCAGCTTGCGGGCTTTGGGGAGTGTGGAGCCACCCCTTAATTGCCATTGCTCCCAGGTCCACTCTGACCCAGAGTGGTAGTATCTGTTAGGGTCCAACTATGGATTAAATAGAAACCGACTTAAAAAGAAAACAAAACATATATTCTATTAAAAATAAAAATCACTGAATTACATAACCTGAAAAGGGTTGATATGCCGTAAAACAAAAACAACCAACCTTTATCTTTTTGATAAGTCATGACTCCTTTGTAGAAAAAAACATGGTAAATTATTTTCTTCCTTTCATCAACAACAAAGAAGCCGTTTGCTCTTGATATCAGCAACAATAGTAGTTCTCTTTTCTTTTCACTGACAACAAAGATGTTCGCTCTAAGCATTAGTAGTAGCATTAGTACTACTTTCTTCTCAGCAGTCCAAAAACAAGAAATAGCCAGTACCCCCCACACACACACATCTTCTATTTTATTTATTTTATATTAAACTGTTTTCCTTTATCTTTTTTTCTAGAAGACCACCAACCGAAACCAAAAAAGAAATCTAGTGATGGCAATCCGTTCTCCTTCAAAAAATTTCTTGCCCATTCTGGATCAAAGTCGAGATGGCAAGGAGGACTCACAGGTGACCTACCAGATTTTGTCCAGGATCACTACCCTAGTGGGGATTTAACCCGTGACCTCCGAACAACTAGGGATCTTGAACTTCCAGACTTTACCCTGACGGTGAACTCTCGAAGTGAGACTAATGACTCTGATAACTTTGAAATTCATCCTGCCAGCCGTGACCGATCAAGTTCGGCATTGCCTGAGATCCGTGGGTGGAATGAGCCGGCTAATTGTCTCCATGATTCCATTGATAATTTCTCACAAAATGTTGATGTTAATGGTGTGGCACCGCAGTTGGCGTCATGCTTACCAGACTTTCTTTCTGATGGCGCGTTTTCAAATAGCGGTGATATAAATCGGCATCCACCAATTACAGTTCAAGTGAATGCCGGTCGAGAAGTCACTGCCTTGGAAATTAACGGAGACTTGGAATTGGAATTAAGAAGGGTGAGTCGAATTTTATCTTTTTTTTTTTTTTGTTTTTTTTGTTATAATTGTTATACATGTAATACTATCAACATACCCCCCTCCCTCTAAGTGTTGGAATTAAAAAAAAAAAAAAAACTAGATCAAAGGTGATAGGAAGTGATCTTAATAGAAAGACAATGGAGAGCTCCCCCAAAAAGGAGGCACTCTAGCAGTATCCAAATAAATAGTAATTGTCTAAGCATTAAAGGTTTCCCCTACATTGACCAAGGACCAATTACAGAACAGATACTAGCCGGCCCGAAGGCCAGGCATTCGCGTTCCAATAGTTTTGCTTTATTTATACAAAAAAGACAAACAAACACTGGAGACGACGGCACGGTGGGAATTTTTTTTAACTCAATCAAAAAAAGGAAAGAAAGGATGTCCGTTTGTGAATACGAAATATTATGATCTGGGAAGTATGCAAAAACTCCTTGCGGAATCTAACCGATGTGAGAAGCCCAATGCAAAAAGCCTTACGTGGACACAAGCGCTCGCACTCATTATAGAGTAATAATTTGGCATTTTCTTTATAAATTAGTACAAAACTAACTGAATGCCCACTGTTACCAATCGTACAATATGCTTAAACATGATATTTTAATTTATGCAGATTGCGTATGTATTATTATAGAATCAATTCTATATTGAATATTATATATTACTAATAATTTGTCCGATGGACTAATTCACAAAAAAATAATAATGTTCATTAAATTCCGTCTGTTTGTTTACAATATCACCTCAGCTGATATTTGGCTTGACAATCTTAAATCGGTGTAACGTAAAATATTCCCCTCTAAATTTTTTATTTTTTTTTATCTATAAAAGAAAGACTATTTTTAAGATTGGATTTTTTCGATTTTCAATACTTCGAATGAATTGCTGTACAAAATATATCTAAGAACACTGCCAGAAATATAAATTACCTTTATGTGAAATTTGCAAAAGACAGACTCAACCGACACATGCACACAAAGTGACTTTTATATAATAGTAGAGATAATGCTGAAAAACTAGTCCCTCTAACAAAACCTGACCTATTTAGCCCCCAAAGAATGAATTTTTTCAAAATTTTAGATTCATTCAAGGCAAAGTCGATCAAGAATATGCCGACTTTGTGGGGGTGTTTTGCAGTTTCGTACTCTTAACTGGCCATACAAATACACAGCCAACTGCCCTTATAGACTAGTCTGGGTGCCCGGCGTTGCCCGGGTGTTTGGAGGTATATGTTGAGCAATTAAAAAAAAAAAAAAAAGGTAGTAGGCAGCCAGGCTTGAACCCGTACCGCAAAGAAGAAAAAGAATGTGAAAAAGGAAAAAAGTGACGTCTTTGCTGTTGCGTCCATCGCTAAACTGGAAGTGACGAAGATTAATGCTAGTCAATTGAAAAGAAGGGATGACTTTTGAAAATATCAGTGAAAAAAGCAACCCCTCCCTGTAGAAAAATGCCCAATTGAGGGTGAAGGAATTAATGTTTTTAGCAAATTTTTCAATGTTTGTCGTCCAAAGGGTCAAGCTTCAAAATTATATTGATCTTGTGAAAATCCGTCTTCTCTGTCGAAAGTTTTAGGCAGACATACAAACATACATACATACATTTAAACAGACAGGTGAGATTTATATTATAGACTAGCGGGGGGTATCCGGCGTTGCCCGGGTGTTTGGAGGTGTGTGTGGTTTTGGGTAAATCAAAACTCCCGGGGGGGGGGGTTTAGAATAAAAAAAGTTTTGGTAGGTGAGTATGAGGATCAAACCCGAACCCTGGAGGCAAAATTGGAAATTAAAGTGTGAAAAAAAAAATGTGCGACATTAACCACTGGGCCACCGCGACATACAATGGAAACACGTTTGAATTTATTAAAAATAGGTGGCTGCAATAAAGTTAACTCTGCTGCTTCTATTTGACCTAATTAATGAGGTCAAATAGAAGTCACGCAGTTAACTTTTGCTGCGAGGCAGTGTTTGGGTTTGTTTACCCAACTTTGACTGGTTTTTTCCCCAACAGATGTTGGGGAGGGGGAAACCAGCTCCTCATTGTCCAGATTGAATAGCAATTGTCTGATATAAGAGGAGTTTGTCCCCACATTGATCAAAGCTGATTGCTTCTGGACGTTTCCCGGCGCGTGTGCGAAAGAAGCCTTTGCGAGACATACACGAAATGGTCACACACATTTTGCCTTTTATATATATAGATGATTCATGATTGGGGAGGGGGTAGAAAACTTCTTTCATCATCAGGTTGGGAAATTAGGGGGGGGGTGCATTTTACTCAATTTCAAAATTTTTTAATCTTTGACCATTATTATCTGTGAATATGGGTAAAAGCACTTGTTTTTTTGCCTAAATTATCATTTCCAGTTCGTGTTCAAAAATAATAAAAAAATCTATGTGCCTGTGACAAAACAAAAATATTGCATTCCAAAACTTATGTATATTGATCAAAATAGTTTTATTTTTGTAAAGAAAGGCAAATTTTATGAGTATCTTAGAATAAAGTCTTGCCTAGCATTAAAAAAAAAAAATTTTCAAGATCACTGAACATTAGTTCATACTCAACCTCCATGCGTAACACATCTATCTCTGTTCTTCTCTGACGTTCTCCAGTCTTGACTAGCCCCAACTTTTTATTGTGAGGATATCTTAAAGGAAAAATCCCCAAACCCTGCAAGAATTGAAGAAAAACATCAAGAACAAAATAAGGGAATTAAATCACAATCCAGAGATTCTGCAATCTGCCATGAATAATATTTTGAAAAAAAGCACAGATATGCAAAGCTGAAAATGGGCGACATTTAAAAAGCATTATTTAAAAAAAAATTTTCCCAAATGTCTTAGTCAGATTGTCTTAAAATTACAGAAAGATATAAAAAATAAAGAATCTATTTAAGTTCCAAACCCTTCAGTAACTTTTTGGATACCCTGTACCATTTTTTTTCCACTTGTTTTAAGTTATAAATATTCTTAAAAAAATCATCTGTGTACACATTAATTTTGATATTGTTTTTTGGTGATAAAAGTCCAGTCATCTACAGTGAAGCATTTACCTAAATGCTATAAAGGAGTCGCCTCCTTTACACTGTGTTATATCCTGATATGGAAATATCTATATATCATTTTATTTCCGCCTTGTATATGGCTCTTCAGTATGGAGGAATTTTGATGAAATTCCAAACCACAATCACTGCAGTTTTTGAAAATTTGTTTTAAATTTTATAATCCTTACTTAACAACTAAAAACTATTTTAGTAAACAAAATAAGTCTGGATATAACCAGGAAATGGTGGGTCAGGTCAGCTATAATATGTATATGTAGAATGGGTAAAATTAATTCCCAAACAAAACAGTTTTGCAATGAATTTTATGATTTAAGATTAAAATAATAATGATACTAAACCTAATGTCTAGAATCCTTCTTACAATTTTGACTAAAATCCATTCTATGGTTTGGATTCTTGAAAATGTCTAAATTTTAAGGAGTTTTAGCATGAAATAAAAATTCAGTGAGTTTTCATTGATTGGTGCCTAATAACCAAAGATCAAATTCTATGCAAGTCTGAAATATTTTAATTCTGTCCCTATTATGTCCCTTAAAAATACCCCAAAGAAACTGAAATTTGGGGAATATTTAGTAATTTATATGTAATATCTATTGTTTAAATTTTTTTATTTATTTTTTTTTTTAAGCAAAAGCTGATTTCTGCCAAATTGCTAGAACCTTATTTTTTATTTATTTATTTTTGTCTTTCTTCCTCTCTCTCTGTCTCTCTCTCTCTCTCCCTCTCTCACTTTCTATTTCTTTTCCTATTTTTGCACTTGCCTTTCTTTTCCCTCTTATTCTCACTGAACACTGAAAATGTTAATTTGGTGAATCAAAAGAACAGGCGACTAAGTCCGCAGCAAATAGTATTGGATAAAACATTTGCATTATACTTAATTCTTTTTTTATAAAATAATCAGTAAAATATTAGTTTTGAATTTGTTTTTAGTATTATGAAAAATATATTACTTTATGAAATATGCATTTTCTTAAAAAAAATTTTTTTTTTTTTTTTTTTTTTTTTTTTTTTTAGGAAAATAAAAAATTTTATCTGACAGTTTGCTGCAGACTGAGACCTGTTCTGATTCACTGTTAATTTTACTGTGAAGTCTAAGGTTTTAAATGATTCATGGGGGGGGGGGAGTTAGATGACTTTTATTTCATGAAAGAATGACTTCCTGTCTCTTTCCCCCACATATGCATTCAGTGTCTTTCTCTTAATTTTAACTATTTTAGCTGGAACTGGTGAGTGTTGTTTGGAAATGAGTTGTTTTTTTGTGTAGTCCACTCGACATACACACGGAAAGGAACCATCAATCATGTATGGAAACTTCTCCGTTTATTTCCTTTGCCATTGGCTACTTGCATCTCTGCATAAGTGATCCGAAGAAAGCTGTTCATAAAAGCTACTTTTTAACCCATTAAAAAGGAACAAAAGTTATAGCCCGTTGACATGAATGAGTGCTTTATGACTAATTGATTGTTGAATATACTTAAATTTGTGCTCATTTTTGCCTTAAATACTAATCCCTATTAATTCTCAGCTGTGCAACAAACATACCATAATACTTAGTTTGCTACACCTTATCAAAGCAATGGTTCCTACAAAATTTAGTGTGATCAACCCAGTAATTTCTGAGAAAAGGTGGAATGGGTAGACAAATATAATACAGATAAAAAAAAAAAAAAAAATGATCATCGATAAGCCAACAGTAGAAGAAACAAGGAACAAACGAACACAAAAAGAAATAAGAGATATTGAAACTATATTTGCCATTGTAGTGCTGGGAAGATTGATCAGTCAGAATCGTAAAAATCAGAACTTTTGGGGGGTAGCAGTACCGGAAAAATTTGTGCATATTTTTCAATGCTAAAAACGATTTTTTTTTTTTTTTTTTGGTCCCCTGACAAAAGAAGAGTGGACCTGTAAATTCACCCTTGTCTATTTGTCTGTCCGCACTTTTCTCAATAACTATGCCTTGGAATTTAAAAAAATTTTTTTTAATTTTTCCACAAACATTAAACATGATATGAGTAAAAAAGTAACAGAATGGATTTTTCCAGGAAAACTCCGGTTCCCAACACGGATGTCTTTCAGGTTAAAATGGCTAAAATTGACACTTTTGTGCTTATAAAAAAAAATTGGTACCTTGGATTTTTTATAAAACTTTCTGAAAAGTTGTAACTAACTGATTTCTATATAATTTTGTTTGTCTATACTTCGCGATAACTCTTGGGTGTGTCCAGGGGCTCTTTTAGGGCTAATAAAAACGCTCCATTTGAGTGAAATTTTAGCAAAAAAAACAAACCTATAAATATAGAGATTTTAAAAGAAGCGAGAATTTAAAAAAAAAAAAAAAAATCAATAATTGTTACTTAATCGAGAATTGTCCCATCAGTATTGCTATTATCAATACTGATTTAGATATGATTCGACTGGGCTTATGTTTTGGAGAGCTGGAGAAATGTACAAAATTTTTAGTCTTTAGGGTGTTCCATAACTAAAAAGAAAATGTCTGATTTTCATAAATGTTTTTTTATCTACTTCTTTATTTAGTTTAGAGACAAAAAGAAATTGTGAATTTCCACTCAATTATTTTCCATTAACGTTTGTCAAGTGACATTTTCCCATCATTTTAAATGCAGTTTAAAATTTTTTTGTTTGTTTTTTGGTAAAAATGTATTCGAATTAAGCTGCTTTTCTCTTCTCTTTACAATTTTTTCTTTTCTTTTCCTTTCTTTTTTATTTTTTCCTTTTTTTTATTTCTCTTTTCCTTTTTTCCGTTATCTCTTTCCTTTTCTTTTTTCCTTTTTTAACTTTTTCTTTTGTTCTTTTGTTTTGTTTTAATTTTTCAGGACATATTTAAATTTACATTTAATAAAGAAAAAAAAAAAAAAAATACAGGAGGGAGCCGAGAGATATCTTTTTTTTTTTTTTTTAGAATTCCAAAGCTGACAACTTTATTCGACTACTGAGATTTACAGATCGTGCTATTTTATTGCTAAGAAATCATAAAATTTGATTTTCCTAATAAAAAAAAACTTCCTCAATTTATGTGATTTTTGGAATGATATTTTTGTTTAATGATGAGTTTGTACATCATAAAAGATTTTTATGTATTTTTGTTTTTTAAATTATAAATAAGCACCATTTTTTTTCTTCCAAAGAAATTTCTATATTTTATTTTTTTGATTTTTCCACTAATTTTTTTTCTTGTTTTTCATCTTTTTTTTTTTTATAGTT
Organism: Euprymna scolopes; assembly: GCF_053919585.1. Taxonomy (NCBI): domain Eukaryota; kingdom Metazoa; phylum Mollusca; class Cephalopoda; order Sepiida; family Sepiolidae; genus Euprymna; species Euprymna scolopes. The sequence continues at coordinate 21,699,903 of NC_136525.1, read as the reverse complement.
AAGAGATGAAAATCGTGAAATCCGTCGACAATTGGCCGAGGCCCAACATTTAGCCACCACACAAGCCAATCGGTGAGTTTTCAAGTAACAATTACGATTTGCAGGAAACAACAATTTTGTCTACAAAAAAAAAATCTGTTAAATTTGAAAATTTTACAAAACCGAATAATTTTAAATCAAAATCGTTTTTTAATAAAAAAAAAAAAAAAAAAAATTATGAAACTTCTGGTGGCATCATAATCATAGAAGAAAACTTTAAAAAAATTTTTGTTTCTTCTTTTTCCTAATTTTGTTGATAGTAGCCTGTAAAAAAGAAAAAAAATTATACATTTGATCTCGTTAACGATTGGATTAAAATCAAATCTGATTGATGTGTCATGTGGTTGGTGCAAAAATTGAATAGGAGTTAGTCACATTATTTCGTAAGTTAAATTTGAAAACTTTAGAACACTAATTTTGTATAATTTTTTTTTTTATTAAATAGAAAATAATTAAAAAATTTTTTTTGAAGACTTTCAATGGCATTGCAATTTTTGATTTAATAAATAAATGATACAGCATTATTCGATTTTCTAAAATTTTATGAAATAATGCTTTCAACTATGCGTGACCTGTCTGACTCTGCGCTCAAACTGATTATACCTCATTATCATTTAATTCAAAACCATGCCTTAGGATGCATCGTGTTTCTGCCAGGATCCTGCCTAAGTGAGGACAGTTGTCACTGTATGTGTATACAACTTCTTGTTTGATGTTAGGTTGAAATCAGGATATTTTCTGATATTAAAGAAATCAAATAATTCAAGGTCAGCTATAATATGAAGCCTCGAATCAATGCCTCTCCCCTGTGCTATTGGCCAGGGGTACGGCGCATTGATCCTTCCTATCCCCTAAGGAAATCGGCCAGCATCCGGTTTGAAGAAGAACAACTCGTCCTTACTGAGAGAGCCACCAAACAGAACAGACCTCCCTTTTCTTCTCTCTCTCCACCTCAGTGATTTCTAACGGTATCGACGATTCCACAGGGAATAACTACCGCAATAGCACCAGGTAGCCGGAGTCCAGCTTTTGACCAGGAACATTCTCCTTAATAAACCTGTTCTGTGCTACCTTTTATGAAGTTGTTGTATTCGTTATTTCAGAAGCTTGTATGGAATTATTTATTTTATTAGGTTGTGCCCTAAAAGCATTCAAAACCGTAAAGACTCCTAAAGAATGAAAGCTTTATTCAGTCACATGCTGATGCTCAAATTACAAATTATATCCCTTTTCTGGTGAATCATATCAGCCACAATGATCACCTCATGGCAGAATTGATCAAAATGGTATAGAGTGAGAGAGTTAATTATATGTTAATTAAATAATACAGCATAACTGTGTTGACATGCCAATTACTATTAAATCACTGAAGTTAAGCAATGTTAAACCTGGTTAGTATCAGATAGTTGATTATTTGGGAATAACAGACACTGTATGGGAACATCAACACCTTCCTGTATGAGATGCAAAAACCTAACGTCATTTCCCCTAATGGGGGATATATATAAGCAACTAGTAGCCACATGAAACTTCCTCCTTTTGAGCAAGTCAGTTCAACCCACCTAGGGTGAGTACTACAATGAAACACACCCGAATAGTGCGTATACCCGCATTCTCATGAGAACCTAAAATCTTTCATGGAAGACCCATCCAACCAAACGACAAATCTATGGCAAATTTCTATTACGTCGTCTGCTGTCAAAGCAAGACGTACAGTTTGCAAGTCGTTGTTCTAGAGCAGTAAATGAAGTTATTCCTTCCCTACTTCCGTCCACTGTTACTGTCCACTCCTGAAGTAAAATGCTCACATTCCCAGATGTCATTGCAAATGAGGTCACAATGTTGAGTCGAGACCTGGAAGCTGTCATGCAGGTCTGCGACTATGGTTGACTGCTGATGACATTGGCTAAAACGTTGTGAGAATAGGATTAAAGATGAATACAAGTGACAACCAAAACAACTGAAATATGTCGTGTCTAATATGTACTAGCTAACTTATCCACTAGCACACATACCTACCATTTAAAAAAAAATTTTTTTTAATAAATACACCTTTTTTTTTCTTTTTTTTTTCACATAATCATTTTTCTCGTTAGTGTTTTCTGTAATTGAACCTTAAATAACATTGACTTGATTTTCTCATGATTTGATGGAAAATCCTACTAGTCCCTTTGTGACCCTTGTCTAAAAGGCTTCCTCTTTTCTTATATGTTTAGACTAATATTTACTAGCTAATATATATATATAATCCACTAGCAAGCATACACACCTTAATACTTTAAAACAAATATAATATATATATATATATATATATATATATATGTACATTTTTTTTTTTTTTTTGCATGATCGGTTTTCTAGTTTGAATTTTAATATCTTCTATCATTGAATCCCAAAATGTTATTTATTTAAAAAAAAAAATGTTTTCTTGGCCAGTGTAAATCAAGTTTTAAAAGAAATGGAATCCACACAGAAACGCGAGAAGGACGAAACTGAAGCCTTAGAGAAAATGGTCCAACAAGTTGAAGCAAATTTAGAAACCACAACTGTAAGTAGATAAATATTTATATCCTGCCTTTTTTGCTAGGATCAAAGTGCTATATCTGTTCTGTCTTAGTTTAGAGGAGGAGAAATCCTTCTCGACTGAAGTAATATTTTTGTTCTAAATTCAGAGTTCCCTGTTTAGAAGAACTGGCGTCTGACTATATACTGAGTGTTTAATTTTACGTTTGAGGCAGCCGATAAATGTTTCTTTTTGGGCTATGATCAATTTGAATTATCTGTTCTGGAATACCATTCTCCATTTTTGAAGCAGCTAAAAATCACCCTGTATTTGTCTCCTTAAGAGAAGGAAGAATTGATCCATGAAAAAAATATGGACAAGACCTACTGCTCCATTTTGGAGAAGCTCATTTCTCACAAAATACACAAAATACAGTACTTGTACAGTTTAATCAAGACATTAAAAAATGAAAATATCGAAAAAAAAGTTTCAATTGTATGTATCCATATTGGAATGAAGTTCTCCGGAAAAAGAATTTCACTTAATTTCATCAAGTAGTTTTTTTTTTTACAGTGAAAAAACAATTTTATGATACTGAGCAAAAGGTTCGATTTTTATGAAGAAAAGTTAGTATTAAAGATGGGAGGGAGTGTCGGCGCTTTAACTGGAGTTATCTCCCCGTGGCGTGTTGTAAAAATCAAACAAAATTTTTTAAAATATCCAACATCTGCCGCTGTAAAAAAAAAAACAAAAAAAAAACTACTCGATCAAATTAAGTGAAATTTTTTTTTTTGAGATCTTCAGTTCGAAACGGATATGTACAATATAACTTTTTTTTGATATTTTCATTTTTTTATGTCTTGATTAAACTGTACAAGTGCTCAAAATAGATAAGACATGCCAGCTAAACCAGACAAGCGGAAGCAACTCTTCCAAACTATCTCACATTGATAATTTCAACAAATTCAATGTCTTTACTGATGAAATTATCTGATTGACGATGAAGAATGTGATCAAATCGCTGTAGAGAGGATAAGTTGCAGCAAGAATGAATGGTGGCATTTAAGATGAACTGTTGTGAGCAAACACAAAGGCTACAATAGAAAGGTGTGGACTTCAGTCTGATAGATGCAATTTTAGTACCAAATTTGATTTTAGTTCTGATCCAGAACTCTGAGCAGGGGGTAAATTGATCAACACATCCCCGACAGTAGATGTCGATGTGGACTTCAGCATTTAGAAGGTCGATGGTGTTACACACACACTCGGTTCAACGAATATGCACAGAAAGATATTCCAAATATTAAAGAGTGACATTTTTTTTTTCTTTAAAATAAAAATATTTATCCATGCAAAGAGACACAGAATATCAGACACACTCATTTTAAAAACAAGAATTATTTTTTTTTTTATATACATAAAAAAAAAAAAATTGCCTAATACCAAAAATAGTAATCTGGCTTTAAGTAGCCTGGTGGGAGAAGGGGGATCTAAATGACATAAGAGCAATAAATTTTACATGTGTACAGGAAAAGTTAAATTTGGTTCTTGTCCAGAATTGCATCTATATTAAAAATCAAAAATAAAGAAAAATACTTGTGACAAAACAAAAATATCATATTCCAAAAATCATGTGAATTGATTCAGTATTTTTATCTTTAAAATAAAATTTTAGAATAACTAAGGAATGACAGTCTTGCCCGCCATTTTGAAAACAATCTCAAGAAACAAAAGGAGATAACCCAACAATAATTCAAATTTGCTAGATTTGTTGTAATGCTTACGAATTCCTATTAATCGATTACTAATAATTTTCTTTATGAAAATAAAATTACTTGATCAATTTATGTAATTTTTGGAGTATGATATGGTTTGTGATACCTAGTGACATGTCTAATTTGTGAAATATTTAATAATTTTTTTTTTTTCCACTTCCAGCAACGAGCCATCAATGCTGAAACTTTGGTTTCCAAATTAAAACAAGAAGTCAAATCCTTGCAGGTCTGTAATTTCTGATTTTCTTTCTTTTTTTTTTTTCTTTAAAAAAGCAAAAATTATTTTATTAATCTTCCTTGTGATTTAACTGGAGGCCACCTACTTGGTCCCCCAACAAAAGGAGAGTGGACCTGTAAATTCACCTTTGTCTGTTTGTCTGTCCACACTTTTCTCAATAACTTGGAATTTTTTGAAATTTTGCACAAACATTAAACATAAAAAGGTAACAACAAATTTTCTGGAAAAAACTCTGGTTGCCACCCTATGGGTTAGGTTAAAATGGCTAAAATTGACACTTTTGTCTTTATTAAAAAAAAAAAATTGATGCCTTGGATTTTTATAAAAACGTTCTGAAAATTAACTGATTTCTATATACTTTTATTTGTCTATACTTTGCGATAACTCTTGGGTGTGCCCCAGGGGCTCTTTTAGGGCTAATAAAAACACTCCATTTTTGGGACTATTTTACCATATTTGTCCAAAATTTTCTGTGTATGTCTATTTAGCAGTTTTGCATGGTTCTGAACTTAAATTGAAATATGTTAAGGCCTAAAACTACACCGATTGTTCATTTTCACCAGGATTTGAGGTCTCCTGAGGACTTTTGGGGCTAAATGGAAAGGAGAGGTGCTTAACTTAGTCATTTTTTTTATGCCTAGTTCACTGTGCACTCATGGGGGACCATGCATGCGTCACTTGTTTTTCTGAATGAAATATAAATATAAAACTGTCTGTTCATCTTATTATTCGTATATATATATATATATATATATATATATATGCACACACACAAATTATTGTATAGAATATGTGATACTACTACCCCCCCCCTCCAAGCAGGGGGAAAATATAACAAAAGAAAAAATAAGCTTATCAAAATAAACCAAGGAGGGCTACGGTCAATGTTGATACAATGGATGTGGAATGTGAGTTTTAAAGACAGATTTAGATCTGATACCTCCAGAAGATTAAATTTTGACAGACGTATGTGGAACAGGAAACTTTGTTAGTTTGGTCATAGTGAAACCATTAATTATTATTCTTGGTTTAATAGATTTAGAACAGTTGAGGTAGCAGGGTAAGTTAAGTTGTCAAAAGAAGGCCAAGGGAAACACTAGATGAAATGATGAAAAAATATTTGAGAGAAAGACTTGACAAGAGTTATGTTAGTTTGGAAATTAATTTCTAAAAGCTGTTTGACATATGCTAGCGTGTAATAAAAAAAAAAAAAAAAAAAAAAAAAATGTTAAACAGAATAAAATGATAATGATGAAAGAATCAGTGAGGGTTCTTGGGTAAGTAGTTGTAGTGTGTATTATAGGTATAATTTGTGTGTGTGTATATATATATATATATATATATATATATATATATACTAGCAAAAGTACCTGTCATTGACTGGGTTCAAAAACAGCCTACAGAAAATGGACTCTGATTTATGAAAGTATGATAGGTTATGAAAAGGAAGGGTTGTAAAGAGATAGCTTCGAATTTGGGGGTATCAAAACCAAAGCAAAATATGATGAAAGTAAAAATAAAATAGATAAACCCCATAATTTATTATACCATACCTGTTCACACTGAAACACTTATCACAATATTCTGTGGATCTATATTAAAAAACCTTGTTAAACTTTGTGACATATTTCAATTCTATGGAGGTCAGGCGCGAACGAACACCCCATAATTTTATTATACCATATTTCTTCAAACTGAAACATAATTATCAAAGTATACTTACGCAGATAGATATGAAGTCTTTATTAAAGTTTGTGCCTATTTCCATTCTATGAAGGCCAGGCGCAAACGCAGACCTCCACAATTTTATTATATCATCTCCATTTAAGTTAAAACATACTTATCAAAGTATTATTATGTACATCTATATCAAAAACACTTGTAAACGTTTTTTTTTTTTTTAATTTTTAAATTTTTTATTTCCATACTTTGTGGACCAGGCACGTACGCAGACCCCACAATTTTAATTAATCATAATTATGCCAGATCAAACATACCCATTCCTGTGTCTCGATACATCTTCTATCATTATATGTGATCAGTTTTCTATAATAGTCAACCATATAGGAGCCTATTCGTGACCAGACACACACACAGACATCAGCTTTATATTATAGATAATATATATATATATTCAAGCACGTCTGATTGAACACGACAGTTATTCTTTTTTTCGATTTTTCTGTATATTTTTTCCATTTGCCAAGCAGTCTTTTTAATGTCAACTGGCATGTTGTATAAAATGGTGCCCAAAAGTTGTTCAGAAAAAAATATATATATATAAATACACAAAGCCTCAAAGAAAAAGAAAACGATAACAACAATCGCTCCTGGTGATAATCGGATGCACCAATAGAAAGCGATTGCGAAGAATATGGCTGAACAACTTTTGGGCGCCATTTTATACAACATGCCAGCTGAAATTAAAAAGACTGCTTGGCGAATGGAAAAGATATCCAACAAAATTGGAAAATAGAATAACTCTGTCGAGTTCAATCAAGCATGCTTGAATAATGACTTGATGCCAAAATATATATATATACATGTATATATGTACGGACGATTTATAGGAATCAGGGAAAATCAGAACTTTTTGGAGTATCTGAATTGGAGAAATTTGTGCATATTTTCCAATGCTAAGAACAATTCTTACAATTTGATTTTTATTTCAAACAAAATCTTCCATTTCTGGTAGTAATAATAAATATTTATTGAGTTAAAACTAAAAATCTATAGACCCTTTCCTCCATGTGTGTGTTTTGTTTTTGACAAAATATCTGCACATTTAACGTGTGTTTTTATGCTAATCAGAGAAAAAATAACAACTCTGGTTAAATATTTAGAAATTTATAAAGAATCGGAATCTGAAATTTAGTGCAGAATTGGTAATTGTATTGGAATTGTCCCATCACTAATATATATGTATATCCATATCCATCCATCCAGCGCAGCTGTAGCCGAGATTGAACTCGCTATACGAGTTTGTAGTGTAAT
>NC_136525.1:21552354-21687354 GCF_053919585.1 Euprymna scolopes | reverse complement strand
TAAGTAAACCCCCCCCCCCCAACTTATTTTATTTAAAGATGGAATTTCTACGGCGCATGCATTCAGGTGGCTAGTGTGGAAGAATGTTTTAGATGGCCACCTGAATGTATTTTTTTTTTGTGCCAAGTAGTTGATATTTTTATCTTTTTTAATGTTTTGTAAAAGGGAAGACTTATTTGAAGAAGATTGAGTTTCTTTTGGCGGGAAAGGAAAGGAAAGGTTGATGAAAATATTTTTGGTGGCTGTCCAGTATATCAACAAAAATAAAGAAAATGTTTACAACTCGTCACGGCATGAAAAGAACATATTCAAAATTTGATCAAATAATTTTTATTTTTTTTTATATAGAAAATTATTTTTATTTTTTACAATTTTAATTAATAGTAAATAAACAAAGGGAGATAAATCAATTCAAACACTGGGATATTTTTTGCTTGTTTCCAGCCCTATAATGACATGAAAACAAACTCCCCAAAATATCAGTTTGAATTATCTCCCTTTGTTTATTCAAGATGTAGAGTGCTTTCTCATAAAATTCGATTTTATTAGTTAAAAATAAAACTACTTGATCAATTTATGTAATTTTTGGAATAAATTTTTGTTTTGTGATAGATATCTGCATCATAAAGCTTTTTCTTAGTTTTTGTTTTCTACTATAGAGAGAATTCTGGACAATCACCATTTTTCTTTATTCTACATTTTTTTTAACATTTCTCTTAAAGTAAGTAATTTATAAAAATTTTGGGAAAAAAAAAAAATGGCAATTTTGGACTTTTTTTTTTTTTTTTTCCAGTTTTATTCCATCCTCATTGAAATGATTTTTGTTTCTACAATATTTTTTTTTTTACAAATTTTTTTCTTGTTATAATAATTTAATTTTTTTATATGATAAAAGTTTGATCAGGTAATGTCTTTTTTTTTTTCCTTCTCTTTTTGCTTTGTTTTTAATTTGTTCAAATTTCCATTGCAGAGTGAGAAGTATTACCTCCCATATCCACTGCCCAACAAAATAAAGCTTGGCTAATTTTGATTTTAAACTTAAACTTTATAATGCATTGATAGTTCTTATTGCTGTATATACCAGGTGGAACATGGACAATAATTGGTGGAGACTGAGGAGGAATCACAATGTCTTTGAAATGTTTAATACTGTCATCGGAATAAACTTATCAGAAGGAGGCTTAATATTAACAAGTCCAACAATGTTATTTAAAAAAATATAAATTTTTCAAATAAGAAAAAAAATAAGTTCAGAATAAAGAATAATCTGTATGATGTATATACTACGACAAAACGAAAATAGCATACTCTGAAAATCGCATAAATGCATCATCATCAGACCTGATTCTTACAGGCTGTAAGGATCAGGCCAGATAATGTGAAATCAACACAGAAATATGTATGCACATATGTAGCCGATAGTGTATATATGAATAAATTATGCTTTGCTTGTCATTGAGCACTTTTTGATAAACATTAGTTTCAGTGGATTTACAGCTAAAAAACTAGTGATACGTGTGTGTGTACCAAGAATTTATAAAAATATTCTACAAAAGTTTTATTTTTTGTTTGCATTCCAAATGACATGATCTTGATCACTTTCTGAACTAAATGAATAATTTCTTCTCTAAGGGATAGGTCTACTAGATAAATAAAGACTGACCCAAGACCAGGAATTTTGTTTTCCAGCATGTGGTGAAGCTCTTTGAAGTATGTAAATAAGTCAAACTCAATTCTTTAAATTTTAATTCAAGTGATAAATTAATATCATACTTTCCAAAAACATTGATATATATATATATATATATATATATATATATTAGATATTCTAGCAAGAGAAACCAGACGTTGCAATTATGATCAATGAATGCGCCATACTTCCATTGTCATAAAAATCGGTAAAAGTGCCTCGTTTTCAATTAAATAGATTGTCTGCCCTAGTTGGGGTTTCACCATGATGTAGTGAAAGATAGCTTCACATGCCTCCCCACAGTAACTTAGTCCACAATACATTGTAGTCTACATTGCACTGTAGAGAATCTTTTGATTTTATAAAATTATTTTTGAATTAAGGTTTAAAATGAAAGTCACATATCATGGTTCAATTGTGCTCTAAACATTTTGAATGTACCCTTGTCTAATTTGTTGAGCATCGATTTTTAATACATCGGGGGGGGGGGCGATACAAAACCTATCTAAAACAGTGCAAAAAAATTTTTTTTTTTTTTTTTAATTGACCTAGCCATTTCCGAGTTTATAGAAAATGATCTCCAACAATGTCCGGCAAATGACTTCTTCACTTCCTTGTTGATCCCTTGGTGCTCAGTTGTCACCCTGGCAGAGGCCCTGGGTGTTGAAAGGTTGTGTCTGGCAAACTACCTCTTCCCCCATGTTGTAAAAGATCGTCCAGCAATAGGCACAAAAGACTGTACCATTATGGAACAAAGGCCGCTGTAAAAATGGTGGGATCTTTCGATCCGGTAGATATCTCACTGCTGATGCAATTCTCTATCTATATAAGAGCCAGGTACGTCCAAGGATGGAATACTGTTGCCACATCTGGGCAGGAGCTGCTAGAAAGGACTTGTCCTGCCTTGATAGAGTTCAAAATAGACTTCGTAGCCTCGTTGGAGATGTCCTTTTCTCTTCCCTGCAACCTCTATCTCACAGAAGAGATGTTGCAAATTTGTCTCTGATGTATCGTTATTTTCATGGAAAGTGTTCGACTGAGCTTCAGTCTATGGTTCCCCCTCGCCAAATTTTGACAAGAAACACCCGTATAGCTGAAAACATTATCAATAATTCCCCCCACTCTTTATCTGTGCCTAAACCTAAACGTAGATTCCATGAACAAAGTTTCTTTCTTAAAACTGCACGCTTGTGAAATTGTCTTCCGTTTTCCTGCTTTCCGGCTGACTACAATATGGTTGTGTTCAAGTCTAACGTAAATAAGTTCTTGATGAGCCGTTCCATATAAGTTATCAAATTTACCGAATTTTCATTACTAATGATTACTATATTGTCCAATTTCTACTGTACACTCTTTAACCCTTATCCTTGAGTGGCCTCTGGGCCTTGATAATGTGGTGATGCCTGTGTAAAAAGAAAAAAAAAGTCATTTAAGGAGAAATAATAAGACTTTGGCAACTGATCTTTTTGTATAACATAATAATTATCCGTAGAAAAGTTATATATTTTAATTCTTCACAAGATTCAACTTAATCCCTTAACATTTGTATGTAGACGGCACCCTTTGGTCAGTCTTGATGATTTTCAAGTTTAGTCATTAACCCTAAGTCAGAAGGTCAGTTTTTCAGCGACATGGCATACAGTATAGTCATCAACCCTAGGTTCGAAGGTCAGACTTTCAACAACGTGCAGTGGGGATCAAAATAGAGTTTCTCCGTTCAATTTAGTTGTGTCTCTGTGTTCTGGGGTTCCTAATGCGCAGTACCAGGGTGGGGTACTAGTACAAATCACAAAAAGACCATGCGTTGCTAACGGGTCTTTAGGTTTGCCCCGTTCTTCTTCTTCTTCATGAGATTCTTTGCTTAATCAAAGTTTCAACCACAGAAAAAGGGAGTTAACGACAGTATTTTAATTAACAATCAATGCCGTGGCTTTTTGAGTTTCGATAAGCAATTCTTAACTGGACATTTTCTGAGAAGAGAATTCAGTCAAGGATCATAATTCTGTTTATGACAACAAAAATAGAAAACATGCTCAGGAATGTATAGCAACATATAAATGTTTATCTATAAGATAAATCCCACCTGTCTGTATGTTTGTACATCTGCCTAAAACTTTTGACAGAGATGACGGATTTTCATGAGATCGGTATAGTTTTGAAGCTCGACCCTTCAGATGACAAATATAAAAAAATTGGCTAAAAATATTAATTCCTTCACTTTCAACTGGGCACTTTTCTACAGGGAGGGGATCACTTTTTTTTTTCCGATATTTTCGAAAGTCATCCCCGCTTTTCGATTGTCTAGCCTTAATTTAAACTTTCGCCACTTTCGGTTTGTTGATGGGCGCAACAGCAACGACATTACTTTTTTTTTTTTGCTCGACACAACGCCAGGCACCCAGGTTAATCTCCTATATAATATTTTGATTGCAGAAATTCCTCTCTGGAATAAAGTATCGTAGGTTTGCAACAACAAATGCCACATACAAAATTATGTCTAAACTATTAGCCACTATTGTCTGTAACTTTAGAACGCCATTATAGACATATTTAGTTGTTATAAAATCCTACATTACATCCTAGGAGCAACATCATCAATCACTATCTTTAGAGGAAGTAGTTCCTATTTTCCCCTCTAATTAACAAGTCCTCCTACACCCCCCCCTCCACTCATCACTGGGAGAATTCTACACTTTTGACAGATCTAGGGTTGCACCCTTATTAACTGGATCCTATACTCATAGACATACCATTTTTCTAATCAAAAATAATAAATTCTCCCTTCTCACATTCTGCCAAATCTCATTGGCTGATAACTGACAATTTGTTCATTCCAGAATCTAAATCTTATTGCAACAACGAACACTCCAGAAATTTTCAATATGGCGTCACTTATTAAATACTGACCTGGCATTCTGATGAATCAGAAACTGACAGTTTATTTACTGCAAAAATCTTATGTATGCTTTGGAAGCCTTAAAACTGTCTATTCCTAAATATTTTATTAAAATTTTCTTTTTGCATTTAATAAAAAAAAAAAAATACAATGGATTAAGCGAATAATATAGCTGAGACACATATTTTGCTGAAAACTTACAGTGACCTATATTGCTCGACTCTATTATTTATTTTTTTTTTAGGATTTACTAACATTCTTTTAGTTATGCAAAATAAAAAACAGAATAAGTGCTTAATACAGCCGACACCAGGATTTGGACGAACCAGAAATTGAAAGTTTATTTACTTCAAAAATTTTATGTATGCTTTGGAAGCCTTTAAACTGTCTATTTCTAACATTCTTTTTACACTAAAAATAAATAAATAAATAAAATGGACTAAGTTAATAATATAGCTGAGACCCAGATTTTGCCAAAAACTTACAGTGAACTATATTGCTCGACTTTTTAACATTTAATCATAATCAGAAATTGACAGTTTATATACTTCAAAATCTCTTTATGTGTGATTTTGAAATCTTTAAATTGTCTATTCCTGACTATTTGCATAGTGTGTGCGTATGTCTGTGCGATACAAATCAATCTAATACTTGCCTCAACCAGACTCGGCCACGGCAATGCATGACCGGGCAGGTACAGTTAGGTACATATGCCGAGGTACATATATATGTACATGTTTCAGCTGTAATTCTTTTAGAGAATCAGTGTTCTCAGGCCAGATTTTTTTAGCAATGAAACCAGATTCTAAATCTTCATTCTTTTAAACAAAGTTTTTCTGTTATTTGAAAATCACAATAAAATAACAAAATTGAGGATTGAAAAATGGGTTTAGTTATAAGGATAGGGAGCTTAAAAGTTGGAAAGGAAACTTCATCGTATAAATTTGTACCGATTCACTATTTTACTTGTTTTACTTTTCTTTTTTTTTTTTAAATTACCTTATTAGATGTTTATTGTCAGCTTGGCTGACTTGAAATTTTGGTACTTGTACAGTTTAATTAAGACATTAAAAAAATGAAAATATCGAAAAACGGTTATATTGTACATATCCGTTTTGAACTGAAGATCTCGGGGGGGGGGGGAACATCACTTAATTTGATTAAGTATTTTTTTTTTTTTTTTTTACAGCGGAAAAACACGTTTTTATGACAGTGCGTTGAACGTAGACATCTTTGAATTTAAAAAATTTTTTTTTTTTTTTTTTAGAACATGCCAGGGGAGATAACTCCATTTAACGCACCAACACTTCCTCCCCATCTTTAATACTAGCTTTTCTTCCTAAAAATCGAACAAATTGTTTTTTGGCTGTAAAAAAGAACTTCATTCCATAACGGATATGTGCAATATAAACTTTTTTGATATTTTCATTTTTAATGTCTTGATTAAACTGTACAAGTACTGAAATGTTTTTTATTAGTCTTTGATCTGATCCACTTATTAAGCTCATCTCGTCATTGAGCACTTTTTGAGAACCACTAGAGTTTCAGTGGATTTACATCTGCGAAAGAGCAACAATACAATCCTACACTAGCAGGCTGCATGGAATTGCCCGGTCATAAAATACACATAAATATTATATTTTAATTTATGCAGATTTCTTATAAACAGAAATACTGTAACATCAAATTCCTGAAGTAAAAAAAAAAGACGTGCATGTGAGATTTGTTTTTTTTTCTAAACAGTTCACGTTTTGTAAGTAAACAAAAAACATACTCGAGCTGAAATCGAAACCAAAACCTAAGCCAAGTACGATAATCATTAGACAATCTTTAAAAAGTGTTTTCAAACCTACTTTTTAACATAAGGAAGCTGCTATATTTCACAACTGCATATGCACGGTCGTGAAACAGTTGATAAACAGATAAAAATCTGATGACCCCCCAAGTACCAATTTTTAAATTTTGACCCCTTAGCAGCCAATTTTTTTTTTTTTCTTATTTTTTTTTCAGATGAAACTTGATTAAAGTTTTCCACATGTCTGAATAACCTATATACCAAATTTCAACTCTGATATCAAAAATTTGTTGAGTTTATAAGTTAAGAAGTGTCCTCACACACACACATATATATATATATATATATATATATATATAATGATTGTATTGCTGTAGTTTTCTAGGTGTGTGTGAGACCATACCTATTTGTGGAATGATCTCTACCAAACTCTTCTGTCATTTTTTTTGTCTACAGACTTGAAACATATATATATATATATATAAAAAGGGATTTGGACCTGTGGAAAAAAAAATTTGATTTATTTTTTTAGCCTGTAAAAATAACTGCTAAAAAGTCAAAATTGAAAAAACTTGGCAAGTGTAAGTTGACTAAACGTATTACTTTTATGCATGCACAAAAATATATTTATACCTTTTTAACAACATTATTTTATTAAGTTTTTGTGTGTGTGGACTTAGCTCAGATAGTAACAAATAACACTGGAGATATAAATATTTTAGTTTTAATTCTAGTTGATGACACCCAAGTAATATTTTTTTTTAAAAACTTTTGAAATAACTATTCCTCTCCCAGAACCAAAGTTTCTTGGATTTTTGTTGTGGATGCTTTTGTAGCAAGTTCTTTTTTCCGGGGTGAGGGTGCTGGCCCCACGCCCAACCTTCCCCAGAAGGTAGGTGGAGTGTTCTTAGTCTGGCCTCTACCCGTCGACCTGTCCGGCATGGGTGGCCCTGCCAGGAGATGAATCTCCCACCGACTTAGCTCTTGGGGTCATTAAGGCATGCAAGCTTCCCAACCAACTTCAAGGTTGCACTCCCTTTGGGAAGGAAATAACTATTGGGTACATAGAATTGTCTCTATAATAAATAAAAAATCTGCACAAATTAAAATATCATATTTAAGTATATTTTACAACCTGACAACACTGGGCTGCCTGCTAGTAAAAATAAGACGAAGCCAAAAATTTGACAACACTGGGCAGCCTGCTAGTAAAAATAAGACAAAGCCAAAAATTTTACAACACTGGGCAGCCTGCTAGTAAAAATAAGACAAAGCCAAAAATTTGTTATAAAAATATTCCATAAAAGTTTTATTTTTGGTTTGATTTCCAAATGAGATGACCTTTAATCACTTTCTGGACGACTCCAGACCAAATGGAAGGTTTCCTCTGTATATTGTTTGCAGAAGATTTTGCTGAACACTGCTTAATCACTTGACGAATAGAAAAGTGAGAAACCTAAAAAAAAAATAAAAAAAAAACCAGTGAGAAAAAAAAAAATGTGACATGACTAAGTTGATAGTTTAATCTGGGCATAACACTGTTTGAAACATAAAATGCCATGATCACAAGTTTCGGTGAATTCACTCAAATGTCCTCTTTGGATAAAGTACCAAGTTTACCAAAACTGCCTATATGAATGTATGGGCCATAATTTTAACGTAATATTATGGTACTTGTACAGTTTAGTCAAGACATTAAAAAATGAAAATATCGAAAAAAGTTTAAATTGTATGTATCCGTTATAGAACCAAGTTCTCCGCAAAAAAACACGTTTTTATAAGAGCGCGTTGAAGGCGGCCATATTGGATTTCAAAAAAAAAATGTTTGAATTTAAAAAATAACAAAGGGAGATAACTCCAGTTAAAGCACTGACACCCCTTCCCATCTTTAATACTAGCTTTTCTTTCTAAAAATCGAATATTTTCCTCGGTAACATAAATTGTTTTTTCGCTATAAAAAAATCTACTTGATGGAATTAAGTGAAATTTTTTTTCAGAGAACTTCGTTCTATAATGGATACATACAATTTAAACTTTTTTCGATATTTTCATTTTTTAATGTCTTGACTAAACTGTACAAGTACCAATATTATTTAAAATAATTTGTCTCTGGAATAGTTTCTAAATATGTGTGTGTATATAAATATATATACATACATACATACATACACACACAGACATATATAAACATTGTGAGAGGTCTACACGGATCGACCAACATTTCTACATTCTAGAAACGTTGGTCAATCTGCGTAGACTCCTCATAATGGTTATAGTATTTTAGTTATATAAAAGCTCTACACATGTATGGAGCACTTTTATAGAAACATTAGTTTTGGTTCATGTTAGCAATATACGTGAACTTAATTAGTCAATATATATATGTTTTTACATAAACAGTAATATATTGCTACACAGTCATGAGCATGTTTTGGTCAGCTAGTTTTTAGAAACTAGGGACCTCTTCAGGTGGTCTTGCCTATAAGAAAGCAAATTTTGCAAAAACTTATGTTTCTATAGAAGTGTTCAATACGTGTATAGAGCTTTTATATAAATAAAATCATATAAACATTATGAGGAGTCTACGCAGATTGACCAACGTTTCTACATTGTTAGTAGTCGTGATGATACGTTAAGAATATAGAAATGTTGGTTGATCTGAGTTGACTCCTCACAATGTTTAAATAATTCTTTATATATATATATATATATATATATATATTACTTACTTAGAAACTATATATTACATATTCCAGAGACAAATTACTTTAAATAATATTAAGTTACAATTATGAACCATATAGACAGCTTTGGTAAACTTGGTACTTTTTCCAAAGAGGGCATTTGAGTGAATTCACTTCCATATAGGCCAGACCGCCTGAAGAGATCTCTAGATTCTAAAAACTAGCCAACTGAAACATGCTCATGACTGTGTAGTAATACCTTGCTCTACTTCAGTATTGAGCACTCTTGTAATAACCTCATTATACTTCATTGGTTACCTTACCTCTGAACAACACACACACACACACACACACGCATACATATAATCATCAGTTTAATGCCTGTTTTACATTCTGACATGTGTTGGACGAGTTTTAGAAATGGACTTCCAAACTAACCTATATCTGGACAAGCCTTCATTTATCCTACTTTCCCTCAAGTCAATTCTTATCACTTTCATGTTATTTCACCGCCTTCCCTCATGTGAACTGAACCTACTCCCTCAACTGTTCTACATCTACTAAGCCAAACACTCATGTATTCTGTCTTGCACACATATCTCTATTACTGTTCAGATTTAATCGTCTGTTTTAAATGCTGGCATGTGTTGGACAGTCTTCAGAAACTTTTTTCCAAATTAAAAGTAAATTAAATCTGGCCAAGTCTTCATTTATCCCTCTTTCTTTCAAGTCTATCATCATTTCTTTCCAAGTTTTCTTTGCTGTTTCTCTCTGAACTAAACATGTTTTTGGGTTAATAGATTGTAGAACAATTGCAGTAGCCAGGTCAGTTGGCAAAGGAAGTCCAAGAAAAATGGGGAGGGGATGTGTGATAAGAATGAACTTAAGAGCAATTTATAAAGAATTGGTCAGAGATAAGTTAATTTGGAAGTCAATTTCTAAAAGCTGTTCAACATGCCAGTATGATTTTGTTTTATAGCATATTTAACCCTTTTCGGGTTATTTAATGCTGAACTTGGTAAAAAAAAATTTATGCTTCAAGTTCTTTATATATGTTTTGCCAGCATGTTGGATTGAATATGATGATGACAAATGATCGTCATAACTGCCTTAATCAAGGAAAAAAAAAAATCAACAGTTATTTACCTGCATGGCCAATCCTAATGTACAGTTGGGAGATTCTTCGCTTGAATGTACACGGAATATCACATGGCCTACAAAGAAAGAAGAATATTTTGTTTATAGGCAAGAAACATGTAGAGCATGATAATATTGAGATCAGAAACAAAACAGACACATTTATTTAGACATTCATGTGATATTTAATATTAAGGAGAGGTTCTTGTACAGAATTTCCCCATATTAAAAAGAAAAAAATTGTATGACATACGTACCTATAATGAAAAAAATATCATATTCCAAAAATCACATAAATTGATCAAGTAGTTTTATCAAAAAAAATCATTTAAAAGCAATTAATGGGAATTCTTGGGCATTTCACCATAACTTAAATGCAAGTTTGAATTATAATTATCTCCAGTCACTCCTCGGATGCTCATAAAAATAAAGTTATTTAATTATTGGAATTCTTTTGAGATGAGTAATTTATATATTTATTTATCGATTATTATCCTAATTTTTATAGTTGTTTCACAACGTTTCGGCCAACTATTCCTCTGGCCTTCATCAGGTGGTTAACTGCAATGGGATAAGAATGCTAAGTCTCTTAACTGCATCCTCAGTAATTATTGCCTTCAATTACTGCAAATAAATAAAATATATAAATTACTCATCTAAAAAAATTCCAATAATTAAATAATATATACCATTCCGTACAGACCCGACAATGGAAAATCGGATGAAAAACAAAACAAAAAAAGCTTGGATTTATAAGACCAAAAATACCAACTTTGATCGCCCTATGGATTATGTGGCGTAGTGGACAGTGACGTTGAATCGCTATAGTTCCAAGTGAGCAGTTTCAATCCTATCCAAAGCCCAAGAATTAATTGACCAAAACATAGTGAGACGACAACTATGGAAGGCAGTAATTACTGAGAATGCAGTTAAGAGATTCAACATTCCTATCCCGCACAGGGAAGATATAGGTGTGAGAGAAAAAAGTGAAAGAACTGATTTGCTTTGTCACCAGTTTCAATAGCAGCGACGCCAGAAAAAATTAGGAAGCACATAAGCTGACTATAACCAGTTGCTTGGATCAGTAGATGAAGGACAGTTAAGGTAGCAGGGTCAGTTCACAGGTGTAGACCAATGGGAGGAAATGATATGGATGGTCTTGGGAGAAAAAAAAAATAAATGAACCAATACATGATAGCATATAAAGCAGACATTAAATCAAAAATATGATGATGGATGAATGGATGAAAGGGTGTTGGTTTGTAGATGTAGAACAGTTGAGGTGGCAGGGAAAGGCCCAAAAAAAAAAAAAAAACTCAACATGGGCTGAAGTAATGAGGATCGATTTAAAGTGAAAGAGGGATAAATAAAGACCTGAGAAGAGATAGGTTGGTTTGGAAGTCAATTTCTAAAAACGCCAGCATATATAAATAAACATTAAACCAAAAATATGATGAAGATGATGAAAGAATGTGTAGGTCAGTAGATGTAGCAGGGGACGTCCAAAGAAACCATGGGTGAAAGTGATGAGGATAGATTTGAGAAAGGGATAAATAAAGACCTGGCCAGAGATTAGTCAATTCAATTTATAAAAGCTGTAAAACCGATGTTAAACCAAATCTGATGAGAACGTAAAAGCGTACAACTTACCTGCCACAGTTTTGGCTCTCGTCATCCACTGTAGTAGAGAATAAAGGGGAACAGAATTGACAAATTCTGTTAAAGTCGAAAGACACGACTGTAAAACCAGGATGATCAGTTGTAACTAAAAAAAGAAGAAAAACGAACAAACAAAACTTTTCAAAAAATATTTATAAAAAGAAGACATATATATCAGGAGGTTCATAGATATAGATATATACTAGCGGGGGTACCCGGCGTTGCCCGAGTGTTTGTTTCCGGGGAGGGGGGGGAGTTTTAAAAAATGTTATGGTAGGTAAGTAGGAAGGATCAACCCCGGAGTCATGAGTAAAAGTAAGAAAATAAAGTGTGAAAAAAAAAAAAAAAAAAAAAACCATCTGCAATGTTAACAGTTCGGCCACCAAGAAAAGTCCATTCCAGTTGTTTAGGAAAAAAAAAAAAAAAAAAACGACTACGGTAGGTCGGCGCGAACGTGAAAATATAATGTGAATTGTCCAGCACGCTAACCACTACGCCACAGAGCACTGCAGCTTAGTTTAGTGATTTTAAATCACTTCACATGAAAGAACTACGAAGCCAAACCGGTGTTCTCTTCTCAACTGTTCCTTGTGAACGATCCCAAAACGGTGTTAAGTGGTGGCAGGGGGAGGAGGAATTTATTAGAGAGAAAATATTTTACCACTTCCATTGATCTTAACCGATTTTGGTCGTGACTTCTCAGCAGAAAAAGTATAGAAATCTAAGATTATTGAGGAATTTGAGAAATAATAAGCCTATAACACACCTCACATATTGTTCTGCCGTTTGTGCATATTATATTTGCATGAAATATCTTGATTTTTAATCCTATTAAGGTCAAAATCCGACGGGAAAAAATGAGTTCATTTTATTTATATAGAGATAATATAAAGCTGTGTGTATGTGTGTGTGTCTGGTCACGAATAGGCTCCTATATGGTTGACTATTATAGAAAACTGATCACATAATGATAGATGTATCGAGACACAGAAATGGGTATGTTTGATCTGGCAGAATGGTGGTTCATTAAAATTGTGGGGTCTGCATTCGCGCTTGATCCACAAAGTATGAAAAAAAAAAATTTAAAAATGAAAAAAAAAAAAACGTTTACAAGTGTTTTTGATATAGATGTACATAATACTTTGATAAGTATGTTTAACTTAAATAGGGATGGTATAATAAAATTGTGGGGTCTGTGTTTGCGCCTGGCCTCCATAGAATGGAAATAATCACAAACTTTAATAAAAACTTTTCATATCTATCTGCGTAAGTATACTTTGATAATTATGTTTCAGTTTGAAGAAATATGGTATAATAAAATGATGGAGTGTACGTTCGCGCCTGACCTCCATAGAATGGAAATACGTCACAAAGTTTAACAAGGTTTTTTAATATAGATCCACAGAATATTGTGATAAGTGTTTCAGTGTGAACAAGTATGGTATAATAAATTATGGGGTTTATCTAATTTATTTTTACTTTCATCATACTTTGCTTTGGTTTTGATATCCCCAAATTCGAAACTATCTCTTTACAACCCTTCCTTTTCATAACCTATCATACTTTCATAAATCAGAGTCCATTTTCTGTAGGCTGTTTTTGAACTCAGTCAACGACCGGTACTTTTGCTAGTATATATATATATATATATATATATATATATATATATATATATATTATATATATAAAAAAATAAATCGACAATGGACTCTCCTGTTAATCTCAAAACAAAACAAAAAAAATTAATTAATTTTAATTTTGGTGTTTCTGTCTTTCATGGAACTTAAGCCCCGCCAGTGACTTGCAAATGCAGCCACAAGCCATGCACGAAAATGTATTCAATGAAGTGTTACTTGGTCCGGCAATTCTTTTCTTTTTTCTCTTGATTCTGAGTTTTTGTGCTCCTAATTCAAAAACTTTTAAGGCATTGTGACATGTCAGTCTCCATTGTTTCCTGTTTTAAGCAGTTTGTTCACAGGGTGGTTAAAAAAAAAAAAAAAAAAAAAAAAGAAAAAAGAGCCCTCTTGTTTTTCATCCCAAACTTGTGTTCTACAATTTACAGGCACATTCTTTTAACATCATCAATCCAATTGGACGCATATATACTACACAGAAGTGAATAAAAATCACTGAGATGTACTTTATCACAAAATCAGTTCTTCTGATGCAGCAACAATGCAGGAAAGATTTTGGGAGGAACAATGTACTTGATAAAAGAATAATTCAATGTTTGATGGCTAAATTTTGGGAGACAGAAAGCGTGGCAAATGGCATCGTTGTATCAAAGTTCCTTTAAGAGAATCAGAATCCATGGATGTAAACTGTTACAGTGCACTGATGCAAACGTAGTTCATTCCTGCACAAATATTCCTATAGGGAACCATCTGAAATAAAGTTGCTGAAAAGATAAACCCGAGATTTATTGATTCATTGTGATGAATCTTCTTTGCAGCTTTCCGTCAAACAAGACCAAAGACGGACGAGGTATGTTTCGCTATTAGCTGATGTAAATCCCCAGAAAAACTGTTATCCATCCCTTTTTGTTGTAAATGTTATATGTCCATTGACATGTATCTGTGAATACATTGACACATACAAACACGTGAATACTAGACGATCACAGACACACTCATAAATATATATACGTTATATACATTCAATAGATACGTGAACACATGAATGTTTATTATACAAATACACAATATAACACTTATATAAGCACTCTTTTTCTTTTTTTTCTTCCAAATTCTTTTTCATTCCATATAGTCATTTCTAGTCATTTTTGAGGAACAATCTGATTATCTTCAAGTCTAATGTAAACAAGTTCTTGATGAACCGTCCCCCTAAGTAATCCAATTTCCAAAATTTCCACTACTTATATTTACTATGCTATAATCACATTAACTAATGTATACCCATTAACCCTTATCCTCGAGTGGCCTCCGGGCCTTAATAATTGGCGATTCCTGTGAAAAAAAAAAAAAAACACCCATGCATCTCTGAAAAGTTGTTTAATGATCTTTCGCTAAAATAGAAAAAAAAAAAAATAAAAAAAAAATTCAAAGTTAGCCTCATAGTAATTTTTTTCCCCCTGCAATCACGTTTATAGTATTACTGCTTGTGGTGATATATCCTTGACTCTTCCAATATTTTGATTCTCTTCTTTAACATACACGCAATGCCAATTCAAATAAGAATAATATTTCCTCCTCCGTGCTATACACAACAAGAAAGAAAAGTACTTACAGTTGTGAAGAGGGTGTAGTAGATGGTGGTCGTTGGTAACAAGAAGAGAAGTATCGTAAAAAAAAGGGTCCCTACAAACAATCGGTCAATGTCATATGAAGCCGTGTCTACTCGTTGACGAAGCATGTTCCATTTCTTGCCACGGAAAAGACGCCAGAGTGATGACAATGCATAAACTTGAAAATAATACAAGCTGCACGGAAGAAAGAAAGAGATTCAGTTTTGATTGGCTTTCTTTTCTTAACAAAAAAAAAAGAAAAAGAAAAAAGAAAAGGAAAAAAGAAAAAAAAAGAAAAAGAAAAAAGAAAAAGAAAAAAGAAAAGGAAAAAAGAAAAAAAAAGAAAAAAAGAAAAGAAAAGAAAAAAAAAGAAAAGAAAAAAAAAGAAAAAAAAAAAAGAAAAAAATACATCTCATTCTAATTAAGATTATCAAAAATGTTTTAACTAGCAAAATTGTTATTAAATAGTTTGTAAGTGGTAAGGCACAAATATGAAGAAATAAAATGGATGAAAACGATTCCATGTAAATTTACAATAAATTATTAACAATTATAGCAACACTCATTGACCATGAAACTTTCTTTTTTACTCCCATTCACCACTAACAAGGCATACTGGCACTTGGACATAAGGGGCTACTATTTGGAACTATGCCTAGGAAAGATTAACCAGATGTTGGTTTACATTACATTAAAATTTCTGCATTTCAGTACAGTCAGGGAAGCAGGTAGCAGAAAGGGAATTCCAAAGTCTAGCTGTTTGAACTATTAGAGTAGAAAACTTTCTGGCATTTAGAGACCTCAACAGTGAAGGAGTGTAATTTTGTTGCTAAGTGGGTTTACCGAGGATATGTATGTCAAGGGGGCACAAGTGCAACAAGTTCATCAGAGCACATTTCATTAAAATACTTGTAAAACAGGCACAGAGATGCAACATTGCAGTAATGGGATGGGAATTTAATTAACAAAGTGGGACCGATTAGATTGGGAACTTTTTTTGGACCCTATCCAAGAGCGAAAGACTAGTGGTAGATGCACCAGCCCAGACGTGGCAACAATACTCCATGCATGGTGGTCTTGTAGAAGTATAGGATACTCCCAAGTATGAGTAGTCTTCTAGCACAATAGAGAGAACCCATTTTTGGATAATCACAAATTTCAAGTTAGTCCTACTCAACATAATTATATTTTAAAAACAAAAGCATTTTAAGCCCTCAAGTTACCACGATTTTGTTTGGAAACGAATATCATTTCACATGCATTAATACGTGATAATCTAAATGATATATTTGAAGAGTTTTTAGCAAATTAAAAATGCTAATGCTATGAAATTGCTATTTTGCATAAGAAAGATTCAATTTTGATTAGCTTTTTTCTTTTTTTTTTTTACGTAAAAAAGTGGACCTCAATTCTAAAATCTAAAAATGTTACAAAATAGTTTGTGAGTTGTAAGGCACAAATATGAAGAAATAAAATGGATGAAAACGATTCTAAGTAGATCAACAATAAATTATTTATAATACACTTTACAAAAAGAACTCCAATCCCTGGTCCCCCCTCGCCAATCTTTCACGAAAAACACCCATCTAGCTGAATCCACTGTGAAAAATTTCCCCCACTCTATATCTGTGCCTAAATCAAAACGCGGATTCCATGAACAAAGCTTCTTTCTTAGAACTGCACGCCTGTGGAACTCTGTTCCGTCTGCCTGCTTCCCTCCGGACTACAACTTGGATGTCTTCAAGTCTAATGTTAACAAATTCCTAATGAACCGCCCCCTTAAGTAAACACTCCATCAAATCTCCACACTAACGTAATGTACTTGCAATAACCCTTATCCCTGAGTGGCTTCCGGGCTTTGATAAGTGGTGATCACTGTGTAAAAAAAAAAAAAATAAAAATAAAAATATCTTCATATATTTTAAAGGAATAACAATGAGGTTAGTTAAGCTGATGTTGGTAAAAATTTCTCCATTTTTCCTAAGTAAATGTAGTTGTCAGCTATCTTAACATTTTCACTATGACTGTGCTTTTGGGGCATATTTGTTGAATATGACCTTGGTTATTCCAATGCGCCTTTTAATAGTAATTCTACTAGTTGAGCTCAGGTTGACAAGAAAATTCTTGTAGTTTTTAACTTTTAAATTCAGATGAACATATCTCGACTCAAACAAAAATCTATTTATTGAAATTAGCACCATCAGAATCAACACACTTTTGCAAATGCAAAATAAGTGTATTTAGTTCAGTACTGTAAAAATCTTGCATTCTGGTGGCGATGAAGTCGTTGGAGGCGTTTTTGATATCACTGAGTTTTTGAATTCTTTTGTTCTGTTTGTTATTATCTAGAACAAATCATGGGCAGATAATTCATGCTTCTAAATGCTTTTATCTGGCAAGAGAGATAACTTTTAGGTACCAAGTTATTTTTCTGTAAAAATGAGAATATTTAAACGTATTACTAGGTGGTATGTAGGCAACTAACATTCAGAAAAGATTAGCAAAAATATACAACCTCATGGTCTTATTCTCAAGTGACTCTTCCCTCTCGCCATCTAAAGTATAACGAAACAACGGTACAACAATTGCATAAAAATTTACCGTGACGCAAACACGTAGAAGCAGTAGATGTGCATAGTGACCAATGAGATGATGTCTTGGAGGAGACTTAATTGCAGAGAGAAACCCAGAATCCCAGACATTAGGCAGCAACGGAGGAAAGAACTGAGAATTGGCTTCAAGACAACGGACAAATAAGCTGAAACGACACCAAAAATACAAATTAATTCAACGGCATCCGTGGAAAATAAAAATAAAAGGTAACGAAACAGAACTGCGTATAGAATTTGAGAACAATGTTGAATGTGCATAATGTGTAAAAAGTTGTGTTTTAAGTCAAGAATAATGCAGTTTGGTAGAAAAAACACGGTTGGGCACGAAACAGAATAAATGACAAAAAAGTTTGAAATAATTTTTAATTAACTTTTTTTTTTTTTTTTTTTTTACCAATGAGCCCTCAATATACCACCATTTTGTTTGGAAATTATTATCTTTTCACATGCATAATAATCTAAATGTGTAATAATCTAAACAATATATTTAAAGAGTTTTAGCAAATTAATGATGTTAATGTTATGAAATTGATATTTTGCATAAGAAAGGTTTTGAACCAGGATGTTGTTTGGTTATTTGAATTTTAGGTTAGGGTTAGAGTGAAAAATAAAAACAAAAAACAAAACAAGTTTATAGATGGAGAAGGGGGGGGGTGAAAAAAAAAAAGTTTTTTTTGTTTTTTTTTTTACATCTATCAGGAGACAGAATCATCTGTCCTAAAATGTTGAAATTCATTTCCACTACAATCGATTGTCTTGATGAATTTTACAATTTACTATATTTGCAAATTGTCATCTGCTGCATTCTGATTTAACAATCTTCCGGCTGTTTTCATAAACTGCCATAAAATGCTGCTGAAAATTCGTTTTCAGCATAGGTCCCGAACTGTACAAGAATCAACATAACTATCATTAAATAATTTGCATTTTAGAGCTGTGTTTGTTTATTCATATAACGGAGATGATGGTTATATATATATGATGAGAATAATGGAAATAGTATTCCGACAAAATAGAGAAATAAAAAGGAACAAACCGAGTTATGTGTTCATCAGCTTTTCGTCTTTATTTCATCCAGAGGAAGTCTTGAAATAAAGACGAAACGCTGATGAACACATAACTCGGTTTGTTCCTTTTTATTTCTCTCTCTCTCTAGATATATATATATATATATATATACACTCCTATAAATTTGAGGGTTTTTTTTTTGTGTATTGATATTCATATTTAAACCTTTTTTTTCTATTTATTTAATGAGAAAATACAACTTTGTTATGTATGGATCATGGAATTGCATTCTCTGTGAAAGATCTAGCTAATTTGCATATTCTTTTAACCATTCATTTTAATTAATTCCCTATTAGTTTTTTCGGTTTTCTTATGGGATGATCATCTTTAGTTAACTATCATGTGTAATTATATTCATGCAGATATTCTACATGATTTATACTTGCATAATAATTGTGTAAAATGGTTATATTAAACACAAACCTCTTTATATATATTTATGTGTGCATATATATATTCGTTTAAAAAATTTTGCCAACCAAACTCCTCTGCCAGTTTTTGGTTTACAGACATGAAACTTAATATATAGGGTAATAAAACCCAAGCAAAACTTTACATTGGGAAAATCGGTGCAAAAGTGTGGAAATTAATAATTGTAAAAAAGAGCGAAACAGAATTAACGGGTGATGTTGTAACCGAAAGAACATCAGACCTAACATGGCAGAGCATCACTTTTGTTAACTCTCTCTATATAACCCAAATAAGATGGCATGCGAGTGACATTTCCGTGAGGACTTATGAAGGTGTCAATGAAAAAGTTGCTTTGGTAACTAACAGCCAATCAGAAGAAACTGTCTCTCACATTACTTATTCTGAAGACCAGTAATTTTATTATAACTTTTGTTGAAAATTTTTACTTCAAAATATAACCGAGAAGGTGACCCATGAACTGTACAAATTGTGTAAAATTTGGTCTCAAAATGAGCGAGAGGTGAAACTTTAAAGCAGTTCTAAATGAGTAAAACTAACATTTAACCATATATTCAAACATGGTAGTGTTTAATGAGATATATATACACACAGGGTGCCCACAAAGTCTGGCTACATAATCTACAGGATGCTTCCACAAAGTCTGGCTACCTGGCTACATAATGTAGCCAGACTTTGTGGACACCCTGTATATACTAGCTGGCAGTCGGACATTGCCCGGTTGTACAATATGCTTAAACATGATATTTTGATTTATGCAAATTGTGTATGAATTATGATTTGCTAAGATTTTATTATTGCCATTGGCTGGTGTAACATAAAACATTCCCCTGTAAAAAAATATTCTTTTAATCTATAAGAAAGAAAAGCTATTTTTAAGATCGGATTTTTGCGATTTTCGATATTCAATGGATGAATTTCTGTACAAAACATATCTAAGAACACTGCCAGACATATAAATTAGCTTTGTGTGAAATTTGCAAAAGACAGGCTCAACCGTTTCGGAACCTATGAGGAAGGAACTCACACACAAAGTAACTTTTAAATAATAGTGTATATATATAATTTTAAATAATAGTGTATATATATAATTTTAAATAATAGTGTATACATATAATTTTAAATAATAGTGTATACATATAATTTTAAATAATAGTATATACATATAATTTTAAATAATAGTATATACATATAATTTTAAATAATAGTATATACATATAATTTTAAATAATAGTATATACATATAATTTTAAATAATAGTATATACATATAATTTTAAATAATAGTATATACATATATATATATATATATATATATATATATATATATATACTAGCAGAAAGACCCGACGTTGTCAGAGATTCAATGAATGCTTCACACTTCATCATCATCAAAATCAGTAAAATTGGCTATTTTTCAATCAAATCGATTGATTGCCCACTCTAGTCAGGGACTCACCACAGTGTACTGGGAGGAGGCTTCACATGCTTTCCCTGCAGTGACTTATTCCACAATACATTGTAGTTTACATTGTACTGTAGAGAACCTATTGTTGATTTTATAAAATCATTTTATATAATGGCTTGCATTAAAGTTTAAAATGAAAAAGTCAAGTATCATGGTTCAATTGAGCTCTGAACAGAAACGTACATTTCAAAAGTGCCCCTGTCATATCAAAGAACTTACTGTTGATTTTATATACTGGATCCTTCTACTTGTGGTGTTAGCATGTATCAGTGTTAACTTTGGTCAAAATTGGGCTGCTCCTTCTTTAATTGGATTTTTTACGATTATTGATACTTATCAGGGGCATTCTGATACAAAACCGATCTAAGAACACTCCCAGACACATAAGGTACATTTAAAAAACAAAATTGGCCCAGCCATTTCAGAGTCCAAAACATACAGTGCGTTTTATATAAGTAGAAGTAAAACAGTCGATTACCTTTACTAAATCATTCATATTTGTTTAATGTAATGATGATTTATGACTTTCTACTCACTTGTCCAAACATAAATGTTGTATTTGAAGAATGATCCAAGAAACAGATTGAGTTGGTAGTTGAGTTTCAGGCCGGCTGGAGCACCCATTATCCAGTTCAATATTCCTGACAAGCTGGTCACCGTATCCTGTCAAACAGAAATTGAGGATAATTCATGATCAAATTTCTCTCTCCCATATATATAAAGTGAAAGTGTCTGTGTGTGTACATTTCCCTACGCAATAATTCTGTCAATTTTTAGTCTACAAACTCGAAATTTGATATACAGGGTACTAAGATTTGGAAAAATCAATGTGATCGGTTTCCGGCCAGAAATTTGGCTGTTAAGGGGTCAAAGTTTGACCTTTGAGAACTCTACCAAACTCCTCCGACAATTTTCGGTCTACACACTTGAAATTTTAGATATAGGTTCCTTGGACATGAATCTAACTTATTAACTTGATTTGAACCCAAAACAACAAATTTTAAGAGGTCATTAATAGGGGTCAAAGTTTAAAAAAATTGACCGCCTTTTTTTTTTTTTTTGCTCAACATACACCTCCAAATACCCGGGCAACCATGCTAGTATATATATAAAAGTGAAATTGTATGTGTGTGTGTGTGTGTGTGTGTGTGTACATTTCCCTACCAA
The DNA here is from genome assembly GCF_053919585.1 of Euprymna scolopes. Classification (NCBI taxonomy): domain Eukaryota; kingdom Metazoa; phylum Mollusca; class Cephalopoda; order Sepiida; family Sepiolidae; genus Euprymna; species Euprymna scolopes. Next base: position 21,665,506 of record NC_136525.1, on the reverse strand, counting down.
ACTACTGTCAATTTTCAGTCTACAGACTTGAGATTTGACATAAGGGGTATTGAGATTTGGAAAAATCTTTAATCGGTTTTCGGCCCAAAATTTGGCAGTCAAGGGGTTAAAGTTCAACAATATAACCTTTGAAAACTCTACCAAACTCCTCTGCCAATTTTGGGTCTAAACACTTGAAATTTTAGATGTAGGTTATTTGGACGTGGATCAAACTTTTAAATTTGATTGAAGTTCAAAGCAATAAATGTTAAGGGGTCAAAGTTTAAAAAAATTTGACCTCTGCAGTCTCTACCAAATTACTCAGCCAATTTTACATAACGTGTATTCAGACCTATGTTTTTGGCTGAAAACTTGGCTACCAAGGAGTCAAAAGTTCAAAAGATTTTACCTTTGTGGTCTTTAACAAACTATTTAGCCAATTTTGAGTCTAAACATTTGAAATTTTACATAAAAGGTATTCAGACATGCAGCAAGTTTTTTAATCAGTTTTTGGGAAAAAATTTGGCTGCCAAGAGGTCAAAGTTTAAAGAATTGACCTTTGCAAACTTTACCAAACTCCTTCACCATTTTTTTTTTTTTACATAGGTATCAGGGCCCAGAGACCACTCAAGGATAAGGGTTAAGTGTGTACAGTAGTCAACTGGACAATATAGTAATCGCTAGTAATGGAAATTCGGTAAATTTGTTAACTTAAGTGGAACGGCTCATTAAGAACTTGTTTACGTTAGACTTGAAAACAATCAGATTGTTGTCAGCTGGAAAGCAGGAAAACGGAAAACAATTCCACAGGCGTGCATTTCTAAGAAAGAAGCTTTGTTCATGGAATCTACGTTTAGGTTTAGGCACAGATAAAGAGTGAGGGGAATTATTGATAGTGGTTTCTGCTAGACAAGTGTTTCTTGTGAAAATTTGATAAGGGAGGGGGCATAGATTGAAGCTCAGACGAGCACTTGCCATGAAAATAACGATAAAGCAGAGACAAACTCGCAACCTCTCCTCTGTGAGATAGAGGTTGCAGGGAAGAGAAAAGGACATCTCCTACGAGGCTACAAATCTTTTTTGAATTCTATCAAGGCAGGACAAGTCCTTTCTAGCAGCTCCTGCCCAGATGTGGCAACAGTACTCCATCCTTGGACGTACCTGGCTCTTATATATATAGAGAGAGAGAATTGCATCAGCAGTGAGATATCTACTGGATTGATAGAAGGATCCCACCATTTTTCCAGCAGCCTTGGCAACAGATTTGATGTATGTGTTCCATTTCAGATCAGGAGTAAAGGTCAAGCCCAGTAGCTTGTCAAAACATGAGGCCTCCCCAAGACGAGAGCCATTCATTTCAATTGATGCTGGATGGGGATCGGAGCGTTGATGATGTAAAGATAAAAGCTTTGTTTTAGATGCACTAAAAGTAACCAGCCACTCCTTTCCCCATTGTATCATGTATATCAGAGAAGAGAGAATCAGCAAGAACTTGGTCGTTTACGGTCTTAGATGTGCTACCATAGATGGTAGTATTATCAGAATAAATGTCTACGAATAATGTAAGGATGTGACTTGGAAGATCATTGATGTAGATCAAGAAGAGAGTTGGGCCCAGGATGGACCCCTGAGGGACTCCAGAATTAATACTGTGAGCTTCTGATTTTTGCCCGTCAACTACTACTCTTATGAACCTATCAGAAAGAAATGATTTACTAATTGAGAAGACATTTCCAGGTTACCTGGACATGAGTCAAACTTTTTAATATATATACGCACATAAAGTTATGAATAGTACATAGAGCCCGAGCAAAGTCGGGCTGAACTGCTAGTATATATATATATATATATATGACTGCCGCCTGTCCATCTGAGGAATGCTCTCTACCAAACTCCTGTCAGTTTTTTGATCTACAGACTTGGAACTTGATATATCAGATATTTGAATCTGTGGAACAAATTTAATTTGGTATTTAGCTGGTAAAAATAAGGGCTAAGGGGTCAAAATTGAAAAATAATTGAAACTTGTCAGGCGTAAATCAACTTAAAGTGCTCCTGTATGCATGCGCAAATATACATTTATATGTTAAAGTCAGTTCATTTTTAATTATTTCTTATCTAACTGATGATAGTTCAAATGGTAGCGATTACGGCTGGAGCGCTATTTGTTTTTCTTTTGATTCTAGCTGATGGTACCCAAGTCATATTGTTTTTAAAATCACTACTATATATTAGGTACAATATAATAATCAATAGGAAATTGACTCTATAATAATAATTATGAAATCTGAATAAATTAAAATATCATTTGAGTGTATTTTACAACAAGGTCACATCGAGGAGGCAGTCACAACTATACATTAGATACAAACTAATAAATACAGAATTGATTCTATGATAATAAAGACTAAATCTACATGAATTCAAATATATTCAAACAAATTTTATGACCGGTTATTAGCCTACTGTATAAATTAAAGAATTGAAATATAATGATGTCCTGGATTTTTCAAATAACTATGAAATAATGTTTTGAAAATTGTAATCAAACTTCTATTTAAAATTTGCATCAACTAATTAGACACATTGAATTCAGTACAATCGGCAATAAGATCAGATGTATACTTTGCTCTCTTCCCCTCGTGGTTAATACCACCAGCAGAATGAAGAGAAAAAAAATGTGTATACCATCAAAAGTTTCAGAAGAAAAAAATTCAAATGAATTTATTCATATAATCTTATTATAAATGTTCCTAATGTGTGTGTGTGTGTGTGTGAGTGAGACGCGGTTTATCTCACACACACACACATATATATATATATGCATATACACACACACACACATATATATATGCATATACACACACACACACACACATATATATGCATATACACACACACACACATATATATGCATATACACACACACATATATATACACACACACATATATATATACACACATATATATACACACACACACATATATACACATACATACACACACACATACACACACACACATATATATACACACACACATATATACACACACACACACACATATATACACACACACATATATATATACACACACACACACACATATATATATATACACACACACATATATATATATAAAATGTTATGAAAAGCACGATAAGTTACTTTTCTACCTAACTGAATAAGTTTTTTACTGTTTTTATTTAATGTAAAATATTTATTCGGTTCGAAAAGTAGGTAATATTCAGCGCTACCCGAAAAGAAAATATGGCTGCAATTTCTATTTACATTTGTCAAGTCTTGATAATCACTTCAAAATAAGAAATAAAGCAAAATGGTGAATGAAATCCACTCAATAAATGTCACGGTAACATTTATTGGGTGGATTTCATTCACTATTTTGCTTTATTTCTTATTTTTAAATCTTTGTTGAGACTTCAAAAATGTAAAGAGACATTGTGGCCATTTTTCTTGTTCTTCGGTAGCGCTCGCTCAATACTACTTGTTTTTCTGAACCGAATAAAAATTTTACATTAAAAAAAAAAACAAAAAAAATAAAAAGTATCCAGTTAGGTACAAAAATAACTTATCTTGCCTTTGATAACATTTGTTAATGACAACTTTTTTGTACCTCTGTGGATTGGAACATGAACCGTTACTTCATTTTTGTTTTGTTGTCTTAACTGCAAAATGCCGTTTCCATTTCAAATAAATATCTTACAGAAAGTTTATATATATATATATATATATATATAGTGTGTGTGTATTCGACAGGTAAAATAAGTCAGCAAATCTTATATTTAGTTCTATTTTAATAAGAAGCTGCGTTACGAAATTTCGAAGAAAATTCCAGGTACTTGTGCACTTATTGAACCGTGCTGAAATAATAACGCTATTATTTCGAAAGCCATTCTTAACATGGGGAAAGGAGGGTGTTTTGTAACTATTCTGTACTTTCAGTTAACAAATTAATAAAATAAAAATATTATAAAACTTTAATTTAACTTGAAAATATTATTTAAAAATAACACGGTTCAATAAATGCACAAGCATCAAATTCCATAAATTTGTTGATTTCTATTTTCGAGGTTGAAGGTGTTTATTCCATTGGCCGTTTATACTACGCTGGAGCAGGTCGTAAAAATACCTTTTGCTTAATAAGTAGAAAAAAAATAAATAAATAACGAAATAAAAAGCTTCCTAATTGTACCTATTTACTATGCCTCCCCACGGGACAGAGTTAGACACCAGGGTAATTGTAGTTTGATGTGTTTTCTAACTGCTCTTAAAATTTCAAGAATATTGATTTGAGGGTTTATACACATAGATTCGAAAAAGTTGTCCAAAAAAACAAAAAAAAACAAAAAAAAAACAAATATATAATTGTTATTATACATTCTGAAAACCGAATAGTTCTAAACTAATGTTATTCTGATAACAAAATAGCTCTAATTAAACATATAAGAACATTTATATTTATATTTTCATGTTTTTCTTAATTCGTTCTTAAATAAAAATTAAAGAACGCGTGTTGTTTACACTGTGCTATTGCTAACACCTCAGCTGCTGCTGCTACTAATACTACATTTGTCCAAATTCGAAAAATAGAAACGTTTTTTTTCGGGTAGGTCCTTTTAAATTATTATCAATTACCGCGGTCCTACTCAACATACAATAATACTTTTAACTGATAAAGATAGTAGAAAGATTGATTTACTTACTACTGGGTGTCCGAAGAAATTTTTTTTCAAAATGTTCGATATTCGTCATATTAAAGTCTTATTTTTAACACAACAAAAAAAGAAATGGTCAAAAATATTTTGGATACTTGACAGTATTAGGATTAACACCTCTTCTGATTGGTTCCCAAATTTCATAATGAAATTCTTCATACAATCACGGTACGGACCTTTAGAAATCAGAGGGGGTCATTACAAAACCTTACCGAAAACGCCATTTTATGACGTTCACATTTTTATCACTTTATTTGCTTAAAACTCTTAAAATATATAATGTACATTCATATTTATTAATTCATTTGAGAGTATATTCATTTCCGAACAAAACAGTAGTAGTTTGAAGACTTAAAGTGCTTTGGTTTGAAAAATACGGCTATTTTAGTAGAACTACCTTGAAATCTGTGATTATCCAAAGCGTTTTTTCTGTCTGTGTGTATTACTACTAATAGAATCTAACAATAGCTAAATTCTAACATTCTAATTCTTAACTTTGCTTACAAGGTTCGAATCTCAGCTTATCCTAATCTCATTTTCACTTGTCTAATATTCTTATTTACATGGAAAGGGGGCAGCCTTTTTCCTGTAACCCTAAGTCTAACTTGCAACTAGTCCTCAACTGTAACTCTTCAACCATCACAAACCCCCAACTGCCGCATTACTTACCACCACACCTAAAACTAACGTTAAAATATACTGACCGATCTTTTGTTCCCGTTTACAGTCACACCTTGATTAACAATGCTATTTCAGCTTTTTTTTTTTTTTTTGTTTATATTCGTGAATAACTTCCTACGCCTTTGTTCTGCTGATAAACTTATTTCCTCTTTTTTGTCATATTTCTATTTCTCTCATACTTTCCAACACTTTGGGGCAAGGGAGGGGGCATTGATAGTGTCACAATATGAAAAGAAAAGGAAATGCTTTACGATGACATGTTACCTGCGTTTTGCTGAGGATGAGAGCAGAGATATCTTCTGATGAAGCCAAATTGGAAATTAGGTACAAACACGCCACACCAAGGATCGAATCCGCCATCTGACGACAACCAAGATTTAAATAACTGTAAATAAAAAAGAAGAAAGCTTTACTAAATATCAAAGACGTAATATGAGCACAGAATTAGATGTTTATATATTATTTTTGGGTGCTTCTTCGTTATAATAGCAAAATTCCAAATATTGAATTCCAAGTAAAACAAATGTTATCTACTTAATTGTCATGTCGCAGTGATTAACATATCCAAAAATTATGAAAAAACGATAAGATAGAAAATGTATTATTAATGAAAACAGTTATCGAAGACAAGTACCAAAGATTGAGTTTTGCTAAATTGGCCTAAGATTTTCAGTTTTCAGAAAATAATTACCTCCCTTTTGTTACAATTGGAACTCTTTGATTTCTTTTGTTAGCAAAACTCAATTTTTGTTGTCTTTGAAAACTATTTTCATTGGTATTTAATTTTCTACCTTATTGCTTTTCATAATTTTTTGGATATGTTCAATACTGTGACATAAGAATTAAGTAGAAATTATTAGTTTTACTTGAAATTCAAGATTTTTATTTTTTTTATTTCTTTATTATAATGAAGATGCACCTATTTTTTTAGTCACAGGTGAAACTGTACTTCAAGTAAAAATTTTTGGTGCTTCTACATTATTGGGACCAGATTTTGTAGTCAATAAATGGAGTTTTCAGATAAAAAACAATGGTTTCAGCTGACTTTTTTGTCAATTCTAATAAGTTACAATGGTAGCTTCCAAATTATGCAGCCGAAATTACCTAAACATTGCTGAATTATTAAAAAAAAAAAAACAACTTTAATCGTGTTAACAGGTGATCATTTGCTGCCATCTTTGTTTAATTCGAACAGAAAATTACTTCCCTTTTGAACTCTCCTGTGTCTTAAGATCGTTTTCATCAAATTCTATTCTTTATTTTCTTTAATAAATAATTTTCTACCTTATCGATTTTCATAATTTTTGGATATAATCATTTTAAAAATATGAGGAATTCGTAGATACCATTGTTTTCATGTGAAATTCAGTTTTATGATTTCTGAAAATCTCGTCCCAATTCTGTAGAAGCGCTAAATTTTTTTTAAAATAAAAAGTTCTAGGCGATCTTTGATTCTTGTCCGGAATTCCCCCTTATATTAAACAACAAACAAAGAAAAATGTGTATGATGTACATACCCATGATGAAACAAAAATATCATATTCCAAAAGTCATATAAATTGATTAACTAGTTTCATTTTTTAAATAAGAAAATCAAATTTTATGAATAATAGAAGAGCGGCTGTCTTGTCTGCCATTTTGAAAATTAGAAAAAAAAATAAAGAAAAAACAAAGGGAAATAACTCAATTCAAACTTGTAAGATTTATGTTGTAACACCTACAAATTACCATTAATCATTTAATGATTTTCTTTATAAAAAATAAAACTACCTTTTTTTCTTTTTTTTTTTTTTACAAAGAAGTCACCACTTATGAAGGCCCAGAGGCCACTTGAGGATAAGGGTTAATGAGTAAACATTAGTTATGGGATTATAGCATAGTAATCATAAGTGGTGGAGATTTTGTAAATTGGATTACTTAGTGTGACGGTTCATTAAGAACTTGTTTATATTGGACTTGAAGTCAATCAAATTGTAGTCAGCTGAAAAGCAGGCAAACGAAAGAGTTTCACAGGTGTGCAGTTCTAAGAAAGAAACTTTGTTCATGGAATCTACGTTTAGGGTTAGGTACAGCTAAATGTGTGGGAAATTATTGATAGTGGTTTTGGCTAGACTAGTGTTTTTCATGAAAGTTTGGCGAGGGGGAACCATAGATTGAAGCGCAGACGAGCACTTGCCATGATCAATTTATGTAATTTTTGGAATATGATATTTTTGATTCGTCACAGATATGTACATTATAAAGATCTTTAATTTTTGTTTAAATATAGGGGAAATACTGAACAAGAATCGAAGATTGCTCAGAACTAAAAATTACAAGTATGTCTTGCATTGCCACTGATAAAAGTTGAAGTACTGAATGCCAAAATGGCAGACTACATTACCTCCCCTGTTTTTAGAGTAATCTTCAATAGATGTGATATAATAAAATTGCAGTTTACAATAAAAAGTAATTTTTGCTGTAATTCACCTTTGGTGCTTCTTCATTATAATAGCAAAATTCAAAACTCGAAATATTGAATTTAAAATAAAACCAAATGAAAAACGATAAGATAGAAAATCAATTATTAATGAAAATAGTTTTCAAAATAAATTTCAAGTTCATACAAATGTCCTGATGATTACCGTACACCCATTAACCCTTATCCTTGAGTGGCCTTCGGACCTTGATGATGTGGTGACCCTCTAGTAAAAACAGACAACATAAATGTATGCAAAATAATATTTTATTAAAATAATGTCTTATTTCTGAAAATGTAAAATTCATCACTGACTAATCCCCCACTTTAACAATCTTTCTACAACTAGAGATCAAAACCAGTGTTGTAATGGCTATGATTTACTATGAATTGGTATAAATTGTAAAATGCCTTGACAGATTTCAAAATAGACTAGTGGGAGATGCCCTTTTCTCTTTCCTGCAACCTCTTTCCCACAGAAGAGACACTGAGAGCTTGTTTCTGCTTTATCTCTATTTTCATGGCAAGTGCTCATCTGATCTCCAATCTATGGTCCCCCCCATCGCCAAACTTTCATGAGGAACACTCGTCTAGCTGAAAACACTATCAATAATTTTCCCCACTCTTTATCTGTGCTTAAACCTAAACATAGATTCCATGAAAAAAGCTTTTTTCTTAGAACTGCACATCTGTGGAACTCTCTTCAATTTGCCTGCTTTCCGGCTGACTACAATATGGTTGTCTTCAAGTCCAATATAAACAAGTTCTTGATGAGCCGTTCCCCTTAAGTAATCCAATTTACCAAATTTCCACTACTAACAATTATTACGTCATTGTCCCATTGACCACTGTACACTTATTAATCCTTATCCTTAAGTGGCCTCTGGGCCTTGATAAGTGGTGACTCCTTTGTAAAATAAAAAAAAATACTGATTTTCTATATAAAAAAAAAATACTTGATCAATTTACTGTATTTGGGGAATATGATCTTTTTGAGCCATGCATCAAATATTTTTCTGTATTTTCATTTTGTTTTTTTTTAATATAGGTTGAAGTCTGGATTTGCACCCATATTTTTAATAAGGTTAGCATATTTCAAGAAAAAATTTTCTAGAAAAATGCCTGATTTCATCAGAACAATTTAAACAATCTTTTGGAAAAAAATTTTTTTTTTTTTTAAATCAACATACCTGAGTTTCCTTAAAGGAGATTTTGTCTTTCCGTAGAGATGGGGTCGGATCTGGAAATGTTTCCCTTTCAGGACACGCATAAACGACGGCGCAGATAAAACCTTCTCCACAAGTTTATTATTTACACTGTCAAGAAAATAGCAGAAAAATACTTTTATATGCAAAAATGATCTCCCACTTAAAATTCTAAATTTGTTTTATATATTTTTACCACCAATTTTTTCAGGTTGTCTACCTGTAATCACTAACAAAAAATTAGAATCTAATTTTCCCTTTTGAGTGAACATTCTTATTTGAGACTAGCATGAGTGCCCGGCATTGCCCAGGTATTTGGTGGGGTGTGTTGAGCAAAAGAAAAAAAAAAGTGGTAGTAGGCAGGCAGGCTAGAACCCGTACCGTGAAGGCGGAAAAGAATACGAAAAAAGAGGAAAATGAATCTAATGAGTTGGTAAATAACTTTTGTCCAGGTGGAGGATATTGGCACAAGAACGAAATAAAAAAAAATATAAAAAAAGATAGAGATACGATCGAATTAAAAAAACGTAGGATAATTAGTTTTCCTCACTAACCATTAGGCCAAAGAGGATAGCGAATTCAAGGAGTTGGTAATTAACTTAAGAATCATAGGAGTCGCTATGTGTAGCAGCTGACACCCGCTACATCACAGGCAGAAACTTCTTCTCACGGCCTCGAGATTTGAAATCCATTTTCTCCCTGGTTTATCCAATCACAAGCCAGCTCTCTATCACGTGACAGGGTATATAAAAGGCGAAATCACAAACCTTTAATCCTCTTTGATCCTGACCCTGCCTAAGAGCAGACATCGCCTGGGGATGCTGTCCCAGGCAGGACGTGAGTACTACGAGCTAGCTATGGCTCTTTTCAAACTCCCATTTGTTTCCACGTGCGGTACCCAGAAACGAAAATTATTACGTTAAAGAACACGCATCAATACAACTCACCCTCATGCACGACAACACGTCAACGCACTGAAGTCTTTGTCCTTTCTTTCTCCTTTAAGCGTTTTCCTTCATCCCGGCGACGACTAGCTATAAACACGTGTTGTTCTCGCCTCAACAAGCCGGCAATATATTAATTCTATCTTTACACAAGAACATCTGTCTCTTTCTTTCTCCTTCAACAGGCCTGACCCCTGACCTATATCTAATTATCGGATATCTAATCTTCGTCTCCACACAAGGAACTCTCCACGACTACTAAGAGAATGCATGTGCGTATGAACACTGAACTCTCATACTAATACGTTTCTCTCTTCTAATAAAGCTACTAACGAAAATGACAAATAAAGTTTGTCTATTAATATAGAATGAAACAAACATTTTGTTGTTTCTCTTTTTTCTATACATGCATCTTTTAAACTGGCTGGGGGCCAGGTTAGCTTCCTGCTTTCTGTTGTTTTATTTATTTGTTTCCCATGAAAGCAAATTAGACCCATGGTCATTTTTAATGTGAGGGAAAAACCAGCACCCCCAAAAAGGAAGCACCCTGGCAGTATCTAAATAAATATTGTCTCAGTATGAAGGGTTTCCCCTACATTGACCAAGGACCAATTACAGAATAGATACCAGGCGTTGGTGTTCGAGTAGTTTCGCTTTATTTATATGAAAAAGACAAACAAACAGCCGACATGACGGCACGATAAGAATTTTGTTTAACTCGATCAAAAAAAGAGATGATGTCTGTTTGCGAATTCGAGATATTATGATAAAATAGCTTAGGCAAGATAAAATTTTCTGAATTTAACACAAACGAGGATTTTTTTTTTTCTACAGTAAAAGTTAGAACTTTATTTAAAGCAAAAAAAAAAAAAAAAGTAAATAAATAAATATATAAAAATAACTAAAATTAACACATCATACACGCATGTGCGTGGAATACAAAAGATGAATTTATCTCCCATAAAGAGACACAAGCACAAACAATATCCGAGCAAGGTGATCACCCTCCACCCTTCCACCTAAAATATGGTTACTCGTGCTGGAACTAAAGTGTCAAAAGCAAGATGATAAGTGTTAATTCTAAATCCATTTTAATCCTAACAAATGCTAACTCTTTTATTTTTTCTCTTGTTTTTATTTTATTATTATTTTTTTTAATTATATGAATTTATTGCCTTTATCTTTGGTTGTCTCAATGTAGCATAAATGTTTAACTCCAATGCTCTGAACCAACGAAAACGAGTGATAAAAAATAGCTTAGGCAAGATAAAAATTTTCTGAATTCAACACAGATGAGGATTTATTTTTTTTCTACAGTAAAAGTTAGGACTTTATTTAAAGAAAAAAAAAAAAAAAAAACACATGCTGGTCTAGCCCCTCCCCCCTCCTCCTGCTCTGGGAAGTATACAAAAACTTCTTGCGGAATGTAACCGACGCAAGAACCCCCACCCAAAAAGCCTTTCATAGACATGTACAAATGCTCACACCTCTGCTAGTCTTTTATATAAAAGACTAGCGGAGGTGCCCGACATCGCCTGGATGTTTGAAAAAAAAAAAAAAAGGTGTTAGTAGGCAGGCAGGCTCAAACCTGTGATGGAAAAGAAAGTGAAAAAAAAAAACGCGACATAAACGCTACTGTATGATGGGACAGGAAGTGAAAAGCGTTCAAATTTATCGATGTCAATCAAACAATTGACGTGCTAAGTGAATAAGTTAAGAATCACGCAGGAACAGAAACGAAGGTTGGCTGCAGGCCAGTTTCTGCCGTATTTTGCTTTCCCACGATGTTGGGGAAAACCAGCTCCCTCAAAAAAGGGGGGGCTCTCCAAATGAATAGCAATTGTTTGTTATGAAGGGTTTCCCCAATATTGATCAAAGTTAATTGCGTTTCTGGAGGTCCCGGCAGCTTACTTCGCTCCGTTTACTTTCGCTTTTATATGAAAAAGACGAACAAACACGCGAAAGGATGGAATAGTGTGAATTTTTTAAAAGTCGATCAAAATAAATGTAGAGACGATGTCCGTTCACAAATCATAGATATTATAATTTAGGGAGTATAAGAAATCATAGATATTATAATTTAGGGAGTATAAGAAATCATAGATATTATAATTTAGAAAAGTTCTAAAAAAATAGTAACGTGGTTGAGAACCCCTCCTCCCCAAAAAAGCCTTTCGTGGATTTTCAAAAACGTGCACGTCACTTTTACCTTTTATATATATAGACTAGCGGGGGGTGCCCGGCGTTGCCTAGGTGTAAAAGAAGGTGTATTTAAGAATTCAGGTGATTGCTCATCCCCCTCTCAGTACAGGCCAATAAGTCTCCTGTGCGTTATGAGTAAGTTGCTGGAATCTGTGTTAAATACAGAAGTAATCAACCATCTCAACAAAAATAACCTTCTTAGTGACACTCAATATGGTTTCCGTTCTGCTAGATCTACAGCAGATGTGCTTACAGTTATATCTCATAGGATTAGTAAATCTCTCGACGGAGGCAACCTTTCTAGGGCGATTGCTCTTGACATATCTAAGGCCTTTGATAGGGTATGGCATAAAGGTTTACTTCACAAGATCTCCAGCTATGGTATAGCTGGAAATGTCTTCTCAATTAGTAAATCATTTCTCTCTGATAGGTTCATAAGAGTAGTAGTTGATGGGCAAAAATCAGAAGCTCACAGTATTAATGCTGGTGTCCCTCAGGGGTCCATCCTGGGCCCAACTCTTTTCCTGATCTACATTAATGATCTTCCAAATCACATCCTTACATCATTTGTAAACATTTATGCTGACGACACTACCATTTATGGTAGCACATCTAAGACAGTAAACGACCAAGTTCTCTCCAATTCTCTCTCCTCTGATCTTGAGCACGTAGTACAATGGGGAAAGGAGTGGCTGGTTACTTTTAATGCATCTAAAACCAAGCTTCTCTCTTTACATCATCAACATTCTGATCCACATCTGGCATCAATTGAAATGAATGGCTCTCGTCTTCAGGAGGCCTCAAGTTTTGACAAGCTTCTGGGCTTGACCATTACTCCTGATCTTAAATGGAACACGTACATCAAATCTGTTGCCAAGGCCGCTGGAAAAATGGTGGGATCTTTCTATCGATCCTGTAAATATCTCACTGCTGATGCTATTCTCTATCTATATAAGAGCCAGGTACGTTCAAGGATGGAATACTGTTGCCACATCTGGGCAGGAGCTGCTAGAAAGGACTTGTCCTGCCTTGATAGAGTTCAAAATCGACTTCGTAGCCTCGTAGAAGATGTCCTTTTCTCTTCCTTGCAACCTCTATCTCACAGAAGAGATGTTTCGAGTTTGTCTTTGATGTATCGTTATTTTCATGGAAAGTGTTCGACTGAGCTTCAGTCTATGGTCCCCCCCTCGCCAAACTTTCACAAGAAACACTCGTCTAGCTGTACACACTATCAATAGTTCCCCCCACTCTTTATCTGTGCCTAAACCTAAACGTAAATTCCATGAACAAAGCTTCTTTCTTAGAACTGCACGCCTGTGGAATTGTCTTCCGTTTTCCTGCTTTCCGGCTGACTACAATATGGTTGTGTTCAAGTCTAACGTAAATAAGTTCTTGATGAGCCGTTCTATATAAGTTATCAAATTTACCAAATTTTCATTACTAATGATTACTATGTTCTCCAATTTCTACTGTCCACTCTTTAACCCTTATCCTTGAGTGGCCTCTTGGCCTTGATAAGTGGGGATGCCTATGTGAAAAAAAAAAAAAAAAAAATTTGGTAGGGAGGTAGGCTCGAATCCGAACCCTTGAGGTGAATAGCCTGACAACTTACTACGATGCTATGTGGGCAGAGAACAGAGGAAGGGTGAAATTAAATGTTTAAAAAGGCAGGTGGCTTACGTGAACGTGTGGTTTTGTAGGTCAAACATCATGGCATAGAGAAAATGAAATCACAGCACAAATTTTGTAACATAATAAAAAATACAGACGACCTTGTTTTGTAAATCAGACAGTATATAAAAAGTTGTAAGATTTAGTGACCCCTCCGAGCGACCCCCCCCCCAAAAAAAAGCCTTTGGCAAACATACAAAAAAAGCACACACACAAACATTTTCGCTTTTATATTATATTGTGTGTAGTCAGAATTACAAGTAAAAATAAAGAAAACGAAAATGAATTAGTGAAATATTACCTGCATTTTTGTGCATTAATTAAAAATAAGAATTATGCATATGAATAAGTTTGGAAGCAATGTACATTTTCTTTTTATATATATATTTTTTTGTGTGTAGTCAGAATTACAAGTAAAAATAAAGAAAATGAATTAGTGAAATATTACCTGCATTTTTGTGCATTAATAAAAAATAAGAATTATGCATATGAATAAGTTTGGAAGCAATGTACATTTTCTTTTTTATATTTAAACAAATTTATTTGTTTAAATCAGATATATTTCGCTGTTATACATCTTTGTTAATGAAAAATCTTTTTTTTTACACTTTTTCCTGGTCCGTATGTTTCTACAGTGACTGAGAGTGTTAGTGTGTGGGTCCTGATAATGGTATAATTTTCAAAAAACAGTAATCAGCAGGGTATTGCGTTAGATGCACTAAATAAATTAGTGAAATACTACCTGCATTTGAAGTGTTGTACATTAATTGAAAATAAGAATTACGTGTTAAACACCTGACGAAGGGCAGAGGAATAGTTCGCCGAAACGTTGTTAAACAATTATGAAGATGAGGATAACAGTCCGCAAATAAATAAATAAATAAACTAATTTAGTTAGGATCAACTTTCAGAGTGGTATATTGTATGAAAAAAATTGGCGCTTCTACACTATTGGGACGAAGTTTCAAAAATCGTAATACTGAATGTCACATGAAAACAATGGTATCTACGTATTCCTGATATTTTTAAGATGATTATATCCAAAAATTGCGAAAATCGATAAGGTAGAAAATTATTTATTAAAGAAAATAAAAAATAGAATAGGGTTTTGCGATTAAATAAACCATGCAGAGACCGGTCATTAAACAAAAAAAAAATTTGCATGTACACAGTCCCATTTCCTCCGGGAGCACCTTAAACTTTTATAAAAATCTCCCCAAATCCTCCATCTTTCTTCCATCTCTGTCCAGCTCATTCCTCTCTCGTTTCAATGTTTGAAAATAGTAATATTCACCTACTTCTTCATATAATAGACTAGCGGGGTCTCTGGCGTTGCCCGGGTGTTTGGAAAAAAAAAAAGGTGGTAGTGTTACATGAAAGGGCTGTCAGAAGACGGACTAGATAAATGAAAAATGATATTAGGAAAAGGTTAGGATTGAACCCTGTATGCAAGTGGAAAGATAATGGAAAATGGAATATTAGAAATTAAGTCCATTGTTAATTCTATTAGAAATAGTTAAATATTGTTGATTCTATTAGAAATAGTTAAATATTGTTGATTCTATTAGAAATAGTTAAATATTGTTGATTCTATTAGAAATAGTTAAATATTGTTGATTCTATTAGAAATAGTTAAATATTGTTGATTCTATTAGAAATAGTTAAATATTGTTAATTCTATTAGAAATAGTTAAATATTGTTAATTCTATTAGAAATAGTTAAATATTGTTAATTCTATTAGAAATAGTTAAATATTGTTGATTCTATTAGAAATAGTTAAACGTTGTTGATTCTATTAGAAATAGTTAAACGTTGTTGATTCTATTAGAAATAGTTAAACGTTGTTGATTCTATTAGAAATAGTTAAACGTTGTTGATTCTATTAGAAATAGTTAAATATTGTTAATTCTATTAGAAATAGTTAAATATTGTTAATTCTATTAGAAATAGTTAAATATTGTTAATTCTATTAGGAATAGTTAAATATTGTTAATTCTATTAGGAATAGTTAAGTATTGTTAATTCTATTAGGAATAGTTAAATATTGTTAATTCTATTAGAAATAGTTAAATATTGTTAATTCTATTAGAAATAGTTAAATATTGTTAATTCTATTAGAAATAGTTAAATATTGTTAATTCTATTAGAAATAGTTAAATATTGTTAATTCTATTAGAAATAGTTAAATATTGTTAATTCTATTAGAAATAGTTAAATATTGTTAATTCTATTAGAAATAGTTAAATATTGTTAATTCTATTAGAAATAGTTAAATATTGTTAATTCTATTAGAAATAGTTAAATATTGTTGATTCTATTAGAAATAGTTAAATATTGTTGATTCTATTAGAAATAGTTAAATATTGTTAATTCTATTAGAAATAGTTAAATATTGTTTATGTCGGAAAAAGAGTCGATCGTCCATTCTTTTAGAAATCTGGATATTAAATATGTTAGTTAAATGAATGCACAATGCGGGTTAAAATATATTGTTTAAATATAGGTTAGAATTATAATTGAGGATTCTTTTGTTTGCCAAAAGTGTGTTGGACGGACATGTGTAGAAAACGTGATATAGTCACGTTGGTAAACTAAACACACTTGATGTCATAAACAAAGGAGATTTCTAAATATAAGAATCTGAGGGTTCAAAGTTAGAGAGTGGATGAGGATCAAATATTCAGAGCAGATCACACACGGTGATAGTCAGTTGGAGAGGAGAGCGAAGGAAGGAAAATAGACCATGTAAGTGAAAGTTTGAATTCCTGACATCACCGATCGGTCAATTGAAGAATAAAGAAACCAACTATGTTTGTAACTGTTTGTCTCGTGTCGTCATTCCTTGCAACCGAAAAGGTAAATGTGTTTTTATCATCATCTTGTAACGGACTTTGTACAACCCTTCAAAATATTATGTGTCCTCCCTCCTCTGTGTAAAGTATGTATCTCCCAGTCCGTATTAATATGAAGTCCCCAAGAATCATCCCAGTCTGATATGTTTCCCTCATTATCATCATCAGTATCTGTATTATGAGTCCTGTTATATATGTCCCCAATATGTACTCCTATGCAACAATAGTAGGCATGCAGGCTTGAACCCGCAAAACAAAGGCGGAAAGAAAGTGAGAGAAAATGTGACATTTTACCGCTACACTATGAAAGTGAAAAGCGTTCAAATTTATCAACGTCAGTCAAAAAGTCGACTTCCTAAGTGAATGAGGTGCAGAAATGAACGTTGGCTGAAGGCCAGTTCAGCTTTCCGCCGTTTCATTTATTTGTTTCCCCACAATGTTGGGGAAACCAAGCTCTCCCGAAAAAGGGGGAACTCTCAAATGAATAGCAATTGTCTGATATGAAGGATTTCCCCAACATTGATCAAAGCTAATTGCTTTCAAGATGTCCTAGCATGAAAGACCACTGACATCTTCGCTTCGATTAGTTTCGCTTTATTTATACGAAAAAGACGAACAAACACGCAAAAGGATGGAATAGAGGGAATTTTATAAAAGTCGATCAAAATAAATGTAGAGACGACGTCCGTTCACAAATCGTAGATATTATAATCTAGGAAGTATATAAAAAGTTGTAAAAAAAATAGTAACCCTCTCGAGAATCCCCCCCCAAAAGCCTTTCTTGGACGTACAAAAACGCACACGGCTATTCTGCTTTTATATATATATATAGATGACATTGAAAATGGCTGAAAAGCAGACCTCTTCAACAAAACCACAGTTGACCTTCAAAGAATGATTTTTGTTTTTAATTTTTTAGATATTTTTCTAAGGCAATACCGATGAAGAATATACCAACTTTGTGGTTATTTGTTTCATAGTTTTTACTTAGGGCTGGACATACAAACATACACACAGACAACTACCAAACCAGACATTGTAATATGGAACAAAACTGTGCTCATTATCGAGATCGCCCTCCCAAATGACTATGGCCTTAACAGAGCTAAACAGGAAAAGATAACCAAGTATCAAGACCTCAAGAATGACTTAAAGATTACATGGTCTCGGAGAGAAATAGACATTATACCGGTTGTGATAGGAGCAACTGGCTTTGTGAAAAAGAATCTCAAGAAAACAATCCCTGGAAGACGAAGCTGTAATGAAATACAGATTGCAGTCATAAAGGGAACAACATTTATTCTAAAAAAAAAAAAAAAAGCCTTCGGATATAAATCCCAATCATAATGAACTCAAGTGTTAGATTCGGGAAGAGTTAGCTCCCTTTGATTTCTTAAAAAATTATCGAGTATAATGAATTAAAACAAGTGAAGCATGCATGGTTTCCCGTGAGTGAATGAGGCATAAAAAAAAAATGACTAAGTTCAGCATTTGTCCCCACCCCCATTAAGCCCCCAGAAGACGTCAAATCCTGGTGAAAATGAACAAACAGTGCAGTTTTAGGCTTTAACATATGTAAATTTGAGTTCTGCACCATGCAAAAAAAGAAATTACCAAGCCCATCATTGCCCCCCGCCCTCATGAGGTCCCAAAAGTCCCCAAGGCCTTAACATATTTAAATTTGAGTTCAGCACCATGCAAAACTGCTAAATAGACATACACAGAAAATTTTAGACAAATATGGTAAAATAGTCCCAAAAATGGAGTGCTTTTATTAGCCCTAAAAGAGCCCCTGAGGCACACCCAAGAGTTATCATGAAGTATAGACAACCAAACTTATATAGAAATCAGTTAGTTACACTTTTTCATAACGTTTTATAAATATCCAAGGCATCAATGTTTTTTAATAAGCACAAAAGTGTCAATTTTAGCCATTTTAACCCGAAAGGCACCCCTAGATTTAAAACAGTTTCTACAATAAAGTTACTACAATTAATGTTAGAACGAAACTTAGTCTTTCTAGTTTACATTCTACCAATTCCGTTTTCTATTAACCAATTACCTTTTTCTTTTTTATTTAACTTCAGTAAGTTTTAAGATATCAAGAGGCTCCCTCCCTGGAGCTAACACTTGATTCTGTTAGGATTTAAATTTATATCCGAGGGCTCTTTTAAGAATAGATACTGTTCCCTTTATGGCTGCTATCTGTATTTCGTTACAGCTTGGTCTTCCAGGGATCGCTTCTAAGTATTTATTAAGATTCTTTTTTATTAAGCCAATTGCTCCTATCACAACCGGTATAATATTTCTTTCTTTCAGAGACCATGTCGCTTTTAGATCATTTTTAAGGTCCTGATATTTTGTTATCTTTTCCCTTTCAGCTCTCTATTAAGGTCAAAGTCATTTGGGACTGTGACATCGATAATGAGCGCAGTTCTTTCGAGCTTGTTCCATATTACAATATCTGGTTTGATGGCCTTGTCTTTTATGTATCTTCCCGCCTGTATGTCTGTCCGTTTGATGTTATTGGTGGTGGTTTATGTTCCCGTATGTTTAATGCTGCATTTCTCCACAGATCTTCCAATGGAGGTATTTACATACTTTCTTGTGGCGGGTAGTGCAAAGACCATCTGCCAACAGCGTTTGACATCATGACATTACACGTTTTTAAGTGCATATATGAACAAACAAATGCCGAAGACACCATAATTTTTTAATAGCGTATAGATTACTTACTGAAAGAACCAAGTCGGAAGCAGAAATCCAAGTAGTCGGAACGGAAATATAAAAAGTGTGGTTATCCAATCGAGAGCACATGTGTCAAGGCAGGAAGTCGGAACAAAGTAGCCGACCATGGAGTGGTCATTTTCCCAGTGAGCCAGAAACTTAGAATTGCTATGAACCATTTGGACAATTTTTTTAACTGGACAAGGTAACTCACTGGTCAACTGGGGAGAGCCATTTTTAGAATGGATCAGCTCTTGGATGTAGAAAGATTTCTGAAGGTCATCGGGGTCAAAGAGGACGCATGTAGAAGAATTGTAAGTTTCTTGAGAAAAGTCTGTGTAGACACGAGCGGTCAGTGAATGAGGATGAAGCAGTTCCAGTTCTAACCATTCTTGGCCGAAGCTATTCTTAGGACAAAAGACGGTTCTGTCAATTTTGTCATCTTCATTGACGGTCCAAGACCCAATTATGCGAGGAGTTGTAGTACACATGTCTGTCTTTTGGTTGGCTTCACAGCACGTGTGGCATATCTCACCTATAAAATCAATAATAAACTTGAAATTAGCAATATTGATACAATAGGAGCACAGGGTGGAGTAGGTGCTCTTGTAATTGCAAGAGTAAAACTGGAAATTTGTATTACTGCTTTGTATCAACCAATCACATGTTGATACTATTGCCCATCCCCCAAAGTGTTAGGAAGTTAAAAAGAAAAATTATAACAATAAAAGAGGAAATAAGTTTATCAGCAGAACAAAGATTATAGGAAGTTGTTCACCAAGGTACACAAAGGCAGCTGAAATAGGATTGTTAATCAAGGTGTGGCTGATGATGGAGACAAAGGATCAGACACAGAGGTCAATATATTTACAGTTTGTTTAAGGGACAGTTTTAGAAGTGGAAGTGGGTTTTTCTAAAGTTTACAACAGTTCAGGACAGCTGGAAATGTTGTCTCAATCATTAAATCATTTCTCTCTGATAGGCTTATAAGACTGGTCGTTGGTGGACAAAAATCAGAAACTCATAGTATTAACACTGGCATCCCTCAAGGTTCCATCCTGGGTCCAACTTTCTTCCTGATCTTCATCAATGATCTTCCAAATAATTTTCTTAGATCATTTGTAGACATTTATGCAGACGACATCACAATAACAACATTTCAAAGGCCAACAATTTTCTGATTCCCTCTTCTGATCCTGAGAACGTGATGCAATGGGGCTGGTTAATTTTAAGGCATCGAAAACCAAGCTTTTCTCTTTTCATCATAATCACTGACCCCCATCACACCCCGATTGAAATGAATGGCTCTCGTCTTGGGAAGCCCCATGTCTTAAGCTTCTAGGACCGACCTTCACTCCTGATCTGAAATGGAACACATGCATCAAATCTGTTGCCAATATAGCTGGAAAAATGGTTGGATCACTATACCATTGCTCCAGTAGCTATCTCACTATCAATGCAATCCGCTATCTGTATAAGAGCTAGGTATGCCCTAAAATAGAATACTGTTGCCACATCTAGGCAGGAGCTGCTTGGCACACCCTATCCAGCCTTCATAGAGTTCAAAACCGGTTTTGAAACCTAGTAAGTGATGCCCTTTTCTCTTCCCTGCAACCTCTTTTCCCACAGAAGAGATGCTACGAGCCTATCTCTGCTCTATCGTTATTTTCATGGCAAGTGCTTGACTAAGCTCCAATCTACGGTTCTCTCTTGCCAAACTTCACAAAAAACACACCTAACTACAACCGCTGTATGCAATTACTCCCACTCTCTATCTGTGCCTAAATCTAAACGCAGATTCCATGAACAAAGCTTCCTTCTCAGAACTGCCTGCCTTTGGAACACTGTTCTGTTGGCCTGCTTCCGGGTTGAATACAACATGGTGGCCTTCAAATACAATGTAAACAAGTTCTTGTTGAGCTGTCCCCATAAATAATCTAAATTTTACCCAATTTACACCATTAACAATTACTAAACTACCACCTTACATTCATTAACCCTTATCCTTGAGTAGTCTTCGGGCCTTGATAGGGTTTGTAAAGATTTTCAATGTCCATTTTCAAAGACTTTTCAAAGTTTTTCAAAGCCTTCTCCAGACAAAATTCAAATTTTCAAAACAAAATTTTGAGTTTGTTTTACAATCCACAGCGATTCGAAAAAAGTGATAAAAAAAATCAAATAACACAACAAATAAATGTTACCATAGCCAATAAAAGTTACTTTGAGATCTACCGGCATCAGTTTTTTGGTGTTTTTAAGTAGTTTTAAATGCTTTTTATTTCATCTGTAATATTAACTCTTTACAGCTTTTAAATGTATTGCATCTCAAATAATGGCTTTATGGCTTTTAAATTTCCAACTAAAATGGCTACTGTTTTGTCCATTTTTTGGGGGCCGGCCGACCTCATTTACAATTATCACAATTTTTTTTTTTTTATTGCCATAAATATATTTTCATAACTTAGCTCTACTCACGTACTGTGCACTGTTAAAGCAAATGCTAAAAATCAGTGCATAAAAAATTATATCTGTTTATAGTATTTTATGTAGATATATAAGTATATATATATATATATGTGTGTGTGCATGTGTTGTGTTTGTATGCGTGTAATAGAGAGAGAAAAAGAGCAAGAAGTGATAGAGAAGGACAGGACAGAAAGTAAATGGTGGAGAGTAAAGTAAAGCGAGATGCAAATGGAAGATATATATATATATATATATATATATATATATATATATATATGAGGGTGATTTGACATTGCAGAATTTCATCTGCACAAAGAAAAGTTTTCTTGAGAGGGGTCATTTTTATTTATAGCAGCCACCACTACTCCTCCTCTTTGTCCCCTTTGTGCCCCCCCTTCATTAAATTATAAATGAAAGCAAAAAATAGAGGGAGATTTGAATCCCCCCCTCCAAAAAAGTGAGAAAAAAATTTGTGATAATTGAAAACTAGACCGATTATGTCCCTTTATCATAAAACTACCCAAGGTAATTTTGTGATAAAGGGACATAACTCTTGTATCCCCAATTTCAGAACAATGTATTTTTATTTAATTTTCAATATTTTAAAACTATTTTTTATTAATACTTAAAAAAATCATTTCATAGTATTCAGTTCGATTTAATTTTCAATATTTCATCACAAATTTTTACTGGACATAAAGAATGCAATTTTCAAGGCCGTTTCAAGAAATTTTCCATATTTTCAAGGATTTTTCAAGGTAATAATAGAAATAAGGCCTTTTCAAGTTTATACGAACCTTGCTTGATAAGTGGTAACTCCTAAGTCAAAAAAAAAAAGTACAGATTATTGATTTGACAGATTTGAGTTAGGAACAATTGAGGACAGTGTTGAGATAGTTGAAGGCAGGCTGTGACCCGGAGCAGATCGAGATGAGTTGATGTCAACTAACAAAGTGGCGATTAACATATGGATGTCAGTGTTTAGTCGTTTTTTTTCCGTAATGGTGTCACACACTCATCTAGATTGTTTAAAACAAAATCTCCCACTGATATAATGATTCTAGTAATGATAAACATGTGTTTTTATGGTAATTGGGAAAAATAACAACTTTATAATTAAATATTTGGAAACTTATAAAGAATCAGAATCAGTAACTGCATCAAAATCACAAAAAAATATTGAAATCGTTTCATCACTCATCACTAATATATTAGTGGGCTGGCAAGACAGCCAAGCAAAAAAAAAAAAAAAAAAACCTAAACAAAATTCATCCTAAAGCAACAAAACTAAAACTAGCCTGCCAGGACACTATATATACAAATGTAGGCAAATCTGGGCATATATTGGTTGGAAAATTTAAGTTCTTTTTTACCAATTGTCATAAAGTTTTAACCATAGAATAGTATTCTAATCTTCAAAAACTTGCAAATTTTCATGTAGTTTCATCCTATAGTGGTTTATATGACTTTTGCCCATAGGATCGCACATTAAGGGGATCGTCCATCATCCAGAACCTACTTTTTTTACAGTAATAAAATATTTCAATCATAGTCATTTGTTTTCCTAGTTTTGCATATGAATTACAAAATATCTGATATTTCCCCAAAACCTTTGGCCTTGATGGAGAGCAGACTAAAACTTGCTGCTATGGTTTCAAATGATCTGAAATAACAGCAACAGGAGACTTGATTTCAAATATTTGTCATATGTTATAGCTCCCTTCTTTAGTTTTCATACATAAGCAAATTTCACAGTGTATAAGGATTATTTGATACTGGATCGTACCCTATTTCCAAAAGAGGGGAGATATAACATACGAGAAATATTTGGAATCAAGTTTCCCTTTGCTGTTATTTCAGATCATTTAAAATAATAGCAACAAGTTTTAGTCTCCCCTCCATCAAGGCCAGAGATTTTAGAAAAATATGTGTACGTATATTTGTATAACAATGGTTTCATCTATTAATTCAGAAAAGTTTTCTTTCACAAAAACTGTGAAAACTAAAGGACAAAATAAGAGAAGTGAGAATTGTGTTATTATTTCTAATAACACAATTCTCACTTCTCTTATTTTGTCCTTTAGTTTTCACATTACACGAGCGATGTTGCTGATAAAGGGGGAAGAATTGCTGCTTTCTGAGTCAGAATCTATCCATAGCAACACTTAAGTAGTATTTTTTCAATTCTTACATTAAGTGGCTTCATGCCTTGTCTGAAACAATTTCCATAAAAAAAGATTTTAAATAGTTTACCTTTCAAGTCATAGTCATCCAGAAGTACAACACCAGTTAAGTAGATCAAATGTTCACTTGGCCACACACAGCCAACTAAGTAACCACTATCACTATATGACAGCCTGTGCGGCATGAACACTTGCCACACGGGGTCCATTAGTGAGATTTGGGATGTCCTCTCCTCTTGACCCCTTGTATTTATTTCAATTATGTTTCCAGAGTACAAACAAAGGAGTGATCTGAAATTTAAAAAAGATCAAGTTATTAAAATTCTGAATTTTTGAGATGAGGGCCGACTGTTTATATTAATTGCATTGATCAGACTATTGTTCTCATCTTGAGCGTTATTTGTGCAACGTTTCGGTCGTATTGGCCTTCGACTGTCTTCAGGTATGTTGTTCTTTGGAAAAGAAAAGAGAAGAGAAAAGTTATTGGCTCCGTAGATATTTTGATATTTCTGTGAGTTAGTCTCTATTTTATGGTTATTGTTTTGCATTTGTGATAAAAATTGGTCGGTAAAGGGGAGGTAACTCTAATAAAGATCAACAGAGGATTATCTCCCTTCCATTGCCGAACTTTTAAGGATGTACAATGTTAGTTTTTTTTTATATATATATATATATAATTAGAGGCTCCCAAATGCTACTAAATTCTAGGCTTGGTCTGCTTAGTAATTTTTCTTTTTTTTTTTTTAGCACCTTTTTTGAGTCACCTGATCCTCCACCTTTCATCCCTAATCCAGCATAAGATCTAACTGTAATTATATACAGGTAATAGCTGAACAATAATAAATAAAAAAAAAAACTTTTATCAAACGCATTAAAATTTAGTTTTCTACCGATCTATATAATTTTGAAGTGTGCAAATTTATTATAATTAATATTTTAGACTTTGTTATCATTACTTTGACTTAGCCAAACACGAGTAAATCAAAGATAGCTATCGATAGAGCTTCGTCATTCGAAACAAACTATTTGCGTTTCTGGCAATCATGCAGTATAGTTAACAGGTGAAACAGAAATTAATAAAAATAACTGTTTACAAATATAGTTTTATAGTAACCCATATAATTTTGAAGTGTAAAAACTGATAAGATTTATTATCTTAGAATTTATTGTTACTTTGACTTAGTCAAACACAAGAAAATCAAACATAGCATCTAGTTGTGGTAAAGTCAAACATGTTTTTAACTATTTATTTGCGGACTGTTATCCTTATCTTCATAGTTGTGGTTGTCTCACCAGGTTTTGGTCAACTAATACTCTAGCCAGCTTTGGTTAGGATTGAAACCACTATCTTCAGACAATGTTCACCTGGAACTGTAGAGATTCAATGTCTCTATCCATTGCACCACAAATAGAAGCATTGAATCTCTACAGTTCCAGGTGAACATTGTCTGAAGATAGCGGTTTCAATCCTACATAAAGCAAGTCATAGGTTTAATCGGCCAAAACGTAGTGAGACGACAACTATGGAAGGCAGTAATTACTGGGCATACAGTTAAGAGACTCAGCATTCCTATCCTGTCACGGTTAACTAGCTGAAGAAGGCCATAGGATGAGTTGACCAAAACGTTAGTGAAGCCACAGCAACTATGAAGATGAGGATAACAGTCTACAGAAAAGAATGAATACACAAACAGCGTTTATTTATTTCCAAAGGATAGCATTGTCTGGAGATAGCGGTTTCAATTCTACCCAAAGCAGGTCAGAGGATTAGTTGCTCAAAACGTAGTGATACGACAACTATGAAAGGCAGTAATTAAGAGACTCAGCATTCCTATCATGTCACTGTTAACCACCTGAAGAAGGCCAGAGACATATATATTATTTAATTGGAATTCATTATTGAGATGAGTATTATTTATTAATTTATTCATTGCGGACTATTATCCTCATCTTTTTTAGTGTTGTTTCACAACATTTCGGCCAACTATTCCTCTGGCCTTCGTCAGTGGTTTCAATCCTACCCAAAGCCGGCCAGAGGCGTACTTGGCCAAAACGTGGTGAGATGACAACAACTATGGAAGGCAGTAATTGCTGAGAAAGCAATTAGGAGACTCGGAGTTCCTATCCTGTTGCGGTTACCACCTGATGAAGGCCAGAGGAATAGTTGGCTGAAACATTGTGAAACAACAGCCAGTGGGATAGTTGGCCGAAACGTGGCGAAACAACAACTATTTAGTTACGCTATGAACTCCAAGCTAAGTCGAACTCCGGACCCCAAAGCTAAGAAATTTTTCTACTCGTAACTTTGAAATATACTAACCTAAAAATACTAACATGTTTTACTTTTTTTTTTTTTCCTTATTCCAGGTTTTACTTTAATCCTGAATATTTGCCTTGTTTTCTTTTTATCTATCTTTCTCCTAAATGTTTGTTAAATATCTATTATTAACCAATACTTTTTTCTTATATTTAAAACGAAAAAAAAAAAAAAAAAAAGTCTCCCATAAAATTGAACATTTCCCAAATTATATCTGCATATTATCTGAACTCAAAAACATGCGGCTTTTTTTTTTTCTTCTCTAAAGTATACATTACTTCTAGCTAGTCTAAAGTGAATACATAACCCTAAAGATATTACTTCTTAACAAGATTTTTAAACGAGTTAAAAATTACCAGACTTCCAATTTGATAAAAGTTCCATTATAGCATATTTATTAAGGGGTGTAGCTGGAATGGTCGAACATTCTCACATGAGATAGATAATTCAATGTTGAATTTAAAAGACATAAAAATACAGAACTCACCAAGATCCCCACCACCACACCAGGATAACAGTCTGCAAATACAAATCACTCATCTGAAAGGATTTGAATAAAACAAAAATAATGTTTTTAATTGGCATTTCTAGTATTTTGGATACATTTGTGTTCCTGATCTAAAAGATCAAAAGTATTTCTCAAAGGAGCGCCATTATAGGCATTATTTTTTATAATAGCCAAGAAAAAGGATGTAAAACAAAAAAACAAGCTAGTATAAAACAAATAAACGTTACCAAAAGCAATATAAGTTATTCTTCTACTTACCTGGATAAGATTTTGTGTTTAAACTTATGGCCGATGTTGTTGAGAGTGCCCTCCCCGCCCCCCCGCTCTAAATTCCACAATTTTCACTTTTTTTTTTTTTTTTTTTAAACTTTTTCCTGTTAATATTATCGATTACAGACTCAAGTTTCAGATTATAAAAAAGAAATTGAAAAAAAAAAAAATTTATAACTTTTCAAGTGGTGGTTCAGTTTTCACTTATAACGTATTAAATTGAACACGAACTTTGTGACCACAATGAATAGATAGATACATACATGAGAGTGGGAAGAGGAAGAGGGGAGGAGTAAAGAAATCTTCCTTTTTTTTTTAACCCCTCCATTCTAATCACTACCTTCCGGTCACATCAGAGAGTTGCCAATTTTTTTTTCATCGTGGTCACAAAGTTCGTGTTCAATTTAGTACAACGTTATAATTGAAAACTGAACCCTCCACCACGTAAAAAGTTATTTTTTTCTTTTTTCATTTTTTTTTTATAACCTAAAACGTAAGTTTGTAATCGATGATATTAAATTTGGCGTTCTACCGAAATTAAAATATGTTCCTTCGTCGGAAATTAATTCCGGTACTAGTGCAGTGCAGTTATTGATCCATGCTAAAATAATAACGTTACTATTTAAAAAGCTATTCTTAACATGGGGAGGGTGTTTTGTACTTATTCTATACTTTAACTTTACAATTGAATAATAAAAAAAACAAACATATAAAACTTGAATTAAACTTGAAAATACGATTTAAAAAATAGCGCGGATCAGTAAGTACACTAGCACCTTAATTCCTTTTCACGTTTTCTTATTTTTTTCTGTGGATTATCGTCGATAACAGACTTAACTTTCATAATATCAATATATATATATATATATATATATATATATATAAAATGAAAATTACAATTGAATTTACCAAAATGATCCAAGATGGTAAAATTAAAGTAAATTATAAATATTAAAGAATTAATATTTATAAAATTATCTCAGCCAGATATAAAAGCTCGATAAAACCAAATAAGAAATAGAGCTTATAATATGAGCAAACAGTTAATGAAATATGTTAAAAACACTTTGAAATGAGTTAAAAACATTTAATCTGAAAAGGAAACACTAGATAAATGGATCCATTTATCTATATCTATATATATATATATATATATATATATATATATATTTAAGTTTATTTACTGACTTGGGTGCTTTTGAATTACAACATTCTATTAAATTGATACCCCACTTTTCGGCCAATCAGCAAAACTCTCCTTATTAAGCTATTTTTGTTGTGTAAAAGAAAAATTTGGGTTTGTATTACTATACACATAGATTCGAAAAAGTTGTCAAAAAACAAATATATAACAAATAAATGTTATCAAAGGCAAGATAAGTTACTTTTCTGCCAAACTGGATATATTTTTTGTGTTTTTATTCAATGTAACATATTTATTCAGCTCGAAAAACATACAGTGTTTACCGATGTATTCGAAAATTCAAGATGACACACCTAGTACACGGGTGAGCCCCCCCCCCCCCAGTGAAAAACGCACCGGCTCCAATGTTGTACGCAGCCAAAAAACATAACAACAAAATAATCCGAAAAGCGCAAAATTCAAGCCAAAGAAATAAAAAATAAAAATAAAAAACAACGCCACCGCACCCCACCGCCACACACGCCAAAATTCTTTCCTTTCCGGATTAATGAACGCTTCCTAGAACGTGCTGCGTACAACATCGGAGCGACGGAGCAATGCGTATTTCACTAGGGGGAGGGGGGCCTCACTCGTATACGTCCGCCCTAGTCTCATCTTGAGCAACGTTTCGGTCGATGTAACTTCCGATGTTTATGAGGTATATCTTGTCGAACTCGAGAATCTGCACGGGATTTCGAAAGAAACGCTTTATTTGATCTAGGGGTGAGGGTAGCATGCTTCGTTCGGTCAGCCATCATGACTTGATGGAAGTCTTAAATAATTCGCAATCGTATTCTGAGTGTCGCTCGCACTGAGGATTGGACTTTCAACCCCCAAAAGAGTATAACTTACAACTGAATTTTACTAAGTACTTTGGTGCTTTATTCACTATGCCACGGATTCCCGAGTTTGACAAAAAAGGTCGGAGGTTACATCAACCGAAACGTTGTGAAGATAACATTCAAGATGAGAACAGTAGTCCGAAAAATCCAAATAATATGAATAATTGTTTAGTCACTCGTATTTTTTTTGTGTTGTGGTTGATTTTTTTTTTTTTTTTTGTTTCTTTACTGTTTTCATACGAAGGAAAGCAAAGGAAATAAGCATAACGAAATGTGTGGAGAAATTGAATTGAATTTGTTTTCGCTGTTAAATTAGAAAAAGTTTTTAACTTACCAAACACAAGAACTCAAAAGATAGCAATTTGGTTTAATTCTTTGACTTCCGGTGAATAGTCAGACGAGAGTTATCTCCCTTACATTCTTTGGAATTGATTTTTATGTTGACTTTTCTTTTCTTTTTTCCCCAATGCCTACCATCTCTCTCTCTCTCTCTCTCTCTCTCTCTCTCTCTCTCTCTCTCACACACACGCGCGCGCGCGCAAAGGGAGGCATATTGCCACGGAAACGTAATGATTAGCGGGGGGGGCAGTAAGAGGTTTGTTCACATTACATTTTTTCTTACTCTTTTTCATCCCAAACAAGGTATATTGCCACTTAGAACGTAAGAGGCTACTATTTGGGATCATGTTTAACAGAGGATTGTGGGGATTTGAGCAGTGAGATATCTGTTCACATTACATTTAAAAAAGAATGGAATTTCAAAGTCTAGCAGTTTGAGAGAAGAAGCAATTAGGGTGGAATACTTTCCAACACCTACAGCCTTACCAGTAAAGGATGGAATTTTGCTGCTTGTCAGGTTAGTCGGGAGTATGTATGTTGAGGGGGGCACAAGTGCTATGAGTGCACCAGAGCACGTTCCATTAACATTCTACATATTAACAGAGTTTGAATTTCAAAGATAAGCGAAGGAAAAAATAAAAACAATGTTGCAGTACTAATTTGTACTTCTATAGTGAAGAGGTGTGATTTTGCTGCTCGTCGGGTGTGCTGGAAGTATGTTTATTGAGAGGGTACAAGTGCAGTAACTCATCGGAGTACATCTCGTGGAAGTACTTGTAAAACATTCATAGAGATGCAACACTGCAATGATGCGACACAGGTTGGAGCATGGTAGACAGTGTTGGGCTTATATGTTAGAAATTCTTTTTTGCATCATGTCTAAGAGGAAGAGGTTAGTGGTTGGCACACCAGACCAGATGTGACAATACTAGGTACTTTTTAATATACAAGCGACAAGTCGATTTTTTTATTTTTTCAATATGTCGTTTTAAGCAAAAACAATATTACATACTTAATTGTCATGCCGAAAATAGTAATATATCCAAAAATTACGAAAAATCATCAAGTAGAAATTTATTTATAGTTAAAAGTAATTTTTATTGGTGCTAATGCATTTATTGATCCGCGCTATTTTTTAAAATAGTATTTTCAAGTTTAATTAAAGTTTTATATCTGTTTTTATTAAATTGTAAGGTTAAAGTACAGAATAGGTACAAAACACCCCTCCCCATGTTAAGAATGGTTTTCTAAATAATAACGTTATTATTTCAGCACGGATCAATAAGTGCATTAGTACCTTTTTATTTTATTCAAAATTTTTAAGAAATGTGGCTGCTTGTTTTATTGCAGTCAACAGATCGATTTTTTTTTAAATGTTTTAAACAAAAACAATAATGTACTTGTCATATAGAAAATAGTAATATATCCCAAAATTATGAAAATTCATCGAGCATAAAGTTGTTTATAGTTAAAAGTAATTTTTACGGAAAATTGGGTAAAAGTGCATTTTTCTTAGACGTTATAAAGTAGACGTTAGAAGTCTAAACGGAGGGGACATAACTCCAAAAGGAATATTTTAGATTACTTGTGTCATGGCTACAAAATTTGTTGTCTATAGTGATAGACTTTCTTTTTTTCTTTTTACTAAAAACATAATAGCAGTTGTTCTACGCGATGAAATTTTAGATATATAACTATTTTCGATATGACAATTGTAGAGGACTAGGATATATAAATCCTATTCCCATTACAAAAGAAAATAATGAAACGAATGGAATGAAGGAAACAAAAACTCAATTGCTGGATAAAATGAACGTGTCGTTTATTTACTGTTGAAGAATGACTATTTTAGGTATAACACATGTTCATGTATGCGTTCGGGTGTAACCATCGTTTGTTGCGGGACTGGTGGTGTAGAAAGAAAAGGAAATGTGTGTTCATCTCACGCTCGGGTCACCATCGTTTGTTCGCACAGGGAAAGAGGCGTGAGTAATGTAGTGGAAATGGGAATGATAGTCCAGCGTGTAGACAAAGAAAAAGATAGAGGGTTGACATCAGTTAAGCTGTGCGCCATGTTAGCAGTCAGCTATGCAAAGGTATTCTCAGGTACAAGTTGTATATATATATAGAGAGAAAGAGTGAGAATGTCAATCCAGTTTATGGAGATAGAAAGCGTATAAAGTGTACGTACTGTTTGTTAGCTTTTTGCCCCACATATAGTAGCAGGTGGCGTGAGATGTGTGCCTGCTGAAAAGGTACGCTGTTGGTCCATAGACCGTCCAGCTCGGAAGCTGGTCCGAAAAGAAAGAAGCTGCTTATTGCTCTTGCTTTTATAGTTGTTTCCGGTGGTCTTTTGCGCATGTGTGGATTTCCTTTGAAAGTGGAAGTGACGTTGCCCATGTGTGCATACGTGTGCGCGTATGTGAGTACATGTGTGTACGTTAGCGTATGTGTGTGTATGCACATGAATGTGAGTGTATGTACGCGAACGTGAATATATGTACGTGTGTGGACGTGCGCGTGTATGTTTGTGTGTGCGAATGTATATGACAAGAAATATGGCTTGGGATGTGAACGCGTGTTTTGTGTGACACTAGAAAAGGCTCGCGCACAATTAAGTACGTAATATTGTTTCTGCTTAAAACGATATATTTAAAGAATCGATTTATTGACTATCTTAACAAGCACCCAATACTTCTCTCTACACAAGTGAATTGTAATCATAAAGTCACTAAAGGGAGTCGTGAGTTGATCTTGAGATATGAGAAAATTAATCTGTGTAGTAGGCACCTCCAAAAGTCACCACAGAATTACCCCCCCCATATGTAAAACGATGTAACTTTATTATAAATTAATATTATCAATATAACTTTTGTACCATTTAAAAGAAGAAGGGCAAAATAAACTAGTAATAGTTTTTAAAAAATTGTAGCGGTAAAGTCACTAAAGAGAGTTGTGAGTTGATCTTGAGATGATATGAGAAAATAATTTGTGTAGGCATTAGAAATGTTTCTTATGTTCAATATTATTACATGAGGAGTCATTTTGAGTTAAAATTTATTTTATTTTACCCATCTAAACTCGAGAAACGCACGATTAATATATTCAAACATTGCTTAGATACTATTCATCACAGTTGCCTTACAAATACTTCATATCGAACATAACGACATTGACATTCTCAATCAAAAAGACGAATAGAGTTAAACTGAAACAGGAAACGAACAGAGGCGAAATATTAAAAACAAAAGTCGTTTGTAAATAAATAACTTTCCATGGATCTTTTTTATTCAAGTTTGCAATTTCAGCTCAGTTCGTTTAGACATTGTATAAACACGACTTGTCGAACACAGGTGTGTGTATGTATTTGTGTGTGTGTGTGTGTGTGTAACATTTATATAAACAAAAGAGAAGGGAAATATATGGGGACTCATACAAGCACAATCTTTCACACATGTGTGCTGTTTACCTTGTAGCAACTGCTATGTCCAGCTGGAATAAATGACCAGCAGGAACATTTCACAGTGATCACCGCTTTGAAACACCCATGCATAGGAACACAATGTTGTGATGCAACCACCGAACACATCAAACAAAAGGAACTATGTTACACTCTCTCGCGTATGAATACAGTAAACAGGCTGAAACGTTTGAGAAAGCCTGTATATAAAGATTTGCCTGCCAAACACAAATCAGTTTTCTCTTAAATTTCTCCAGTTCAACACGTGTCGAGGAAATTCCATCTGTAGGAGACGTTAAAATCCTTGTCATGATTTCATGTGTAACAGGTATAAACTTTAATACCTAGCATGGAAATTTACCACCTCGAACGAGGATTTAAATCTCCTATAAACAATTTTATTTCAAACTACTGTTATGATATGAATACATACATGTATTCGCTTATATAGATTTACTAGCGGGGGTGCCCGGCATTGCCGGGTGTTTATAGGTGTGTGTTGAGAAAAAAAAAAGTTGTAGTAGGCAGGTAGGCTCAAACCCGAAGCCTTGACGTAAAGGTTGAAAAGAAAGGGGGGGGGAAACCTGACATCTTACCGCTCAGCAACAACGGGAATGGAAGTGAAAAGCGTTCTGATTTAACGATTAAAAAGTTAAGTGACAGGTGCGTGAATTTAATGAGGTCAAACATTTTTGGTTTTGTTTCCCTAAGATTTTGGGGGAAACCAGCTCCCCGTAAATAGGGGAGTGTCCAAATGAATATCAATTGTCTGATATGAGGGTGTTTTTCCACACAGTGATTAAAGCTAACTGCTTTCTGGACGTCCCAGGTGTTGCTGTCGTTAGTTTCACTTTTTTATATGAAAACCACGAACAAACAGGCGTAAAGGCAGAATAGTGAGAATTTTTAGTGTGTAAAAATCGCTTAAATAAAAGATACAAACAACCTCCTTTTGTAAATCGGACATATTATAATCTAGGAAGTATATAAAAAGTTCTAAGTTTGGCGGACATATGAAAAAAATGCACACACACGCAAACACACACATTTTCGCTTTTATATAATAGACTAGCGTGGGTGCCCAATGTTGCCCAGGTGTTTGTCGGTGCAAAAGAAAAAAAGTTTTGGGAGGCAGGTAGGCTCGAACCCGACGTCTTGACATGAAGGTGAAAAAGAAAGTGTGAAAAAAACAAAAACAAAAAAAAACCCTGACATCTTACTGCTCGGCCACGACGGGACAGGAACTGAAAAGCGTTTCAATTTAACGATTAAAAAGTTAAGTGACAGGTGCGTGAATTTAATGAGGTCAAATATCATGACTTAAATTTGGCTGCAAGCCAGTTTTCCCAAAATGTTGTTGGGAAAAACCAGCTCCCCATAAAAAGGGGAGTGTCCAAATGTCTGATATGACGTCGGCTCACATTACACTTGAACTTCTGCATGTCAGTACAGTTGGGGAAGCAAGAACCCTGAAGGGAATTCCAAAGTCTAGCGGTTCTGGGGAAGAAACTACTGGAGTAGAAGGCTCTCTTACATCTAGGGATCTCAACTGTGAAGGGGTGGGATTTTGCTGCTTGTCGGGTTTGTTGGAGGTATTTATGTAGAGGGGGTACAAGTGCTTGCAGTTCGTTGGAACATTCACCGTTAAAGTACTTGTAGAACAGGCAGAGGGATGCTACATTTCGTCGATGGGACAGAGGCTGAAGCTTGGATGACAGTTCAGGACCTATTAGGTTGGCGACTCTTTTGAACCTTGTCTTTTTTTTTTTTTTACACAGTGATCACCACTTATCAAGGCCCGGAAGCCACTCAGGGATAAGGGTTATTGCAAGTACATTAAGTTAGTGAGGAGATTTGCTGAAGTGTTTACTTAAGGGGGCGGTTCATTAGGAATTTGTTAACGTTGGACTTGAAGACATCCAAGTTGTAGTCCGGAGGGAAGCAGGCAGATGGAACAGAGTTCCACAGGCGTGCAGTTCTAAGAAAGAAGCTTTGTTCATGGAATCCGCGTTTTGATTTAGGCACAGATATAGAGTGGGGGAAATTTTTCACAGTGGATTCAGCTAGACAGGTGTTTTTCATGAAAGATTGGCGAGGGGGGACCAGAGATTGGAGTTCAGACGAGCATCTGCCATGGAAATAACGATAAAACAAGGACAGGCTCGCAACATCTCTTCTGTGGGAGAGGTTGCAGGGTAGAGAAAAGGGCATCCCCCACTAAGCCACGAAGTCTATTTTGTACTCTGGAGTGAGAGACTAATAGCAGATGCACCGGTCCAAATATGACAACAATACTCCGTACATGGGCGAATGGTGGCCTTATAGAGGTACAGGATACTTTCGGGTGTTAGTAGCTTTCTAGCACGGTAGAGAGAACTTATGTTTTTTTGCAGCGGTCCTAGCAATGCTCTCAATGTAATTGTTCCAACTCATGTTTCCTGTGAACGTTAGGCCAAGGAGTTTAAAAGATGTGTTTTCAGATAAAGAGTCTTTGGTCATTGCTATTAATGGTAGAGAAGTATTCGTCCAGTGATGTTTATTTCATGTTAATACTACAATTTCATGTTTTTTGTTGAGTGTCGTTATTTTCCGGATTTCATTTTTATTTCTTAATGCAAAGATGTGGATTGGTGAAACCTTTCTATTAATCAGCGACAGTTAATTTATCCATTAATCCTTATCCTCAAACGGTTTTTAGTCCTTGCTAAATGGTGAATTATTAATAAAAAAAAAAAAATTAAATAAAATAGGATACAAATAATGATGATCAAACTCAGCATTCCTTGGTATGGGCACCTCAGATGATTGCCCATACGTCCTCTTCTCAAAGTAAGAAGAAATGCTGAGACAAGTGTGCTGTGTAATATTTACCTTACTTCCCACCAAGAGTAGATTTTTTTTTGTTTTTAAACAAAGGAGTCACCACTTATCAAGGCCTGGAGACTACTCAAGGATAAGGGTTAATGAGTAATCAATGGCAAAATGTCATTCTACGGTTCCAGATGGACATTGGCTGAAGATAGCGGTTTCAATCCTACCCAAAGCCGGCCAGAGGTTTACTTGGCCAAAAACTTGGTGAGACGACAACAACTACGGATGGCAGTGATTGTTGAGAATGCAGTTAGGAGATTCGAAGTTCCTATCCGTCGCGGTTACCACCTGACGAGGGCCAGAGGAATAGTTGGCCGAAACGTCGTGAAAAACAACAACCAATAAAGAGGAAAACAACAACTAATAAAGATGAGAATAATAGTCCAAAATAAAAATAAATTAATATATATAATGCTCATCTCAAAAATGAATTCTGATTAAGGAATAATATATATGGTTTCAACTAGACTAGTGTTTTCGTGAAAGTCAGTCCAGGGAGGGGGGGGCATAGATTGAAGCACAGATGAACACTTGCGATGAAAATAACAAGGATGTGTTAAAAAATTGGTTTAAAATTGGGGGGGAGGGGGGTCAGCTCCTTGAGAAAGGGGGTATTCAGGATGGTTGAAAAGTTGCTATGAAAGATAATGCCTGGGAGGATACTATCCTGAGACTGAACATAACCATAGTTTACTTTGATATCATTCTGAATATCTGTGCAGTGATTTTTTTTTTTTTTTTTTTTTTTACCAGTTTCCCCACTGCAGCAAAGTTGTCATCATCCTTGTCAGTTTAACATACTGGCATGTGTTGGACAACTTTAAGAAATTGACTTATAAAGTAACTTTATTTTAATTAATCGAAATTCTTATTGAGATTACGGACTATTGTCCTCATCTTCTAGTTGTTTCACATGGTGAGACAACGACAACTATGGAAGGCAGTAATTGCTGAGGATGCAGTTAGGAGATTCGGCATTCCTATCCAGTCGCGGTTAATCACCTGACGAAGGCCAGAGGAATAGTAGGCCGAAACGTCATGAAACAACAACTAGAAGATGAGGATAATAGTCTGTAATATATAAATCGATAAACACAGTAACTTATCTCTGGCCAGATCTTCATCCTTCTTTCTCTCGGGTCTATTTTTATCAGTTCCTTTCATCTTTTCCTCGATATTCCCCTGTGAACTGAATCTGCTACTTCAACTGTTTTACAACAGGTAGATTTTTAAAGTATGTAATTTTAAGCCAAAACAACAATACTTACTTGTCATGTCGAAAATAACATATCTAAAACTTATGAATTTTTATTTGCAATCTTCAAGGTATTCACATCTAGGGAAAATGCAATTTACCCCCATTTTCCATTAAAATTACTTTTAATTATAAATTTTCTATTCGGATTTTCTTAATTATCGAATATATTACTATTTTCGACATGACAATTAAGTATTGTTTTTGGTTAAAACATTTTTTAAAAGTCGATCTGTCAATTCTTTATTCAAAACAAATTCATCGACTAAACTCCAACATCCATCCCATCGCCGAAACGTGGCATCCTTGTACTTTTTTTATAAGTATTTCAAAGGCAAGTGTTCTGATGAACTCCTACCATTAGTAACCCCTCGACAAACCCGACAAGCAGCAAAATCCTATCCCTACACTAGAGATCTCTAGATGCCGAAAAGCCTTCTAATCGAATACCTTTTGCCCTCCTCGGACTGCTGTACTTTGGAATTCCCTCCCGGGCCCCTGCTTCCCTTACTGTACTGACATGCAGAAATTAAAATGTAATGTGAATAGACACCTCGCTACCTAACTCCATAAATCCCTGCAAATCTGGTCCCAAATAGTAGCCCTTACGACTAAGTGACCATGCGTAGTGTTTGGGATGAAATGACAATATAACGAAAAAAAAAAAAAAAAAAAATTATCATGAAGGTTCATCAGATGTCCTGCTGGTGTTCTCATGAATATTAGCGATAGAGAGTCACTCATAAAACTATGTCAACTAACGATGATCCCTGGTTTAGCACGTCATTAACAAACCAAAGCTGCAGAAGTTGCATGTGCTGGTGTGACTCAAATGATCATCTTTGTTATCATGCTACGATAAAACAATACAAGATGAATACTGGGTTTGTGTATCATTACCATCATGTAGTGTAGAAAAAAAGAACCTCAAATGTTTGTTGCTAGCTGCCTGGCCACGTCAGTCACCAACAATTTTCTTCCCGACCCAATCTATACTTACCTGGCTTAGACTCCAATTTCTCTCTGAGCACCATCGAGCCACCAATTGTCACAAACTCTAGACAGTTTGTAAACTATTTTATTATTAGAATCCTTTGAAATGAGTAATTTGTATGTTTGTTTTCAGACTTCTCATCTTTATAGTTGTTGTTTCATGACGTTTCGGCTAACTATTCTTAACTAAGGCCAGAGGAATAGTTGGCCAAAACGTCATGAAACAACTATGAAGATGAGGATAAGTCTGCAATTTAAAAAAAAAATTTTTATATGGAGGTCTCACCACTTATCAAGGCCCAAGGGCCACTTGGGGATAAGGGTTATTGTGTGTACAGTAATCAATGGGATAGTGTAGTAATAGTATTGGAGAATTGATAAAGTGTCATTACTTAAGGAAGCGGTTCATCATAAATTTGTTTGTGTTGGACTTGAAGACATCCAGGTTGAAGTCGGGAGGGAAACAGGCAAGCGGAACAGAGTTCCACAGGCGTGCAGTTCTAAGAAAGAAGCTTTGTTCATGGAATCTACGTTTTGATTTAGGCACAGATAAGGAGTGGGGAAAATTTTTGACGGTGGTTTCAGCTAGTCGGGTGTTTTTTTGAAAAAGATTGACGAGGGGGGGACCAGAGAATGGAGCTCAGACGAGCACTTGCCATGGAAATAACGATAGAACAAAGATAGGCTCGCTACGTCTCTTGTGGGAAAGAGGTTGCAGGGAAGAGAAAAGGGCATCCCCCACTAAGCCACGAAGTCTATTTTGTACTCTGTCAAAGCAGGATAGGCTGTTTTTAGCAGCTCCTGCCCAGATACGGCAGCAGTACTCCATCCTTGGATGTACTTGGCTTTTATATAGATAGAGAATTGCATAATTAGTGAGATATCTTCTGGAGCGGTAGAAGGATCCCACCATTTTCCCAGCGACCTTCGCCACAGACTTGATGTATGTGTTCCATTTAAGATCAGGAGTAAAGGTCAAACCCAGAAGCTTATCAAAACATGGGGCCTCCCCTAGACGAGAGCCATCCATTTCAATTGATCCCAGATGGGGATCAGAGCGTTTATGATGTAGAGATAGGAGCTTGGTCTTAGATGCATTAAAGGTAACCAGCCACCTCTTCCCCCACTGTACCACACGCTCAAGATCAGAGGAGAGAGAACATCATTTACGGCCTTTGATGTGTTGCCATAGATTGTCGTGTCATCAGCATAGATGTCAACCAAAGATTTTAGTATGTGTTTTGGAAGATCATTGATGTAGATCAGGAAGAGAGTTGGGCCCAGTATGGACCCCTGAGGGACTCCAGCATTAATACTGTGGGCCTCTGATTTCTGCCCTCTAAATAAATAAAAGTTTGTAAACTGTCCTTGTCGTAAAACACACTACCACTCATAAAATTGCCTATAAACTAAATATATCAACCTCTATGTCTCATGTTTTGTCTCAGTTACTGCCACACCTTTTATTAATAATCCTATTTCAGTTTTTATTTTTGTGCCTCTGAACAACTTCCTCTCCATTGTCTTTCTACGAACCTCAGTTCCAATACCTTTATTTTTTCTTCCCAACAGTGAGGGTGGCGGGGATGTTGATATTATCGTAGCGGGGCCTACCGTTCCACTCATTTCCATGCCAATAGGTTGAAACAAATCTGTCAAAAAGACCATCATTGATTGTTTGCGATTCTCTGCTGACGTTGCTGCATTTCCAAAGTTTGTTGCCGATTCTATCACTGATGAAGACACAAAAATATTAACACAAATCGCATCCCATATAAGTGACTTACCATTTATAAAGCGAATCACCATCAGATCGTTTGTCATCCTTTGTCAAAGCCAACTGGTTTGAGGATTGACGGAGCCAGCGATGTCTGTGTAATGTTGTCAATAAAATAATTATACACGGGTCTTTTATCATAGCTTCTCTTTTATGCAGAAAAAAAATACAAGAGTTTTCTTAAAGGTTTTATTTTGGAGAGAATTGACTAACATTCTTTTAACCAAATGAAATAGGAACATATGAATAGAGATATCAAAATAACATTTTGGAATTTACAACATTATTGCTGGTGTGTCTGGTATGCGCTTCTTTAGACTGATTTGGAAATCTTTGTTTTCTTTTGGTTCCACAAACGTGACATCCTTTGTTTTATCTGTCATTTGGCTTTGACCTTACATGTCAGCCATCCTTGATTCAAAGTGGGAATAATTTTGTTTTGTAGATCTGGGTTATTATGAAATGCACCCAGTGTGACCCTTGTCAAAATCCACACTAGCTAACTTAATCGCTAGTGATGTAAACATAGAACCCTTTGGATAATGTTATTGTCTAGGAAATCTGCTAACACTTTGTACACAAAAGAGTGTACAGTTGACTGGCTGATCACAATGGTACACATTCTAGAATCTGTGCTGACAACGAACCAGAGGCAATTATCATCAACCAGGTTTCTGACAGCCAGAGAGGGAAAGGCTATTAGCCATCCACTAGTGTGCAGCAAACTTGCAGCTTTATTATGTAGCATTAATCTTCGTCCAAGTTCATTAGATCTCCGTCAGTCTTTAAGACTCACATTGCACATCCATCATTTCATACTCAGAGCATTTCTTTCCATGCAACACATGTCCTCAATCCTCACTGGCTAGATGAAGACAGTTTAACAAGAATGGAAAAGGTGGGTGTCAGCTGCCTCGAGAGGACATTCTAGAAAAGTATGAAAATAGTTGTGATTAGATCCATCGACATTCTCCGATGGAATTGACTGGCAATATATCAATCCTTCCTGCCAAAATCTGAGAGAATGTCTTCCTATGAACATTGTCGTGTGTGTTCATTGCACAGGCTGTGATCGTGTCACTTACTGTACCAGTTCAGTCATGATTCGATTCAGTCAGTTTTGTAATGAAGAAATTCTCCATCCAAACAAAAAACAACAAAGGCTTATTTTTCCTTAGATGTTAAAATGCTACTCGTTTTCTTAAGTCAAATAGCAGACTTATAAAATTATATTTTTGCCTGACCAAACCAAACCACAAGTTCAATCAATACTATCCTTTAACTAAGAGCCCCAAGGATTCATCTTTCTCAGAGAGGCACATTGAAAAGACCTTGAAAATCCAAACTGACTGCCCTCGACTCCTACCAAAAGGCCCGGCTCTGACAAACTTTTCTTCCTATTTCCTTGAATTCCTTCATCTGGACTGAAAATCTTAGATATTAACTTTGTCAATGGTCAGCATTCGACCACCCAGAAATTGACTATTCAAGATATCCACTAGATATAACGGCTACACGGTGTTCATTCAAAGAGGCTTATCTAAAGATCATCTTGGACATTACTTTTCTCTAATAGGTTGGTCTAAGTGAAATTTCCTGTTAAATGTACTTATTTTATTGAACACTTATATGGATATATTCAATTTTGTGCTCCCACCCTTTCCTTTGGCCAATATCTGCCATTTGTATGCACCAACAAACATGCAACTTAGCGTATGTTTATGCTTAAGACTGAACTGAGCAAGTGGGATTTGAGTGCCAAACTGCAACAGGTTTTTCTCTTGTGCCAAGTAATATTCACTTTTTCTTCCTACTGGAGTAAGTTGTGGCACAAGGCCAAAAGGTGAGGAACACTTGTTCTCTCAGGTAACCATCTTGTTAGGTTAAAAAAAAAAAAAAAAAAAAAAAAAAAAAGTGGTTGAGATTCTCTAGCATTTCTGGCAACCAAAAATAAAGCTCAAAGAGAGGAATTGAACCAAACCAAACCAAACCATACCTCATTCTGAGAATGACACAAGGGTCAGGAACTCAACAAATAAGACCTTGTATCAGACTGTGGCAGGGTTTATCCTTGGCTAGGTAAGCATTTCTTATACCAGATGTAAATCTATTTGTTTCCCCACTTACAAGGAGTTAGGAGTTCCATCAGTTTTTCTGTCTAGATTACAATCCAGACAGAAAAACTGACGGAACTCCTAACTCTATAATTTACTGACAAATCTCAGCTTTTGATGTTTTCTCTCAATTGTCAAACACTCAATAATTTTGTTCTTCCCCAATTCATCCCTCTTAAAGCAGCTATTCTTCTCATATGCAAATTGATGCCGGGGGGGGGGGGATCGATAAATAGATCCAGCGATAAACGCAAGTTTTGTATTTTTTCTTTCCGTGATTCCCTGCACCTGACATGCCAAACAGATGCACTGCCGCTTGTGCAAGTAGTTTCTTCTATTACACCATTGCAGTAACATATGGCAAAAGGCTGGAAGATGTGAAAAATCCTGCCCAGATGTGGCAACAGTACTACATTTTAGGACGTACCTGGCTCTTATACAGATAGAGGATTGCATCGACAGCAAGATACCTACTGGAGCGGTAGAATGATGTAACCATTTTTCCAGCGATCTTGGCAACTGATTTGACGCAAGTGTTCCATTTCAGATCAGGAGTGAAGGTCAGTTCCAGAAGCTTGTCAAGACATAGTACTACCCCAAGACAAGAGCCATTCATTTCAATTGGAGCCTGATGATCTTACATATTAACTTTGTCAGTGGTCAGCATTTGACCACCCAGAAGTTTTAGGCCCATCAACACAAAATATCAAATATTTCTTGCGCTATTACTGAAATAAACTAAAATGGGTTTAGTCACAACTTTCAGCAGAGAGATATCTTTTTAGGTCAGTATATAAAGATTTTTTTTTTACAAAAAATAAACTTTAAAATATTCCCTTTTAAATCTGAAGAAAAAGAAATGTACAGACTAAATCTTACAAGTGATCTATTTCTTTGAAATTTTTTAACATCGTAGCAAATCTGCACAACGTAAAAGTAGAAAACTTTTGTAAAATTTACGTGATTTTTGGAATACAATGTTTTCATCCCATCATGGGTATGTACATCATTCAGAATTTTTTTGTTTTTTTAATATTGGAGGAAATCCTGACAAGAACCAACTCGGATTTTCATAAATAAATCTATGCTATTACGAACGGAGATTTTTTGAACAATAACCGGAGATGGGTATACACATGTACGTATATTATATACAGCACAATCACGTTGACACACTGGTTCTTGTTAGATCACCGAAGTTAAGCAGCATTGAGCCTGGTCAGTATCAAATGAGTGACCAATTTGAGAATTCCAGGTGCTGTATGTAGGAGAATGTCAACACCTCCCTGCAAGAGTTGCAAAAACCTAACGTCATCATCTCCCCTAATGGGGATATACATGCGACTGGGGTCTGCTTCAGTGCTTGTGAATTTCATACTCCCATAGAACTTCTTCCTTTGGAGGAAGTCGGTTAACCCGCATAGAGTTAGTGTTGTTTGCATACACATGTACAAATATATAACTTTAATTGACAATACAACAAATCATAGAGTACTTGTCTTTATTTGCGGACATCTTCAAAGTAGTTGCCAGAATTAAAATTAAAGAGAATAAAAAAAAAAAAAAAAAAAAAAAAAATAGATCTTCCAACATCGTTTTCTTTCTTTTTCCAGGCACCACCGATCAGTTCCGTTCAATTTTTGTTGAGGGTTTTATTCGAATGCTGAAACACGTGACCTTTCCAAAACGTCAAGGTCAAACCACTTGTTCGTCAATAAACAGAAGCAATGTACAAAATGTGCAAATTATATTTTTTCCTTACCAGAATTGAAGTCAATATCATTTATCGAAACAGATCACCTAGCTTTTATATTTTTAAATTTTTTTTTTTTCTTAGGAACATGTACTGAGAGATAGAAAGAGTGTATGCAAGTAAAGGAGGGGGGGGGAGGTATGTATTTTGTAAATGGGATAATTTTTCTGTAGGTCAATCATTTCAGTCGGTCAACTTTTTTTCTTTTTTTTTTTTTTTTTAATATAGTCTTTGATGATATAAGAAAATTACATTTATTACAGCATTTCATTTCCAAGATAATGGAGATTTTATAAATTATATATAATAGATGGTTTTTATTCAGAATTCAACATAATTAAAAAACAAAAATACAGAAAAATCTTATGATGTACATACTTGCCACAAGATGAAAATGTCATATTCCGAAAATTATGTAACTTGATCAGGTAGTTTGTCTTTTTTTTTAATTTTTAATAGATTTTTAGAGATTTTAATAATTGTAGCCATTTTAAGGCTGATTTTAATCTCATTTGTTCGAATCTAGTTGTCTCACCCCTATTTATTAAACATGGTAGATCAAAACAACATCTCACTTCATC
The DNA here is from genome assembly GCF_053919585.1 of Euprymna scolopes. Classification (NCBI taxonomy): domain Eukaryota; kingdom Metazoa; phylum Mollusca; class Cephalopoda; order Sepiida; family Sepiolidae; genus Euprymna; species Euprymna scolopes. Next base: position 21,621,138 of record NC_136525.1, on the reverse strand, counting down.
ATAAAATTTGGTTTTCTTAGTTAAAAAACAAAAACACTATTTGATCAATTTATGTGATTTTTAGAAGATGACATTTTTGTTCCTTGATGAGTACGTATATCATACAGATTTTTGTATTTCTCGTTTTAATTAGGTTGAATTTTGGACTAGCACCATACATATATATATATATATTACCCCCTCTTCCCAACATGTTGTACGCATGCATAAAGAATGTGCAATGGAGTTTGTCCACTGACATTATCGTCGTCGTCATCAAGATCCAGGCGTGCACCATTAGCGATGCTTATAGATGTTAACTGAGAAGGTTTCGAATTTCTTTGTGGATGTGGCACAGAAAGTCAACATAGGAAGCCGAGCCATTTGATCCTTTATCTTCCACGAGAAAATGGTTGAACCAAGGCTCAAGTTTGTCGCGTTGTCGAACAATGATCAACTGAAAAGAAAAAAGAAACCTATATAATCTAAGGCAATTCAGGTTTGTATGTAAACACACATGTATAAAAAAAAAAACACACACATACATAAAAAAAAAACACATACATAAAAAAAAAACACACATACCTAAAAAAAAACACACATACCTAAAAAAAAACACACATACCTAAAAAAAAACACACATACATAAAAAACACATAAAAAACACACATACATAAAAAAACACACAAAAACACACAAAACAAAAAAACACAAAAAACACACATACATAAAAAAACACATAAAAAACACACACACATAAAAAAACACACAAAAAACACACACACACATAAAAAAAACACACACACACATAAAAAAACACACACACACATAAAAAAAACACACACACACAAAAAAAACACACACACACATAAAAAAACACACACACACACATAAAAAAACACACACACACACATAAAAAAAACACACACACACATAAAAAAACTTATAAAATGCGATTGTCCAAACAGCAAAGATGGTGATTAATCTGAGGTCGTTAAGGTAAACAATTCCAATTTGACCTATTTCAAAATGAATTGTTCCCAAATCAAATTATGTTATTATTCCCTCCCACCAAGATCTAGAATAAAAAAAAAACTAACAAAAAGAATAAGCTGATCAGCAGAACAAAAGAACAGGAAGTGTTCGACTGAGCTTCAATCTATAGTACCCCCCCCTCGCCAAACTTCCACAAGAAACACTCGTCTAGCTGAAAACACTATCAATAATTTCCCCCCACTCTTTATCTGTGCCTAAACCTAAATGTAGATTTCATGAACAAAGTTTCTTTCTTAGAACTGCACACCTGTGGAATTGTCTTCCGTTTTCCTGCTTTCCAGCTGACTACAATATGATTGTCTTCAAGTCCAACATAAGCAAGTTCTTGAGCCGTTCCACTTGTTAAATTTACCGAATTTCCATTACTAGTGATTACTATATTGTCCAATTGACTACTGTACACTCTTAACCCTTATCCTTGAGTGGTTTCTGGGCTTTGATAAGCGGTTATGCCCATGTAAAAAAAAAAAAAAAAAAAAAAAAAAAAAAGAGGAAGTTGTTCACTAAGGTACACAGAAGGCGTTCAAAAATAGGATTGTTAATCAAGGTGTGGCATTGACTGGGGTAAATGAACGGACATAGACATATTTACAGTTTACAGACAGTTTTAGGAGTGGCAGTGAGGTTTACAGTCTTGAGTTTGCGACAGTGTCCAGTTTGAAGGCAGGTTGTGATTCGGAGCAGATGGGGAAATGAATTGATCAAACGAACAAACATGGCCTTGTCATAGAACGAATAAAACTGATATCTACAGATGTATCAGGTTTGTTTTCTTTTGAACTATTTTTTTTTAATATTTATGAACCCGGGCTTGTCTCCTCAGCAGTTGAGAGACAATGACAAGCCCAGAAGAGAAGATGAAAAAAAAAACAAACCCACCGAAATAGGGTCAGTGGTTTATATCTAGCAGAGGGTGCATGGTTGCACAGTCTGATCAACTAAAACAGTACACTTAAATACATTACAAAAAGTGAGATTCAATTGATTAAATATTTAACTGGCAATTATTTTTATTTTTAGGCATAGAAAACTTTTTAACTAAATTTCTACAATTTTTAATAAATGAAGAGAAATATTTTAAAAAATATTTAGCTAATGATGACTGCCAAATCAAGTTACCCAAATTGATTTTTTTCGATAAAAGTTTTAAAATAAAATTCTAGTGTTGGTTTCTTTAGAGCAAATTTATCATTCCAATCTGTAGATATATATATATATATACAAGTTCAAATGTATTTAACTACAAATTAATATTTCTTTCAAAAGTGCTCAAGATATGTAGAGCTATTATAAATGAAATTGGAAAAAAAAAAAATATGCATGCAGATTAATCAACATTTTGATGTTACTAGTCTCGTCAGAAATTCAACAATGACTTCAAATGAAATGACGAATATTTTAAATAAAAACAAAAAGGTAAAATAAAACAAAAGCATAAAATATTAATTCACATCACGATGAGAAATGTAAGCCATGTTTAGTTTCAGAACAGTTTCCGATGGTTCGCTGTTCTACACAAGTCCCAGCAGTTGACTAGTTTGCAGTAGACAGTTCTCAAGTTGGAAGTCACAGAGCAAAAGATTCTTCCATGTCGAGACGGAAAAAAAAATATATATAAACGAAATTGCTACAGAAAGGTTTAATATTTATGGAGCAATTCTGGTTTCTGATTGGTTGGTAGCAAAACGTGAATTAATTCGATTCGTCAGTTCCTAGCAGCATCGTTTATAAATAGGATTGCCCGACTGTGCGGAATCATACTCCATTATACGACAAACATTGTAACACATCACGATGAGAATGATTCCAAAATTTGGTAAAGCAAAGAAAATAAAACCATTAATTTACCTTCATTTGTCTACTGCGTTCATTCTGAACTAATTTCATAATAGTTCGGATTCTTTGAGACAACGCATTATCCAAATCCATTAACTTACACTGAAAGACAAAAGTCAGGATTTTAAATATTAACACTAGACATTTTTAGATTTGTCATTTTCGGTTATTTAAAACATTAACTTTTTTTTTAATAAAAAAAATAGTAAAAATTTCATTTACAAGACGAATTTGTAATTGTGTTTTCTTAATTGTAAAATTAAATCAGAGGGTTAGAAAGGCAGAGAGAGACAGTCACACAAACAGACAGAAAGATAGACAGAGCGAGAGGCAGAGAAGCAGACGAAGAGACTAATAAACAGTGGATCCAAACCAAGTAGTAAAGGAAAATCAGTCAAGGTCAGAAGAGAGTAGGCGTTTCTTATGTAAAACGTAATTTTAATGCCAATTAGCAAGAGAACATTCCAGAAAAAAAAGCTGTAACGCAATTTGTTTTACAACTTGCTTTCTTGATTCCAATTAAATTGCAAATGTGAAGCGGTCTTGCTCAATGTCCATACCTTGTCAATATCAATTTGTGCAGCACTTTGAACACCAAAGACCATCTGAACCCATTCAGGGCTGACGTTGTGACCAAGCCACAAATGCATCGTGATGCCATTTTCTGGAAGAAAATAAAAATATTAGCTAAGAGAAATTTATTTTTTAACAACATTTAATTTCATATCATGTCATATCGGGGACGAATATGCACACAGTTACTGCATTTATTTAATTAAAATGATATATTTCAAAATATAAGTGAATTTTCATTCGTTATTTTTGTATCATATTATTTGCAATAATAACTAATTTACTTTGCTAAAATTTACTTAATCCAGTATAGCAATCTGGCAATATGTAGATATTCTTAAATAATCACCTTAAGAGAAAAATCAATTTACAAGGAATAATTCGTTCTTGTAAGAATTAGTGTTTCTTTGGGGTTTTGTCCAGAATTCTTTAGATATAGAAAAAAAACCCTGTTTGATGTACATACCCATGATGAAACGAAAATATCATATTCCAAAAATCATATAAATTGATATAGTAGTTCTTAAAGTATAAATTTATAAAGTAGTTTTATTTTTATAAAGAGAATCATTTTTCAGCGAGAATGTACAACATAAATCTCGCAAGTTAGAATTATTTGAACTTATCTTCTCTCCTCTTCTAGAGTGTTTTCAAGCATGGCAAACAAGATAGTTGCTCTTCCGTTACTCATAAAATTTGATTTTCTTGTTTAAAAATAGAAGTACTTGATCAATTTATGTATTTATGGAATATAGTTTCATTTTATCATGGATTTTACAGATTTTTTTTCTTAATATAGGCAAGAACCTTTTTATCATTCATATTATTTAAATACAAAATTTCAGTTCATCATCCCATTTCTTACGATTATAAAAAAAAATAAATTTATGAATAAAAATGAACTTTCAGAAAAACTTTCATGAAAAAATATATACACCGAGACAAAATTATATATATATATATATATATATATATATATATATATATAAATAAATAAATACACTTACCAAGTAAGTAAATCCCATGGTCATCAAGTCTTTCCTGAGAACATCGGACAGCTTTCGGTAAATAATCATCGGACAGTTCATCAGAAATGGATTCATCGATATGATGCTGTTAAAAAAAAAAAAAAAAAATCGAAATGTTTTTAAATATAAACAAACTTAACACACATTCTAAAACTTGTATCTTTAATAACTTAAAGTGATTGATCATCTCAATGTACAAAAAGGATATACAAAACCTGTTGGCTCTTAATGCTGGTAGGATCAGAGTTGCAGATTCGGCCATTTGATGTAAGAAGCTAACAAGAATGCAAGGTTATATCTGCAAAGATGGCCACATAACAGAACAGATACTACACTACCCCTTCCCCTGAATTGAGCATAGAAATATGGCACATTAGTCTAAAATAGTATAATGAATTCTTTTTAATAGAAATTGCTTCAGACAAGGCGTGAAACCACATTGATGTAAGGAGCTAAGAACAAAAGATTATTGCAAAGACAAAAGATGTCTATTGGCCTTAGTCTTGAAAAGACCAAAGCTATAATTAGAAGGAAAACAGTCAGCAGGAAGAGAGTTCCACCCACAAGCTTACAGTTCTTGGAAAGAAGCTACTGGAATGGGAAGTATGAGTTTTCAAAACAGCAAATTGATGGAGATTACTAAACCAACAAGTCAAATAAGCTGAACAAAGGAAGCAAGCAATAGATTAGACAAAAAAAGTACACATGCTATAATAGTATTTATAGAAAAGACTGAGACTAGCAAAATCACATTTGTGAAAGAGGTTGCAGAAAAAAAAAAAATGGTGGCTTTTGGAAAGGCATGTTGTTTTGATGAATTTAGCTATAATCATCAGACATCAGAAAAAATAAATTGTAAAATCAGAGTAAAGCTGAATGTGTCAAAACTATCACACTGTAAGATAGCGAACGAATCTTCACCACATAAAAATATGTCCAGCATGTATAGTGCAGAGTTATTATGAGACTTGCACAGGAGTTTGGCTTTCTGTTAATAATAGTACAGTGTCTTTAGTATTATTTTCACAACGTTCCCACCAATGTAATCCGTGACCTTCAAGAGTATTTTGTCAAACTCTAGAATCTTTCAGTCTAACTTGAGAATTTGCATGGAATTTCAAACAGCACCTTTTATTTAATTTACAGGATAGGATTCCTAAGTAATTTGCAATTGTATTATTAGTATCATCTGCACTGGAGATTGAACCTTAAACCCCCAGAAAAAGTGTAATTTATGACCAAATTTTATCAAGTAATCTATCCACTGTGCCTTGTAGTTAATACTAGTATGAATTTTAGGAACCTTAGACTTTTTTTTAATGTGTTCTTACTATTTATCACTATTAATATATATTATCTATCCATATCTTTTTATACCCTAGTAGTTTAAAAAACTTGTTTCAACCAAACTTACCAGGGGTAAAAGTCTGGGATAGAAGAACACATTTGTGGATCTCACATTCATTCCATTCAACATCAAAATTAAGTAACTCCGGTCATCAGTTGGCACATCACTACCTGGAAAAAAAAAGAAAAAAAGTTCTCTATCACAATTGTTAGATGATTTTCATTAAAGTTTAATGATTACCATCGTTTGCATTTTAAAATTAAAATTTTACAAAATGTTAAATCAAAAATTGAAATTAGTGTTATTCGCACAACGTTTCAGTCCAAGTAGCCTAAAACCTTCTTTGGATATATCCTGTCAAACTCCGGAACCTTCCTGTCAAACTCCGGAACCTTCCTGTCAAACTCCGGAACCTTCCTGTCAAACTCCGGAACCTTCCTGTCAAACTCCGGAACCTTCCTGTCAAACTCCGGAACCTTCCTGTCAAACTCCGGAACCTTCCTGTCAAACTCCGGAACCTTCCTGTCAAACTCCGGAACCTTCCTGTCAAACTCCGGAACCTTCCTGTCAAACTCCGGAACCTTCCTGTCAAACTCCGGAACCTTCCTGTCAAACTCCGGAACCTTCCTGTCAAACTCCGGAACCTTCCTGTCAAACTCCGGAACCTTCCTGTCAAACTCCGGAACCTTCCTGTCAAACTCCGGAATCTGCAGGTTTTGAACAGAATGCTTAATTTAATTCATTGTGGATAATCTGTCCATCTATACAACTCACAATGGAAAAGGAATATAATAGCAAATTATCGTTCCTAGATGTGCTGATAACTCAGGGGGTTTATTATCTGGATATCCAAAGCCAGCATTCACTAAACAATATCTAAACTTGAATTTCCATCATCCATATAATGTAAAGAAAGGAATTAAAATAGAAAAAAAAAAATGAAATTAAAATTTCGCTAATATTTACAGCAAATATTTAAGAAAATTACCTTTGGACACTGAAATAATGTTTGTATTTTAATTTGTAAAAGCATAAGTTGAAAGACGTATCTACAATTAAAAAACCGTAGAACACATTAATACTTTAAGCAACTTTTTAAACTCTTTCACCTCAAGCTAGGCATATTGCCACTTGGAACGTAAGGAATTACACTTGGAACAACATCTACAGAGACATTATTAGGGAGTTGAGTAGAAAGATGTCTGTTCACATTACACTTAAACTTCTGCATGTCAGTACAGTCAGGAAAACATGACTGAAGAAATTCTAAAGTCTAGCAATTCATGAGAAGAAACTATTAAAGTAGAAGGCATTTCAGCATCTAGAGAGTTCTACAATGAAAGGGTGGAATTTTGCTGCTTGTCGAGTTAGTTGGTTGAAGTTTGGTTGATAGTGTGAGATCTAATAGGTTGGAAACTCTTTTTGGAACCCTGTCTAAGAGGGAGAGACTCGTGGTAGATGCACCAACCCAGACATGGCAAGAATTCCTGCACAGGGGAATAATTACTTTGTAAAGGTACAACATACTCTAAGGTGTGAGTAGTCTTCTGGTATGGTAGGGAGCCCACCTTCTTTGCAGCAGCCTTGGCAATGTCTTTAATGTATTTGTTCTAATTTATATTGCTTGTGAATGTTAAGCTGAGGCGTTTGAACAATGAGCTCTCAGTGTTATTAGTCATAGCAATCGGTGGTTGAGAAGGTTTTTTTTCTAGTTGTTAAAAGTTTAGTTTTAGTAGCATTAAATGTTACCATGCATTTTCATCCTCATCCACTACAGCTGAAGATCATTCTCTAAAGTGTCAGCCATTGTCTTAAATATGTGTACATTAGTTTCTCTCATGTCTGTTATAGAGTGTGGTATCATCAACAAATATACCAATCTCTGACTACATTGTCAGATAAACAATTATTTATGTTTAACTTGAAAATAATTAAAGTATTGTAAAATTTAAAATTCACTAATATTTACAGTAAACATTTAAGAAAATTATCATAAAGTAACAAGCCATGCGTGCGTAGTCCTCTCTGGTGCTGCGTGTGAGATGACGCCACCAAAAATAGTGAAGAAATGATGAATGTGAGAAGTGTGAAGGACCAACATTGCCTTCACATTTTTGCCAAGTTTCAGAAAAATCTAATGGATGGGGCAAAAGTTATGGGGTAAAAAATGTCATTTCTTGTCATTTTAAAACATTTGTGACCCCTTTTGAGCTCCTGGGAACGCCGAATCCCAGTGAAAACGGATAACTGTCCAGTTTCAGGCCTTAAGACTTGTATATTTGAATTCAGTACCATAGAAAACCACTATAGAGATATACATATCAAGTTTTTGAGTAATATGAAAAAGAGCTCCAAAAAGGCATGTTTTTTTAGCCTTAAAAGTCCCAGAGGGATACGAACCAGAATTTTGCCAGGATCACCCATATTGAATTTATATTAACAATATCACCCACCCAGGATCACCCATATTGAATTTATATTAACAATATCATCCACCCAGGATCATCCATATTGAATTTATATTAAGAACAATATCACCCACCCAGGATCACCCATATTGAATTTATATTAACAATATCATCCACCCAGGATCACCCATATTGAATTTATTTTAAGAACAAAAGTTTCAGTAAAATCTAATGGATGGGTCAAACGCTATGAGGCAAAAAGTGTCATTTTTGGCCACTTTGGGGCATTTTTGACTTTTTTTGAGCCCCTGGGGATGCTGAATCTCAGTGTAAATGGATAACGGTGCAGTTTCAGGCCTTAACACATGTATGAGTTGACCACTATATAGTCAGACATATAAAGTTTTTGTTGAGAAATATGAAAAAAAGAGCCACAAAAAAGGGCGTTTTTAGTACTGAAAGTCCCTGGGGACGCAAACCAGAATTTTGCCAGGGTCACCCATACTGGATTTATATTAAGAACAATGGGCTCCACATTTTGTCAAGTTTCAGGAAAATCTAATGGATGGAGCAAAAGTTATAAGGGAAAATGTGTCATTTTTGGCCATTTTGGGGCATTTTTTTACCTCTTTTGAGCCCCTGGGGACGCAACAGGAATTTTTGCATAAAAAGATTTTTTTGCTGTGCACATCTAATTTAATGAAATACAATTTGTGGCAAAAATTCAGGAAAAACTAATGGATGTTTATTTGGCAATCGTCCGGACTAACGGACGCACGAACGCCACTGAAAACAAAGGTTCCTCTTTGATAAATTGGGGAACCAATATTTACATTTAAAAGATTATAAAATAGCTTTCAGGGGGGTTCACAAACAAACTAAGGCTGGGAACCCCTCCAATAAAATAAAATTTGTGAAGTACTTACCTCCCCGAATGGCATCACTCTTTATAACACAATTTGAATAAAGAGGCAAAAGCTTCATGCATTCTGGTAATATCAACTGACCAGCCGATGATGGGCTGGCACAATTCTTACGATAACAAGCCAAGATATGAGCAACCTCATTAGCCATATTATCTCGGACTTGTTTTGGTGTGCTGTTCAAAGTGTTGCGAATGGCTGAGAAAAAAAATAAAATAAAATAAAAAATAAATAAATAAAAATTAAATGCATGCGATGTAATGTCAATTTACTATAAATTATATAATTTTATATAAAGATTAAAATGAAAACAAACTAGTTATTCTCATGATTCTGATTTTTCAAAAACATAACATTTATCAACTACTTTGCCATTTTATTCTTTAATTTAAATTTGAAAAAAAAAAATTGCTTTACAAATTTTCAGAATAGTATTGAAAAGATTATTTTAACCGGCAAAGACTGATATCCCTTTTATATTAGTTATATCTAATAAATAATTTAGTAAAAATAATTATTACAAAACATTCAAATTATTACTGAACTTTTGTAATTTCTTTCAAACAAGATATATGTGATTAAAAAAAATACATTAATTATTCTGTACTTGCAAAAATAGATTAACTATTCTGACATTCATCTAACAATTTTTGCGGTTAAAGTCATCACCATGCAGTTCAAACTCACTACTCTAAATTCCCCTGGTCTCTGAAAAACAGGCTTTTTATCCAAGCCTGTACCATCTCATTTGCATACGAGTAATGAGATATCTCATTACTTCACAAGATTCACCAGCACATTTGATGTAGCAGCTATTGCTTTCTTTTTTTTGCCTGTACTCAGAGCCTACATGCCACACAAAACCAAGGGTTTGTACCAATTATTATTTGCTATGAGTGACAACCAGGCATTTTAATACAATATATTCAGTTATTGATCCATTTTTAGAAAAGTTATTAATTTCTTAGGACTTAGAAAAATAAAATATAAATATAAAAAATTGACAGCGAAACAAACGTGAAAGCAACACTGGGTATATACAGTTAATCTAATAAAGTAAAGTTATTTTATTTCTTTGTCATCAATAGCTTTCTTCCTACAAAGTCAATATTCGATTCTCATCAATTAGTTTTCCTTATGGAATTTTTCGCATGTTAAGAATAATAAAATGTAATTCAATTCATTCCAGAAAATACTTTGTCCAAGTCGGAATTATTTTCAAATAGCTACCATCTTAGAAATATAAAGTTATAACTATTCTATCATACAGAATTACTTTCTCTTTATAGAACTTAAAAAATATCTGTGGGAGCAGCACTTATGAAAATTTGAACCCAGTCTCTTGTTTAATGCCAAAAATCATAGATGCAACAACCAAAGTTTCTGTGTCTGCTTTGACCATTGCAGGCCATCACAATGGTCAATGCAAAACACCCTTACGCTTTCATCATCAGGGCATAAAGTCGGAAGCCACTGCTTTGTATAGAAGTTCACTTTCTTTGCATTGGAGAACGTGATCTAGTTAAAGGTATTTAGCTGTAAACAACTGAGAGAAGAGATGAGTGTGATAACTGAATTGACATCAGAGATTCTGTCCAGTGGTTTGATGCGAGCCAGTTGACAACTGAGGAAAAAACTAACCTAGTTTATATTAAAACTTCTACCCCTCTCTATCTCTTTCTCCCATCCACAATTTACCCCTCCCTCTTCCAATTCTTTCTTCCCTACCCAGCCATTCCATTCTAGCTGAACATAATTCTTTTATATTATAAGATTCCTTGAGTATGTAAATAATTTTTTTCTAAATTTTAAATATTTATCCAGGGCAATGCTGATCAAGAATATACCAACTTTGTAAGAATTTGTTTTGTAGGTTTTGAGTTTTAGCTAGACATACAAACACACATGTGTTTGTCTTTTACATAGACAAGCAGGGAGCCCCAATGTTGTATTCATGGAATTTTGTTTCGTTATTTTGTTAACACCAAATCATGGTTTATTTTATCTTATTTCTTTTTGATCATAGGAAAATTATTTTTTTTTTAAACTTGCAGAACAGAATTGAGCAAATGGGGGAAAAAAAACCCAGTAACATCAATGTTGGATACATTTTAGGTCAGAAAGCAAGTATCTTGAAACAACCTGATTTGGCAGCACCACACTTTGAAAAAATATTTTCATCCATGGAAATGCTAATCAAGAACATATCAATATGAAAAGAAAATTAAAGTAAAAACACTCCGGGGTGATGCCGGATATATATATATATATATATATATATATATATATATATAAAGATAACTTACATTGTTTTGCTAAGAAATTGACTAACGTATCCAATTCACAATTTCGGAACAAGTCAGCAAACTGTGTGCAGCAGTTAAGCGACAGATTATGAATCCGCAATCTTCGGAAACCTCCAACACTTGTATATAAAATGGCCACCTACAATCGCAGAAAGAACATAACATTCAATATCAATAACTCATTCAAAATAATTCTTGTGTTTCTGAATTTTTTAGATGAAGATTGATTATTTGGATTATTTGGACTACTGTTCTCATCTTGAGTGTTATTTTCAAAATAACCACCACAATGACCTGTGGCATAATAAAGTACTAGGAAAATTTAGTTCTGAGCAAAACTCTCCTGGAGGCTGAAGGTTCAATGCAGGCAATATTAATACAATTGTGAATTATTTAAGACTTCTACCCGGTCATATGAGATCAGGCTACTCCCGTGGATTAAATAAAGGATTCTGTTCAAAGTTTTGTGCAAATTCTTGATTTTGATAAGATACACTGGAAAAAGGTTAGAAATTATATCGGCCGAAACATTGTGAAATAACGCTCAAGATGAGAACAGTATGAATAATTCCAACACTTATACAAGATGGCAACCTGCAATTAGATGAAGAATATAGCATTCAATACGAATAACTCGGTCCAAAAATTTTTCATTCAAAGAAATTTTTTTTTTTTTGTTCGATTCTTGTCCAGAATTCCCTCTATATTAAAACACAATGTACGCACATGTGACAAAATGAAAAGATCATATTCCAAAAATCACAAATTGATCAAGTAGTTTTAGTTTTTTTTTTTTTTTAAAGAAAATCAAATTTTATGAGTAACAAGAGCGGCCGTCTTGTCCGCCATTTTAAAAACAGACTCAAGAAACAAAGGGAGATAATTCAACAATAATTCAAATTTGCCAGATCAGCCTTGTAATGCCTACGATTTTCCATTAATCCTTTAAAAATGATTTTCTTTATAAAAATAAAACTACTTGACCAACTTATGTAATTTTTGAAATGATCTTTTTGTTACATCACAGGTATGTACATCATACAGATTTTTCTTTAGAGAAAATTCTGGATAATAACCTTTTATGTTATTGCAACTTGATAAGAATTAAGTAATCATGATTTATTATTAGCAACAAATTATTTTAAAAGGTAATACACTTGCGAAATTTTTCCAATGAAGTCTGATTTTTTGCATTATTTGAATTGTTCTCATCTTGGAATGCTATTTTTATATTTCACTTGATGTAAGCTTTAACCTTCTTCAGGTGTATCTGGTCAAACATGAGAATCTTTGTCAAACTACTTCGGAATCTGCATGAAATTTCGAATGGAACCCTTTATTTAATCCACAAAAACCTGTGGCACAATGGAAAAAGTACTAATTAATTACAAGTGAAAGTATTCTGGAGGTTGACGGTTCAATTCTCAATGTGGGTGTGATACTAAAAATACAATTCTGAATTATTTAAGATTTCTACTCAGTCATGACTGATGGAACAAGAACAAGCTACCCCCCCATAGATTAAATAAAGGATTTTGTTCAAAATTTTGTACAAGTTTCTGAAGTAGTTCAACAGAAATATTCGAGTTTGACAAGATACACCTGAAGGAGGTCAGAGGTCACATCAGCCAAAATCTTGTGAGAATAAGATCCAAGATGAGACTAGTAGTTTGAATAATACAAATACACGTTAGGAAAATAGTAAAAATGTATTATTTTGATACTAGACAGGCAACAAGTACATAACCAGACTGGAAGCAAATAAGGGTTAAATACTTGGCTTTGATATTTTCATCTTTTATTCAGTTCTGCTCCAGTTATGTACTCTGTTCCTGAAAAGAATCAATATGGCTAACACAGATTTTACTCAACTAGACTTTCTAGTTGAAAATGGACAAAAGTTATAGCCTTTTGACTTAAAATTAGTACTTTATGCCAAATTAATGGTTAAATATGGTTAAATTTGTACTCATTTTTGCATGAAATACTAATCTGTATTAATCCTTAACTGTGCATCAAACAAATATCATAATAGTTTACTGCACCTTATTACAAAGGTCCATACAAAATTTCAGCTAGATCAGTCCAGTAATTTCCTAGAAAAAGTCGAATAAACAAACTAGGACAAATATAATATAGATGACTTTTTACGATGAAGTAAATTGGCTTAAAACTTACTTTAAATATTTTTCTTGTCACAAATAAGTAGGTAAAGTAATTTATGTTGGGAATAGTAATGATTAGTAAAAATTACAAGATGTGGCCTGGTATTTTTGTAAACAAGATTTTCAATGAATTTTTTTTTTTTTTTTTTTTGGAGAGAGAGGTGGGGTGAAGAACTTACCTGAATGTATGCGCCATCCGCAGGATCAAGTTTATCGTCATGTTTTACTTCCACTGATATGGACTGATCACAATCTATTGTGGCTAATTCAACATCTGTTGTGTTCGTCATATAGAAATTGCCGTAGAAGTCAACAGGCCTGATTCCTGAATAACAGAAAAAGGTTTGAAAAGGCGATAAATAATGGAAAAGTAAAGAAATAAAAATACATCATATTTCAAGTTTCTCAATTTTTCTGAATTGATAAAACTTTTTTTTTTTTTTTTTTTTTTTTTTATTAGGTTTCTGAATTTTTGAAATGATGATTGATAATTCGTATTTGGATTAACAAGACTCATTTGCACAATGTTTTCGTTAATGTAACTGAAAATCTACTTCAAATGTATCTTGTCAAACTTGGGAATTCACACGGAATATGAAGATAGCATGCTTTTATTCCGTCAGGATTTCTACCCATGGCTAAGTAAATTGCAATTTACCAAGTGTTTTATCCACTACAGCATGCAAGAATAGAAGATAAAGTACTTGGTAAAATTCAATTGTAAGTTACACTTTTCTGGACGTTACTCAGTGTGGGCGGCACTAAAAATACAAGTGCAAGTTACTTAGAACTTCTACCCAGCCAAGACTGACAGAATGAGAATATGATACCCTGTGGATTTGAAATTCTGTGCAGATTTCCAGGACCTGTTTCACACACAAAAAAAAAAAAAAAAAAAAAAAAAAAAAAAAAAAAAAAAAGTTTCATACCACAATTTGAAAATCCTAAAAAATAAAGAGGTTCAAAACCGAAAAATAGTTGAAACAAACACCATTAGACTAGTTTTGCATCTAAAACATAATGCAACAATTTTAAAAAAATAAGATTTCAAGATTGTGAAATCAGCACAGAACTATTTAAGAGTGATCTTACCTGTACTCGTGCGCACTCGAAGGATGGCATCAAACGCAAAAGGTCGACATACATTCCGCTTCAAATCATTAATGAATCTTTGTCCATCGTTTTCAGCCTAAAAATTTTGAAACAAAATATTTTTTATTAAATAGTAAAAAAAAAAAAAAAAAAAAAAAAAAAAATCATTAATATTATTTTAAAATGCTATTTTTTAAAATCCATCAATGCAATCAAATTATTAAACATTGAATTTTAAGTGTTGTCATTGAAAATCTCATCAAATCTTAAGATTAAAATGTTTGAATTGCTTAATTCAAAGAAAATTTTTTTTTAAAGATTTAAAGTGTTGGTTGGTTGTTTTACTGCATATCAACAATTTTTGTGCTATTAATGCAGAGTCCAGTATTTTTAAAAAATGTTTTTATGCTTAAAGTTTTTATATCTTCAAATATTTATTCATAGTGTTTGGCTTGATTGTTTTGTATACGAAAATTGGTTTTTGGCTTTGGTTAGTTGAGTTTTACAAAGGGAATAATAAAAAAAATATCAATGTTTGATGCATTTAAGTCAAGAAGCTGATATCTTCAAACAGCACCAGAAAAAAAAAAAAATGGTAAATGTTTCAAGTATTTATGGAATTTAGATTTCAACATTTTGTAAGATATTCAATTACTTTCTATTGTACAACAAATTTATTTTTTAATAATTCGCTGAATTATCTTTGTAAAATATCAAAAGATAAAAAAGTGAAAAAAAAAAGGGAAGCAAGGCCCAAGTAACACTGGTTGTTTTGTTATTGTTTTACTGCATATCAACCCTTTTTGGATTATTTAATGTCAAATCCATTAATTTTTGAAAAATGTTTTATGCTTCAAGTTCTTTATATCTTCAAATATTTATTTATGGTGTTTAGTGGTTTTGTAGAAAAAAACTTGTTTTTTGGCTTTACAAAGAGAAAAGAAGAAAAAAAAGATCAATGTTTGGTGCATGTAAGCCAGAAAAACATTTTATTTTCAGACAGCCAGATCAGTACCAAAAAAATAATTTGGTTATAAAAAAAAAGAAAAAAAAAAAAAAAAAGCCAAGTATTTATGGAATTTTAATTGATAGTTTATAAGAAATTCAATTGCTTTTTATTGCAAAACAAGAATTTCTTCGGGACAAGATCAAAGTGTAGTATCTGTTCTTCAGATGCTGCACTTCAATTTCTCGTTCTGTCAGTGGAGGAGAAATCCTTCACGACTGGGACAATTTTTATTTTTGTTCCTTTTCTCCACGTTAAAAAACGACCCTGGTGTCTAACTCTGTCCCGTGGGGAGGCATTGTAAATAGGAACAAGAATTTTTCAAATAATTTATAGAATTGTTTTTGCAAGAAAGCAAATATTTTTTTTTATTAGAAATTAAGAGAAAAGGCAAAGTGTGAAAGGGGGAGAGTGGAAAAAAGTGTAACTCTGGTGCCATTCAATATGTCGATCTAGTTAATAAGAATCGAGCTGAACAAAGAAGCAGACGATACCTGAAAGTAACTGTATTTATACATGTTTCCTCCAGTAAGGCGACAAAGTTCACTAATTGAGGCAACATCGACGTACGAATTTGGGAAGAGGAACATGTCAACACTGCAACCAGCTGCCACACACTGTTGTCCAACTTTCGTATAGAAATTGATTTGTGGGGATAAAAGGGTCTAAAATGAAAAAGAAAAATTACAGTAAATATACGATTAACAACATATGGTTCAATAATCATAAAATACGAAAATGATGTAGAAAGACCCCCCCCCCCCACATCCTCTACATATTTACATGCAAAGTTGACATTAAATAAAAAAAAAGAAAAAAAAGCTGAACTTAGTTATTTTTATACATAATAGAATTAGGTTTCTGAATTTTTGAAATGAGGTGTGATTATTTGGATTCTTCAGACTACTGTTCTTATCTTTAAACATTATTTTCACAACATATTTGTCCTTATGCAAGGTGGCGTGGTAAAATTCAGTTAAAAGTTATTCTACTAGAAGTTAAAAGCTCAATCGCCAGTGTGGGCAACATTCAAAAATACAATTGTAAATTATTTAGGACTTCTACCGTCATGACTGATGGAATGAGAGCATGCTACCCTTGCCCTGGATTAAATAAAGAGTTCTATTCAAAATTCTGTGCAGATTCCCAAGATCGACACAATAAACCTAAAAAAATTTGGAGGAAACAGTAGTCTGGAGAACCCAAATAATCTGAGGATTAAAAACTATTGAGAAAACAATAAAATAAATAAAAAAGACCCTAAAATACAATAGACATTCCAGGACAAAACAAAAAAAAAAAAACAATTTAATCTCTATCGTTAATTTGAAAATATTAGAAAACCAAATGTTATAAAATATTTTCATAAATCATTAAAATCTTTGTCTTTCTGAGACTTTCAGTGTAAAGACACCTTTTTCAAAGAAGACTTGGTTTTGCAGTTTTTGCCTCTTCAATTTTTTCTGTTGGCATTAACCCTGAGGGATCAGCCTTTCATGGAGTGAGAAAAAGATATGTCCAGTCTTATTGAGTGTATTTGTGTGGTTGGCACAAATCTTAAATAGAAGGAATGTGGTCACATCTCTGAAAACATTATCTTGTAAGGCTCATTTTGCATCTAAAATGATTAAATCTTTTGCATCTAAAACGATTAAAATCTTTGACAAAGGGGTTTAAAAAAAAGTTTCAGTACAGATTGTCAAAAAGTGAAACCGACATAAAAGTTAATTTCAAAGTTACACATACTGGTAAAAAACTAAATATTTTTTATTTTCAACAAATTGACAATATACACCACTTATAAACCCAAAAACCAACACCCAAAATTACAGAAAAATCTGATATACATACCCATGATCGAAAGAAACTATTGTGTTTAAAAAAATTATGTAAATTAATCAAGTTTTATTTTTATAAAGAAAATCATTTTTAAGTGAATTTGAGTTTTTCCAATATCCCCATGTTAAGAATGGCTTCCTAAAATCTTGCAAATTTGAGTTATTTTGAATTCTCTCTCTCAGGTTTTCAGCCATTTTTTTTTTTAAGATAGCATTGCGATCTTGTCACTGTTCCTTTAGCCACAAAATTTTATTTTCTTTATAAAAATCAAAGTACTTGATCAATTTATGATTTTTGGTGTATGATATTTTCTTTCCATCATGGGGGCATCCATCATACATATTCTTATTTTTTAATATGCGAGCAATTCTGGACAAGCACCCATTTAACCAATAACCAACAAATGAAAATCACCATAAAAGAGAAATTAAAGTATTAAACAGGACCTGTAAAAATTCCACGGTTCCTTTTTCATCTATTTGTATAATTTACTATTAACAAGATTACATGCATGTTAATTTAAATAATATTATGTTGATTTATATAGAGGTAGAGGCTTAAAGGATTCATACAGAGAGGTAGTACCGCCCTAAAATTACAATTTGTGTCATCCCGACTGATCCAGACATGCCCAAAACTATGGGTACTTACATTCTATAGTTAGTTTCTCTATAGTAAATGTGGCAAAAAGTTCACTTTTCACAAAGTAACTATTAATGTGTATGGGCACAGAAGAACATAGCGAATCTAGGAGTCTAACCCTCATAAATATAAAATTAAAAAAAAACAAAAAAAAAAACCTATCTTTTATGAATAGTTTTATGTCCTGTGGCAATTTTCAACACACATACTTCAGCATTTTAGTATAGTAATGTTTATTATGGAACACGTACATCAAATCTGTTGCCAGGATTTCTGCAAAAATGGTTGGATCATTCTACCGCTCCAGTAAGTATCTCACTGCCAATGCAGTCCTCCATCTGTATAAGAACCAAAATCCTAAAATAGAGTATTGTTGTCACATCTGGGCAGGAGCTGCTTGCCGCATCGTATCTTACATTGATAGAGTTCAAAACTGGCTTTAAAACCTAATAGGTGATGCCTTTTTCTCTTCCCTGCCACCTCTTCCCCACTGAAGAGATGTTACTAGTCTGTTTCTGCTCTATCATCATTTTCATGACAAGTGCTTGTCTGAACTCCAATCTATGGTCCCTCTTTGTCAAACTTTCACAAAAACACTTGACTAGCTACAACCACTATCAATTTCCCCCATTCTCTTATCTGTGCCTAAATCTAAATGCAGATTCCATGAACCTAGAACTACCCGCATGTGGAACACTGTTCCACTGGCCTGCTTCCCGGCCGATGACAATATGATAGCCTTCAAGTCCAATGTAAACAAGTTCTTGTTGAGCCATCCTCTTAAATAATCCAAATTCTACCCAACCCAATTTACACCATTAACAATTACTACACTACCATCTTACATTCATTAAATGGTGTAAAAAAAAAAAAAAAAATTTTTTAGATGCATTCAATTCTAATTTTAAATTAGAATTGAATGCTTATAAACTTCGACTGCTAAATTTCTTAAAAAAAAAAAAAAAATAATAAATAAATAAAAAAAATAAAATAAAATCCCAAAGTAAAACAACCAAAACACCAAATAGAATTACAATCAGGAGGGATATAAAAAGATATAAAAAAAGATCCAAAAAAAACCCCACATAAGTAGATTTTAATGTCTAAACATTGAATAAAAATAATATACCTTCAACTCCATCAATATTTGCTAAAAGCAAAAAAATATGAAACATGCAGGTATTCAAGATTCGTAAAATTCAATTGGATTTAGCAAAATGGATGATGATGATGATGATAGTTAAAAAAAAAAAAAGAAAAAAAAGTCGACTTTTTCGTACTTGTACAGTTTAATCAAGACATTAAAATAATGAAAATATTGAGAAAAAAAGGGTGATATTGTATCCGTGATGGAATGAAGATCTCTGGAAAAAAAAAGAAAAAAGAATTCCCTTAATTACATTAAGTAGTTAAAAAAACTACTTAATGTAATTAAGGGAATTTTTTTTTTTTTTTTTTAAAACAATTTGTTATGATACCGAGCAAAAGGTTTGATTTTTAGGAAGAAAAGCTAGTATTAAAGATGGGGAGGGAATGTTGGCACTTTAAATTGAGTTATATCCCTGTGGCGTGTTCAAAAAATTCAAAGATGGCTATCTTCAATGTGGTATCATAAAAACATGTTTTTCCACTGTAAAAAAAAAAAAAAAAAAAAAAAAACTCGATCAAATTAAGTGAAATTTTTTCTGAGATCTTCAGTCCAAAATGGATACGTACAATATAACCTTTTTTTCAATATTTTCATTTTTTAATGTCTTGATTAAACTGTACAAGAACAGACTTGTTTTATCTGTGATGTTGATATATCTTGTATTTCATAGTACAAAATAGGAAAAAAAAAAAAAAAAAGTATATTTTAACTTTTAAAGAGTGTCCAAAATTCCATCTATATTAAAAAACAAAAATGATCCGTGACAAAAATGAAAATATATTCCAAAAATCAAATTGCTCAAGCAGTAGTTTTATTTTTATAAAGAAAATAATTTTTAAGAGATTTACGGGAAGTCACAGGCATTACAACATAAATCTAATAAGTATGAATTGAGTTACCTCCCCTGTTTTTCAAGATTTTCTTTTTCAAAATAGCAGGCCAGACAATCACTCTTAAGATATTCGTAAGATTCAATTTTCTTATATGAAAATAAAACTACTTGGATCAATTAGTGATTTTTGGAATACAATATTTTTGTTTGTCACAGTAACGTACATCATACATATTTTTCTTTTTCTTTGTTTAATATAGGGTGAATTCTGAACAAAAACCTTAACACTATCTAAAATTTGATGTAAAAAAAAAAAAAAAAAAAAAAAAAAAGGATTAATTTTATTCTCGCATACCTTTTCCTTTTCGGTTCCCAAAAGTTTTCTATCATCACGGTTTTTAAGTTTGCCTGGAGCCTCAGCAATTGGGAGTGAGGTGTGGAAGAGGAAAAGTTTTCCAGCACAATCAGCATTGATGAGGGCTTCAAGGCCGGCCTGGACGACAGGACCAAGGATGGTTTCTGTTTCTCTAGATTCAGCAAACATCTGAGGAATTTGGGCTAAAAGACTGAAAGATTAAGATGCTATTGATTTCAAATGGTTGGGTACCAGTCATTAATAATTTAATTGAAAAGTTTTTTTTTTTTTAAATTTTCTTATCCTTTTGTTCTCAGCAAACACTCACTGTTCTCATACATTCTAACCGAGAGATCTTTTTAAGATTCTAACCATCCTTTTAATTGCAACTGTTTGTATCCCTATTGCACTTGATTCACCAGCTATATTCACCAGGTAATTTTTGAAATTCTTTTTCACAAGTCCAGTTGCCCTGGAATGATAGAGATCTTCCTTAAATTCCAGTTTCTTTTTATGCCATACATTATACATCTTTTGGAGACTCTCTCCAACTTGATAGGTCCTGAACTGGCATCTAAGCTTCAGCCTCTGTCCCACCGATGAAATGTTGCATCCTTCTGCCTGTTCTACAAGTATTTTGATGGTGAATGCTCTGACGAACTGCAAGCACTTGTGCCCCCATGACGTAAATATCCGTGACAAACCCAACAAGCAACAAAATCCCACCCCTTCACAGTGGAGATCCCTAAATGTAAGAGAGCTTTCTACTCCAGTAGTTTCTCACCCAGAACCGTTAGACTTTGGAATTCTCTTCCGGTTTCCTGCTTTCCCAACTGTACTGACATGCAGAAGTTCAAGTGTAATGTGAACCGACATCTTGCTGCCCAACTCCCTACATAGTATCCCAGTAGCTTATATCCCTGATAGTAGTCCCTTGCACCAAAATGGCAATGTGCTTGTTTGGGGTGAAAATATAATAAAAAACATCCTGATATTTTGTTACCTTTTCTTTCTCTGCTGTTTAATCCAGCATTATTAGGGACACTAACTTCTACTAAGGTTGCTTCTTTCTTTCTTCTTGTCTCATATCTCTATTTCAAGTTTTTTTAGGTACATACCCGTAGGAATGGCACAGTCATGATGGATGGTGTATAATTTAATTCCAAACGTTCTTTCTGGTTTATAATCTCAGGATTTGCTGCTATATTCAATATTTTTTTACAGATTGTCCAGTGAAGATATTTATACACTCCAATATGTTGCATTGTATAGTAGCCCCCCCCCCCCAACAGAACTTCACAGTTGGATGTCAGGTAGCTCATACTACTACTGTTGTGTGGCAGAAGCTGCACTTGTTATTACAAAGACCACTTATCTTATTAAAAACATTGGTCATCAAGTCTTGATCTGGGATAGCTATTATAATCTTTTCATGATCATAGTGGAGCAATCCTCTTTTGAACCAGTCTGTAGAGTCTTCTTTGTTTATATAGTACTGGGTGAATTCATCCAAAAAATAATTTAAATAAATGGCTCTTCTTTCATTATGTTGATGTATCATCCTAAGGTTTATATTCTGGGATCCCATCAGATATTACCTGATGTTTACAATAGTGGCATGATGTTGACGTTGATTGTCAATTTGCCATCCAGCATAACCTTGCAACTGGATGTCAAGTGGTTCATCAATTGATGAATATATTCAAGCAAAGTTAAAAATTACTCAAACAAAAAAACAAAGAGATAGCCAATGCAAAATAAAAAGTGAAATTTAGATGAATTTCCCAGTTTTGGAGAATAAATACAAACAAACATAAATAAAAAATATATAAATAAAAAATGTATAAATAAAAAATGTATAAATAAAAAATGTATAAATAAAAAATGTATAAATAAAAAATGTATAAATAAAAAATGTATAAATAAAAAATGTATAAATAAAAAATGTATAAATAAAAAATGTATAAATAAAAAATGTATAAATAAAAAATGTATAAATAAAAAATGTATAAATAAAAAATGTATAAATAAAAAATGTATAAATAAAAAATGTATAAATAAAAAATGTATAAATAAAAAATGTATAAATAAAAAATGTATAAATAAAAAATGTATAAATAAAAAATGTATAAATAAAAAATGTATAAATAAAAAATGTATAAATAAAAAATGTATAAATAAAAAATGTATAAATAAAAAATGTATAAATAAAAAATGTATAAATAAAAAATGTATAAATAAAAAATGTATAAATAAAAAATGTATAAATAAAAAATGTATAAATAAAAAATGTATAAATAAAAAATGTATAAATAAAAAATGTATAAATAAAAAATGTATAAATAAAAAATGTATAAATAAAAAATGTATAAATAAAAAATGTATAAATAAAAAATGTATAAATAAAAAATGTATAAATAAAAAATGTATAAATAAAAAATGTATAAATAAAAAATGTATAAATAAAAAATGTATAAATAAAAAATGTATAAATAAAAAATGTATAAATAAAAAATGTATAAATAAAAAATGTATAAATAAAAAATGTATAAATAAAAAATGTATAAATAAAAAATGTATAAATAAAAAATGTATAAATAAAAAATGTATAAATAAAAAATGTATAAATAAAAAATGTATAAATAAAAAATGTATAAATAAAAAATGTATAAATAAAAAATGTATAAATAAAAAATGTATAAATAAAAAATGTATAAATAAAAAATGTATAAATAAAAAATGTATAAATAAAAAATGTATAAATAAAAAAATATATAAATAAAAAAATATATAAATAAAAAAATATATAAATAAAAAATATATAAATAAAAAATATATAAATAAAAAATATATAAATAAAAAAATATAAATAAAAAAAATATAAATAAAAATATAAATAAAAAAAATATAAATAAAAAAAATATAAATAAAAAAATATAAATAAAAAAATATAAATAAAAAAATATAAATAAAAAAATATAAATAAAAAAATATAAATAAAAAAATATAAATAAAAAAATATAAATAAAAAAATATAAATAAAAAAATATAAATAAAAAAATATAAATAAAAAATATAAATAAAAAAATATAAAAAATATAAAAAATATAAAAAATATAAATAAAAAATATAAATAAAAAATATAAATAAAAAATATAAATAAAAAATATAAATAAAAAATATAAATAAAAAATATAAATAAAAAATATAAATAAAAAATATAAATAAAAAATATAAATAAAAAATATAAATAAAAAATATAAATAAAAAATATAAATAAAAAATATAAATAAAAAATATAAATAAAAAATATAAATAAAAAATATAAATAAAAAATATAAATAAAAAATATAAATAAAAAATATAAATAAAAAATATAAATAAAAAATATAAATAAAAAATATAAATAAAAAATATAAATAAAAAATATAAATAAAAAATATAAATAAAAAATATAAATAAAAAAATATAAATAAAAAAATATAAATAAAAAATATAAATAAAAAATATAAATAAAAAATATAAATAGTTTTGTCTAGAATTCCTCTTACATTAAAAACAAAGAAAAATCTATATAATGTACATACCCATGACAAAACAAAATATATTCCAAAAATGTAAATAGCTCAAATAGTTTTATTTTTCATAAACGAAATCATTTTTAAGCCATTAATAGGAATTCGTAGGCATTACAACATAAGTTAAAAGTATGAATTATTGTTGAATTATCTGCCTTTGCTTTTTTTTAGCAATTATTTTTTTTCAATGGAAGGCAAAGATGGTCACTCTTCTCATACTCGAAATTTGATTTTATCTAAAAATAAAACTATCAATTTACGTGATTTTTAGAGCATATTTTCATTTTATCACGAGTACATACATATGGGTTTTTATTTGTTTTTATAGAGAATTCTGGACACAAGCCAAAAAAGCGGACCTAGTTTCAGTGTTATTTTTGTAATAACTATCAGTAATAATTGAAAATAATTTTTTTTAACACTCTCCTGCACTAATTTAGTACCAGTGATTCTAAGGAAAAATTTTTTTATTTATTTATTTTTTGTAACATATCTTGTTTAAAAAAAAAAATGGTTACCTGTCAATAACAGCTTCTGATTCTGATAATTTCACCAAAAATCCATCCATCAAAGGCATAAATACATCTTCAGTATCTGATACAACCAACATTTGTGGTTGGGCAAGAGAGTTCTAAAAGGGGGGAAAAAAAAATAAACCGTAGCTGTCTTAATCAGTCAGATCATGCAAATCAAAATCTTTAAAAAAAGTGCTTGTACAGTATGAGATTTCAAATAAATACATTTTAGATAAAATCACCACTACATACATGTCCTGTCGAAATTAGTAAAAATTCTAAAAATTATGAAAAATAATTGAATAGAAAAATTATTACAATTTAGCAAATTATAGCTTTGTGGAAACTATAAAAAAATCAAGGGGAGCTAACTGCAGTCTGTAATTTGACAAAATTGTAATCTGACATTTCAAAATAAAAATTTGCAGACTGCAAAAAAAAAAAAAAAAAAAAAAAAGTTGTATAAAATATATAAATATTTTTAACAAGAAAAGAAAAAAAAAGATGAGCAATTTGCCATTTTCTATTTTTAAAATAAGCCATGCAAAACTGTTCATTTGATAGAATTCATTTTACCATTTGAGATTACTATTTTTGTAATTCATTTAGAAGTGAACATAGCTAAAATAATCAGCAGAGTTACAGATATGTAAAAAAATAACTTACTGGCATAATCACGTAGACACATTGGTTCTCATTAGATTACTTAAGTTAAGCAACATTGAGCCTAGCAAGTACCAAATGGGTAACCATTTGGAAATACTAGGTGCTGTATGTATTTAGGTATGTTGGTATGTGTAATACCTCATGGAGATGAATGTTTGCAGTTTCAGGCTACCCTTGGGCAAGGTATAGTACCTGTTAGCCTCTCTGATATTCTAGAGAATTACCACACAAGGAGAGATGGAAATCCTCAGTTGTGGTGAAGGACATACATCTAGTAGAACAAATACTACACTCTGTTCTTAGCCTAATGATGAAGTCTTATCTGTTGCTTGTAAAACCTTTGCCAATCAGTGCCTCCCTCCTACATGCACTTAAAAGATTATCATCAGTTGGTCAAGATGTACGTGTTACCCCGACGATTGCCAACCCCAATGTTGTGCGGCATTTTTTCGTCTTCTATCCTGGCAGTGCCATCATCTCTTATATTGGCGACAGTCAGGGGTGTGTGTACAGATCCACAGGTATAAAAATGAAATAAAACTAAAAAACAGAACACAAATGCCAATACTTTCTGCGAGTGTTCGTTGTACTCTGAGTGCGTGTGTAACACCATCGTGGGAAACTACCGTCTAAGCACTAATGTCCATATTTTAGTTTTTCTGTTATGTCTGTCAGTTAATGTCAGCTCATCTCAGTCTTCTAAGGCTCTCCCGACCTGTTTTAAACCACGGTCCGCAATCAACCGTGTCAAACTTGCAACTCTCGGGGAACCTCACAGCTGTCAAGTTGCAAAATTCATAGCCACACCACCTAAAAACCATCCACACACTAACTCTAAAGTACATCAACTGATCCCTTGTTCAACCCTTTGTCCTAAAATAACTGACCCACCTTGCTTAACAATACTATTACAACTAATTTTTGTGCGTGTTAGTAAATAACTTCCTATACCTTTATTCTGCCAATAAACTTATTTTCTATACCTTTATTCTGCCAATAAACTTATTTCCTCTTGTCTTTTTGTCATACTTTTTCTCTTTCTCCAACACTTGGAAGGGGGAGGGGTGAGAACACCGATGCTGTCACAACGAGAAGCTGAGAGAACTGAAGACAAAACAAGATTTGAACATTAAAGTGAGCAGACACTTCATCCTAATGACTATTATCATCGATATTCTTTAATGTGATTGCAAGAGGTTTAGTACAGAATTGGGGGAAAAATATTGGAATTGTCTCATCACATTTAAAAACCTTAGTTTTCTCTCCGTTCAAAAAAAACCCCAAAAAAACCCCGACATTCTTCATCGTCTAATTATAAGTTTAGACAGAATATAAATTGTTGTCACCATTGTCTTTTTTTTTTTCACTTTTTTCTGCCACCAAACAACGCATATTAGCACAAGGAGCTACTATTTGGGATCATGTCTAACAGGGGATTGTGAGGAGTTTAGTAGAGAGATATCTGTTCATGTTACATTTAAACTTCTGCAGGTTAGTACAGTCAGGGAAGCAGGAAACAGCATTGCAGGGTATATTTAATTTGAGACTTTTTTTTGGACATTGTCTTAAGAATAAGACATGAGTGGCAGATACACCAGCCAAGATGCACGGTAACAATACTCTTTATATATCTTTACAAAGCCACAATTTGCCCATTTATGAATGGGTAAATTGTGGCTTTGTATATATGCAGTTATAATAAACAGATTTGAGCGAGTTATTGTGTTGTGTAAGAGGGGGTGCATATTGGAAGATGACAGGTTCATATCTAACAGGGGACTCAAACAGGGGATGTTAATGACATTACTGAAGGAGAAGACATAATTCTTTGAACATAATGACTGATGATAAATATGGAGGGAAGGACACATAATACTTGGAAGGGTTGTATAAGAGTTCGTTACAAGATGATAAAACGCATTCACCTTTTTGTTGTAAAAAATGACGACATGAGACAAACAGTTACAAACATAGTTGGTTTCTTTATTCTTCAATCGACCAATCGGTGATGTCAGGAATTCAAACTTTGATTCACATGGTCTATTTTCCTCCCTTCGCTTCTAAGGGGCTCTCCTCTCCAACTGACTTTCATTAACTCTTCTAACTTCGAACCCTTAGATTCCTATATTGAGAAATCTTTGTTTAAGACGTCAGAAGTGTGGTCTTTAAACGTGACTAATTTTCACATGGCTTTTCATGTTTGTCCAAGCACACTTTTGGCAAACAAAAGAATCCTCAATTCTAATTCTAACTTATTTTTAAACAATATTTTTTTAATCTGCATTGTCCATTCTTTTAACTGACATATTTAATATGCAGATTTCTAAAAGAATAGACAATCGACTTTTTCCGACATAAACAATATTAAACTATTTCTAATAGAATTAACAATGGACTTAATTTCTAACATTCCATTATCTTTAACACTTGCCTACAGGGTTCGATTCTAACCTTATCCTAATATCATTTTCACTTATCTAGTATGTCTTCTTACATGAGAAGGGGACAACCCGTTGATGTAACAATTGTTTCTGCATAGTGCCCCTTTGTTATGATAGCAGTCATTAAGTTTTTTTATTATAATAATTTAAAAAACTTGTTTTTCAACAAGCTTTTTGTCTGTAGGAAGTATTAAAAAATCAAACCGATAAAGGAAGCACATTAGACCTGTAGAGCAATCTTCTAGTGACGATGTCACAAACAAAACATTCATGAGTCCAGATAGAAGTAGTAAGGCTTATAAAAGTGTCATGAGAATACTCATGTCAGTGCCCAATCTGGTCCAATCTTATTCGAGTTGTATTCTCCTTGGACCACCATCGTGATGAGGTGGAGAGCCTTGTGTGTTCCAATGAATCTGATAGTGATGCCATCTGGAGCTTAATGCTCCTGGTAGGGCCACCCATGGCGGTAAAGTCGAGGGGGGAGGTTCCAGACTAAGAGCGGTCCAAAAAGACCTGAACAGCAGAGTGGGTGGATGATGGTAGCTGGACGAGCTCCACAACGGTCACAAAGACGGAAGAAGGCTGCAGCAAAGATGGGCCCCCAATTGTCTTGGTCTCCATGCCATTCGACCCGGGTCTGATCTTTTGCCAAGGACAGTGTGATGGCTGTCTGTGTACCAGTAACCCCACTCTAAAAGATTCCATGCACAGGCATTCTTCTGAAGGGTCCACCATTTGATTGCTCATATAAAATAGAAAATTGTATATTGTATTAGCCATCCCGTCCTGGCTTTGCCCTAGATAATGACTGAAAAAGGATTATTCTGACTACTATTCTTATCTTTGATATTATCCTGACAATAGAGCAACAGATAAAAGTCCCAAGTATAATCAGTTGAAAAAAAAAAAAAAAAAAAAAAAAAAGACGAAAAATGAATAGAAAGACTATCAGCCCTGTAAAGCAATCTTTGTGATATCACAAACAAAACACCCACTTTCAATTTGTCAGAAATCAGTATGGAAGTAGTAAAGCTTAGAAAACTCATGAGAATGCTCATTACAGTGCGTAATCTGGTCTAATCGGAAAAAAACAAAACATAATATTAGATAGATTGCTATTTGGGCCTAACTTTGAAAACATTTGATACATTTCTATTGCTGTAAAAGTCAAGGGAAATAATTCATTACATGATTACTTCCCTTTAATGCTCTGTTGAAAAAAAAAAACAAAGATAGTAGGGCAATCTTATAATGAGAGTGTTACAAATAAAACACCCACTTCCAAATTTATCATGAGCCAGCATGGAAGTAGTAAGGCTCAGAAAAACTGTCAGGAGAATGCTTACTGTGTACAATCTGGTCTAATCGGAGATAGTGAAACAAACTTACCTTTACATTATAAAAATGGATTTCTTTTGCATAAGTAAGGAAACCCACTCTGATTTCAGATTCCTCAGCACCGGTTTCTCTGAAATTAAAATTATAATAATGGTCAATTTAGTTTATAAGCGGAAATGTTGCTTTAGTTAAAACGTCGATTCATCACGTTGTCATCAAAATGTGTCATTTGCTAAACTTTCAAATGCTGACATAATTTGAAATACTCTTCTACACTTTTTCCATCTACAATACATATTGCCACTTGAACTTGAGGCTTACTTATTTGGGTTCATGTCTAAGGGATTGTGAAGAGTTGAACAGCAAGATGTCTGTTCATGTTACATTTAAACATGTTAATACAGTCAGGGAAGCAGGAAACAAGGAGGGAATTCCAAAGTTTAGCAGTCTAAGGGAAGCAACTATTAGAGTTTTTAATGTCTAGAGATTTCTACACTGCAGGATTGGGATTTTGTTGTTATGAATTCAGAATACAACAAAGCAGAGAGATGCAATATTGCGATGATCGGACAGAGGCTGAAGCTTGGCCAATAGTGCAGGACCAATTAGATTTGAGACTCTTGTACTCTGCCGAAGAGCGAGACTAGTGGTAAATGTATCAGTCCAGATGTGGCATGTGCATGGATGAATTGTGGATTTCTAAAGATATAGGATATTCTCTGGTGTGAGTAATTTTCTAACATGGTAGAGGGTGTGGGAGTTGAAAACTCCCAGCCTAACTCGATTGTCGACCTTTAACTCAGAAGAGCGACCTAGCTACGTCACTTCCTGTTCCTCATATTTCATCCTCTTTTGCGCTGGACCTTCAAGCAGTAAAGATGTAACAAACACCGCTCCGGGTGGCATGAGCCACCACAGCGCCCTGACTAGCCAGTCAGCCTTTCACAGCTACCGATCGCAAGTAACGTTACTCATCTTTCAACGAACTCTCATTCTTTCTATCGTTTCTTCATGTAAATTTATGTCAATAAATTGCATTTCTTTCGCTGATATATAACGGTATGTTTTCGTCTTCATTATGCGACCTTTTGTCTTTTCAATTCCTCTACCATTAAATACATCCATCCACCCTAACACACATGGGGACGGGGTCGTCTATCACATAGCAGACCATCCTGTCCCCAACAAGGGAGCCCACCTTAGTTGCAGCGGCCTTGGCAATATCTTCAATGTATTTGTTCCAATTCATGCTGCCTGTGAATGTTGAGCCAAGCAAAAAATCTTACAAAATTGTTCAGCAAAAACAAGAAAACAAGTTTTTTTTTTTTGCTGAATGCGTCTTGTATGACAACTGGTTGGTTGTTGGGTTTTATGCCATTACTAATAAGCGGAGAGTTACCACTGTCAATCAAAATAACAGTCTATTAGGCATGCGTACACTGATAATGTAGGAACTGAAATCTGGATTGTGAAGGCTGAGGACGTGTTGCATGGAAAAATATGGCATGAGAATGATACGATAGAGGTGTAATGCGAGTCTGGTCTAAATCTGATTTCAAAGTTAAATTCGTATAATATAGGGAGATGGATACATAACAGAAGACTAACGGTAAGACCACATTGAAAAAATACGCTCTTCTTGGGTTAGTAGTGATAGGACGATTCCAATACAATTACGGATTCTGATTCTTTATAAATCTCTAAATATTTAACTATAAAAATGTTATTTTGTCCCGATTACCATAAAAACACATCTTAAATGTGCTTATATTTTCTCAAACGTAAAAAACACTTGTGAGGAGGTGATATAGAGATTTTAGTCTTACTGGAAGTTTAAAATCAATAAATATTTATTATTTTATTATTACTACAAGCAGTGGAAAAGGTTTCTTTAATTTAAATCAAATAAATATAATTTAAGGAATCAGTTTTGGCATCGGAAAATAGGCTAAAATTTTTCTGATTCCGATACCGATACCCCAAAAAGCTGATTTTTTTTTAAATTCCCAATTCCAATTAATCATCCCAACACTAGTTAGTAGATATAGAATAGTTGAGGTAGCAGGTTTAGATCACAGAGGAAGACCAAGGAAAACATGGGTGGAAGTGATAAGTATGGATTTGAGACAAAACTATAAAGATGTGTTTGAAAGCCAACTTCTAAAAGCTGCCCAATGCATATTAACGTCAAAGGTGTGAGTTCCATATAGAAACGATTTAATTTGAATAAAATATGCATCAAGTGCGTTTGAAAGCCAAATCACAATGTAATATTAGGAAAATAAATATTTTACTTGTTTGAATTTTAACAAATATTTCGGAGCTATACTCCATCCTCAGTATGTTTTCTTTTGTCTTTTGCTTTCAAGCGCACTTGATGCATATTGTATTTTATTTCAAATTAAATCAATGTTTCTAGATGGAACTCACACCTTTGACGTTATTCTCACTTTGCCTATGCACAGTTCCCACATTTCAAAATACAACCGCTGAGATACAACGTGTGGCTCTTTACAGATTTATCCTTCTCCAACTTTACAACATGGCAAGAAAAAAAAAAAAAAAAAGAAAACATACTGAGGATGGAGTATGGCTCTGAAATATATTTATGTTATGAATTTCAAACAAAATATTTGTTTATTTTCCTAATATTACGTTGTGATCTGGCTTTCAAGCGAACTTGATCCGTATTTTATGCATATTAATGTGTCGAACAGATGGTTAACTGATGATGAACTCGTGAGGTCATTTTATGACAAATCTGCATGTATGTTTGATACACAAATCATTCCTTTGCAGATTTGTTTTGTCTTGTTAAATGTTAGGAACAGTCAGTCAATGGCAATTAAGTTAGCTAGTGTGAATTTTGACAAGAGTCACATTGCGTGCATGATGGTAACTTAGATCTGTAAAACAATTGTTTTCAGGGTTGAATGAAAGATGGGTGATGTAAAATTGAGGCAGAGGTCAAATGCTGTAAACAAAACAGAGATGAAGAACATGTTATTTGAATGGAGAGAAAACAATGGGACGATTCCAATGTTTTTGCCTTAATTTTGTACTAAATTACTGATTTCAATTCTTTATAAATCTCTAAATATTTAACTATAGAATTGTTAGCTTTTCCCCACCCCCCGATTACTGTAAAAACACATTAAATGTGTAGACATTTTCTCAAATGTATAAAAAATTTTTTTTGACATTTTACCCTAAACAATGCACAGGGCCTCTTAGTCGTGAGGGGCTACTATTTACGGAATTGGGCTGTTCACATTACAGTTGAACATCTGCATGTCAGTAAAGTCAGAGAAGCAGGGGCCTGAGAGGGAATTCCAAAGTACAGCAGTCCAAGGAAAAAAGCTGTTCAAGTAGAAGGCTTTACAGCATCTAGGGATCTTACAGTGTAGGGGTGAGATTTTGCTGCTGGTCTGGTTTGTTGGAGGTATTGTCGTCGAGGGGGTACTAATCCTCGGAGTTCGTCAGAGCACTTACCTTTGAAATACTTGTAAAACAGGCATAAGGATGGGACAAAGGTTGGAGCTTAGTTGACAAAGTGGGATCTATTAGATTGGTGACTCTTTATTGAACCTTGTCCAGGAGTGAGAGACTAGTGACAGATGCACCAGCCCAAATGTGGCAACAATACTCCATGCATGGGTAAACTGTGGCCTTGTAGAGATACAGGATACTTCAGGTGTGAGATCCCTCTACCACGGTAGAGAGCCCACCTTTCTCGCAACAGCCTTGGTAATTGTTTCAATGTATTTGTTCCAATTCATGTTGTCTGTGAATGTTAACCCTAGGAACTCGAGAAATACTTTTAGGCAGTGTATCATTAGCCATGGTAATCAGTGGTTGCGAAGGTGTCTTGTAATTATTAAAGGAAATAAGCTTAGTATTGGCAGCATTGAATATTACTAACCAAGATTTTTCTCTTATCCAAGACAGATTTGATTATGTTGAGTATACGTCCAGCAATACCACACGATTTAATTTTCAAGAGAAGACGATTGTGCCAAACTGTCAAATGCTTTAGATATGTCTAGGGCTACTGACCTAGCTTTACCTGCCTTATCCAGTGCTTGGTATATACGTTTGGAGATTACACTTAGGATATTTGCAGTAGAACGGGCTTGTCTAAATCCATACTGCTTCTCGGATAAAAGTTTGTCTGTGAGGTGGTGGACTAGTGCTTGATTAAGGATTCAAAGATATTGGCCAAGAGAGAGAAGAGGCTAATGGGGCGATAATTGAGTGGGTTGGTTCTTTTGCTAGAATTCTTGTAAACTGATACAACAGATGCAATTTTCCAACAGTCGGAAAAGCAAGATTCATAAGGCATTTACTGTAGAGCTTAGAGAGAATCCGAGCAACCTCAGCAGAGAATTTTTTTAATAGTATGGCAGGGATAAAAATCGTGCCCACATGCCTTCGAGGTGTCTAGATTTATTATGGCATTACAAACAAGGGAAAGAGTGATTTTGAGTTCATCGATTGTGGCTGCTATCTGCAAAGGGAAATTTGGAAAGGGGTGGTCTGCTGGGTCTAAAGTTGAGCTGGAGCCAAAAGATCAAACAGATTTGCCTGTTCAGTTGTTGTGCAAAATCTAAAAGTTGTTGGATAATGATCTATCAATTGTAGATAGTCCATTATTGTTATAAATTTTCCAGAAAACTACACTTATAAAAGATGATCTAGGTTTCAGTTTTACGGGTAATTTAAAAATAAATATTTATTATTTTATCATTATTACCAACAGTGGAAGATCTTGTTTAAAAAAAATCAAAAGAATCGTTTTTGGTATTAGAAAATAGGCACAAATCTTTCTAATACCCCAAAAAGTTTAGATTGCCCTCATTCTGATTAATCATCCCAACACTAGTTTTCAGATCAGTCTCTGTAGAAACCATGTCAATGTAAAGCCAATAATAATTTAGAAATAATCTAAGCAAATGCTACTTTGATGTTTCTATCCATCTGCGTCACATTTCAGTGAGTTAGAAAATTAAGTAAACAACTAGCTAAGATAACAGTCCCTTTCTCGTAAGTCCATTCTCTCCAAATAAAACCTTGAAGAAAACTCGGCAAACGTCTACTTGTTTCATGGATGAAAAATTTTGTCTTAATTAAACAGACAAGACAACTTATGAAACGTGGCAAAGAGAAATGGTGTTAGACAAGGCAATAAAAACCCATGTATAAACACCCTACACATTTATGCATAAACTATGTTTCGAAAATGTTACAATATTGTACACAATAAGTTCTGTTTAGCATCTAGATACTATCAATGGATCATTTTTTTTTTCTAAATAGCCTAAAGATAATACAACTATATCCAGAGAGAATCCGAGAGAAATTAAAAAGTTTGCTTTTAACAAAAGAAAAAAAAACAAACTTTTTTTTCTTAGACTTAAATAAGGTTTCAGCATTTTCATAGTGAAACATCTTTGTTTATTACAAACTGGATTTTTAACAATATGACATCACACTTACTTTGGTAAGTTTAGAAGAATATCCTCTTTTAATCTGGAACAAATGAGCTGAACCAACCCACTTTTCACACTGTTATACGAGACATCGATACAGAAGATAAATGCCGGCGGGTTTGGAGGTTTTCCATTCTGAACAGACACAATGGAGAATAAAAAACAATATTAATCAGTACTTGCAGAGAAATTTTAAAGATTGGGTAACAAACAATAGCATACAAAATATTTTTTTTTTTAAATATGTTTATCTTCAAAATTGTTATTTTTTTTTTAATAGTAAAAATGGTTTCAATAATAGTTATTCGAAATTAAAAAAAAAACAAAAATTTTTGAAACCTGCAGGAAATTTTTTTAAGTAGATATTCACGATCTCCTCCTCCTTCCATTAAATCTGATGAAAAAAAAAAAAAAAAAAAAAAAAAAAAAAAAAAAAGGAGGTGAGTGTGTATGGAGTACTTACCTTACAATAATCTTTGGTTGCTACAAATTCATAAGACCCCAAACATAATTCTGGTCGATCATAACAATCTACCCGACGACCAGTATGATCAAGATGTGCAAAATATTCTGGCGGAACTGAAATTAAAACAACATTTATGTCAAGAAAAACACAACACAAGATAAAATTTGGTTGGTTGTTTTATTTTATGGCATATCAACCTTTTTTCTGATTATTTAATGCCAAATCTAGTTATTTTGGAAATAGTATTCATGTTGTATTCAGTTATTTTGTAGAAGGTTTTTTATTCTTCGAGCTCTTTGTGTCTTTAATCGCTAGTTTGTAGTGTTTGGTTTGGTTTGTTTTATAGTAGATTTTATCCTTACCCTGCAGAACATGAATAAGTTTTGCAATGGAAGAGAGAAAAAAGATTACAGTATTAATGTAGGTGGGTTGTTTTTGTAGAACATAATTAAGTTTTGCAAAAGGAAGTAGAAAAACAAAACGCATCAATGTTAGGTGCATTTCGTCTCAGGAAGCCAATATCTTCAGACAGCCTGATCTAGTAGAACCAGCACACAAGATAAAATATTCAACACTTGAATATCATATGAAGAACAAGATATGTTCTTGTCCAGACTTCCTTCATATTCAAAAACAAAAAGCAAAATCTGTATGATGTATGTACACATGAAAGTAAAATATATTCCAAAAATCATAAATTGATTAAGTAATGACTTTATCACTGTCATTTTGAAAAAAAAAAAAAAAAAAATCTCAAAAAAAGGAGATAGCTTAATAACTCATACTTACTTGAGTTTTGTAGTAATGCCTATGAATTCCCATTAATAGCATTAAAATGATTTTCTTTATAAAAATAAAACTACTTGATTAATTTACATGATTTTTGGAATATAGTATTTTTGTTTCATTCATCATGGATATGTACATCATACAATTTTTCTTAATTTTTGTTTTTTAATATAGGGGAATTCTGGACAAAAACAAACAAACAAAAAAAATATTCAAATTATTATATCTTTAATTGATCACTAGCTGAACCAACCTAGCATTTCCAAGATGCAATGAAGTGACTTTAGTTTTTAATATTTTTTGTTTGCACTTTTTTTCTCATTTTTTTTTTTACACAAAGAAATAAATTCTATATTTTTTTAAAATGGAAATCGTTCCAGACAAGCATGAAGTTACTTAATGTAAAAAAACAAAAAAACAAAAAAAAATGATAAGTATTAGATGGATGGATACATTCCGATCCAGTACCTAAATACGAAAAAAACATAAGCAGAAGTAAGGAATAATCTAATAAACCCCCAAAAAGTCCTAAGTTTAAATAACATTGGAAAATATTGATAAGTATCAAAATATTAAATAACATTGGAAAATAAGTGATATTTTGAGCGTAATAATATTTTTTTTTATGTAAATGGCTCCCAAAATGAAGCCACTTGCTGCAAGGAGCTAAAATATACTTCAATGTCAAAAATTGTCCAATGATAAGTGTTATATAGATGCTGACCCAGATCACAATTCTTCCCTTTCATCAGAAACATCGTTCACGGAATGTTAAGACAAAATAAGAAAAGTGAAAGTTACGAAGTTGCCAAAAGTAAACTTATGGCACACTTTTAGTTGCAATGGAGACAATTCTTTATATCTTTAAATTAAAAACGAGTTATTCCTCTTACTAATTTGGATTTTTAATCATAATTGAATGTTTCCAGGTTACAAGTTGTTCAAGCAGGACTACATGATTTAAAAGAATGAACTTATGAAATATATTAATCTATTGCATTTAGCATAGTACAACAAATGCAATTTGGCTAGTCAGAATCAAATTTTGATAGATCAACTTAAATGCTATTTAGGTCCAACTTTTAAAATCTCACAAGATAACTTTACATGCTAGAAGATATAGCAAAGATATTTGTGTGTGTCACTCATCAGGTGAACAGATATGAAATCAATGGGTTCCCCGCAGTGTTTTAGTCTTGTTTTAAATAAGTTGTTTTTCAATCTACTATAATTGGCACTTGCCCATAATTTCACACCCCCATGAAAATACAAACAGAAAACATCTGTATGATGTACATACTCGTGACATCAATATTTCATACATTTTTGGTAAGGAAGCCAGTATTTTCAGACAATCTGATCAGAGAGCATTAGAGATTACCAATCTGAACCAAAGTGTATCTGGGAGCAATGATAACTATGGGGTAACTCCACATTCCCCATAGTCTCCAAATGGGGCCTCACCATTGGATGACTCAAGATCACACTTCTGGCCTATATAATGTTTACATTATAATTCGGGATTGTTATTTTCCAGAGGTAATTCCTTTCTATATAAGCATGATTGCCTGAAGAGCTCTCTAGTAACTAAATGCTAGAAGACTGATACATGCTCATGACTGTGTAGCAACACATTACTGCTTATGTAAAAAATTAAAATGCTTACATTATATATATATTTCTACTCATACATTTTTTACCTTTCTATATATTTACTTACCATCTGTTGCAGCATTGCAAAATACGCACTGAAACCGCCTGCCGCCATCAATAAACTGCATGTGTGGACTCATGTATACTTTGCATCTTTTACAACGAACAGGACCGAGTTCACCCAAGTCTACAAGAGGAGGTTCTTGCTAAAAAAAATAAAATAAAATAAAATAAAATAAATAAATAAATAAAACACATTGTTAGCAAAAATAGTGAAAACTTGTGAGAGGTACATTTGATTATCTACAGGATAGAACCATGTAATTTAACTCTTAACTGATGACAAAATACTTGACAATCAAGAAAAGAAATTAATGAATAAAAGAAAATAAGAGACAAAATGAATATCTAATACAGAGAGAAGCCTTAACTCACCTCATCTGGATGCAATTTGGCAAAAGGCGTAATGGACAATGCAAATGGTATATGGGAGGTTTTCAGCATGTCAGCCGTGCATGGAATATTGTACATAGTGCTCCTCACAAATCTTGGATTGCAGTTACCTTTAAAAAAATAAATAAAAATAAAATAAATAAAAATAAAATAAAAAATAAAGTCGGCTCTTTTATTAATATTAATTCATTAGTCTTCATAGTACTTTTATAAGACAAGAAGGATAATCTATATTTTATTTCTTTGTCTGCCCATTTTTTATCAGAAACTACTGGCCCAATCTGGCTGAAATTTTGTATGGATCTTTATAAGGTGGAGCAAACTAACATACATACATATAACATTTTTGGTAAGTAGATCCTATAACAGACCCACATTTTATAATATAAATGAATCATAAAATAAACCTTTGAAAGTAATTTTACTCTACAAGTTTGGTCCTAAAATAAGGACCATGATGCTTTTTCTTAGAATCTATAATTATAAAACTGTGGACCATCCGACCACTCTTGTCTATAAAAAACATTGTCATGGAAACCATCTTGTATATAATAAAATTCACATTCTTTTCTACAGTCCAACCATATGGAGTACAAATAAACTTCAGTCTTTGCTTAACTTGTAGACATTTTCTTATGTGCTTAACTTGTTATAGTTTCAATCATGAAACTATGTTTTGCTATGTCTTGGTTTCAATTCTAGCTGATAATGCTAAAGATGAATGATAATTTAGCAATTTTTATATATGAGTGTATCATTGTAGTTTCCTAAATGTAAATCCACTGAAACTACAGAGTTTATCAAAAAGTGCTCAATGACAAGCAGAGTGTAATTATAGTGTGTTTATTTATACAAGCATTAGCTACATATATGCATACATGTTTCTGCTGCAATTCTTTTAGAAAAGAATCATCGGGCTGGATCTTTTTACAATGACACCAGATTTTAAATAGTCAATTCTTTTATACAATGTCCTGTTATTTGGAAAATCATAATGAAGAAAAAGGTGGTAGAGAAAAGGGGTTAGGGAGAGTGAGAAAAGTGGGCTTTAAACTGGAGATATACTTCCTTATATAAAATGCTATCAAATTTTTTCCATTTTTATTAGCTTACAGTAAAATGTTTATCAATGCCGGCAGTGTGAACCAAACATCAATTTGGTTATCAAACCAAACCTTTAACCAATAACCTCTTCTTTATGACCTTAAACTACTTACAAATATGCCATCCATACCCAACATATACTGTACATCTTACATAACCTCCTGTTTCTCTCGTATATATATATATATATATTTACTATAATAATTAAATACCTATAGACACTAGTGTTTCATCCTTTCGGGAATCTTCAGTGCAGGGTGTCATGATTAACACCAGTCGATAGATTCGAACCTGGCGACAAACCATCCCTGGCTTAATTGGCAAGGACCTAATCCATTCGGCTACTGTTAACCGCAAGAAATGCTGGAAAATTTAAACATTTATTTTTTAAAATGTTTTTAACGTCTGTCAGAGTGATCTAATCATTATATGATGATCTGCGCATAAGAGCTAAATTGACAGACTTTAATTTAACTGAAAGTGCTCAACGATAACTAGTTTCTTAAAGGGGTTGACATATATATATATATATATATATACACACACACACACACTAGACTATAAATTTGTGAAGGTAAATCGATATTTTAAAAGTACATTTATTTATTGATAGTTTATAAAATCTGAATTTGATTTTAAGAAAATGTAGAACTATTTACAAAACTTTTGTATTTATAATTTTATTCATTTATTTTTTCTTACATATTTCCCCACTGCTAACAAAAACTAACATTTTTTAGCATTTAGCCATGATTCAATTTTTATAAGACTAAAATTTAATTTCAGTTGTAATGCACGACTGACCTTGATCTTGGGTTACGAAATTAGTTGTAATCAACGGAGGAACTTGACCGCGTAAATTTGTCGCAAACATTCCACTTTTATGTTGTCTATCATCATCAATCACTTGAATCTGTAAAAAAACAAAAAATGGCACTGAAAGGATAAACAGTTGTGAAAATTGATCATTTTAATTACTTAAATTTCTGAATCTGAGATGAGGATTGATAATTCATAATATTTGGATTCTTCGGACTACTTTTCTCATAACTTTTCGAATGGTGTAATTTTTTACCTTTTTCAGGCGTATCTTGTTTAACCCGTGAATCTTCTGTCAAACTCTGGAATCTGTACGAAATATTTAAAATGGAACCATTTATACACGGATATAGTATGCTCTTGACTGAGTATTAGGCTCAATTAATTTAGAATTGCATTTTGAGTGTTGTCTGCACTGAGGATTGAACCTTCAACTGAATTTCACCAAGTATTTTATTCACTATGCTTTGGGTCTGTGCAAATACAACTGCAAATTATTTGAGACTTCTACTCGATCATGGCTGATGAAATGAGAACCTGCTACTCTCGTAGATTAAATAAACAGTTTCATTCGAAATTCTATGTAAATTCTGAATTCAACAGAAAGATTCCCCAAGTTTTATAAGATACACCCAAAGATCAGAGATTACAGAAACTGAAAAGTTGTGAAAATAATGTTCAAGATGAGAATAATAGTTTGGAGAATCCAAATAATATGAATCTTTTTTTAAATTTTTTTTATTTTTATCTTATTCTCATGTTTCAACTAATGTAACCTTCCAATTTTCAGGTGCATCTTGTCAAACTTTGGAATCTACATGGAATTTAGAATCAAACGCTTTAATTGAAAACGTAGTTTGCCTTCTATTGCTACTTGAGACTTTTACCTGGTCATGGCTGATGGAATGAAAGAAAATTACCTTCGTGGATTAAATAAAAGGGGATTCCAGTGGAAATTCTGTACAAATTTCTAAGTTTATTTCAGAGTTCAATAAGATGCACCTGAAGAATGTCGACGGTAACACATGGCAAAAGAAATTGCGAAAATAACATCCCAGATGA
This sequence comes from Euprymna scolopes, assembly GCF_053919585.1. Classification (NCBI taxonomy): domain Eukaryota; kingdom Metazoa; phylum Mollusca; class Cephalopoda; order Sepiida; family Sepiolidae; genus Euprymna; species Euprymna scolopes. The sequence continues at coordinate 21,580,224 of NC_136525.1, read as the reverse complement.
GAAGAATAGTCAGAATAATCCAAACGAAGATCGGGTATAGTTTAGTAAGGCATTCGTACGTGCATATTTAGAATTGTTTATTTTATGGCATATTAACCCTTTTTGGATTATTTAATACTGAATCCGGTAGTTTGGCAAGTTTTTATGCTTCAAATTCTTTTTCTAACAGCATGGACGTGCATATGGCAGTTGTATGCAAATGACTGAGCTGTGTGCAAGGTGACGTCACAGCAGGGAAGAAATAAAAAGATTATAAAAATAATGTGTGCGCAGACCGATGACCATGTCAGAGAAAGACGTGTCATGCATGGTGGCTGAGGGCAGCAGGAAAAGACCTGTAAATAAATGTTGGTTGTTTGAATAAGGAAAAAAGAGAGTCAAGTTTTTTCTTGTCTTGATTTCCTTGCGATTATCCGCATACAACAAGTGGGTTTGGAGTGTGGACAAGTAATGACTACATTTTCATCTTCAAATATTTATTCATCGTATTCGGTTTAGTTGTTTTACAGCATATCAACCCTTTTTGGGTTATTTAATGCCAAATCGAGTAATTTTGGCAAAAGTTTTTATTCAAATTCAAGTTTATTCATGGTATTTAGTTGTTTTGTAAAGGGAAATAATTTTCTTCTTGGCCTTGCAGGATATGATAGAGTTTTGCAAAAGGGAAAGGAAAAGCAATATTTGGTGCATTTTAAGTCAGAAAGCCAGTATCTTCAAACAGCCCGATCTGATAGCACAAGATAGAATATATTGGAAGTTATAAAGCACTCACAGATTAATCAGTATGATCACCATCTAGAATGAAAATGTTATATTCCAAAAATCACGTAAATTAATCAAGTAATTTTATTTCAATCAAATATTTAATCAAATAAGCAAAAAGAGACAGTCTTACATCATCACCTTGAAGAAACAAAGTCAGATAATTCCATAACAATTAAAACTTACAAGATCAACCTTGTAATGCCTACAATTTCCCATTAATTGTTTAAAATAATTTAAAAATGATTTTCTTTATAAAAATAAAACTACTTGATTAATTCACATGATTTTTAGAATATGATCTTTTTGTTCTAAATCTTCTACTGGATCATTTTTCGTATTTTTAAAAATTTATACTAATTTGTCATGACACGTAATTACGTAGTATTTTTACCTAAAATGCATTTGTTTCAAAATCTATTCTGCACAAGCACTGAATTTTTGTTCTATTAATGTAAAGGAATTCTGGATAGTCACCAAAAACTATTTAGCGACTATACGAACATAAATCTGATTGGATAGATTCTAATGTAATTAACTTTAATTACATTTTATTTCTTATAACATGGACCAATGCTCAACAGAATAAAATTGCTCTGCAGAATGGAATATTAATTTTGAAGGCTAATTTCAAATTTGAGAATCCAACTGACTTAATTTCATATTATAGATATATAAACCATAATAAATCCGATAAGATTTAAGATCGGTAGAGCAGATTCCAGGTGTTGAAACGGTATCTATTTGACCAACATTTCAAATAAAAAAGTAAAACTTACCGGACTAGGCATTTGATCTGGGTCCAATCTTCTTGGTTGTTGTGGTTGCATACTGGGGTGAGCCCCAGTGGGGTAAGCCATCTGTGTAGGGGAACCTGGATAGCCTCCAGTGTTGGCAGGAGGAGGAGGAAACTGAACACCTTGACCTGGAGCCGGAGGTTGACCCATAGGTGGCTGTGGTGGCATCTGGGGAGCTACAGATGAAGATGGAGGCAGTGGTGGCCCTTGTCTCATCATGTAAGGTTGGTTTGGTACTTGTCCAGACATGTTAGACTGGTTTGGGGGTGCAGAATTAGGGGGCATAGAATAGTTCTGGGACTGCATACCCATGCCGGGTGGAGGGGGAGGTCCTCCAGATGTTGGTGGATTCATTAACGGAGGAGGATGGATACTAGAGATTGGTGGTGGCGGACCAATTCCTCCAGATGGTGGGGGACCAATTCCAGATGGTGGTGGTGGACCTGCATTTGAGTAGGGTGGCATTGAACTGTTTGGTGGCTAGAGAAAAAAAAAAAAAAATGGAAATATGGTTACATGAGAAAGGGACAGACCCCAGTAAGTAAAAGAACAAACTAGATCAGTTTGAAAATGATATTTGGAAAAGGATAAAATTGAACTCAGTAAGTTAAAAATAAATATATATTGAAATCTTAAGAACGTAGAACGATTGTCATTGTTCTTGTAATAAACTAAATATTATTTTAGTCAGAGTTAGATATCAACAATGCAGTTTAAAATTTATGAGGAAATAAATAGACTATAAATAAAATAATACATTTAGGAATTTCTCTATTACCAAACACGATTAGGGCATGTATAATTCGAACATGTGAAAGAATCACATTGTTGGCTACACTTTGATATCATAAGGAAAGGGAATTCCCAATATATTGAGATGTGTTTGAGAGTGAGAGAGAGAGAGTCAGTTAGTGTGAAGAGTTAGAAGAGACTCAAAGAGAGTCAAGTCGGTCAGACTGAGTTGGTTGTTTTTGTTTTACGGCATATCAACCCTTTTCGGATTATTTAATGCCGAATCCAAAGATTTTGAAGAAAAATTTTTTTAATAGAATATATTTGTTGTTTTCACGTCGGTTTCTATTTAACCCATAGTTGGGACCCTAACAGGTACTACCACTCCGGGTCAGAGTGGACCTGGGAGCAATGGTAATTAAAGGGTGGCTCCATACTCCCCAAAGCCCACAAGCTGGGGCCTCACCACTGGATATAGTTTAAGGTCATATCCAGGACTCCCATTGAGGGACTTTTACCCTTTGTAGAGGGGCAGTCGGCGTATTCTAATGCCCCACCGACAGAGCCGTCAGACTGGGAGCTGATGCCTTCTTGGAGGCGAGAGTGGGGGGAAGATAGGACAATGTAACCGTAAAGGCTTGAATCCCTGACTATCATCATCATCACCAGCTGGTATGAATAAAAGAATCATATTTGTGAATTTGTCTTTGTCGTCGTCATTACAACTGAAAGGTAAATGTGTTTTTGTCTATCATCTGTGAATGAACATAATGCAACACCCTTCAAGTGTTGACTGTGTCCCCTCCGCCATCATCATGAAGTATCTCCCCTCTGAGGAGTTAAAAGTACTGTAGAAATGTCTCCCAGCTCCGTATTAATAATTGCACAAATAAAATTATCGGTGCCGTTTACACCATTATACAAACAACGTCTTGTTCTGTGTCACAAATGTCTCGTCTTCCGATATATACGTCCTCGTTGTCACAGATGTCTCGGCCTCCGATATATACGTCCTCGTTGTCACAAATGTCTCGTCCTCCGATATATACGTCCTCGTTGTCACAAATGTCTCGTCCTCCGATATATACGTCCTCGTTGTCACAAATGTCTCGTCCTCCGATATATACGTCCTCGTTGTCACAAATGTCTCGTCCTCCGATATATACGTCCTCGTTGTCACAGATGTCTCGCCCTCCGATATATACGTCCTCGTTGTCACAGATGTCTCGTCCTCCGATATGTGTCTCAATATGTACCCTGCTGTACAACAATATAAAAATTTAAATTTACATAAAACAAAAAAAAATTAAATTTATATATGTAAAACAATTTTTCATAAATAAATCTAATTTTTTTTAATTTACATATTAATAAAAAAAATAAATTAAAATATTAAAGAAAATTCAATGTTAATATTTAAATTTCCACCATGATACAAACTTTTTTTTTTTTTGTTACTCACGTTCACCCCAAACAAGGAATACTGCCATTTGGACGTAAGGGGCTACTAATTGAGACCATGCTTAAGAATTAAGATGTTGAGTTATGTCGCATGTGAACTTCTGCATGTCAGTACAGTTTGGAAAACAGGCAGCAGAAAGAGAATTCCAAAGTCTAGTTGTTCTAGGGAAGAAGCTATTTGAGTAGAAAACTTTGACATTTAGGGACCTCAACAGTGAAGAGGTGTAATTTTGTTGCTAAGCATGTCTGTCAGGGATATGTATGTCGAGGGGGCACAAGTGCAATGAGTTCATCGGAGCACACTCCACTAAAATACTTGTATAGGGGTTGGAGCCTAGTTGATAAAGTCGGACCCGACTAGATTGCAAACCCTTCCTTGGACCCTATCCAAGAGGGAGAGACTAGTGGTAGATGCACCAGCCCAGATACCAGCCCGAATGGACGACATAGAGGTACAGGATACTCTCAGGTGTGTGCAGTTTTCTATCACTGCAGAGAGAACCCACTTTCCTTGCAGCAGCCTTTGCAATGTAATTATTCCAGTTCATATATCCTGTGAATGTGCATTCCATCCTTCTTCAAATATGATTCATTTATACATTGGAATATTTTTCTTGTACTAGCAAGACTACCCGACATTGCCCAGGGCAAAAAGTAACCTATTTCTATTAAAACTATTATCTTGCTACTTCTCCATCTCTCAAACTCATTCTTCTAACACACACACCTTTATATAATAGATTTTTTTATGGAAGGAGTCTGCATTTGCTTTTCAATTTAGTACATAAAATAGAAAAGCCTAACCCCAGATGAAACCTGCCCCAGTTGACCCCCAGAGAATGAATAATTCCTCTCTAAATTTTATCTACTCATTCAAGGTAACCCTGAACAAGAATATACTAACTTTATGGGTGTTTGTTTCGTTGTTTTCGAATGTTTAGCTAGACATAATAGCATACAGAAATACTTAGAAGCAATCCCTGGAAATCTGAGCTGTAATGAAATACAGATAGCAGCTATAAAGGGAACACCTATTCTTAAAAGAGCCCTTGGATATAAATTTAAATCATAATGGAATCAAGTGTGAGCTCCAGGAGGGATTAACCCCTTGATCTCTTAAAACTAAGTAAAAAACTTGTTTATATAATAGACTAGCAGGGATACCTGGCATTGCCCAGGTGGAGGATATTGGCACAAGCAATGTTAATGGCTTCCACATAATTAAAATAAAGATAGGTGGGTAATTAGTTTTCCACGTTAACCATTAGGTCAAAGAGGATATCGAATTGAAATAAAAAAATTAAAAAAAGATAGAGAAGTGGAATCGAACTCAAAAACATAGGGTAATTAATCTTCCTCGCTAACCATTAGGCCAAAGAGGATAGCGAATTCAATAAGTAATTAACTTAAGAATCATAGGAGTCGCCACACATGCACAGAAATGAACGTTGCTTTTAAAACTGGCCAGGGGCTAGGTAAACTTGGCGCTTTCTATCAGTATTTGTTTTCCCACAAAACAAAATGTGACACAGTTTGCTTAAAAATGAAATTTTCTCAGTATATAAAGGTTCCCCCCTCCATTGACCAAGAACTAATCTCGGTTGGTGCAGTGCTGGCTACCAGGCTGTCGAGCTGTTATTTGTGTTTGAATAGTTTCGCTTTATACGAAAAAGTCAAACAAACACCTGAAACGACGGCACAGTGTGAATTTTGCTTAACTATAAAAAAGATTCAAAGATAGAAACGATTTCCGTTTGAGAATCGGAGATATTACGATCTGGGAAGTATGCGAAAACATGTGGAATCTAACCGACGCTAGAAGCCCCACCCAAAAAGCCTTTTGTGGATGAACACAAACGCTTGCGCCCATTTTGCCCTTTATATATATACTAGCGGGGGGGTACGCGGAGTTTCCCCAGGTGTTTGTAGGTGTGTGCGTTTTTGGGCAAATGAAAAGAAAGATTGTTGAACGGGTGTTACAGGTGTTTGTTTAAAAAAACCAAGCCTTGACGCGCAGTTGAAAATAATAAAGTGTGAAAAAAAAACATGCAACATTTAACGGCAGGTGTGGGACAGTGTTTTATTTACCGCGAGTCTATTGGCTTCTTTTTTTTTTTAATACGAAAAAGCTTAAATGCACATGCGGCGATCGAAAATCGTTGAATATTTATCTTTTCAAAGTCGAGCAAATTAAATAGACAGACGACCTTGGTTAACTCGTAAATATTATCATTTAGACGCGATATAAAAATTTTTACGTTGCGAGGCGACCGATCAGTTCTTAGAAAAAAGCCTTTCTTGGACATACACGAAAACACATACACAAACATTTTCGCTTTTATATTTATAGACTACCGGGGGGTACCCAGCATGACCCATGTGTTTGGGCGTGTGATTTTTGATAAATCAAAACACCCGCGTATTTGTGTCCAGGGGGGAGGGGGAATTAAAAAAAAAAGTTTTGGTAAGTATGAAGGATCGAACCCAAACCCTTGAGTTGAAGTTGGAAATTAAAGTGTGAAAAAAACAAAAAAAAAAAACGACGTTAACCACTGGGCCACCATGAAATAGTAACGGAAACATGTTTTAATTTATTTAAGTATTAAAACTTGGCAGGTGCCCATACTTAATGAGGTCAACTTTGACTGTGGGGCAGTATTTTATTTAATGTGGGGCAGGATTTTTTTTTGTTTGCCCAAGATGTTGTGGGGAATACCAGCTCCCCATAAAAAGGAGATTGTCCAAATTGAATAGCAATTGTCTGATATAAGGAGAAACTCCACATTGATGAAAGCTGATTGCTTTCAGACGTTTCCGGAAAGATGCTGCCAAAATTAGTTTCGCTTTTATTATACGAAAAAGCTTAATGCACATGTGGCGATCGAAAAATGTTGAATATTTATCTTTTCAAAGTCGAGCAAATTAGATAAACAGACGACCCCCGTTGTTAACTGGTAGATATTATGATTTAGACGCGATATAAAAAGTTTTAAGAAGGAATGAGTCGACCGATCGCTTCTAAGAAAAAAAGCCTTTTACAGACATACACAAAAAACGAACAAACATACACACATTTTCGCTTTTATATATATATACTAGCGGGGGGTACCCAGCGATTCCCGGGTGTTTTGAGGTGTGTGTGGTTTTGGGTAAATCAAAACTCGGGGGGGTGGGGGTTAAAAAAAAAAAAAGTTTTGGTAGGTGAGTATGAGGATCGAACCCGAACCCTTGAGGCAAAGTTGGAAATTAAATGTGAAAAAAAAAAAAGTGTGACGTTAACCACTGTGCCACCGCATCATACAATGGAAACACGTTTGAATTTATTAAAAACAGGTGGTCGCAATAAAAGTTAACTCTGCTGCTTCTATTTGACCTAATTAATGAGGTCAAATAGAAGTCACGCAGTTAACTTTTGCTGCGAGGCAGTGTTTGGGTTTGTTTACCCAACTTTGACTGTTTCCCCCCCCCCCCCCAACAGCTCCCCATTGTCTAGATTGAATAGCAATTGTCTGATATAAGAGGAGTTTGTCCCCACATTAATCAAAGGCGATTGCTTCTGGACGTTTCACGGCGCGATACCGAGAACGAACGGTTTGAATTTAAGTTTCACTTTATTTATACTAAAAAGCAGGACAAACAGGCGAAATAGCGCGAATCTCATAAAAATCGACGTAAATAAATCTAGAGGCGACCTGCGTTCCCAAATCGTAGATATTATTATCTAGGGGGTATATAAATAGTTCTGAGCGATCGGAAAAATACTGTCAGAATTAGTTTCACTTTTATTGTACGAAAAAGCTTAATGCACATGCGGCGAGTGAAAAATGTTGAATATTTATCTTTTCAAAGTCGAGCAAATTAAATAGACAGGCATCCCTCGTTAACTCGTAGATATTATCATTTAAACGGGATATAAAAAGTTTAAAGAAGTGAGTCAACCGATCGATTCTCGGAAAGAAGCCTTTCTCGGACATACACAAAAAGCATACATACACACATTTTCGCTTTTATATTTATAGATAGATAGACTAGCAGGGCGCCCGGCTTTGCCCGGGTGTTTGGCGGTGTGTGTTGAGAAAAAAAAGTTGTAGTAGGCAGTCTCGAACCCAAAGTGTTGACGCAAAGGTGGAAAAGAAAGTAAAAGAAAACGTGACAGGAAGAGAAAAGCTTTCTAATTTAGCGATCTAAAAGTCGACATGCAGAAAGTGAAAGTTAAATGAATGAGTTAACGCAGGCGATCACACACAAGTTTGGCTGTAAACTAGTTAAGCTTTCAGCTCTTGAGGGGAGGCTCTGGTAGTGTCTTAACGAATAGCAATTGTCTGATATGAAGGGTATTCCCCACCGCCACGAAGGACAGCGAATCACGTTTATTTTGATTGCTTCACTTTTATACGAAAAACACCAACAAACAGACAAGAGAGCAGAATAGCGGGAATTTTGTGAAAGCCCATCAAAATAAATCTTCAGACGACGTCTGTTCACAAATTATCGATATTACAATATATATAGCATATAAAAATTTTTAAAATATCGAATTCAATAGTTTTGAAAAGGTTTATTCTGTTTCAAGTTTTATTTTTACCAATTCAAATATTTAAACATGGTGTTTGATTTGATTGTTTTGTAAAAGAAAATTGTTCTTTGGAATTTACAAAACATGATTAAAGGAATGGAAAAAAACAATAGCATCAATGTTTGATGCAGTTGAGGTCAGTAAGTCAGCATCTTCTGAGAACCTGATCAAGTAGCACAAAATATTATCGATGGAAAAAAGAATTGAAAGGAGCGGTGTCAAAAATGGCAGACTTTTCTCTATTTCAAAGAGAAACACCACATTTACTATCCATCTTTAAATTAACCGACTAAAAAAAAAAAAAAAAAAAAAAAAAAAAAAAATACCAATTTTTTTTTTTTTTTTTTTTTTTACTTGGTTTCTACCTTAAGGTTTTCCTTTAAAATGATCACTAAGGTTTTCAAGTATGCTGGAAATGAATGTCACATTTAAATTTTCTGCAAATAAATAGTTTTCCGGATATTAAGCAATGTAATTCCTTATGTTACATGTAGTGGTGACCATTTGGGAAAGTGAGGCGCTGTATGTACCACAAGATAAAATACCATGTTGAGGAACTGGTGCGGTCTATCCTTCTCTCGAGGGTAGATGGACTCTCTTAAGCCCTGGTAGGCACCCTTTCTAGTGATGGCATCATGATAAAAAATACCCTTGATAACATGGCGAAGTATCAAGTATTCAACTACCGACAAGATTCGAATTACACTACAAACTCGTGTAGGGAGTTTAATCTCGGCTATGGCTGTGCCTGATGGATAACATAAGGAATTACATTGCTTAATATTTTGAAAATTTAAATGCGACATTTGTTTCCAGCATACCCGAAAACCTACAAAAGTAGTCATTTTTAAAGGAAAATGTTAAGGTGCAAAGCAAGTAAAAATTTACTAAAAATTCTCCGATAACACAAACATAACAAACCTGCATAAGCGGTTTTCCTGTAGAATCGATGCTCATACTTCTCATCTGTGACACCATCTGCAAAACAAACATAACGTTATACATTAATGCATATCACCAATACCATTGATATATTGATGTTTATCATCTTTGCAATTAGACAGAAAAATTGTGAGAAAATTTCAGTAGTAACAGCAAAGAGAAAGGATTAAAAAATGTAAGGGATATAATTCAAATCAGATATGTAATAAAAAGTGAAAAAGAGGGTGTGATATCAGTTAATAGAGAGATAGATATAGACAATAGTGGTAGAATGGTAAGAGTGTTTGCTAATGGGGCGAGAGACAAGTTCAATCTTCAGTAGAGTCATACTAAAGACTTAAAAACTGGAACTCAATGCCCCCTTGCTAAACACTCAGCATTATAAAAGGGAGGAACAAGTGTAAGTGGAGTAATCCTGAGAATGGAGTGGCACCCTCTCTTACACCTCAGTATAACAGCAAATGAAAAGGGAGCCTTCGGGTTGCCCTCGACTATAGCTGACCACTTAGCTTTAAAAATAGATATAAATTAAAGGAAAGAGACAAGGAGAGAGATGCCTAACCTCAAATATTTGTGTGTAACCTATACCGTTAATATCGATTTTTATTCCTTAATAGATAAAAAGCATAATAAAATTTCTTTGTCAAATTTCCACATATTCTGCTATTTACAATTTAAATCTAAATTTAAAATAAATGGCAAAATATAGATTGTATTATTAATATGAAAAGAAATGGATAGAATTTCTAATTACCTGTGATGTTTGTGGGGGAGGTCCTCTGTACTGCCCATCTAATGGTGCAGGTGGTGCTTCCATATTAGGGGGAGGCATTCTCATGTGATTATTTGCAGAAACCGGAGGTGCCATCATGGGTGGGGACTGCATCTGGTTTGATCCCATTTGCTGACCTCCAAAACCCATCTGTTGTTGCTGTTGTTGTTGTTGAATATTTGTAGGAGGAGGGCCCATTCTGAAACATAGAAAAGACGTTAAAAAATAGGTAATGTCCAGAGTAGAGCAACAAAACTTGGCAAAACTACATAAGGAACTACCAAAAGTTACACTTTTCTCCCATTACTCAATACAACTCTGGGGACTTTGTAGAACACCTTAGGTTGGTCCCCCAACCATGACGTGATTTTGGAAATCAAAACTGCATTGTCTGAGAAATGTTTTCCTTTCAAAAACTTTATGGCTGGGAAGAGGTGAAATCAGAGTGCAAGGTCAGGAATAGGGTGGATGGGGGAGGATTTTTGATTCAGCGACATGTGCATTACGGACTGGAGCGTTGTCTTGCAGGATGAGAATACCTTGTTGACCTTACTCCGTCTGTTGAGTTTGATAACTTCTCTTAATTTCCTCAAATGTGAAACAGACTTTGCAAATTTTTAATTGTAGTATCCTTTGCCAGTAAATCTGTCATCACTACTCCATCCTGACCCCAGAAGATTGTGAGCATGACTTTTCCAGCAGAGGGCTGCAACCTTGCCTTCTTTGGAGATGGTGGACACAAACTGCATGGACTGGTTTTGGTCTTTGGATCAAAATGATAGACCCAGGTTTCATCTTGTTTAATGAGTTTTCCAAATTCATCCTCAAACACTTGACATGTTCTCACTTGTGGAATGGTGTCAGTAATCCGAGAATTAACCTGGAAGATATTTATTTGCAAATCATCAAGAATTATAGTCTCAAAGATCCTGTACTAATCTTGACCTCTTAGGTTATTCGATGAATAATCATGCATCGATCTTCCAAAATGGCAGCCTTACTTCAATGATATATATGCCTTGCCAATGACAGAAGGAGGGGGGGGGGCAGGTCAGAGAACTTTTTCCACAGATTTTTATCTATGTTTGAATTAATGATGCCAGCGTTTTACAAGGGTATATGATACACCAGGGCTCTAGGGACAAACTTATCTTTAGTTGACCTTTGACAACTAAATGTTTTTGTTTACTAGCTTAACGGAAAAGTTACTAGCCAAACCTACGTGATTTTTAGAATATGACATCTTCGCTCTCTGACGAGTATGTACACCATAAAGATTTTTCAGTGTTTTTTTTTTTAATAAGTATTATTCTAAATCTACAATAAATTTTATGTTGATAGTTGAAGGTATAAACATTCTAATTTCTTCAGATATTTTTTTTACTGCCTTGGTTAAAAAAAAAAAAAAAAAAAAAAAAAAAAAAAAAAATTATATTGTTCTATTAAACTTTTGTTTAAATAATTAAACTTTGTTCATTTTCTATAAAAAAGAAAAAAGTTGAAGATATTTTTCACTCAGTAGTGAAAGAAATACAATCACTAAAAAGATAAGCGTTTCATTATTTCTAGTCGTCATTTAAAAAAAAAAAATCACTCGCAAATGTGACTGTTCCACTCGCAATGTAGAGCCATGTACATCATTACCATATGTTTCTTTCATTTCATCAAAAATCTTTCAAATACAAAACAAAATCACTGCGCAATACTTAGACTTCATTTCACACCTGCCTCAATTCAAACGCCTGTAAAATCAGAAACCACAATTAGTTCAAATGTGAAATTTGCCACATAACCTATAGAGATATAAATCATTGTACATGGAAAATTTTAGCTAGATCAAACGATACCCTTTGCCAGGAAATCTCATCACTACTTTATCAGAAGACATTGCTAATGGAAGGCTGGTCCCTCGTTTCCTTTTGAGATGATGAGTCCAAATACTTCTTACTCCATTAATTGAGCTTTGATTTTTGGATCATACTGATAAACCCAAATTCCATCCTGTGTAATCAGTCTTTAAAAAAAACAAAAAACAAAGTAAAAAACTGACTTGTTTTCTTTGCACATCTCCAAATTCATCCTCGAGCATTCAACACATTTTTGCTTCTAGAAAGGTGTCAGTAGCCTGGGAATCCATTTGGCATGAATGGTAGTTTCTACAGACTGTACTTGACTTGTAATCTTGACCTTTTGGGCTATTTGGCGAATAGTCACGTATCGATCTTCCAAAATGGCAGCCCCATCTTGATTAGCAGATGCATCATCAATGGCATAAGGTTTGGGAGTGGTTTCCACAGGTTTTCAACCATAATTGAATACACAATGCCAGCATTTTACAAAGTCATATGATGGGAAATTATTATTATTATGTTTCTTTCATTTAATCTCAAGACTCCTGTGGTTTGCATCGTTTCAAATACAAAAAACCTAATCACTGTGTGACACCCAGCAGGTTCCATTTCACACCTGCCTCAGTTCAAACGCCTGTAAATCAGAAACCACAATTAGTTCATATGTACAATTTGCCACATAATCCATAGAGATATGAATCATTGCACATGCAAAATTTCAACTAGATCAGACAACTGGAAGTGGGTTAAGGCACTTTAGTTATTGAACACTCCTAGTATAGCATTAACAAAACCTTTCTTTTCTGCAGCAAAAAATCAGATTACATGGAGATTACATTCATAAACTTAAAGTAAGGGAGATAACTTATTTTAACATGGCATTGTTACAGAATGTGGTGAATTAGTTTTACTTTTTTTTTTTTTAATTTATACAGAAAAAATATTTTTAGTTGTAAGAAAAACATCTTTATATTCTTTACATAACAAGGAGTTATTTCCCTTGTTTAATTTGATTTTTTTTAAGGGATTAGTTAAAAATGTTTCATGATATAGATTGGATTGAAATATGTAATTTTAAAAGTCTTGCCAATAACAGTACAACATAACAATAACAAATAATTATTGTCTAGTTAGAAACAAAGTTTGATTTGTTAACTTAAATTATTTAGGTCTAACATCAAATCCATCACCATCACTGGAAAAATGGTTGGATCATTCTACCGCTCCAGAAGATATCTCACTCCTAACACAATCCTCAACTTGTATAAAAACCAAATACATATTAAGATGGAGTACTGCTGCCACACCTAAGAAGGAGCTGCTCAGATCATCCTTTCCTGCATGGTACAAAACCAGCTTCAAAATCTAGTGGGCGATATCCTTTCCTTCCTACAACCCCCGTCTCACAAAATAGTCGTTGCAAGTCTATCTCTGCTTTATCATTTTTATGGCAGGTGCTCAACATAGCTTCAATCTTTGCCACCTCTGTAAAACATTTTCCTCAAACACTCATCTAACTAAAACCACTATCAATAATTTCCCTTATTCTCTATCTAAGCCCAAACGAAAATTTCATGAACAGAGTTTCTTTCTCTAGAACTGCCGACTGTAGAACAATACTGCAGGGTTGCTTGTAAAAAATAAATAAAAAAGCAAAAGAGCTGAACGTGGTTGGTTCCAAGTTGAATGTAAACAAGTTCTTATTGAACTACCTTAAATAATTAAATCCTACCAATTTCTACCATTACTGATCATCACGGGGTTGTGTCACAGCCACCTGACACTCCTTAACCTTTAGCCTCAAGTGGTCTTTTGAGTCTTGATAAGTAGAAGAAAAAAAAAAAAAAGGTCATATCAAAGCTAGTTTAACAATTACGGCAACATTTTTAGCTTTTGATATTTTTAAATATCCAGAAAAAAAAGTACAAACCTTGGTGGTCCCATTGCAGGTCCTCCAAAATTACCATTTTGGGGTCCATTTTGTGCTGGATTTCCCATTGCATACTGATTTTGGTTAGGCTGACTCATGGGTGGCATTCTAGGCTGGGGTGGGTGGTTCTGAATAGGCATCCCCGGTTGACTTTGTGGAGGAGGGGCCATGACTGGTTGATTTTGAGGAGGTATGCCAGGTTTCATAGGAGGCGGCATACCCATGGGGCCTAAATATTAGAAATAAATATTTTTGATTAGATTGGGTTAAATATTCAACAGCTTATTAAGAAAATAGATCCAAAATATTGTGATACTATCAACTCTCCCCCTCAAAGTGTTAGAATTCAAAAGAAAAAAAGGAAATAAGTTTATCAGCAATAACCAAAGTATAGGAAGTTATTCACATAGGAACACAAATAAAAAGTAAAAATAGGATTGTTAATCATGGTGCTGCAGTGATTAAGACAAAAGGACTGAACAATAGGCCCATAATCTTGAGGTTAGTTTACGAGCAGTTTTAGGAATGGTGATGAGTTTTGCAATAGTTTGCGATGGTTGGGAGCAATTTTTGGACAATGGTCAGTTAAATTTAGAGAAATGCAAGAGATAAAGACATCAACTGACAAATATGACCTTAATAGAATGTAGACGTGAACCTTAGCGTGTAGAGGGTTAATGGTGTCACACACTCACACCCAGAGTGCAACTGATATTTGTAGAGTGTCAAGAGTTTTTGCTTTGTCTTTTTTTTTTTTTTTTTTTTTTTTTTTGAATACTTGTGAACACTTGCACCCGACCTCCCACTCCTTTGGCAGTGAGGGATGACAACACTGCCAGAATAGAAGACAAAGACCACCTAGGAAATAACATCAGAGTTGGCAATATTGTCGAGCGGAATAATAACATAGTATCACAATGTTGGAACTGGCTTATATAGCTTTAGTTTCAATTAATGAGACCTTTAGCACAGATTGTTAAATGGTGTAAGCAAAATTTAAAAATTCAAGAAAAAAAAAAAAAAAAAAGCTATTTTGGTTGTGGTCTAGAATTCCCCATATTAAAACGAAAATAAAGAAAAATCTATAATGTATTTGTGATGAAGCAAAAATATATTCCAAAAATTACATAAACTGATGAAGTAGTTTTATTTTTTATAAAGACAATTATTTTTTCATGATTAATGGAAATTCGTAGGCATTACAGAATAAATCTTGCAATTTTGAATTATTGTTGACTTATTTCCCTTCATTTCTTGACCGTTTTAAAAATAGTGGCCAAGACACTCGATTACTCATAAGATTTATATATATATATATATATATATATATATATAACAATCAAGGCAATGGGAACGAAATGTCCACCCGATACAAGCTAGTGTAGACTTCAATCTAATTTATATATTAAATATTTATATATTAATCCCAACCAAATAAAAAAGCTCAATACAAATACAATAGAGAGTAGAGCTTGTTATAAGGGGGGGGGAGAAATTAAAACTGTAAATTAAAATTTACAATTTATTGTCCGACAATACTCCAAAAACACTTCAAAAATCCTTATTCTGCGGAGTTTCAAAGAATGCTATTCTTCTCAGAGGAAAGAAAGAAATTAGCAAATTATAACCATCATAAACTGCTGTTTCATTTAATGCTTAACCAGCTAATTTTAGCTCTGCTATAATAATTTGCTAATTTCTTTCTTCTGATAAGAATAGCATTCTTTGAAACTGCGGAATAAGGACTTTTGAAAATTTTTTTTTAAGTATTCTGTCGAACAATAAATTTAATTGTAAATTTGAATTTTTCTTTCCCATATATATATATATATATATATATATATATATAACAAAGTAATAAACAGAAATTTATAGTGATATGTAGTAAGATGGTACATCTTTATAAAAAAAAAAAAAAAAAAAAAAAAAAAAAAAAAAAGAAAGAAAGATTTTAAGGCTTCCATAAT
This sequence comes from Euprymna scolopes, assembly GCF_053919585.1. Classification (NCBI taxonomy): domain Eukaryota; kingdom Metazoa; phylum Mollusca; class Cephalopoda; order Sepiida; family Sepiolidae; genus Euprymna; species Euprymna scolopes. The sequence continues at coordinate 21,564,435 of NC_136525.1, read as the reverse complement.
TCATATTAGAATTGTCCACAAATAAAGTACTAAGTAAAATTCAGTTGTGACACTCTTTTAGAGGTTGGCGATTCAATTCTCAGTGTGAGCAATACAAAAAATACAATTGCAAAGTAATTAAGACATATCTGGCCATGGCTGACTGAACGAGAACATGCTACCTCCGTGGATTAAATATTGATTCTGTTCGAAATTCTGTGCAGCCCCCCCTCCTCTCTTGACGAGATACACCCGAAAAAGGTCAAAGGTTACTTTGTACAAAACGTGCGAATTACACTCAAGATGAAAATAGTTTGAATAATTCAAATTATTAATCGTCATCTAAAAAAATTCAGAAACATAAGACCTTTTTTGTTTTGCATCTTCAATCATCGGGTGATCACAAACAAGTGGAAGGTGATAACGTACATACAAACGTATTGCTATATCGATACTGTGTAATTTATACATGATCATCTGATGTGGATTAATAATACTGTGATACTATACCCCCCACCCCCATCTCAAATGTTGGGAAGTGGGAGAGAAAAAGTATAAGGAGAGAGAACAAAGGTATATAAAATGGGGTTGGTAGAAAGACGATGGAGAAGAAGTTGTTCACCAAGGCTCACAAAAGGAAGCTGAGGTCAGACGGTTAGCCAAGGTGTGATGATAATTGGGATAAAGAAGGTCAATACATTTTAGAGTTGGTTTGGGGAGTAGCAATGGGTCTTGTGACAGTTTATATGGCAGTTGAGAATGGTTGGGGGACAGTCTTGTGTTTGTTATTGTTGATGGCAGTCCAGTCGAGGATAGTTGTGAATTTGAGACAATGAAGGTTGCAGCTTTAACCAGATTGAGAATGCTTTAAGAAGGTCACGACAAAAAACTAAGATATGAACCTTAGCATCCAGAAGGTTGATGGTGTCACACATATATCCAGAGTGCAACCGATATTTGGAGTTTGCATTTTGTTTTATTTTTTCATACTTGTGAACCTGTACGCACCCCATTGACAGCTGCCAGTATGAGAGATGACAACACTGCTAGAATAGAAGATGAAGGAGAAGAAGACTCTGGAAACAACCTTGGAATTGGTGGTGTTGTCAGGTGAGGTAACACATGGTTATCACAACACTGTATAATTTACAGACGTCGAGTTAGCCCTCTAGAATTATGCAACAACATATTTTACTTTGTAACAACAAGCAAATAAGAAGACCAAGATATTTTCTTTGTGAATTATCACTGATAAAATAAACAGATTTAAGCTCTTAATAACCTCAATGTGATTCCGTACAAAAGAAGCATCTTTATTCAAACTCGTTTAATAATCGCTCAAGTGATTATCGACATTTATATAGCATGGATTTAATCAATAATTACAAGCACACATCTGATCTTTTCACTCTGAAATAGATGAACTAAATCATTTTTGATGTGTATTCAATTATCAAAGTCATTTTTATTCTTCTCCACAATGTACCCCCTTTTTAGTCATTGATAGGGGGGATTACCCAACTGGATATATTAAGACCTAATGGAGCAAAGGAAAAAAATAAATGAAGCATGCATGGTACCCCATAAGTATACGGTGAACAAGGCTTAAAAAAAACGACTATGTTCAGTATCTTCACACAGCCTGATCTGGTAGCACTAGATGCTTTAACAGGTATTACCATTCCAGGCCAAAGTAAACTTGGAAGCAATGGTAAGTAAGGGCCAATTCCACATTTCCCACAGCCTCCAAATGAGGCCTTGCCATTTACTCTTAAGGTCATACTCAGGACATAGGGAGCAAGAAGGGAATTCCAAAAGTAAGCTGTCACATGAAAAAAAAAACTATAGAGTATAACGTTTTTCAGCATGGAAACCTCTACAGTGAGATTTTGCTGCTAGTTGCGTGTGTTAGTGTCATTTTTGTTGAGATTTACATAATGGTTCAATTATCGAACTCTGGAGCACATCAACATTAATGTGATGATTGGGCATCAAGAACAACGTGGATCTTTCTTTTAGATAGCTCTGAAAGATCTGATTATATTCATCTCGTAATATCATTGGAATTGATTTTCACGCAAAGATCTTGTCAATTGTCTTGAATATATCCAGTGTTATTGCTCTGACTTTACCTGCCTTATCCAGTGTGTGGTACATGCATACAGAGATGACGTTCATACAGAAAAGCGTAAAGTGAAGAATTATCGCTAACTTAATAATTCAAAGAGTTCATAAAAGAGTAAGAAGACACTTCTGGGGGTGATAATTTTGTAGGCCAGTTCTTTCATCTTAAAAACTGGTTTCCCAAAGGCAATTTTTCTAGATGTCAGAATAGCGAGATTCATCAAAGCATTTAGGACAGGGTCCAGCTGAGCAGAAAATTTCTTTATTACTATAGTAGGGATAAGATCTGGTTCATATGTTACATAGTAGGGACTATAAGCTGGTAAGTAGCAATTAAGTTAGCTAGTATGAATTTTGATAAGGGATTACCTTTAGTGCAGGTCATGATAACCTATCTGCAAACAATTGTACTTGGAGACTGGTGAGAAGAGTTGAAACGGGGATCAAGAGGTCAACCTCTAGAAAAAACAGGTGTCAAATGATATGAGGATAGGTCACATTTTTGAGCGCGAGAAAAAGATTTTCAAATCAGTCTCTGTTGGAAACATGTGAATTCGACGAGCTAATGATGTAGAGAGCTGATAATTATGAATGTCCGTGTCACGCAATTCTTACGTCAGTAAGTAAATAATTTTAGTTATGTAGTGCCTCCCTCTCTCTCCTAAGTGCATTCTCTCCTTGAAGAAAACTTAGAATTTTCCTGGTGTATTTCTTGCATGACGTTTTATTTATCAAGTTGAACAGATACTTGATCACTAAGCAACATTGTTAATTATGAAACGGCAATGAAGAGAATAAAAATACCAGCACGTATAAACTTGTGCATGCCATTTGATTTACTTGTTTTATTGATTGCTCATCAATGAAAACAACACATTTTTGAAAGTGTCTAGGTTGTTTATGATAGCCAATAGGAGTGATAATCAGATTATCTAGTGTGATTCCTCTCTGTAGTAAAAATTTATAGAAGGAATGGTTTGTTAAGTTCAAGGTAAAGTTTAAGGCAAATTGCTGGTCAAGCAGTTCAGCCTTATCCATTGCTATGCAAGCGACATCATACTGATTGAATAGTGGAAGTTTTGGTGATTACCCATTGTTTACTGTACCATCATTGATTTTTCAGATGTCTGCTAATATCAACTGAAAGTTTGTGTTCAGAAGTTCAACTCATCCAAAATAATAAAGCACTATTATTATAGCATTACAAGCGAATGCTGTATTTTTGCGGACATCGGCAACATTACATACCTAATGTGCTTCAACAAATTATATCTTTTTTATTTGTTGGTCAATTTTTAAAAGAATTACATTGCTGCAAAGAGAATAGAATAAGCATTCTAATGATGTCAATTTATTCTTCTTTTAGGTGTTCAATATTTTTATGCTCCAAGTTAAAAATGAAAAACCGGTAAAAAATGACGGCAACAAAAAGGGAAACCGTTTTTTTCAATGTTTACATTTTATACGTCACGTTTGGATACATGTGCGCGGAGTTAAATTTGATTGGATATGGCTGAAATTTTACAGGCTATATAAACAAAGAAGTCCATCTCTACTGGTGTTTGATTTTTATTTTTACAACCACAGGAAGCGAAGTTACGACCGAGCAAAGTTGATAAAGAATATTTCTAAATTGATAAAATAAATCAGCATATATCATCCATTTTCATATAGATAATAGTTTCAGAATTATTTTCATGCATAATATATAAATAATTGTGCGGAAATTTCTTTAAAATGTTATCTTTTATAGAAATTAACAGAAAAATAACTCGCTAAGCGCTAATGCTAACATAATGCACCAAGATGACTAAAGTATTCTCTTAAAAATAGAAAACTGTTTTTCTGCTTTCATCTTACTAGACTAGTCATTTTTATTCTGAGTTTGTCAATTTAAAAAAAATTATTTTCAAGTTTTTCAAATTTGATTTCCAAACAATGCTATATTAAAACAGGGTTATTTAGGCCATTTTTCGTGTTCGCTTTTTTTGTTTTTATTTTTCAGATTTGTTTTAAGTTTTAACATCGTTCGTTTTGCATCATGTTCGTTTTTTTTTTGCGTTTTTCCGATTTTTTCAAAAAGTTTTAACAGTGTTTTTTTTATATAATATTTAAACAGGGTTATTATTTCACTTATTCTTTTATTTTGATATACCCCCCCCCCCACACACACACACCTCTAAACACCTGGGCAATGCTGAGTACTCCTGCGAGTAACAAATGAAAAGGTACTCGTGCACTTATACTACAATGCTGAAATAATAACGTTATTGTTTAGAAGCTCATTCTTAACATGGGGAAAGAAGGGTGTTTTGTTAACTATTCTGTACTTTCACCTAACAATTAAATAAAGATGCCGTGAAACTTGAATTTATTTTTAACTCGCTGTTAAGACCATTTTTCCGACTCTGTAAAACAAACATCGCATTTAAATTTTCCACAAATAAGTAGCTTTCCGGATATTAAGCAATGTCATTTCTTATGTTATTGCTGGTAGCCATCTTGATATGCATGTTTGTGCATAGTTTCTTGGGGTTGCGCTTGCACGTACCAAGATGACCACCAGTGATAACATAAGAAATGACATTGCTTAATATCCGGAAAACTACTTATTTGCAGAAAATTTAAATGCGATATTCGTTTTCAGCATACCCTAAAGTAATCATTTTAAATGCTAAGGTAGAAACAAGGTAAAAAATTACCATTTTATTTCTTTGTTTACATAATTGAATTTTCAGTAAAACATTAGAAATGACAAAAATTCCCATCAGCTGGTGAATATATAGTTGTTGTTTATCAGGATTCCTGGTATCCTGGTACTGTGAAAGTTATATTGAGGATTCATGTAGAGTATGATTTATGGTTGCATCTCAGAAAATAGGGGTATATTTTGGGGTCAGATAGAGAGGATTTACAAAACTGAAAATTGGACTGGTCCCAAAATGCATAAGTTCTGGTTGACTATGGGAATTTCCATCTTTTACAGCAATCCAAAATTTATATGAAAAATTTTCTGAGATTTATTTCTGAGATTAATTCATATCTACTCAATTTATTTTTTTCTTTGAGGGGAGTAGTAAATACCGGCCATGAATGCTCTTTAGGCATTCAGTGGCTACACCCAAGATTAAGCTCTCCTTTGGTGAGGAGGCAGGAAAATGCCTATTCTCAATAAAGCTATATTTAAATATTACTATAATACTTAACTGAGGATATATTAGTTTTGTTCATAAATAGACACCCACTGTATGATACCATGCTCCAGTTTTAAAAGAAATTGAAATTTGTACATCTGAATTTATAATTCATGGCTTATGGTAAAGAGATACATCAGATTTGACTGCATAATCAGAAAGAGCACACAATTTTACATAAAACTGCCAAGTTTCATGAGAATAGCTTGAAAAATAAATAAATGGTGGCAAAATTACCGAATTTCTTGAAATTCGGAGGTCCGTAATTTAGCCCACTTTTTCTAAAGAAAAATGTCCACGGAAAAGCCTAAATTTTGGCACTTAAAATTCTTATAACTTTTGAACTACTGATGGTATTTGCATAATTCAAACGATTTTAAGCATCTTTTACATAGCTCTTTTCATGCAAGTTGATAAAATAACAATTATCTAAAAAGAAAAAATCAACTTGTAATGCTAATTATTACAGTTCTGAATTTTTTAGATAAGGATTGTTCGTATCATTTGGATTAATCGGACTACTGTTCTCATCTTTAGTATTATCTGTATGCCATCTCAATCGATGTAACCTCCAGGTGTATAAGTTGCCATATTTGATATTGGGAAATATTTTATATAAATATTTAACTAGCAAAACCTGTGGAAATTCCACAGCGAACCTATTCATTTTATACTTGAATAATATTTGCGTAAAAAGGTTATAGAAAACACAAAGCTTTTTTATATATATTTATGTAGGTGTATACATATTTGTTTAAAAAGTTTTGCCTATAAAACTCCTGTCAGTTTTTGGTTCACAGACCTAAAACTTAATATATAGAGTATTCAAACCCATGCAAAACTTTATAATTGGATTTTAGCTAGGGAAAATCAGTGCAAAAGTGTGAAAATTAAACAAATGGAATTTGCCAGGTGATGATCGAACGACGGCATCATGAATATGCTTGCGTAACGTAATAGCTATTGGTTCATATTATATAAGTGGAATTCATTTAGACGAGTATTATTTATTGCAGACTTATTCTCATCTTTTTTTTGTTGTTTTGTGACGTTTCGGCCAACTATTCCTCTGGCCTTCGTCAGGTGGTAACCACGATGGGATAGGAACTCTGATTCTCCTAACTGCATCCACTACAATTACAGCCTTCTGTAGTTGTTATCTCACCATGTTTTGGCCGGCTTTGGGTAAGATAGCGGTTTCAATCCTATCCAAAGCCGGCCAGATGCTTACTTGGCCAAAACGTGGTGAGACGACAACAACTATGGAAGGCAGTAATTGCAGTGAATTCAGTCAGGAGATTCAGAGTTCCTATCCGTCACGGTTACCACCTGACGAAGGCCAGAGGAATAGTTGGCCGAAACGTTGTGAAACAACTATTGGTTCATATTTTAATTTTTAGTCTTGTAGCAAACATGTCTTCATAGCTCAGGCATTGACGTCAGGGGAAAATGTAAATCGAAAGCTAAACGTTTTGGTTTTGATTCTTTGTGGTGGCGCACAAGTCATTTCTTTTTTTAAAGCCTTAAATCATTACTATATATTGGGTTCAATATAATATAAATATGGAATCTGCATTATTTAAGTGTATTTTACGACTAGGGCAGCCTGCTAGTTGTTAATAAATTGGACTTGTGTTGATGGATCGATGGATGGTATTAGTGTGGCATGTGCAAGAGATCACAGCCAGACGAGTGCACACGATGCATGTTAATATTACAAAAAGGTTTCATAACATCATCACATGATTTTCCTAACTTGTTATGTCATTATTACACATAAGATGCATTGAGAATTTTATGGCTCCAATAAAGAAATGCAAGGTTTTTATCTTTATTCCTTTTGTTAACTTCAGTTTCAACTCAGGGTTGGAGCATTTACTACTAGTCTCTCTTAGACAAGGCCCCAAAAAGGTAAAATCTTATAGGTCTCACACTGTCACTCAAGCTCCAACCTTTGTTCCATTACTACAATGTTGCGTTCTTGTGCCTGTTTTACATGTACTTTAATGGAATGTACTTTGAACTTATAGAATTTCCCAACCAGCAGCAAAATCTCACCCCTTTACTATTGACGTCTGTAGATGGTAGAAAGCCTTCAACTTTAATAGTACTCCCCTCAGACCTCTAAACCTTGTTTCCTGCTTCCCACAGTCCCCTATAGACACATTTCCAAATCGTAGCCCCTTAGGTTACAAGTAGCAACATGTCTCATTTGGAATGGAAAAGAATGAAACAGCTTTCATTTAAACAAATTTGATTCAAAATGACCCACCCCTTCATTCAAAATAACTAAGGAAGTGAACTTCTGCAAAGCCTCTTACCTCTGGGTCCTGGCGGCCTCTGTCCCATATTTGGATTTGGTCCATTATACACATTTTGAGCAGGCATGGGTTGTCTCATGGCAGGTGCCTGGTGCCCACTATAAGGAGGTGAGCCGGGTCCATATCCACTTGGATACTGGCTTCCAAACTGAGGGTTCATCATAAGAAATCTGAAAAAGAAATTTTCTTTTTAAACAAATGCAAAAACAAATAAAAAACTTAACAAGCCGAGCATGCTGGGTCTCCCTCCACAAGTGAAAAAATTTACTTTCACCATGATTAATGTTTGTGCACAATTTAAAAAAAAAATCCAAGGCATGGTTATTGAGAAAAATGCAAACAAACGAATGAGAGTGAAAGGCCAATCCTACCGTTGTTGAGGGACCAAAAAAGACCCACAACATAGTAGATAAAGTAAAATTCAGTTGTAAGTTAAACTCTTCTGGAGGTTGAAGGTTCAATCCTCAGTGCAGGGTGACACTAAAAATACAATTGCGAATTACTTTGGACTTCTATTATGACTGACGGTACGAGAGCATGCTACTATCATGGATTAAATAAAGGACTCGTGAAGTAAAGTTTGAAAACACCTGAAAAAGGTTGGAGGTTTGACCGAAATATGAAAATAACACTCAAGTTGAGAACAGTAGTCCAAATAACCTAACAATACAAGAATTTAAAAGTAAAAAATAAAAATTTAATATTTTTTTTTATTAAAAAAAATATTCGGCTTACAGAGTTTTAAATGTAAAGAAACCTTGAGGTCTTCAAATAATTGTTTCACAGATACATTTAACAGTCATAGGCAAGACAAATAACTAACAAGTTAAGAAATAGGATAGAGAGCGAGGCATTTTCTATAATTCTGTATTGATATATGGGAGATAACTCCATTTTACTAAGATTCATTTTTTTCATACAAGAATTTGGGACGCTGAAACCAACACAACTTAAAGGAATTGTAAGGAAAGGAATCTGCAACTACTTGGTTTTATTTCAATAAAATAAAATAAATCCTTTGTTTTAATAAAAAGTTTTGTTTAAAAATTTTTTTTTTGCAACTTTCGTTTTTGTAATGTTGAAGACTACTAAAAACTGGACCTTTATTTTTTTAATAAAAAGTATTCGAGGGGGGGGGGGGTAGTCTCACTTTTATATTTTTATTCTGTTTATTTTTTTAAATATTTTAATTGTTCATAATAAAAAAAAAAAATAGTTGCATCTCTCTTACAATTCCTGAAACCAACAACTTCAAGGAATTGTAAAAAAAAGATGCAACTACAAAATGTTCAACTTTGTTACACTAAAAAAAAAAAAACAAAGTCACAGCATTTTTATTTTTAAGATTGACATTTTTTTTCGGTGCTTGTTGAGAGACAACAGATCGATTTTTTTAAAATGTCATTTTAAGCAAAAACAATATTACTTGTCATGTTGAAAATAGTAATGTATCCCAAAATTACAAAAATTCTTTAAGTACAACAATTGCTATTATGCTTTTAGTAAAAAATAAAGTCTACTGCTATAAGCGACACAAGTTGGATGCCATTATGATGTAATGTAAAATATGCATCGAGTTATGTCCCCTATGTATGAAATCTTCATCTACTTTCAAACTTTTACGAAAAATGCAATTTTCCCCAATTTTCCGTGAAAATTACTTTTAACTTTCTTCTCAATGAATTTTCATAATTTTTGGATAATTACTATTTTCAGCATGACAAGTAATATAGCGTTTGCTTAACATGATGTAATAGGGGAAAAATCGATTTTTTGCCTCAACAAGCACTTTTTCTTACAACTCATTGAAGTTGCGTTTATTTTAGTGTCCCAATTTCTTGTATAAAAAAAAAAAAATGAATGAATCTTAGTGAAATGGAATTATCCTCCTCAAATCAATGACTCACAAGTAGTGAGAGGGAATACATTTTTTGCTGAAAAAATAAATTTTGAAAAATAAAGATTGTGCACGACCAAGTGATTAAAAAATAGGATATACACCGATTCTAATACTACTTTTAAATGCTAGATACAGAAGGAATATCAGTTGGTTTGAGTAAAGCTATTTAAGAATGTATCCATTAACACAAAAGTGAGTAATTCCACGTAAAATCCTCCAGAAATTTAGGATTTTAAAAATGATATCCTCAGATTCTGTTGTAACTTGCATTGCATATGGACATCATAAAAAGAAATCTTGAAAATTTGTAACTTCAAGCGGTTTCCAATTTAGAACATTTTTCATTTCCTATAAATCATGCAACATTTTAATGGAATTTTCTTGAACATTTTCAGTTTGGAACATAACGACACTAAAAATTCACTTTGGTAAAAATGGCATCAGATTTGCTCAGAAATTAAGCCTTCTAAAAGTGATTTTATCAGATTGATATTTATCACATCTGCACCAATATGAAAGAAAACAAAAACAAAACAAAAACTGTGGCTGATATATAGATTTTTTTTTCTTTTAGACATTTATGCAGACACTGATATACCTGTGGACGAAAAATGGTAAATTTTTTTTTTTTTTTTTTTTAACTCCGTGTCTATTCAAATTTAAGTGTTTCTCCAAAGTTATGAACTACCCTATTTAGGGAAACAACTAGTTTGGGTATGCAAGATGAAGTCGGGAGACACTTTTTAAATTTATATAAAATTCATTTTGAAAAAATTAAATGAAAGTTGAATAGTAAAAAGGTAAAAGTCTTAGTGATCAGATATTTATAAATCAAACGTTTTCTTATTAATTTCACTGGTTTCGACATTTTATCTATGAATATTAATGTGAAAACTGAGAAAGGATAATTTTTTTTTTTTCATTATTTTTGACTATGTACACTCATACAAATAATAACTTGGAAGTAAAGAAACTTATTTTTAGTTATTCGAAGACATTCTTCTCGCCATATGTCACCATTTACGTAATTTCCAAATGAAGTCAAAATAGAATTTTGGTGAAGTGGTTGTGACTCAAGGAGTCATAGATACATCTAATATATAACCATAATAGGCATTTTTGGAGATCATCCTTCAATTAATGTTGAATCAAAAGTAAAAAAAAAAAAAAATAAATAAATAAAAAAAAAATAAAAAAAAAAACTAATTTTAGTTCAAGAAAAATGTCTTAACAGATTAAAAGAAACATGTTAGTCTTTCTCTGCTCTATCATTATTTTCATGGTAAGTGCTTAATTGAGCTTCAAACTGTTTCACGGTTACCTCTAATATATATTATCAGGAGAAACAAGTTTTTAATAGCTCATCTGTTTAAAAGAATTCCAAAAGTTTGGATTATTATTATTTTTTTTTTTTTTTTTTAATATTAAACGAGTTGTAGAATTCTGAAGAGAGTTAAAAAAGTCAGATATTTTTTTTATAGCCGACTCCACCTCTGGCTGTAATGCAATCCATCCCATTGTGTCCCATTAGTAAAAAAAAAAAAAAAAAAAAAAATATACATCTGTCGAAAGACAACGTGGCAAATTTGTGTTGTCCGATGACATGTCATTACGATGGGAGGATTTCTAAGTACAGCAGTGTTCACTTCATAAAAGTTCAGACAATTACGATGTGGTCAGGGAAGGAGGAGGAGGAAAAGAAAAAGTCCGTGTGAATTGTTTCCTTTATAGTTGAGCCGTTGAACAACTTTATAGAAAGTCAATACATTTGTAATATTCGTTTAAATATATATTGATATCAACTTTATAGAAATGTACAAGATTTTTTTTTTCTTCATTAAAAATGGATTTTAAAGCTCTATGACTAATGGAGATTTGGTATCTGTCTGAAGCTGAATCTTATCTGAAATCTAAATTATATTATTTTTTTAATGCACAATTCATTATTTCAGACTAATGTACTATCTTTCCATGCTCAATTCAGATAAGGGGACAGTGTAGTATCTTATGAAACCATCCCTGTAAATATTGCCTTTTTTGGTTGATTGATGGGTTGTTTTTGTTTTACGGCATATCAATCCTTTTTAGGTTATTTAATGCCAAATTCAGTAATTTTTGAAAAGTTTTTATGCTTAAAGTTCTTTATGTCTTTAAATATTTATTCATGGAGTTTGGTTTGTAGAAAATTGTTTTGTTCTTGACTTTGCAGAACATGATTGAGTTTTACAAAAGGAAAGAAAAAGTAATGACATCAATGTTTAGTGCATACTTTTTTTAAATTTTTTTTTAAGGAAACCAGTATCTTCAGACAGCCTAATCTGATAGTAACGTGAACCTAGGAGCAATGATAAATAACTCCACATTCTCCCAAATGGGACATCATCCCTGATTTCCTTTAAGATCATACCCAGGACCCACAAAACCATTCGTCCAAGCATTACCTCCTTGTCTAAGAGGAGTAGTGTAATATATGTTCGTCCATTATATATAATAGGAAAAACATTTTTGTTAGTATTATCCTCATTCGGTTTAACGTCAGTTTTATAAGCTGGACATCCGCTGG
>NC_136525.1:21482354-21547354 GCF_053919585.1 Euprymna scolopes | reverse complement strand
TTCCTTGGGATACTAACAGTTCAACATACTGCAGACTTAGCACTTGTATAAGCTGACTTACTGCTGGGAAATTTCACAATTACAAAAGGGGATTCAAGTATAACAGTGAAATATAAGGGACCTTAATTTAAATTGTGAAATAGAAAATGAGGATCATCAGCTGTTTACTATGTGGCTGTTTCGGAGATTTAAAAACTGGACAAATGTTAAATTCCTGCATTTCCAATGGAAAATACCAGCTTCCAATAGCAAAATGCAGACAAAATCCAGTTTACTACTTCACCAATATAAAATTTAAAAAATATTAACACAATACACACAAGTAAATAAACAAGTACATTACTAAAACATTACTCTTAACTATTTTAGTGATATGTTAGCATATCAAATTATATAGGATTAAAAAAAGCATAAAAACAAACAGAAAATAGCTCAAGTATATTGGTTACCAGACAGGTAAATAGATAAGAGGAAGGAAACTTAGCTAAAAACCCTAATTTATATATATATATATATATATATATATATATATATACACACACACTAGCATTTCAGCTCGGCATTGCCCAGGTGTTTGGAGGTGTATGTTGAGCAAAGAAAAAAAAAAAAGCGGTCAATTTTTTTTTAAACTTTAACCCCTATTATGACCCCTTAACATTTGTTTTGGGCTCAAATCAAGTTAAGTTAGATCCATGTCCAAGGAACCTATATTTAAAATTTCAAGTGTTTAGACCCAAAATTATCAGAGGAGTTTGGTAGAGTTCTTAAAGGTCAAATTGTTGAACTTGACCCCTTTACAGCCAAATTTCTTGCTGAAAACCGATCAAAGATTTTCCCAAATCTTAGTACTCTGTATATCAAATTTCAAGTCTGTAGACTTAAAATTGAGTTATTGCATAGGGAAATGTACACACAGACAGATTCACTTTTATAGATATAATCGATAGATTAAACAAAAATATATATGCATTACATAAATATATATGGAACAATTTTGTGTTTACTGTAAACTTTTTATGCAAATATTATGCAAGTATAAATCATGTAGAATATCTGCATGAATATAATTACACGTAATCTATATAATTATAAAACTCCTTGCAACGATGTATGTAACCCACTTTCCGGTTTATGACATCCGGTTGCGCATGCGTGCATGACCTGCGCACTGAAATATTAACGTTATTTCAAAATTATTATTTAACATGGGAAGAGTGGGGTTTAAAATAATTTAAACGTAATACAGAAATGAACCATGTAAAAAAAAAAAAAAAAAAAAAAGCAGATATATCAAAATTATGGTATTTGTTTAGTGCACATTTACATATTAGTATGGCCAACAACTTATAATTCTGTAACTGTAATTTTATTTTTTTTCAAAAGTAATCAATTATTATAAACAGAATGACTCATAGAAATCTATCCTTTTTTCATTTTAATATACCTTCATAGAAATGTTTCTGTTATGTCAAAAAAACAAAAACCATTTTCTTTAAGTCACAAGTGTCACGCTCATATATGAATTCCATAGCTAATATAACATACTGACCCAACGGGCCACGGGTAGTCTAAGAAAACTGAAAAAACTAATAGGGAATTAATTAAAATGAATGTTTAAAAGAATATGCAAATTAGCTAGATCTTTTGCTAGTGATTGCAATTCCACAACCAATATAAGAAAATGGTATTTTATTTTTAAATAAATAGAAAAGAAGGTTTTTAATATGAATATCAATGGCAAGCATAAGTCGACTTCAAGTGCTCTTTATGCATGTGCAAATTAACATTTATATTTTTATGTCATTTTTTTTTAGTTTTATATATATATATATATATATATATATATATATATATATATATATATATATATATGTGTGTGTGTGTGTGTGTGTGCATAAGGACATAGTAAAGATAGTAACAATTAAAGCTGGAGAGCTATATGTTTTGGTTTCGATTCTAGCTGATGGCAGTCGAGTAATAATTTTTTTGTTTTTACTTTTGAAATCACTATGTATTGGGTACAATATAATAATCACTAAAGTATTGGCTCTATAATAATAAATATGAACTCTGCATAAATTAACATATATTTAAGTATATTTTATGATCGAGCAATGCCGAGTGGCCTGCTAGTATATATATATATATATAAGATGTGTTTGTATCAGTGTTCACACATCGTTATTCAGCGGTTAATCTAGCAAAACCAATAAGCAATACATGTGACGTGTTTTCATATATTTTGATTGTTATGCGGGCACGGGGAATTATGAAGGCACGGGGAATTATATTATTTCTGATGTGCATGAATTTTGAACTGTAGGTATTGGAGACCAATTAAAAAAAAAGATTCAAAATTTCAATGGGAGGGAATGCAAAGTGAGATCACCCTCTTTGAAAATTAAAATATTTCTGATTTGCATAAAATCAATAGATATTTCAATTTCTTGATAGACTTTTCAGACACACAAATGGGGGAGGAAGGGGAGGGGCGTTGTCATAAGCCCTAGATTTTAGAAAGGAGAGGTAGTCCGAGGGAGAGATGTAAGGTGTATTGAAAAGATGTTTTTTTTTTTGTTTTTGTTGCTTTTGTTGGTCCCCCGACAAAAGGAGGGTGGACCTGTAAATTTACTCTTGTCCATTTGTCTGTCCGAACTTTTCTCAATAACTACGCCTTGGAATTTTTTGAAATTTTGCTCAAACATTAAACATGATATGAGTAAAAGAGTAGCAGAACAAATTTTCTAGGGGTGCCTTTTGGGTTAAAATGGATAAAATTGACACTTTTGTGCTTATTAAAAAAAAAAATGATGCCTTGGATTTTTTATAAAACTTTCTTAAAAGTTGTAACTAACTGATCTCTATATAATTTTGTTTGTCTATATTTAGTCATCTTTTTTTGCATGGTGGAGAACTCAAACTTACACATGTTAAGGTCTAAAACTGCACTATTTGTTCATTTTTATCAGGATTTGACGGTTCCTGGGGACTTTTGGGGCTAAATAAGGGGGGGGGGCAATGCTGAACAGTCATTTTTTTTTATGCCTCGTTCACTGTGCACTCACGGGGGACCATGCATGCTTCCCTTGTTATGTGGCATTTCAACCATATTTTGGATTAATGGTGAATCCAGTCATTTTGGAAAGTTTTGTTTGAAGTTTTTAATTTCTTCAAATATATTTCATGGAGTTTTAGTTGGTTTCTTTTTATAGCATATCAACCTTTTCCGGGTTATTTAACACTGAATCTAGCAAATTTGTTTCAATGAAGAACTGCCTTTTTTTTCTTTAAATTTTTTGTTTCTATTTAAAATTGTTTAATATTCTTTCTCAAAATAAAATATATTTTATTTGTTTTCTTTTAACTAGCAAATATATGCTGCCTCTGCTCACATTTTTCCTAGGCTAAAAATATAATTATATAATTGAGAAAGAAGTACATATACGTAGCTAAAGCAAAATAAATTGTTTGGGACTAAATTATCAATGCTATTTTTTTTTTTATTATCGCTTATGCTTGAAACACAAATCACAATTCTGTAACATTACGATAAAGTTATTTTGTTAAAGTGTTTTAAGATCTATTTCATAACAAAATCTAAAATAGTTCAGTCCATAGAAACTCAGATCTCACGGTTTCGATTTCCCGCTCATTCTTCAATGTATTAATTATGTTTTAAAGAATTGTGACAGACTGATGGACGGCCAAATCCATTTATATAAGGTGACTATTGCATCAAAAACATGTATCAGTCAATGTTAAATATTGGTTATAATTTAACGAATCTGTTAAAAAAAATAATCATTTTGAAATAATGCCAACATAAATTTAACATACTATAACCCTATGTCCTCTGGGCCATATTTGTCACAATCCTGGTTCACAGGACCATGTTTGTGATATACCCCTGGGCGTGTTGATCGATCCCGGCTCACAGATGCAACCCAGCAGGGCTACACTCTTAACTGTCTAGTAGTGGATCCCTCAAAATGTAATCAGACGCTTACTGGTTATGGGAAACTATCGCTCTGATACTCTGGGCATGCAAAACATACACAACCCCAAGTCTATGTGACAACTCTTATCTTCAGCTAGCCACTCGTCATTAGGTGCTGCGACTGCTGCGGTTAAGTTCATCCTTCGTAGATATTCTGGCGAATGGTTTGTATGTTGCTCTTCTCAGCTGCAACTTGGCATCGATGCTGTAAAAACCTGTTTCAAGTCAACAGTTCAAAAATAAGCTGGATCATTTATGAACAATTTTTTTTTTTTTTTACATAGGCATCACATTATCAAGGCCAAGAGGCCACTCGAGGATTAGGATTAAAGAGTACACAGTAGAAATTGGACAATATAGTACTCGTTACTAATGGGAATTCGGTAAATTTGTTAAGTGGAACGGCTCATCAAGAACTTGTTTACGTTAGACTTGAAGACAACCATATTGTAGTCAGCTGGAAAGTAGGAAAATGGAAGATGGAAGACAATTCCACAGGCGTGTAGATCTTCACGGTAAACTTCATACAAGGAAAGCTAAGTTCTTCGTGATGTAGGTTGTTACAACTTAAGTTCATTTAGACAATTTCCCAGCTAGGAACAAGAGCCTTTCAACTTAGCTCTTATGGAGGTCTCTGCCCATGGGCAAGAGCCCAGGAGCGATGCATTCTCTTCAATGCCAGCCAGCCAAATCCTGTTTCTCAGTACACAAGTGTTTTTATCAAACGCAAATTCCAACCACCCATCTCTTGAGATCATTCTGCCTTCTTCTTTAGAGATTACTCTTTCCTTCCTCTATCCTATTATTTTATATTCTTTCTCTTGTGAATCTCTTCTTTCTATCTATTAACCATATCTTTAATTCATTTTCCTTCTTTCTCTCCAACTCAAATTATTTTTCTCTTAAAGAAACTGTATTATTAGTTTATGCTTTTCCGTCTTTGTTCCCATTACTTACTTGGTCTGACACTTAAATATAACAGGTGGGCCAATGACAATATTTCCTAGATAATAGAGTGGTCCTTTCATCGCCATGTCAACTTCACTTCCCTTTTCTGTCCACCATATCGGCTATAAAGATATATTCCAGACTTTGGAGAAAAGAACGAATTCCTCAAACCCCATATCAAACACCCCACCAACTCTTAGCCTGTAAGCAAGATGAATTGTCTGATCCTTCGCCTGACAAGTATCGAAAAATTGTCCAAAAACGTTAATTCCTTCACCCTAAAATCATAAGTTTTCTACAGGGAGGGGTCAGCAAAAACCGTCCTCTCATGACTAGTTCGGTTCTACGCATGCACAAATGATGTCAGAACATGATTTAGTCTAATGAAACAAAAAAGTGGCCCAATGGTTAACGCACTTTTTTTTTTCACACTTTAATTTCCAACTTTGCCTCAAGGGTTCGGGTTTGATCCTCATACTCACCTACCAAAACTTTTTTAATTTAACCCCCTCCCCGGACTTTTGATTGACCTCCAAAAACCCAGGCAACGCCAGGTAACCCCACTAGTCTATATATATAAAAGCGAAAATGTGTGTATGTATGTATGCATGTGTGTTTGTATGTCTCGCAAAAACTTTCAACACGGGTCACGGATTTTCGCGAGATTGGTATCATTTTAAAGTCCGATCCTTCGCCCGACAAATATCAAAAAATTGGCCGAAAACGTAAATTCCTTCACCCTAAAATCGTAAGTTTTCTACAGGGAGGGGTCAGCAAAAACCGTCCTCATGACAAGTTCGGTTCTACGCATGCGCAAATGACGTCGGAACATAATGTAGTCTAAATATTAAAAAAAAGACCCAATTTCGTCGACTTCGTTTTAGCTCAGTTGCTTAGAGGGCGGCCTCATTATCTAAAGGTTTTGAGTTCGAATCGTGGTGTGAGGTCTTTATTTTTTTTTCTTCGATTTTTTAAATTTTAATATTGAAACAGGGTTATTTAAGCCATTTGTCACATGTTTTTTTTTTTGGTTTTTAGAAGTTTTAACGTTCGTTTTTCTGTTTTCTTTTTTGGTTTTTCTGATTTTTACATTTAACATCGTTCGTTTGGCTTTTTTTTTTGATTTCTTTTATTATTTTCTATATTATTTTTAATGAGGTCAAATAGAAGCAGCAGAGTTAACTTTTATTGCGACCACATGTACTTAAATAAATAAATTCAAACGTATTTCCGTTAGTATTTCGCTGTGGCCCAATGGTTAACATCATACTTTTTTTTTTTCACACTTTAATTTCCAACTTAGCCTCAAGGGTTTGGGTTCGATCCTCATACTTACCTACCAAAACCTTTTTTTTATTTTAACCCCCCCCCCCGGAGTTTTGATTTACCCAAAACCACACACACCTCCAAACACCCGGGCAACGCTGGGTAACCCCCACTAGTCTATATATATATATATATATATATATATAAAAGGTAACATGTGTGTGAGTGTGTGTGCATGTCTGCTAAAAACTTTCGACAGACAGAACAAAAATTCACAAATTTGGTCTCACATGAAAGCCCCATCCTTCGCCCGACAAATATCGAAAAATTGGCCAAAAACGTTAATTTTTTCACCTTGAAATCAGCACTTTTCTACAGGGGGGGGGTCAGCAAAAACCGTCCTCTCATGACGATGTCGCTTCTACGCATGCGTCATACGACGTCGTAACCTGATTTAGTTTAAAGATTTAAAAAATGACCTAATTTCGTGTACGTCGTCTTAGGTCAGTTGGTTAGAGCGGTGGGTCATTATCTAAAGGTTTTGGGTTTGAATCGTGGTGTGAGATGTCCTTTTTCTTTGATTTTTTAAATTTTAATATTAAAGCAGGGTTATTTAAGCCATTTTTCACGTAACGTTCGTTTTTCTGTTATCTAAATCATAATATCTACGAGTTAAGAATTTAATTTGCCCGACTTTTACACGCTATTTTCAAGATTTTTTTTTCGATCAACGCATATTTGTTTCGCTTTTCAGTATAAAAAAAAGTGAAACTGCATCGTATCAGCAGTTCCCCGGTAAAGCGATGGACGTTTGGTCAATGTTGGTTTTCACCATCATATCAGACAATTGCTTTCATTTGGATACTCCCTAATAAACGGGGAAGCTGGTTTTTCCCAGCACGTTGGGAAAACAAAATCAGACAAATTTGTGGAAACACTCAAAAGAACTATCCTGCAGTATTTCACCTCATTAGACACGCACTTAAAAACTACGGAATAGCGTGACGTTTGACTTCAATTTGAACTCATTCACTTTTTAATCGCTATATTTAACGTCTTACATTGCTTCCGTCGCGTAGCGCAGGTGTAGGTCGTCAGCCTATTGGACTCAAGGCTCCGGGTTCGAGCCCACCTACTACCAACACCCCCCCTTTTTTCTTTTACACCCACAAAAGATTTTTTTCCATTTTTAAAAATCTGTTTTTTTGTTTTATTTATTTATTTTTTTTTTAAAGAAGTTTAACATTTTTTTTTTTTTTTAAATTTAAACAGGGTTAAATTTCAAGTTTGTTCTGCTTTACCCCCTCCCCAACACACACACCTCCAAACACCTAGGCAAACTGAGCACCCCCCCCCCGCTAGTATATATCATATATATATATATATATAAATAAAGGCAAAATGCACGCACGCAAATTTTTGTATGCCCAACAAATGCTTTTTTCGTCGGGCTTCTTGGGAGGGGGGGGAGGTTTACTATTGCTTAGAAGTGTTTATATACCCCCTAGATAATAATATCTAGGATTTGTGAAGGAGCGTCGTGGCTAGATTTATTTACACAGACTTTTACACAATTCTTGCTATTTCAACCCCTCTTGTGTTGATTTGGTTTTTTCGTATAAAAGCGAAACTAATGTGAAACTAAAGTGCCTTTCTCGGCTATGGGCTGGGAGCATCCAGAAAGCAATGGATGTTTGGTCAATGTTGGTGAAAACCGTCATATCAAACAATTGCTTTCATTTGGACACACTCCCCTAATAAAGGAGGGGTTGATTTTCCCCAACACATTGGGGAAACACAACCAAACAAAGTTGGGTAAAAAACAAACCCAAAAGAAATATCTCACAGTTAAAATTAAGTGCGTAATTTACTTTCCTTTGACCTAAATTATTTCGCTGCGCACCTGTCACTTTCCTTTCATGGGCGAGCGGGTCACTTATCAAGGTTTTCGCCTCAATGTTCAGAGTTCGATCTTACCTACGTACCAAAACTTATTTTTTTCCGATTTTTTAAACAAGTTTTTTTTTCTTTTATTTTACTTTGTCTTCTTTTTACATCATGTTCGTTGTCCCCCACCCCCGATTTTTCAAAAGAAGTTTAACATAGGGTTTGGATCTAACCCCCCCCTCAAACACACACACCTCCAAACACCCGGGCAACGCTGGGTACCCCCGCTAGTCTAATATATAAAAGGCAAAACGCAACTGCCTGGCCTTTGGGCCAGGTAGTATCTGTTCTGTAATTGGTCCTTGGTCAATGTAGGGGAAACCCTTCATACCGACACAATTACTATATATTTGGATATTGCCAGAGTGTCCCCCCCCTTTTGGGGGAGCTGGTTTATCCCCCACATTAAAAATGACCGTGTCTAATTTGCTTTTGTAGGAGGTTTAAAAGCAATGCTATTTTTACAAGTTATATAGACTACGTTAAATTTGAACGTTTTAGCGGTAAAGTAGCGGTAAGAAGTCAGATTTTCTTCCACTTTCTTTTCCGCCTTCGCGTCACGAGTTCGAGCCTACCTGCCTACTACCACTTTTTATTTTGCTCAACACACCTACAAACACCTGGGCAACGCCAGGCACCCAGGCTAGTTGACTTTAAATCGTCAGCCCCGGTCGTCCTTCCTGAGGAACATAGTAACAAGAATAGATGGAGCCAATTCAAACAACTTTGTGTGAATGTTCTTTGAAGTACAAATTTGGATAACTAACAATTGTTTCAGCAGGAGGGGAGGTATCAGTAAAAATGAAATAAACATAATTATAAAAAAAACATCACTTGCACATAATAAAATTAACATTTTTAAGAGAAACTTCTAAGCATTTTGAAAGGGTAAAACTGGTTCGGCTACTTTTCACAAAAAAAAAAAAAAAAAAAAAATCTGGGAACAATATTGGAAAAAGATGAACAGGATGACTTGATAGAGATGCCATAAGAAAATGACTAAGTAGGTTTATATGGAAATAATACTCATTGTTAATTCATTTATAAAGGGTTATTTTACTCCTAGCTAAAAGGAATGAGTTTATGAATTTCCCCATGTAAAGAATAGACAGGCTTATCGAGAAACAATGGACAGTTGTTGCATAATGAAGAATGTTATCGACAAGTGTACACTGTAAAAAAACAAACTATCCTTTAAAGAATATTTACAAGCATATGAAATGGATTTTTTGTCTTATTAGAAATGTGGGTCCATTTTCATGATTTCAAAATTGGAATCTGCATTGTTTTTTTTCCATTGACAAAACAAATGATCTACCTCACGATTAAGTAGAGGGTCCTATTACTTGCATATATATATATATATATATATATATATATATATATATATATATATAACTGAACCATCCGATCGCCCTTGCTTGCATCTTGTCTAAAAATCATTGTGATGGAAACCAGCTCGTATTTAATAAAATTCACACGCCTTTTCACAGTCCAATCATAAATGGAATACATACATCAAATCCGTTGCCAACGCTGCTGGAAAAATGGTGGGATCCTATCGATCCAGTAGAGCGATCACTGCTGATGCAATTCTCTATCTATATAAGAGCCAGGTACATCCAAGGATGGAGTACTGTTGCCACATCTGGGCAGGAGCTGCTAGAAAGGACTTATCCTGCCTTGATAGAGTTCAAAATAGACTTTGTAGCCTCGTAGGGGATGTCCTTTTCTTTTCCCTGCAACCTCTATCTCACAGAAGAGATGTTGTGAGTTAGCTTTATCATTATTTTCATGGTAAATGCTCGTCTGAGCTCCAATTTATGATTCCCTCTCTCGCCAAACTTTGAGAAACACTCATCTAACTGAAGACACTATCAATAATCCCCCCCCCCACTCTTCATCTGTGCCTAAACCTAAATGTAGATTCCATGAACAAAGCTTTTTTCTTAGAACTGCACACCTGTGGAACTGTCTTCCGTTTGCCTGCTTTCCAGCTGACTACAATATGGTTGTCTATAAGTCCAACGTCAACAAGTTCTTGATGAGGCGTTCCACTTAAGTTAACAAATTTACCGAATTTCCATTACTAACGATTACTATATTGTCTAATTAACTACTGTACACTCTTTAACCCTTATCCTCGAGTGGCCTCAGAGCCTCGATAAGTAGTGATACCTATGTGTAAAAAAAAAAAATAAATAAATAAACTTGAGTTTATTATTTAGCTTGTAGACATCGATTCAATCATGAAACTATGTTTCGTTATATTTTGGTTTCGATTTTAGCTGAGGGCCTCCAATTTTTTTTTTTTTTTTTTTACTACACACTTTTGGAATCATGACTATATATTGGGTACAATATGAAATGATTGACTATAATAATAAATACAAAATCTGCATAAATTAAAATATATTTAAGTGTATCTTACAATCGAGCAATGCTGGCCGCTCCTGCTATATGTTTCACCCTCCCATACTTTGATTGTCCTTGAAATCGGTGAAATCACCCATTTTTCAATCAAATCGATTGGTTACTGCTCTAGATGGGGACACCCCACAATACATTGTAGTCTACATTGCACTGTAGAGAACCTTCTGTTGATTTTATAAAATTATCGTTAAATAATGGCTTGATTTAAAGTTTAAAATCAAAAAGTAAAGTATCATGGTTCAATTCTACTCTAAAAAGAATCATTCATTTTCAATGCACAGTTGATTTTATGAGTTGGATCTTTCTAGCTGTGCAGTGATAAGACTTCTAAAATGCACATGTGATGTTAGGTTGTATAATAGTGTTAACTTTGTTCAAAATTGTACCTTCTTAAAATCAGATTTTTTTATTATCGATTTTCAATACTTAATGAAAGCATTCTAATACAAAACCTATGTAAGAACTCTTCCAGATACATCAAATATATTTTTGTGATATTTAAAAAAAAATGAATTAAAAAATTGGCCCAACAGTTTTGGAGTCCATAGGGAAGTCTTCAGACAAAGTTCCTATTGTATTTATATAATTTTTGTTTACGTAAAAAAAAAAAAAAAAAAAAAAGCAAGAAATATGGGCGATTTTCTAAGAAAAAAGATATTCAAGGTTGAAGACACTGTTAATCGTATTATCGTAAAAAAATCTATACATATATATAATCATTCCATTTTTTTTTTGTATGTAAGATTTTTATTCCCTAACACCCCACATTTAAATTTTTAAGTGATGATTTTTTTTTTATGAATGTTATAATTGGTAGTGAAGTTAATTAATGTTAATCTCTACTACCCCACCCCCTTTTTTAGCCTTGTGCCACATTTGATATTTTGTATATATTTTCAGAATATTTATGAATAAATATTTGATTTGAATGTTTTACAAACAATTTTTATGGTGTGAATAAAAATTAAAAGAAATTTCTACAATTTAAAATTTATTGTAAAATTAAAAAAAGATTTTAAAATATTTAGCTAATAATGCCAATTATTTTTACGGAAAATTTTTTTTGATGTAATTTCTTTTTACTATTTCATCAGATTAAGATTAATAAAGTCTGTAGCATATTTAGAAAATATGCTAGTCTCAAGAATAATTAAAACTTTTCTATTACTAATGGAAATTTGGTATTAGTCTGAAGCCGAAACTATACTATTACTTTTATTAATGCTCAATTCAAATTACTATTTCATGAGACTTACGTGCTTTCAGAGACAGTGATAGTGTAGTATCTGTTCGTCATTTCATCCTCACTGACACCTTATTATGAAGTGGGGGAATGTAGTATCTCTTCATTAGTCATGCTAGTCTTCCAGGCATTATTGTCTTCTTTGGGGATAGTATATGCTTATTCGTCATACTATCCACCCAGGCATTAACTCTTAAGTAGTATATGTTTGTCATATTTTCTTAGGCTAGCAAATTATCATAGTCACAGACTTTACCCTGGGTCAGTTGGGTCAGCTCTTTCCAACAAGTTCACCATGTCCCAAACACTGGCTGACCAGGCATGGCGATCCAAGGGTGCTTCTGTTATGAGTGCAAAGCATTCAGGTTTCCAGCGATGGACTTCATAAAAGTGAGGGCCCAGAATCAGTTCATCTTGTTTCACCGTCCAGAGCCAGGTTTTGAGTTGGCCATGACGTTTCTTCCAGCCTAGTGGTGGTGCTGGGTTGATGACTTCAAGTCTCCTGGGTGTTGATGCAGAGTGTAACTGAACCAACGAAGGCGTCTGGTAAGGAGAAATTTTCAGAGGGAGTTAATGTTGCAGCGATGGCAAACTGTACTGTCGGAGATGAACAACAGACATGGAGGCTGCTCCGTAGGTAGTGATGGTCAAATACCTCCAGTTCCAGTTAGTTAGGAGTCCACCACATATCTAGCAAATTATATGACCAAACTAAACATATTTGCTTGTTTTGATAAGTTTAAAATAGAAAATTTACGTTTAAAAGAATATCAAAAACTTTCGACAGGCAACGGACCCTGACAAGATCAGTATCATTTTGAAGCTCGACATCTCAGACGACAAATATCGAAAAATTGGGCAAAAACATTAATTCCTTCACCCTTAACTGGCCAGTTATGTACAAGGATGGGGCCATTTTTTTTTTTAGCTACTTTTGCAAGTCATCGTATTGGTTGGATTGATTTTGCCTAATTTTAACATTCCAAACTCCCGGTCGCATCATGGAGCATTGGTAAGACGTCAGATTTTCTTTCACTTTCTTTTCCGTCTTCACGTCACGGATCCGAGCCTGCCTGCCTACTACCACTTTTTTGTTTTGTTTTTAATACCTCTCTTCACCCTGGCTGCCTATTGTTGCTTTGATTCCTTTCTCAAGCTACTATCTTTTTTTTTAACACTTCTCTCCACATTCAAGGGTTCGAGCTTGCCTGTCGACTACCTTTTTTTTTTTTTTGCTCAACACACACACACACACACACACCAGGCACCCAGGCTAGTAGACATATCTCAGGGCTTTACGTTATGAAACAGTCACATTTGCGAGTGATTTTTCCAAGTTATGACTAGAAATAAAATATGTGACGCTTATATTTCTTTCACCGACAATCTTCTAAAGCTCATTACCGAGTGAAAAATCTTTTCAATCTTTAATTTCTTTAATAAAACGAGCACAGTAAAATGTAAGCAATTAAAGTTTACTAGACCAATATTCTTTTTTTTTTTAACTAAAGCTGTTTTAAAAATATCTGCAAAAAACTTGAATGTTTACACCTTCAAATTTAAAATAATTTGGTGCATGTTTAGAATTACACTTATTAAAAAATACAGAAAAATCTGTGATGTACTAGGAGTGTCAGAATTCGCCATTAAAAAGCGTGATTAAATATCTTTTGAAGCTCATAACAATATGAATAATGTAATTTAAACCCTAATTTTTTATCAATAAAAGAAGCAAAGACCAAACTTTAAAATAAAAGGTTTTATCGAAAAATATACAATTTTTTTTTTTTTAAATCGGTTTTCTTTATTTCACAAAATTCAACGAATTTTAACTTAATCTAGAAATATATAAATTCAAAAAAATCACTTACCTATATAAAATACTAATCAATCATTCATTTATGAGAAATTGTCCATATTTATATTTTATATTCCATGTATTTTTTAAATAAAATTATTTTTTTAAACAACTATTTGAAAAGACCGCTATTACATAAGCATCGTTATGGTGTTAGCAAAGCGGTGTTACTTCCCGTTTTGAGATACGGATGGACAGAAGGACATAAAAACAACACATACACATTAACCGTCTAGCCTTGTGCGTGAAGAAATGTGTCATCATAGTTGAAAAATAATCACATTTTACATATTAGTTTGTGTCCTAAAAAAAAAAAAAAAAAAAAAAAAAAAAAAAAAAAAACTTTAGGAATTTTTTTTTCTTTTTTTCTTTTCCTCAAAGAAATACACGAGTTTGATTTAATATATTTTATTTCTTTATGGAGTGATTTTTTTTTTTTTGTAATATCTAAAAAATAAAAACATTGAATGAAATAGAAAAAAAATTATCGTAATTCTACAAAATCTTCTGGACAATATAACAAGATTATAAGGTTTCACTAAAAAAAAAAAAAAAAAATTCAACATGGTTTTTAAAAAAAAAAAAAGGTTTTAAACTTTGAACTTTAAAGGTAAATTTGCAAGTAACTTTTTGTTTTAAATTAGCTTATTTTATTTATTGATCTTTTATCTTCAATTTGTGATATATAAATTTGAGGTGAGAAAATTAATTATTTTCATTTGAATAGACATTGAAAAAGGGGGGGGGGAAACAAAACAAAACAAAACAACGCTTGTCTAGAATATTATATTCGGTTTATTGGAAAGAGCATAAAATTTCACATTGAACCTGAAAATATAAAAATTGAACCATTAGAAAAATTGATAGATTTTTAAAGTTTAAAAATTGGGAAAAAAATTAACTCGTAAAATTCAATTGGTTTCATTACATAAAAAACATGGCTGCATGAACATACGCCGGCACTTTGTAAACACTTTTTTTTTTTTTTTTTTTTTTAAAGAAAAAATATTTCTATTTTTTTTAAACAACTTTAATAATTTATTTTGGAAGTATATTCCATAAAGAATTCGCAGTTTTGTGTTAGGGGTGTCAAAAATTCCCAAAAAATTCTGACACACCTAGTGATGTACGTACTTCTCACAGAACGAAGATGTCGTTCGAAAAATCATAGTAAACGAAAACATTTAGTTGTCAAAACTAAATTTGTCCTAGAGAGTATATATGAGAGAGAATTAAGAAAAGAAAAGAAAAAAAAAAAACGAATAAACAAACGACATTTTTGTGGTTCAATTGAAAACTCTTCATTCAATCTGAAAACAGGAGAAAAAAAAACAAAAGGAGACGGAGGAGGGGAAGAAGAGAGAACTGGTTACTCCCATTAAATAGAAAGAATTTCCTTCCTCTTTTTCTTTCTAATCTTGCTTACTAGGCATTTTTTCATTGACCACAAATTTTTTTTATGCGAGTTAAAGTACAAAGATGTGTACATTGAAATATATATTTTTTTTATTTTAGAAAATAAAAATCAGAAATCGTTTTTTTTTTTTTTGTACTAGTACACTTATTGATCCGTGCTGAAATAACGTTATTTAAAAAGCCATTCTTAACGTGGGGAGGGAATGGTGTTTTGTACCTATTCTGTACTTTAACCTTACAATTGAATAAAAAACAAAACTTTAAACTTGAAAACACGATTTAAAAAATAGCGCGAATCAGTAAGTGCATTAGCACCTTTTTTTTCTTTTTTTTTTTTTTTAATAAACGTTGAACGTATACCGCATTGCCCAGGAATCCTTATTTCCAAATTTCTTTCAAATTTTGAAAGATTATCAAGTTTTCATACTTTTTTTTTCAACTATTAACAAAGGGTTAGAAATGGCAACCTCATTTTATCAAATCGAAATGCATTCAGGTGAACTTCAATTGATTATATTTTACACTAATGCATTTTTTTTTAATTGTGTTTTTAAATGTATAATTATTCAAATTACGTTGAGGCGAAAAATACAGACAGAAACACGAGAAGTAATAACATATGTACGTTTTATTAATATACATGAAAATTGTTGAGAATCAACAGGCTTGGATGTTTTCGAAATTACAAAGTCTAGAACTTGAAAATTTCGAAACATTTTTTATCCAATCAAATCCCCCTCTCCAAAAAAAAAAAAAAAAGTTCTTTAATTCTCATTAATTTATTATTCTTTTGTTGACAAGAGAATTTAATCAGATTTAAAGTTCTTGTATATAACAGGGACGCATGAGAAAATATTTGCTTTTTTTAGGGGAGAGGGATTAGACTTCAAAACTCTCAAAGTAAACTCGGGTATTACATTTTCTTTATGTCATAATATTCATGGTAGACTTTTTTTTTTTTTCAGTAAATTATTTAAAGTGAAATGCGTTTCGGTAGGTGTCTCGTAATTTCTCTTTTTAAAGTGGGTTGTTTATTTTCTTTATGGAATATACTTCCAAAATAAACTAAAGTTGTTTAAAAAATAGAAATATTTATTTAAAAAAAAAAAAAAAAAAAAGTGTTTACAAAGTGCCGGCGCACCTTCATGCAGCCATTTTTTTTTTTACGTAATGAAATGAATTGAATTTTATGAGTTAAATATTTTTCAATTTTTAAAATTTAAAAATTTATCAAAATTTTTCTATTGGTTCAATTTTTACGATATTTTCAGGGTCAATGTGAAATTTTATGCTCTTTCCAATAAACCAAATACAATATTTTAGACAAACATTTTTTTTTAAATTCACCCCCCCCATTTTGAAATGTCTTAAAATTTAATTAATTTACTCACTCATTTATTCACAAATTGAAGATAAAAGATCAATAAATAAAATAAGCTAATTTAAAACAAAAAAGTGTTTTTTTTTTGAATACCCGTAAAGTCCAAATGTAAAACTTAAAAAAAAAAAAAAAAAAAAAAAAAAAAAATCAATGTGATTTTTAAGTGGAAGCTTATGTTATGTTTGATTGTTCAGTAAATATTGGACGCTGACGACAATTTTTTCTATTTCATTCAAGGTTTTCTTTTTTTTTTTTTAGATAGTCAAAAAGAAAATTCACTCGATAAAGTAGTATTAAAATATATTAAATTAAAAATTCATGTATTTCTTTGAGAAAAGAAAAAATTCCTCAACTTTTTTTTTTCAGGCAGTAAAATGTGACTATTATTCACGTATGGTGACACATTTCTTCACACACAAGGCTAGACGGCTAACGTGTGGTTTTTAAATCCTTCTGTCCATCCATAGTTCAAAATAAGAACAAACACTGCTTTGACGTTTCGCTAACACTGTAAAAATGCTTACGTAATGGCGGCCTTTTCAAATAAGTGTTTAAAAAAATTCTTTTATTTAAAAAATACATGGAATTTAAAATATAAATATGGATAAATTCTTAACAATGAAGAATGGAAGTACCCATTGAATAGTATTTTTTTATAGGCAAGTGATTTTTTGGAATTTATATATACATATATTTTATCAAAGCAAGTTAAAATTCGATTTTCTTTAAATCTTTTAAAGAAAACCGATTTAAAAAAAAAAAAAACAAATATTGCATAATTATTATTTGTTTAAAATTTGGTCTTTGCTCCTTTAATTAGAAAAACAAAAAAAAGATTAGGGTTTGAATTACATTTTATAAGTAGTTATAAGCTTGGAAAGATAGGAGGTCGAATTATTCAATATTTTATCACGCATTTTTAATGTTGGTTTCTGACACTGCTAGCGTTTCAGTAGTTTAACAACTTAGTGTTACTTAAAACATGTTTTAGTGAGAAAAAAAGCAATAAAATAAAATAAAAACATTAATTTACATTATAGCTAGTTGATTCATCTGCTGGGACATGTCAATATGGCGTTCGTGTCAAAGTCATAGTTTCAGAATAGGGTCGCTAACAAACACTGTTTCCTATATGTCATGTAGACAATAGGCAATGATATGAGTAAGTTAATATGCCTGATTGCAGTTCATTTGTGCTACTAAACCAAATAAAAACAATTTTTGCACCCCTATCATATAAAAGATCTGTATTTTACTTAGAGCCAAGTTAGTCCAAGGATAGAGTATAGTTGCCACATCTGGGCAGGAGCGGCTAGAAGCAGCTTATCCTGTCTTGACAGTTCAAAATAGACTTTGTAGCCTAGTGGGGGGTGTCCTTTTCTCTTCCCTGCAATCTCTTTCCCCACAGAAGAGACATTGCGATCTCTGCTTTATCATTATTTTCATGGCAGTGCTCGTATGAGCCCAAATCTATGGGCCTCCTGTCCTGACCTTCCCGAAAAAAACACTTATCTAGCTGAAAACCCTATCAATAATTTCCTCCCACTCTTTATTTATGCCTAAACCTAAATGTAGATTCCATGAACAAAGCTTCTTTCTTAGAACTGCACGCCTGTCGAACTCTCTTCTGTTTCCCTGCTTTCCAACTGACTGCAATATGGTCGTCTTCAAATCCAATTTGAACAAATTCTTGATGCGTAATTAATCCAATTCACCAAATTTCCACTACTAACGATTACTATATGTTCCCTTTGACCATTGTACACTCATTAACTCCTATTCTCGAGTGGCCTCCGGGCCTTGATAAGTGGCGACTCCTTTGTATATAAAAAAATAAATTAGTGAAATTCATTTGTTTAATATAAGACTAAGGTTGAAAATGATTTTATGAAAATGAAATATACGACCACTTAATGGATAAAGTTCAATAATTGATCATTGTTAAAAAAAAAAATGAATTGGTCCGAAAATTTATTTATTTATTTTTTTTTAAATTCTGAAAGTTAATAAATTCTCTAATTTTAAAAATGCAACCTAAATTTTTTATTGTTTATTCTGGACTTTAAAATAGGAATATAAAAAGAGGTTATATTTTAGGACTATCTGTAAATTACATGCGCGCAAAATGAATAGCCGATGCTCAAAACGTATAAACATTTTGTTGACCCTTCATTTTACTTAAAAATTCACCAAAAATCAGGAAATTAATTTTAATTAAATTTTCAGAATTTATCAAATAATGATCACGGAATATAATTGACCCATTATCTTTATTCAAATCTTTAGTGGAAATGTATTATTAGTGTTTTTTAACAAAAAACACCTTTAAAGTTATGGTTTTCAGTAGTAAAGAAAAAAAATATTTTTCTCTTTTTTATGAAAATAAAGCATTGTAAAAAAAAAAAAAAAAAAAATTGTCAAGTACATTACGAAAAAAAGCCCCTAAAGTTTGTATTAATGAATTCGATATCTCGAAGAAAAATTCATTTCTTGAACTACCGATATAATCATTGAATTAAGCATTTATTTTCACACAAAAAAAATTATAATTGCAAAAAATATTTCTACAAGTTTCGCATAATTTTTAAATATAAGATTCTAATATTTTCCTTGCTTGAATGAATGTGAAACATTCGGTGTAACATAATTTTTATATAATCTCGAAAAATAAAAATTTTTAACTTTTAAGCAGAATTAAATTTTAAAAAATGGTAAAAATTAAAAAACGTTAATGATAGGAATGTATAGGCGCACGGCTGGAAGAAAAAAAAAAAAAAAAAAACAGCACTCCAACCTTCCTTTAACTACCTGGCGCCATTTTCAGACAGCCTTTTGACTTTCCGATATTTTGAACTTCTGTAGAATCCACACTTGGACGATTTTTTGTTTGTTGTGAATCTGCAAAGCCAGAATCTCTCGCTTTGGGGAGCTAATTAAGCTATTTTTTTGTACAAAAAGAGTTTAATTAAATATCTTACGACTTCACTAATTATCTTTGAAGTGGACCCAGAAAATTAATTTATCTTTCAAAGGATTTTTACAATGAATTTATTTAACTTCAAACTTTAGCTGAATTTGTCAGCTTCTGAATGTCGCCGTGAAAACATTTTTGCATTGAAACTTTTTTTTCATGAGTACAAATATTTTTTTCATTTTGGAAATTAACTTTAGGCTTTAATCTTTCAAATGCATTTAAAAAGTAGTCGGAAACAAAACAATGAAAAAAAAACATAGGGACCATAGTTTTGAAAGCATATTATCTCATATATACGAGATATGCTTTCAAAACTATGGCCCCCTATTTTTTTTCCAACATTTTTGCTTGTACCTACAGTAAATAACGGTATTCATCCATTGTTACTTGTATGAAGATATATTGATAGTCAAAAAATAATTTCAAATTCATTCATGTTTACAATTTTTGCCTGGGGTGGGGGATTAAAAACATTTGTAATAATGAGGTTGGAGTTTCGTGCAACACGAATGACAAAACCCCAAAATATATTTTGACACCTCTCTTTGCTACTTCAGGAAATCAACCAATTTTAATGTAATCTTCAATGCTTATTAATTAAAGATCACAGAATATAATAAAGTCATGATTATACTTTTTAAAATTTTAATGAAAATATATTTTGTAAACAAAAAATAAAACCACCTTTACTATCGTTATAGTTTTAAATATTAAAATTAAAAAAAAACAAAATGAAAATAAAGCATAATGGTTGTATAGATTGGTTTCCTACAAGTAAATCCAATGAAATCCGTGTGATTATTAAAGAGTACTCAATGGAGAACAAAGTCTACATTATACAAACATTATTGGTTACATATGTGCATACATGTTTCAGTGGAGTCCTAATTCAAGGAGACCATTTCATCAGACCAAAAAAGGAGGAATACAAAAAAATTTCATATGATTTTAATAATAAATAAATTAAATAATGTTAAAAAGGTATTTCTGACGATTATTTAGAAAAAGTATGGATAGGCAGAACGTCAAAAAAAAGTTTATAACTTTCATTTTCTTTCAAATTTGAATTCTATTTAAATCATTAATAAAAAAACTTGTTTTCACTTATTTTTGAATGAATAATAAAATTTAAAAATAAATCGAATAATGCAATTACTAAAATTAACTGTTTGAACAACATTTTACAAATGTTTTATTTCAAAGTTTAAGGGAAAACAATGGTAAACATCAATAATTTTAAAATATTATTGAATAAAAAAATTTATACCAAGTTAAACGGAATTTTTTTTTAAAGAAAAATAAAGAAATTCTTATTTGTGTACATTCAAAAATATTCTAATTAAATATGCATTTCCTATTTTATTACAACAAAATTCAATTAAACGAAATTATTACACTTTTCGTGATCCGTTATTTGTGAAAATCAGTGGGAGTTGTACAAATAATTGCCAACGTTTTTCAATGAATCCGGTTTTTTTTTGGGGGGGGGGATAATTATGCAATTTTTAGTTTAAAAAAATATGTAAATTTTCTTTAATTCGGTATATTAGGATCTTAATTTACTAATTATCGTTGAAATAGTTTTAGAAAACTGATACTTATTTTTCCAGAGATGTTTAAAATTGATTTAGTCAGACTTTAACTTTTTTTTCCTTTCGGACATTTTTGCCAATACATAACCAGGTTAAGTAAAAAAAAAAAAGGAATGGAAGATGAATATATTTAATAATATTGGTTTTTAATCCAGAATTCAACCTAATTTTTTTTTTTTTTTTTTAAATCTTTAGAATAATGTAGGTAGAAGAGTGACCTATTTTACTGTCAGTAATATTCATTAGTTGTATCTTTTTTTTTTTTCATCACTTTTGTTGGCTATTGTAAAAATGGCTGAAATTTAAATGTTCTAACTGTGAACATATCGATTTGAAATCGATTTTTATAAACACACAAACATTGATTTTTAGACAGAAAATACAAATATAAAAAAATTAGATTGAGGTTATTCTTGTCTTGGTTGGAAATCACAAGATTTCGGCAAACGTAACCTCCGACCTTCTCCAAGTGCACGTCTTCAAATGATACAGGATATCGAAACTATTCTATATTTGGATTGGTCGTGACTGCATCCTTTTAAACCACGTTATTGGATTGCTTTTCTTCTGATGGCCATGACCATGTAAATGTGTTAATTATGTTATTCTTAGTTATCGTCTGTAGTAAAGATTGAACCTTCAACCTCTAGAAGACTGTCACTTAAAACTGGTTGTTAACACATTCAACCGTTATATCATGAAACTGTGTGGACAATTTTAGTAAGATTTTATGCTATGCAAAAAACAAAAAAAAAAACTTTAGAAATATGTGATGGTGACAAGAGTTAACCAAAATTTATGGAAAATCAGTATTTTTTAAAGTTCAAAATTCATGCATTCATTCTTTTACAAACTGTTATCGTCATAGTTGTTTCACGAATTATGAAACCTCAAAATAAAAATTAAAAAATATTTAAAAAATTCAAAATTCATGTTTAATTAAAAAAAAAAAAAAAGATATATGCCCTAAAAATGTAAATTCATTTTATTGAGCTTAATTGTGGCAATTTAGAAAAAAAATATATTGAACGTATACATAAATAGTATACATAATAGTATATATTTCTTTATAATCGTATATATGTTGCCAAAAAGAAAGCCCGCACTTGTCATTTTTTCAAAAACAGCAAATTTAAGCTAAATTTCATGTACCTGTTTAAACAACCTATACCTCATTTTATTCACCTTTTATTCCTCTATAATTTTACTTGTTCATATTTGACTTAATTGAAATATCCTAGTGTTCACGTCAATTTTAAAAAATTGACTTTAAAGCAAGAAGAAAAAAAAGAAACTCTGCACAATGGAAAATTGTTCTTTAAATGTAACTTTAGGACATTAATGCAACACAAATACAACAGGAACACTATGAACTAGTTAATATTTAGTAGCATAGCCCTTACACAATTTGACAGCTTGCGGCAATGTTACAGTGAAAAGGCATCCCACTTCTTAAAAACTTTTGTCCAAAGTTCTTCTAGATTTGAAATTTTATCATTGCGTACCTGTTGCTTGATGTAATGCCATATATTTTCGATAAGATTGATTTCTAGAGATTGTGCAGGCCAATTCAAACACAGAATATCATGCTCTTCAAGGAATCTGTTGACATTGCCAGCTGTGGAAATGGGAGCATTATCCTGCATGAAGATGAGATTATCATCCAAATTCCGGCCAAAGTAGGGTAGAAAATGCTCAGTCAACATACGAATGTACTTGGTCAAATTCGACCTTGCAAGCGACCTATAGGCTCTCGACCATTGCCCCACACCAAAACTGAACTTCCACCACCTTGCAGCATTGAAACTGTGCACCTAAGATAAAATTCTTTGTCCTTCCTTCGACGGAAGGACTGCCTAACCTATTTAGATTGCTTTTGTCGCTAAAAATCACTTTTGACCAATATGAAGAGTCATGATCTCCATTGCATTTGACGAAGTCCAGACAGCGCTTTCTATTCTTTACAGAAATCATTGGCTTGCGTCTTGCAACACAGCCTCGCAACTTAAATTCTTTCAATCTGTTCTCAACTGTAGAAAGAGAGCACTTTTTAACAAGATTACACTGTTGTTGAATTTTGGGAGCCGTTTCAAATCTGTTTGAAGCTGTAGATCTTGATAGCATTGTCTTCTCTGTAAGAAGTAACTCTAGGATGACCAAATTTAGGAACATCACGAACATTGCCGGGGTTTTGGTGTTTTTCGTTATACATGTTGTACATTCATCTTAGTTTATTTTTAATTAGTTCATATGCGTTTCACGTTGGTACAGTGGTAACGTTACCAACTTTGAATGCTACAGTTTTGCTTTCAGTTTCGATTCTAGCTGATAGCACCCAAATACTTTTTACTTTTGAAATCATGACTATAATATATACATGATCTGCATAAATTATCATATTTAAGCGTATTTTACGATTAGGCAAAGCCCCCCCCCGTATACACACACATACAGTAATAGAAATGTAACTCCATATTTTAAAATACAATTTATTTTTTAAATATAATTTTTCCAATTAATACGAGAAAAAGTATAATGCACAGACTTTTAAAGTTCAATATAGGCGCCTTTATTCATCACCAGCTTTTCAAGTTGACCAGAGCACCTCACTATGTTTAGAGATGAAATTTGCCCAATTATTAATGTTTGGGACAATATTGAAGATTTGATTCTTATGCAAGATGGAAGCCTCTCCACACTTTGCTATTATTGTTCATGAATGGCTTAGAAGTCCTGTCTTAATACCCTGCAACATTTTTCTCCGAGGTTGGCTGAAAGAGCAAGTCTACTCAACCAAACCAAGAAATTTAAAAGAACCTGAAGGGTGAATATGTGAAGTTATGACTACCATTCCGCAAGAGTTTGTGAAATCAGTTGATGTGATTCCTGGTCGACTTGAAAATCTGGTAGGGAACGAAGGTAAATGAATTTTCAATAAAAATCCACTTTTTTATACTTTCTTCTCATTAATTGTATAAATTATATTTCAAAATTAAATTGCATTTTAAAATAGGGAGTTACTTTTCAATTACCTTATATGCAAGACAAGAGCAAAAAATTGTTAATCTAAAAGTATTTTTTAACCTACGGCTCATCTAATTATCTAACATTTATCACTAGCTGGTTTTAGACTTTTAGTTTTTAAACTCTTTACATCAAGTGGCTTCATGCCTTGTCTGGAGCGATTTTCATTAAAAATAACGTTTGTAGATCGGGTATTTTGATAAAAATTCAAAATATAAATAGCTTTACTTTTCCTTTATTTCAATAACTAATTGTGCATTTATCAAAGTTACATATATGCAAGAAACACAGGTACATTTTATGCAATATTTGAACATTAAATTTAAAAAATTAGTTATACTTTAGAGTTGAAAAACAGTTTTATTATATAAGTTTACAGAAAGTATTATTTTAGAGGACACTCAGCAAAAAAAATCACCCCTACATAGAAAAGGGAGTCTAGTTATTTTTTTTTAGGAACTGAACTGGGGGGGGGGCAATTATTTTAGAATTTAGAGTGGGAGACCAGTTTCTCAAATTGAACACAAAACGATCCGATTAATAGCGTTTGAACAAGAGTTCGTTTAAATGTAATCATGTCCTTTTTTCTTTTTGTGTGTGTGTGGGGGGTGCATTTAAGGGAGTTATTTTTGTGGGGGGGAGTGAAGTTCTCGGTCATAGTGTTAGGATTAAATGCATTTATATACCCCCCCCCCCTCAAAAAAATAAATAATCTTCATTGACAAAATCTGGTAATATGCCCTTAAAAACACTATCCGGTTAGATAGTAGACACTAACCTGGGAATGGGGCGATCATTTTACGCTAAATTGATCCAAACTCATTTTTTATCCATTCAAGTTTTTAAGGATGTTATTGTTTACAATTACCTCCCTAAAAATAGAATCTGAGGGTGTTCACTTACCAATTTCAGTTTTTTAATACAATAGTGACACTATCATAAAAAAAATGTTTTTATGTTTAGAAACACAAACAAACCGCAATACTTAACCGATATCTTAACTTTAATTCTGGTCAGAAATAACTTTCTCTCCGTCAATTTAAAGCGTAAAAAAATTATTTTCTGGTATTCGTATGGAATTTGAATCTAACCAAATTTTGCCAAACTAAATCTGAAAGTTGGGTTAAAGTCAGTTTCAGTTTTGTGTAGATTAGAGATGTTTGAGACCAAAGCATTTCAGGTGAAAACAGATATTTACGTGTCATGTCGAAATTAAGGAGTTCCAAAAATCACGAAAAATAGAATTAATCGAACTATCGAGTTTTATCGTACGTTTTAATGCTGGAAGAGTTGTGCGACCAATTCAGTATGGCAAACTGACTAATCTCCCTGAAATATAATCCGACATTTTTAAACACAATGTCAGAACGGAATTGTAGATGATTTTCTTGTTAAAAAATACAACTAGCACACATCATCTACTGGATCATTTTCCATAATTTTGGGGAATTTATAATTTCAACATGACATGTAAGTACGTAATAACGTTTCCACCTGAAATGCGTTGATTTAAAAAAAACATCAGTAATCTACACAAGCACCTTTTTTTTTAGCATTTCGGGTTTGTCGAAATTCGAATCGAAATACTGTCTATGGCCATATTTTCCTCATTGGTCGTGTGTAAAATAATTTTTTAAAAATCTAAAATTATTTTTTACACCTTTAAACTCATTTGGAAATGTTTGATTGGATTCAAACATAAAAATGTCACGTATTATGGTTAATTTGTGCCCCTTTAAACCAAGGCGATAAATTATTGCCATGTCATATTGTCATAAACCAAATAAAAACAGTTTTCGAAGGAGACACTATTCTAGCATTGGATCTGAATTTTGATCAACATCTGGTTGATAATTTTCTCAGCATACGTATAGAAAGAAAAAACGATATGAGCTTAAGATATACTTGTCTATATGTACACACGGATAAAAATCTTAGCACTGAATAAATATTTTATTCTTCAGGGCAAGATTTGATTTTTAATATTCCTTTGCATGTCGAACATTTATTACATACGTACCAGCTTTAGCACTTAGCAGAGTTCTATTCTCTCGAGATTATATATATATATAATTTTGTAGATTAACATCTTCAGTCAAATATCCACCCACATCATAAAAATGAAATTCTATTTTTTTTTAATTTTTTTTTTAAGCGATTATGTGTGAACAATACTTGTCAGGAAAAAAAAAAAAAAAAAAAAAAATCCAGAGTTTCAGTTTCACATAAATTTAATATAAAATGCTGCCACATTTCCCGATCATTCTTATTTTAATTTTTTTTTTTTTTTTTTTGTAAAAAGAAAAGTCTAGTTTTTTTTTTTTTTAAGCGATAACATGCGGTTTTATCAATTTGCAACTTGGACTTAGGGTTATTAGTTAAAAAGAAAAAAAAGATTAGCCCGGAAATAGGGAGTTGTTAACTTTATAAACAACTGATCCCAAACTTAATTTTTGTCTTCTACCAAGTTTCTCAGTGTTTTGCACACGTAATCGCCTAAAAGAGAAGGCTACTTATGTATTTTTGGTACCGTGCTGAAATAACATTTCGAAAGCCATTCTTAACATGGGGATGGGTGTTTTGTAACTATTCTGTGCTTCCACTTAATTTAATAAAATATATCGTGAAACTTAAACTTTACCTGAAAAAAAAAAAAAAAAAAAAAAAAAAAAAAAACTTTTAAATTAGCGCAGTACGAAAAATACATAAGCACCAAAAATCTCAATTGGGTAGCTAGTTGCGAATGTTGATCTGCAAATCTACCCGACTTTATTCTTTAATCAATAAATATAGTATTAATTGCTATATCTATAGGAAATAGTCTTCAATATCTGCAACGGAGCTTATGTGGATGCATGTTTTTAGACATGACTACAAAGACAAAAATGGCCGCGGGTCATCCGTTGTCTAGGTGGAGAGTTTAGAGAAAATGATTCAAAATGATCAAGTTTACAATTTTTAATTCATTAATTTTTCTTTTTTTTAAATATTTGATTACTAAAAATAAAATTGTGCTTCTACAGAGTTTGAACCGAACTGATTTTTGCTGAACTAAATCTAAAACGGTACTCGTACTGCTTTTGAAACAAACGAAATCGACTTTTCGTTCGAGTTTTCCCAACTGCTTACGTAAACAGCCGGAAGATGCAGACGCGCTTAATCAGAAGGCGACAAAAGCAAACACGGTATTTTTTTTATTTTATTTTATTGAATGCTGTCGTCTAGTTTTGATTTTGACGCCGGTACGTTTTTGTTCGTTTTTTTTTTTACGTAATTCCGTGTCGGCAAAAGTTGGTTGTTTTGTCTAGTTTAAAAGCTATAGCACTGCCCCGCCCCCCTAGAATTTAGGTTTGTTAAAAAAAAAAAAAAAAAAAAAAAAAAAAAAGTTAGGTTCAAAATGTCTAAACCTTATTCATCCAAATTACGTAACAAAAGAGACAGACCGATAAGTCTTTTTGGCCTCTTACGTAAATTTGATGTTTTCAGAAATCCAGGGGGCTAACACTTGATCTCATTCGAATATTGAATTAAAGTTCTCCTTTAGTTCTCAAATACGAAGTTAGTAAAGAAATTGAGAACAATTTTCCTTTCCCCAATTGACCATTTCAATAGGTTTTCTTGTAGTCTTTTAGTCTTACGAGTATCCAGGATAAGTCTAGTCTGGTGGAGTATCCAGCTTCGTGCTGTTAAGGTAAAAATGACTTGAAGAAGGTGTACCCTGTACCAACCATGCCTAATAAAAGTCAATTTATCGTTACTTCCATGGCAAGCGCTCGTCTGAGCTCCAATCTCTGCCCCCCTCGCCAATCTTTCACGATAAACACCCGCCTAGCTGAAACCACTCTCAATAATTTTTCCCCCACTCTTTATCTGTGCCTAAATCAAAATGTAAATTCCATGAACAAAGCTTCTTTCTTAAAGAAGTGTACGTCTGTGGAACTCTCTTCCGTTTGCCTGTTTCCCACCCGACTACAACTTGGAGGTCTTCAAGTCCAACATAAACAAATTCCTGCAACTGCACCCTTAAGTAAGACACTTTATCAAATCTCCAATACTAACGATTACTACGATACTATCC
The DNA here is from genome assembly GCF_053919585.1 of Euprymna scolopes. Classification (NCBI taxonomy): domain Eukaryota; kingdom Metazoa; phylum Mollusca; class Cephalopoda; order Sepiida; family Sepiolidae; genus Euprymna; species Euprymna scolopes. The sequence goes on along the minus strand of NC_136525.1, from coordinate 21,519,197 downwards.
CATTGATTATTGTACATGCAATAACCCTTATCCCCGAGTGGCTTCCGGGCCTTGATAAGTGGTGACTACAATGTAAAAAAAAAAAAAAAAAAAAAAAAAAAAAACATACCGGGCTGCGAATACTATGTGATTTTGAATGTTTAGCCAGGTTTTTATTTGTTGCGAAAACTATCTTCATGTCAAGTTTTCCTGACAAATCCCTATTCAAAGACCTTCGAGAATAGTGTCTCGTAGGCATTCAAGTTCTCTCCAGTATATAAAATAGTATTTTATCCGTGATAATTTAATTCGTAGTATTCAATACATTATCAGGACTGGACATTTTGCAGTATAAACAAAACGAAAAAATTGGTCCAAAAATAAATATATAAGCAAATGTTACCAAACCCCAAGATATTTTACTACCTGGAGAAACGTGTTTTAACTTGGGTACTCATGCCATGCACTTAATGATCCGTGCTGAAATAACGCTATTTAAAAAGCCATTCTTAACATGGGTACGGTGAGGACGTTTTGTAACTATTCTGTACCTTACAATTGAATTTAAAAAAAAACTATTGTAACTATTCTGTACCTTACAATTGAATTTAAAAAAAAAAAAAGACAAAACTTTAATTAAACTTGGAAATACGATTTAAAAAAATAGCGCGGATCAGTAAGTGTATTAGCACCTTAACTCGCATTAAAACGTTTTACTTTGAAACAAGTAATGCCAAGCCTAAAGTTAAGAAAAAAAAAAATAGTCCTTAGACGGTCATTTGTGAAGTTTCGATAATTGCTCAAAAATCAAAAATTAAACAAAATACTGGTAAAAACCGACGTAATAAATGTCCCCAATCGTGCGAAAATGTAATGTTCTACCACCTACCAGTATTTTGTTTAGTTTTTGTTTGGGACTTCCCAGATGACTGTCTAATATCGGGGGTTTGTATTACTGTACACAGATTCGAAAAAGTTGTCAAAAATATATATATATATATATATATATATATATATATATATATAAAATAAATGTCATCAAAGGCAAGACTTTTCTACTTAACTGGATAATTTTCTAGTGTTTTTATTTAATGCAACAATGCAACATGTTTATTCAGCTCGAAAAACTTTATCGATGTATTAGAAAATTAAAAATAGCGCCCGCCCGACTCTCTCTGACATGGTAAGTTTGGGAAAAGGAATTAAAAACAAAAAATATACAAAATACTGTTAAAAACCCCACCGATTATATGTCAGCCTATGTCACGGTAACATATACTGAGTCAGTTTTTAACTCCTTTTCCCAAACTTACCGTGTCAAAGAGAGAGTCGGGCGCCATTTTTAATTTTCCAATACATCGGTAAACACTGTTTACAAGCTGAATAAACATGTTGCATTAAATAAAAACAATAGAAAATTATCCAGTTAGGTAGAAAAGTAACTTGCCTTTGATAACATTTATTTGGTATATATTTGTTTTTTGACAACTTTTTCGAATCTATGTATATATTAATACAAACTCCACAAAACTTATCCAGATAGCTAGAAGAGTAACTTATCTTGCCTTTGGTAACAATTATTTGTTATTTGTTTTTGACCACTTTTTAGTTTTGATGTCTATACTGCAAAAGTGCAAAATGCCCGCTACCGTTTCATACGTCAGTGCTCAATACATTAGAAGAGCTTAATATGAAATACTTATGGCAAGTGAGCTACGTTTGTTTAATCCACTTATCAGAAGTTCATGTTTATACAACTAGAGTTCGGGACTACCGTATTAATTTCAATGATATGAATAGTAGGGTAGGCTTAAAATATTTTTTAATTAGGAAAAGAAATGTAAATGTGAACAGAAACCTCCCTGCTGCTCAACTCCCTACATAGTGGCCCTATGGTCCCAAATAGTAATATGCCTTGTTTTGAAATGAGGAGTTTTAACAAAATGTAGTACTTAAATGTTCTGATGCTAAATTTTATCTTTTCTCGTCTCAGTCAGTGAAGGGGAAAGCCTTCTAGACTGAGGAAATTTATTTTTATTCCAATTGAGGAATCCTTGTTCCTAAGACTGACCTTTTGGGGGAGGCAAATTGATAAGAACCCAAAACTTTGGTTATGCAAATAGTCTTCAAGAAAAAATAAAATTGCACTTCTGCAGAATACAAACAGGGTTATTTTATTTATTTATTTATTTATTTTTTTTTAGGTAGGATTTTCAGTTAAAATGAAGTTATGTCCTTTGTCGACATTCTTCGTCAGCTGACCCATTTAATGTTTAAATATACAAACTAATTTGGCTGTTTTTCAGAATAAAAATATTTTAAAACTAGTGAGCATTAATCAGAAATGACTCTTCCAGGGCATTCACACAGACATATCAGCTGACGAAGAATGTCAACAAGGGCCGGAACTTGATTTTAACCGAATTTTCAAGCTAACTTTTTACGGCATGTTCATTAAATTGTTAGGTAACAGGCTATCCCTTTCCCATGTCAATAATAGATTTCTAAACATTTCAACACGGTCCGTATTTTGCACCACTGTTGAAATGTTATTTAGTAAAACTGGAATCATTCTGAAAGGGCTCTCCTCTCCGGTTATTCCGGCGTTGTTTCCAGATATATCGGAGGTTTCCTTGCCACTGAAAGGTTAGGGATTGAATCCTGGTTTCGCTACAGACTGGGTTAAAAAAAAAAAAAAAAAAAAATACTGGTAGAAATCAACCCAATAAATATTACCACATTTATTGGTTAGTTTCTACAGACACTTTGCTTAATTTTCTATTTTTGAGCGATCATCATTTTTTTTCTTGTTCTCAGGTAAAACTCAACATGTTTTTCGAACTGAATAAACGTTTTGAAATAAGTTAAAACACTAAAACTTATCCAGTTAGGTAACATTTGTTATACGTTTTGTAGTCTACTGTAAAAAAATATCCATAATTACTACTTTGGAACTTGTTCCCTCGACACCCAAATCAACAGTTTAGGCCATTTCTGAAATGGTCTTTTCCATGTTGATTGTGGTATGGTATGATGTTGATCTTGTACATTCCTAGGAGACCCACACTCCCAGGCGTTGCCTTCTCTCTTTGAGAAGAGGTTAGTTTATAGCTAATCGTCTGAGGCGTCCCTACAGGAGAATACAGAGGGCTGCCCAAGCATTTTTGCAGGTCATAATGCTCCTCCAAGGCAGTGCCACTTTCAGATCCTTGTGTTAAATTTCTCACCATGAGAGATAAATACGATAACTAGGGTGTATGTATGTATATATATATATATATATATATACACACACACACACACACATACATAGTGATAGGGTATAAATAAATACATATATATATATACACACACACACACACACACACACGATATGTTCTCAAAAGAGGGAGGGGAAATATTTAGTACGGTCAGCTGTACGGAGAAAAGGAAATAGTTCCACGTCGTTCGAACATACATTAAGTGTCAAAATTGACCGGACACGGTTCTTCAAAGAAACATAAACCAAGAAAAATATTAAAATGGACACAAATTTGTAATGGGTAAAAACTTAAAGGTTAACAGATTTAAAATTCGAGATAATTACATGTCTATTATCTTTTTTTTCTGAAAGAGGGGGGGGGTGTAAAAAAAGAATTGCATAGCAAAGCCATTAGTTGAATTGAGAAATGGAAACATTACAACCTACCTTGATATATCTCTTTATACGTCTACAAAGACTTTAACAAGGGTAACCGGTGATCAGGTGTGTTAGGTGAAACATCCACGCGTTTGTTTTATTTTTAATAACACACAATAACAACAATAAATGTCCCCCTGTTGTATTTATTTTCGGGACGAGGGTTGAAAAAAAGCCCAGTTTCCAACGCTGTGTGCCACGTACCGCTCACTTCCGGTTGACATGCGCAGACGCTGCCACGTAGACAGGAAGTCGCCGTGCATTGTGGGACGAGCAAGTTGTCGCGTGGACAAAAAATCTAAGTCTTGTTCTGGATAGAGTGTGTGTATGCGGGGGCGAATAGGTACTAGTCGAACTACCAGTTGATCTTTCTCTCTCTCTCTCTCTCTCTCTCTCTCTCTCTCTCTCAAAATAACAACAAAAATATCGTTCTTTGAAAGAACGAAGTGAATAGCCGCTGTATATACAATGTTATCCTTGCGTATACAGTGATTGTTTTACATACTTGGCCCTTTTATTTATTTATGTTTTACTTGGGGAAGGGGAGTGGTTGGTTCACTGCTTATTAACGACCGGAGGCCAGTCTAAGATAAGGTTCTTGCAGTAAGGTCAGACACGAGTGTTGATTTAACCGCTGTATCCACAATTCTTGCGTATACAGTGACTGTTTAATACATACTTGGCTTTTTTTTTTTTTTTTTTTTTTTTGTAGGAGAATTCACACACCCCTTCCCCAACTGGATGGTTGTAAAAGAAAGCCGCTTAGCGTTTATTCAGATTGGACCTTATGGCGAAAATTAAAAGTTAAGAAAATACATAAAGGTTTGTACGTACGAATCAAGGAACGGAGATGAAATATTCCAAAAATCACGTAATTTGGTTAACTAGTTTTTTTGTTTTTTTTATTATTATTCAGAAAATTAAATTTTACTCCGTGTCCATAAAGGGAAAAAGTAACGGCAATGGTAAATTCAAGGGCAGACAACCAATTTTCATTTCATTTTTTTTTTTTTTTTTTTTTTTTGATAATGTCGGAAAGATAAATGAAACGCAAAATTTAAAACCAAACAATAATTTATTAACATAACATAAGCCGTGTTTCTTGGCCTTCGGGCTAAGATCACAAACACCTTTTCTGTTCTCAGTCAGTGGAGGAAAAATCCTTCATGACTGAGACAATTTTTATTTTTGTTCCTATCCAGAATGCCCCTTTCTGGGTAGTTGGATTTTCCCCACATTAAAAACCGACTTTGTGTCTAACTCTGCCCTCATGGGGAGGTAAGTAAATAGGAACATAACGATTTTTTTTTTTTTTTTGGTATTTTTTTTTTACATTAGGTCCTGTTAGAAATCTATTTAGCCGTTTTTTGCTCCTTGAGCAGTGGCAAAATAAGACAATCACAACAAAGCCTATCTTTAAAATTCAGTACAAATTTTATTGATCCTCGGTTGTAAAAAAGAAATGCCCATCTTTTGCCTCTGTAAACAGAGCTGTTAACAGCCTCGATAGGTGATAGTCTTTCATCTTCAACAAGAAAAGGAAGCAGGTTCATTCTGTCTTTGAAGATAAGAATTTGCAGCCATAGAAGGGGTTGATATGATGCCAATATTCTCACTGAGTGGGTCATAGAATAGGTCGATAGGATCCAATATTCGCACTGAGAGTATAGTGCAGAAGTCCATGAAAATGTTAGTGTGGTAATTCATACCAATGAAAGTCTCTAACGGACTTAATGAAGATGTGTCTATATTTAGGCATGAAATAAAATGTCTCAAAGTCTCTAGTGGACGTATGATAATGTGCCTCATTATTTAGGCATGAGATGAAATGTCTCAAAGAGATGAAAGTTGGAGGCTCCATGCCTCCTGCGGGGTGTGAGTTTCAAACGTCCTTTTTGTATGATTTAGCAGCTTGATGTAACTCGAGCAGATTCCGCCCAGTTTGGGTCCTTTGATGAAACTGAAAAGCAAACACACAAAATCCAAAAAGCCTGCGAAAGCGCAACACTTTGCAGAGAATAAAATCGGCCAATCTGATTGGTCCCAAACAAATACAATAGGTGGCATGATGTAATTATCAAATTTCTAACACACTGCCAAGCCAAGGAAAGGAGGAAAAAGTAATGGATATTCATTACTTTTTTATTAAAATTTGCAGAAATTTAAAAACTGCCATTAAGACAAGTAACAAAGGTTGTCCCAGGGGACTTAACTTTAATATAGTTGATTTTTCTTTATTTAATTGAAATGAATGAATTTAAAAACTGCCAATAAAAGACAGGTAACAAGGGTTGCTCCAAGGTACTTAACTTTAATAAGGTTAATCATTTTTTATTATTATGGAGTTCAAACGTGTGTCTGCCGCTGAATGATTTTATACAAAATAATCTAGATTGTCTAGAAATAGGTATGGCTATATAATGTTGAAAAAAAAAAAAAAATAGACGTATAGAAAAATTTCCATCGCGTGTTAATTTAGGTCGCCATCTTAGTTTTAAGCTATTAAATTCTTAGTTTGCGTATCGGTTAAATAATACTTCAAAATGATTTTAATCTATAGAAAAAATTATTATATAATTATTATATAATTTCTTTTTCAATTTCAACTAATAATTATTGTCTATATTATCTAATCTGAGGTTATATCTATAATAGGTTAATTAAGGTTGTGGATACGAAACTGAGTATGAATTGGTCAAAAAGTGGGACCGAAGAGTCAACACTCCAGAGGAGGAGCATTTTGATCTTGCAAAATATGTCTGCACAGTTTGTCGGCATTTCCCAGCAGATCAGTCTAGATCAGTTATTAACCACAAGAAAGAAATGATTACATCTTAAATCGATTAACTACAATCACTGATTATATAAGACTAGCGGGGGGGGGGGTACCCGGCGATGCCCGGGTGTCTTGAGGTAAATCAAAACTCCGGGGGGGGGGGGGGTTAAATAATAATAAAAAAATGTTTTGGTAGGTGAGTATGAGAATCGAACCCGTACCCTTGAGTTGGAAATTAATGTGTGAAAAAAAAAAAAACGTGCGATGTTACAATTGGGCCACCACGACATACAGCATAGACGTGTTTGAATTTATTTATCTAACTATTACTATAAAAACAGGCGTGCGTAATAAAAGTTAACTTTGCTGCTTCCATTTGACCTAATTAAGAAGGTCAAATAGAAGTCACGCAGCGTAAGCGTCTGAGTTTGTTTATCGAAATTTGACTGTCTGATATACAAGATTGATCAAAGCTGATTGCTTCTGGACGTTTTTCCCAGCGCAATGCGGCGAACACGTCCGTTTGAGTTTAGTTTCACTTTATTTATTACTAAAAAGCCCGATCAACACGCAAGAAGCCAAAATAGCAATAATTTTGTAAAAATCGACGTAAATAAATCTATACACTACGCGGTTTCCTAATTCCTAGATATTATTATATAGGACCTATATACACAGTTTTAAGCGATAGTAACTACCCCGGGAGCGTGTGCTCGAAAAGCCTTTTGAAGACATACACGAAATGGTCACACACATTTTGCCTTTTATATATATAGATTCAATGAGATATTTTACTGGAACAATATTACCTCACTATTATCAGTGAGGAAAATGGTGAAAAAATATTTTTTTTATAAAGAGGTCAGAGCCCTTTCATGATCAATAGATTTCAGGTTAGACCCAATCGCCATTGGGTAGATTAGCTACTTCACTTAGGAAGAAAAAGATAAAGGAATGAGATATTGATACAAGAGAAACCTAACTTGATTCTCCCACTAACTAGCAAGAAATTATTAACATTTTAAATTATCTCCCTTTATTATGTTTTTTAAGATTGAGAAAGCTACCATTTAGCCCTAAACAATAATGATACATCATGAAATTTGAATTTTATTGTGATATTTTATTCACACAATTCGGACAATCCCACTCCCCTATGGTGTCCTGCTCATTAATCCCGATGCAATTAAAATGATACCAATTATTACATGAGTCACAGCACACCATGTGCGCTGATTCGTCATTATCGACTGAACATGCAGGGCAATAGAAAGGCCTCTCCCTTCTATAATAAATTCTGCTGGAGCAGATTCTGGATCACCCTTTACTTCTAAAGGATAAATACGCTTTAGCGAGTGGATTTGCAAAAAATAAACAAAAAACAAAACACATGTTAAATGTGCAGATGTTTTCTCAAACGTAAAAACACACTTATAGTGGGTGGGGTGATCTATTGGTTTTATGGATAGTTAAAAATCATTAAATATTTATTATTTTATTATTACTACCAGCTGTGAAAGTGTTTTAAACAAAATCGAAAAAAAAAGAAGATTATTAAAGGAAACGTTTTTGGCATCAGAAAATATGTTGAAAATTCTCCGCCACCAAAGATAGTGGATAAATCAGAGTTTGGTCTGGTATAACAGTTGTGAAATTTTCCAAGACTGCGACCTCCAGCTCTGTCAGGAGTCAAGAAACATAAGACTATAAATTCAAATCCGTGCGTCTGAACTCTAATGCAGATAACAAAATGATGTTCGCTCGAAGTATCCGTCATCAGAATTTCTCCCCGCTCCAACAGAAGCAATGCACTTAAATAATCAGTAACTGACATACATATGCAATCAATTCCATCAGTAGAAGCAAATATAAGTAAGAATTAAAACGTCACTAGGTTTGCACAGTCCAAAACGAATCCGACCCTCCTCCGATCTCCAACATCCTCAAGTCAAGTGAGTTGTTTAATTTATTTTTCTCACAAAAAGGCACAAATGTTTACAGGGAACATGAACTATAATAGATACATTGAGAGCATTGCCAAGGCTGCTGCAAGGAAGGTGGGCTCTCTCTACCATGCTAGAAAGTTACTTACGCCTGAAAGTATCCTGTACCTCTATAAGGCTATCATTCGCCCATGTATGGAATACTGTTGTCACATTTGGGCTGGTGCATCTGCTGCTTGTCTCTCACTCCTGGACAGGGTTCAGAAGAGAGTCGCTAACCTGATAGGTCCTGAATTGTCATCTAGGCTTCAGCCTCTGTCCCATCAATGGAATGTTGCGTCCCTCTACCTGTTCTACAACTACTTTAATGGTGAATGCTCTGATGAACTACAAGCACTTATACCTCCTCGACGTGACTACCCCTGACAAACCCGACTAGCAACTAAGTCCGACTCCTTTACAGTAGAGATCCCTAGTTGTAAGAAAACCTTTTACTCCAATAGTTTCTTCCCCAGAACTGCAAGTCTTTGGAACTCCCTTCCGGGATTCTGCTTTCCCAACTGTACTGATATGCAGAAGTTCAAGTGCAATATGAACCAACATCTTGCTGCCCAAATCCCTACATAGTACCCCAGTAGTTGTTGCCCCTGATAGTAGCCCTCTACACCAAAGTGTCAATTTGCCTTGTTTGGGGTGAAAATGTAATAAACCCCCTTCCAGGATGCTGCTTTCCCAACTGTACTGATATGCAGAAGTTCAAGTGCAATGTGAACAAGCATCTTGCTGCTCATCTCCCTTCAAAGTGCCCCTGCAAATTATGTCCCCGATAGTAGCCTCCTACTTCAAAGTGGCACTGTGCCTTGTTTGGGGTGAAAATTGAATAATAATAAAAAAAAGATTCCAATACCAAGTCTGATACCTCCAAAAATTCTGATTTTTTCGATTTCTAATTCCGATTCTTATTAATAGTCCCAACACTACTAGATATCCAACATAATGTGATGCATAACATGCTACATAAATGAATAAAAATCATAGACATAATTACTAGGTGAAAGAATATATTAATGTCCCATTCTTATATATTGGGCACCCTATGACAGTAAATGGTGATAAAGTTAACTAATATGAATTTTGGCAAGGGTTACATTGGTACATGTCAGGATAACCCAGATATGTAAAACAGACGGTTCTAAGAGTTGAATGGAAGTATGTGACAAGGCAGGGTCAAGAGGTCAAACACACTAGAAAAGCAGGTGTTGAACAATATGACGATATGAGATGGCATCACATTTTTGATGCATCTGCATTTATCGACCTGTGATGTCCACAAAGTTACTCGGGTGTGCCTGGCAGATGACGGAAAGAACCAGAAACGGCCAGGTGAGCCTTATTACAAAAAAAAACAAATTGTTACACCCCACTTCACCATGTTAAGAATGACGACGACCACTGAAATTCATTAATACATTGAAAAAAAAATGTCTTAATATCCAGAAACCTACTTGTTGACCATTTTCTAGTTGTTCTCGTCATTTGCTGGGCATACCTGAGTAACTTCGTGGAAATCGTGAGTTGATAAATGTAGAAGTACCACATTTTTGAGCGAGCGATAATCTGGTGGCAAACGGAAATATAACAGTAGCAGATTGTGTGATTGAAGCTAGGAGGGGCATCAAAGGTTAGCTCCCTAGACAAAACGTGTTAGAAATGCAGGTGTCAAATGATATGATGATAGAAAGATCGTCATGTGTTTTAGGAAGGACTGAAAGTTTATAGTCAGTCAAAGTTGGGAAGTGAGACAGTCAAAATGTGCCTGACAATGTAGAAAAATCTAAGTGAATGTTGCCTCAAGACTCTGCCCATGTGTCGACCTCATTAAGACTAAGTTAAGAAAATTAAGTAAGCAAATAATTAGCTAACTAGTCTTATTGAGATATCCCCTCAATGAGCAAGCCGTCTTTAAAAGTTTCCAGTGTGTTTTCATGCATGCATAGATTTGTCTTAAGTTAAACAGAATATGAATAACTATGATAAAATATCAGTTCAGACATGGTGAAGTAAAAATGTAGAGAAATCTAAGTGAATGTTGCCTCCAGACTCTGCCTGTGTGCTGTCATCCACAGAAGAGACGTTGTGTGCCTGTCTTTGCTTTATTGTTATTTTCATGGCAAGTGCTCTTCTGAGCTCCCTGAAACCACTATCAAAAATTTCCCCCCACTCTTTATCTGTGTTTATACCTGTTATATTGCATATCCCTCCATATTTACATGAATAAACCAGAAACCAGCAGGAGCAGCGATGGGGATAATAATGACGACGCTAAGATAAACCCTGTTCATCGATATAATGTAAATGGTCACACTAAACACACACGACAACATCATTTTTTTATGTACACACATCAACAGAGGAAGCCATACATCAAAAGAAAAATCAAAATACAAAACACAAACATCACAGCAGACGCAACTCCGGCAGCATATAAACACGAATAATTATCTCATAAAACATTGCAAAAGTACAACACCTACTAGAACACCTTCACAGCTTTCTTTGCTTTAAATTGATATCACACATGTATACAAACATCAAACAGACGACTCCCTACAATACATTAAAACACAAAAAAACAAATAAAAATAAAAAGCGAAAACGACAACCAGCGATAAAAGCCACCTTTGTCTACAACTACATCCACAACATGGGTATAAAAACGATAGCCTTTTCGACAAGTGGGCAGATCGGCCAAGCATGTCAAGCTGTGAATCTCGTTCCACCACCAGCCAGCAGCTGTTAATCCCTCGCCAACGACAACAACTAATAAAATTACTACTCTCCCTCCGCCACCGCTGCCGCACCACCACTATCTCGCACGTGATACTGGACAGCAAACCTTGAAGACTACCCCTCTTTCACCGCAGCTGCCACCAGATCACTACAGCTCACCAGACAGCGAGGTTTGTCCTGCCAATAGCAGCAGCTACCGTCACCAATTCTCCATCAGCGACACCTGCTATTAAGATTACTCCTCTTTCGCCATTGCCGTCAACCCTCTGGTGCTACCGGACAACAGTTTTTAAAACTACTCCTCCTTCACTATCACAAACGCACCCGCATTCCAGACTCCAGAACACATAAGCCATGTTCCTGCCATTGCCGCCCCGCCTCAGCCTGACAAAACACCAGATCAACGCTGAGTTCATATCAACACCTGATCAGCATTCCTACCGACATCCCGCAGCTGACACACCAAGCAGTTTGTTTCATGATTGTTTTGATTTTAAATAAAAAGTTTAAACTCAACCTTTTCGTTTGTCCTTTTCTTGCTTCCATATGCTCAGTTTTGCAATATAACACACCTAAACGTAGATTCCATGAACAAAGCTTCTTTTTTAGAACTGCACGTCTGTGGAACTCTGTTTCCAGCTGGCTTCAAGCCCAATGTAAACAAGTTCTTGATGAGCCATCCCCATCCATCGACATACAAAATCAAATTGTGTAAACTGGTTTGTATGCATATCGTCTGCACATACATTATCCTGAATACAAATAAATAATTATATTTTGGACCAATTAGAAAACTTTCTGAATTTATTTGAAATGGTCTCTCTGGGAGCCACTCAAATCCTTTAAAAAGCCCTCGCTTCAGATCAGTTTCGCTTTTATACGAAAAAGCCGAACGAACACGCGAGAAGCCGGAATAGCAAGAATTTTATAAAAGTCGACGTAAATAAATCTAGAAGTGACATGCATTCGCAAATCGTACATATTATGATCTAAGTGGTATATAAATAGTTCTAAGACATAGACCCCCCCCCGAGAAGCCCGGCGAAAAAAGCCTTTCTTGGACATTCAAAAATGCGCACGCCGCATTTGCCTTTTATATATATAGAAGATGCCTTTGAATTCATTATTTTGTTTTGTTTACTGTATGACAATGCCTCTCGTTTTTCTCACATTTGATTTCACTGAAAATTTTTTTCTGAATCTGCTCTTCTTAAAAATACATCGCCCATTACAAAGCACACCAAGGTAACACTCCCCAAACCGGCATGAAGTGCATCCCTAAAAACCGGTGACCAACATCCCAACAATCGTGTAACGATTCGCCACAAATATTAAAAGTGGTTGTACAAGGAACATTTCAGTTGCGCATACAGCTGCTGTCTACACCCACGCAATTTCCATGCATAAAGCTAAAACTCTGCTTCTTCACACGGACGTATTTCAAAGCACTTCATGTCACAAAGATGTTTTTTATTTTCATCCAATCGGATTACGAAGAAAATGAATTTAAAAAATATTTGGTACGTCCAAGGATGGAGTACTGTTGCCACATCTGGGCAGGAGCTGCTAGAAAGGACTTATCCTGCCTTGATAGAGTTCAAAATAGACTTTGTAGCCTCATAGATGTCCCTTTCTTTTCTTTGCAACCTCTTTCTCATAGTCATAGAAGAGATGTTGCGAGTTTGTCTCTGCTTTATCGTTATTTTCATGGCAAGTGCTCGGCTGAGCTCCAATCTATGGTCCCCCTCGCCAAACTTTCACAAGAAACACCTGTCTAGCAGAAAACACTATCACTAATTTCCCCCACTCTTTATCTGTGCCTAAACCTAAACGTGGATTCCATGAACAAAGCTTCTTTCTTAGAACTGCACGCCTATGGAATTGTCTTCCGTTTTCCTGCTTTCCAGCTGACTACAATATGGCTGTCTTCAAGTCTAACATAAACAAGTTTTTGATGAACCGTTCCATATAAGTTAACAAATTTACCGAATTTCCATTATTAACGATTACTATATTGTCCAATTTCTACTGTACACTCTTTAACCCTTATCCTCGAGTGGCCTCTTGGCTTTGATAAGTGGTGCCGCCTATGTAAAAAAAAAAAAAAAAAAAAAAAAAAATTCTGACAGGATTCATTGGAGCCGGTTTAAAACCTATAAAAAAAAGGCACGTGCGCCAAAACCAGTCAATCACAGTAAAAGCCAGCCAGTATGAAGTAACAACCAGAGAGAGACCCCGTCGGGTCTGACGCTAAACAACCAACATCGTTTCGCGCGCATCACGCATCTAAATTATCCCCAGATCAACAAGAATTAACATTTACCCTTCTTGTTTCATTTTGTTTCATATTAACGTCCGAATCACACTGGATTAACAATACTGAACTAACTAATAGAACGGATTTTAATACCATTTAAAAAAGATGAAAAAGAAATATTTTATATCTTAGAAAACATTTTGCCTCAGTCAGAGAAAGATTTTTTTCCTGCTTTTCATTTTATATATATATATATATATATATATATATATATATATATATATATATATATATATATATATATATATATATATATATATATATAACTTTATTCGATTGGCAAAATTTTAGAATAATTATAAAGAAGTGAACCATCGCGTAAATTCAATCAACTAAAATAAGATGGAAAACGGGGTGAGGAAAGGTAAAAAAAAAAAAAAAATATGGGGAAAGTTACATGTAACACATGTATCAATAAAATAAATAAGTCGATTAAAAACAAGATCGTTAAAATACACCCGAAAACTGAAAACTGAACGAAAAGCGAAAACTGAACGAAAACCGAAAACTGAACGAAAACCGAAAACTGAACGAAAAGCGCTTCGGGTGTATTTTAACGATCTTGTTTTTAATCGACTTATTTATTTTATTGATACATGTGTTACATGTAACTTTCCCCATTTTTTTTTTTTTACCTTTCCTCACCCCGTTTTCCATCTTATTTTAGTTGATTGAATTTACGCGATGATTCTTAATGGTTGGTAATTAATTAATGAAGCCCAAAAAGAAGAATCTGGAATCTGAAGTGTGAATGGAGTATAGTAAACTACAAAAAGTCAGTTTAATTTGAAAAGATATAAAAATATGAAGGTGTACTCTGTAAAGTCCAGAATGAAGCATCTGGAATCCCAGATGTGAATGGATCATAATAATGTATATGTAATTGCCGGGCAATGCTGGATTGCTGGGTAGAAAGCATTTATTCAGTTATCTATCTATCTATCTATCTATCTATCTATCTATCTATCTATCTATCTATCTATCTGTCTGTCTGTCTATCTGTCTGTCTATCTGTCTGTCTATCTATCTATCTATCTATCTATCTATCTATCTATCTATCTAATTGTTTGTTTGTCTAGTGAAATAAACAATAGTTTGAATCGTGAGAAATGATGGTTTAAGTGAACATTATAGGTGCAGAAAAGGTCAAAGGGTCATGCTGCGACATGTATCAAACTCTGTGACGGATCAAATTGCACCAGAAAGTACACAAATGGGGACCAGATCCGACATGTCAGGGGTCCCGATTTGAATAAACTGAGTTAATTTTAGTGAGTTGGGTTCTAGATGCCGGAGATATAAGCAGTAGTGTAGCATCAGATTTTGCCGCCTGGGGCGATCATAAAATTTACCCCCCCCCACCTCCGCTGGCATATAATTACCTGTTTTGCTCCCCCCTCTCGCTGGCATATAATTACCTGTTTTCCCCACCCTACGCTGGCATAAAATTACATGTTCCCCACCCTAGCATATGATTATCTGTTTTACCCCCCCACACACACACACACTGCTGGCAGCATATGACAACCTGTTAAAACCTTCAAAATTCCAAAAAGTCCTCAAAATATTTATTTTCATTGAACTAATATTTACACAATTCTCTTCAGATTAATGTTTACACAATTCTCCTTTTTTAAATTCTAATTTGATTTAACAATTTCTTTTCAATAATTTGAATGATAATAAGTATGTAAACATTAATCTGAAGGGAATTATGTAAACGTTAATATGAAACAAAAGAAACCAAATATTTATTTTTCAAAACAAAACGTTTAATTCAAATTATAAAAAAAAAAAATGAGAGGATAGGCTGATGTAGTTTTCTTTTCTTTTTTCATAATGTTATTATTAAGAGGTCGAGCCTCTCAAAGAGAAAAAAAATGTCTTGTATTGACGTTTTTCGAAATGCTTGTGTGTAATCGCTTGGTTTAAGCACAAAATTTAAGAAATGGAAAGTCACTCATTTTAGAAAACATTTTTTTATAAATTTAAATGAAAATATTTGAAATCTGAATTCATAAATTTAAATGAGAACATTTGAAAACATGAAACGGTTAAGAAATGATAAAATCATTTTTATTTACTTTTTATTGCTGTTATTTCCGAATTTTCGCAAAAACATGGCTGTATCAAAGAGAGGATAGTCCAATGTAGGTTTCTTTTCTTTTTCTTCATAAAGTTATTATTAAAAGGCCGAGCCTCCCGAAGAGAAAAAAAAAACGTCTTGTATCCGTGCTTTTTGAAATCCGTGTGTATAATCGCTTGGTTTAAGCACAAAATTTAAGAAATTTTCTTGTTGCCCTGGAACAGCTAATAGAAGAAGGAGAAACTGCAACCACAAGATCGGATGCATCTTTAATTCTCAACTCGGTATTATCGTTTCCGTTTCTTTTATGTCTGAGCCTTTGGAAAACTATTCCTCCAGAAATCAATGATGCTCAGAAGTATCTTCAAGAAAAGAGACTAGATCAGCAACAAAGTTCTGTCAGGCTGAAGGCACTGAGAGATTGCCTTCTTCAGAATAGAAAAAAGATGGTGCACACTGCAATAGACGAGTCAAAAAAAAACTCTGCTCTGAAATGGGGATAAGCATGGAGCATCGTATCCACAAATAGAAACGAATGGGTGGTGAATGACTGACTGATGCAGCACTAGGATTTGATACTGAGTTGAGACGAGAAATACTGTCTGTCATAGACAGCTGACTGAAGAAATATCTTGCAGATTTCAACAAGTTCACAATCTTGCAAATAAATACGCTTTTCTTACACCATCAAATCTGCTTGATGATAATCATGATTGTCAACTTGGTGAAGTTGACGAAGATATAGAAAAAGATAAATTCTTTGCCGAAAGGAAGAGATTACAGTATTTTGTGAAAGCTTCAGGTTTCAATCCTTTTAAAAATAGTTTTAATTTTTTAAAAATAAATGTATTTATAAATTGAAAATAATGCTGTAAATTTATTTTTTTGTGAGAGAATTATCTCAAGACATCAAGTCGGTTGGAAATTTACAAACATACTTTTTGCACTTTTTTTCAGCAAAGTTATCAATAACTCTATCAAAATTCACTCTATCGACAAGATCCCTCTCTATGGAGAGGATTGTCAAGTCTGTAAGCCTTGTCTGGCTGATTTTTGATCGAAGGTAGTTATTTATGACCTTCACTTTCGAGAAAGAGCGCTCACAGCTGGCAACGCTAATAGCTCGGGTAAGGAAAATGCGTAGCAAGATCACAATATTAGGGACGGAATTCCCAAGGTGGTATCTCTGTATAAAGTTCAAAAGTTCAAGAGATCCATTGATTTTGTCTTTTCCTGAAGCTTTCACAAAATACTGTAATCTCAGCATTTCCCGTCACAACTCATTATTTAACCCGTGCTGCATCAGTCAATCGTTCACCACCCATTCGTTCCTTTTTGCAGATACAATGCTTATCCCCATTTCAGAGCAGAACTTTGTTGCAGATTCAGCCTCTTTTTTTGACAATTAAAGATGTATCTGATCTTGTGGTTGTATTTTCTCCTTCTGTGAGCTGTTCCAGGGTAATGACGACTTCCAATATTTTTTTTACCACAACATTTACAGCATCTGCTCGACTACCCCATTTAGTTTCCACAGTCCACTTAATACTTAGACCGGTCAACTGAATCAAGACGTCCTAGCGATGTGTAGATGCAGAAAAGAACAAGAATAACCGGTCAAGTATGCCAAAAAATGTAACAGAGTGAACCGCTACAGAAGCGGCATGTACACAAGCCAGATTTAATGAATGGTTTGAGCATGGCACAAATAGAGTTTTGGGTTGATTTCAGAGATTCGTTTCTGCACACCCGATCGGTGGCCTGCCATAATAGCAGCATTGTCTAATGCCTGGCCAATACAGTCACCAATCTGAATCCCATCGTTCTTCAGTTCTCGTAAAATCAGTTTAGAAATGTTCTCTGTGCTTTTACCTTTTGTCTCAATGGAGCGGAGAAACAACTCCTCCACTGCCATTTTATTTTCGTCAATTTTTATGTGGCGCAACACCTCACTCATCTGGTCCTTGTGAAATACATCAGAATTGCTATAAAAATATTCGCTTTCCTTGATCTGATCGATGATTTTCTTTCTCACCTGCTTTGCCAAAATGCTTACAAATTCATTTTGAATTTCTGGTGACAGATAAGAAGTAGCGATTTTCTTTCCCAGGTTAACTTTTACCAAATGTTCACGGAGCACAGGGTCATACTTGGCCAATAAATTTATCAATTCTAAAAAAGTCCCTTTGTTTTCTTGATCTCTTTCATCATTATGGATGTCTTCCTGGTGATCCTGTAGTGCCAGATTTTGCTTGGCGAGACACTTGATGATGTCTAGCAATCTAGCTAGAATTTCCTGCCACTTCTTAGTTTCCTTCTCAATAAGATGTTGCTCTATCACCTTTCCTTCAGCATGTCGGATCTCTAGATCCTTCCATTTGAGAAACGCTTGAGCATAAGATGTGCTAGCTTCATGTTCATATACTTTTGGGTTTAATTTCCATCAATCCGTAAAACCCACATCAGTAGAAAAACTGGACAGTCCAGTTGAAAACAGTCTGCAGCAGAAGCAAAATAAGTCTTCTCTGGAAGGAGAATACACCATCCATGTTCTCAAAATTTTCTCACCGTTGTGTTAATATTTAAGATGAAATAAAGAGCTTTTAAAACTATTTTTAAAAACAAATAAATGATTCAGGTAAGTTTCAAAGTAATTTTATAGCCAATGGGAGCATTTATTTGTTGTATATTTGATTTTTTTACCACTTTTTCGAATCACTCTGTCTTGTAAAGCACACTCCCAAAAATAATTAAAATAATAATTAAATACTTTTCAAAGTATTTCCGTATTTAAGAAAATCTTGACTAAAGTCGCACACAAGATGACGGCCGCGAATGGATGTAAAATATGGAACAAAACACAAATTTTAGTGAAACGAAATTAGCGAGTCGACTCTACAGTGTACAGTCTAGCAAGAAAAAAAAATAACATCAAAAACTCGACTGCGGATGACAAAAACTAATAATAAGCGTTTTTTAATTTTTAAATACTTGTTTTTAATTTGTTATGAATATGTTAATAATGAAATGAATTAACAAAGAAATGTTTTTGTTTCAACTAGACTGTAGTTTCACATAATAGTTTAATAAACAAAATATACCGCAAAAATTGAATTTCATGGTCTTTTCTCTACATAATTACCAAAACAAAACAATGAATGAAAAATAAAACAAAAACAATGAAATAACTAAAAAATAATGTAATCTTCCAGAATATCAAACAGCAATTTTAATGTCTTTTTTTAGTTAAGGATAAAAGTAGTGTTAGAAAATGTAAATAAATAAATTAAAACAAAAAAAAATTTATCTAATTAGGTAAAAAAAAAAGTAACTTTTCGTGCCTTTGGTAATATTTGTTTTTGTTTATTTTTTGTTTCAGCAATTTGGGGAAAAAAAGAAAAAATATTGTATTTTTTTTCATTTCATTGTTTTGTTTTTGATTCTTATGCAGAGAAAGGACGATAAAATTCAATTTTTACGGTATCTTTTGTTTACTGAAATGTTATGTACAACATACAGTCTAGTTGAAACAACAAAAAAAGTATTTTCATTAATTCATTTCATTATTAACATATTCATAACAAGTACAGAGTAGTTAAAAATTAAGACACGTTTATTATTAGTTGTTGTTATCAGCTGTCGGGCTGTTGTTTTGTTTTTCTTGCTAGGTTGTACTCGCTAATTTGGTTTTGCTAAAATTTGCATTCGTTCCATTTTTTGAATGCCGGAAGATTCTTCCATGTAAGCTTCGTCCACGGACGAATCGTTTATTTTTGCTAAGTCAGAAAATTGGTATTTTATTAAATAAATCTCGATTGAAAATACATTTTATGACCATTCTTGAAGGAGATATTTTTTTAAAAAGAGATTAGCCCCCCCCCCCCAAATTTTATATTTTTCACTTATTTACTGTTTTTTATATTTGATTTTATATTTTATTATACAAAATACTGTTAGAAACCCAGCCAATAAATATTACCGTGACAATTGTGCAGTTTATAGGCCGTGCTTTTCTTGGATAAACCATTTAAATTTAAATCTAAATTAACGTCTTTTTATTTAATTTGTTAGATGAAAGTATGCATATAATATTATTTAAGGGCGATCCATAAACTGTAGAATTACCGTGACAATTGTGCAGTTTATAGACCGTGCTTTTCTTGGATAAAATATTTTTAATTTAAATCTAAATTAAGGTCTTTTTATTTAATTTGTTAGATGAAATTATGCATATAATATTATTTAAGACCGGTCCATAAACTGTAGAATTACCGTGACAATTGTGCAGTTTATAGACCGTGCTTTTCTTGGATAAAATATTTTTAATTTAAATCTAAATTAAGGTCTTTTTATTTAATTTGTTAGATAAAAGTATGCATATAATATTATTTAAGACCGGTCCATAAACTGTAGAATTACCGTGACAATTGTGCAGTTTATAGACTGTGCTTTTCTTGGATAAAATATTTTTAATTTAAATCTAAATTAACATCTTTATAAACAGATGTTTTAGCTGTTTGCTTTCTACCTAGCTGGATAAGTTTTTAGTGTTTCAAACTGAAGAGACGCCTTTCCAATTTTGATCGGGGCTTCTCGAGTCAGTATGGATGTTGTAAAGTACGGGTTGGCTGTAGAGTGTTATTTGAATTTTTACAAACATTGTAAAGAATATATTTTATTATTTTTTAATAATCTATTTTTATTATCAATGTTTTAAAAGTTTTTTGTGTTTGTTTTACAATCCAAAGAGATTCAAAAAGTACAAAAAAAAAACACAAGAAAAAACAAAAACAACTAATATACAATAAATAAATGTTACCAAAGGCAAGATAAGTTACTCTTCTACCTAGCTGGATAAGTTTTTAGTAGTATTACTTAAGCGGTACAAGAACAACAAAAAATAGCCACATAAAAATACATGGAATACGCAATGTTTTGTTGTTCTCGTGTACCGCTCGGGACTAGGTGTTTTTTGAACGGAATAAACATTTTACATTAAGTACATTGTACACAATCTTGCATCTTCAGACAATTCTCACCTGGAGCCGTAGAGATAACGGTTTCAATCCTACCCAAAGCCGGCCAGAGACTTACTTGGCAAAAAACGTGGTGAGACGACAACTATGGAAGGCAGTAATTGCTGAGGATGCAGTTAGGAGATTCGGAGTTCCTATCCCGTCGCAGTTACAACCTGACGAAGGCCAGAGGAAAGTTGGTTGAAACGTCATGAAACAACAACTAAGAAAGATGAGGATAATAGTCCGCAATAAATAAATTAATAAATGATACTCATCTTAATAATGAATATATAAGAGCTTTTGGCTGGTAAATTTAATTTTTACTTCTTGATATATATATATATATATATATATATATATATATATATATATATATATATATATATATAATGCACTTTTCACATGTTGTGTCTGGCTATTGTTATTTCTGATTTTATGCTGATAGGCGGATCATGACAAATGACTATAGGCTATCATCATCTTCTTTCTTTACTCTGGCCTCCGGTAGTTTTCGTAGAATTCTGGCGGTTCCCAACAAGGCAGTCTTTTGAAGTACTCTAACATTGCAATGGATCCCAATTTTCTCAATCCACTTGTCTAATCCTTTTGTTATACTCAGCAGGACTCCCATCACAACCTTCTCCAACTTCCACAATCTTTTTTATCTCCCTTTTCAAGTCTCGGTACTTTTTGATCTTCTTTTCTTTTTCCTCCACATTCACATCCGCCGATGGATATCAATATTTATAGCCTCGTGTTCCTTTTTTTCTTCAATTTTTGATACTTATCGGAGGCATTCCAATACAAAACTCTATCTAAGAACACTCCTAGGCACATAAAGTACATTTGTGTGAAATTGAAAAAAAATATATCTGCTCAGTTGTTTTGGAGTCCACAGGGAACTCTCTCTCTCTTTCTCTTTCTCTCTCTCTCTCTCACACACACACACACACACACACACACACACACACACACACACACACACACACAAAGTGCATTATATATATATCTTTCATAGAACTGTCCATCTTGATATATATATATATATATATATATATATATATATATATATATATATATATATATATATATATATATTCATCTTACTATTTATTCATTTCCACATGTTAAAGCGTCCACTCTTGACAGTACCTGTTTCGTAGCACAGAAACAATCATATAAAATCAAACATGGATATAATTTCATAACACACAATGCAAAATGTTCTTGGGATTTTTTTTTGGAACTATGTGATCATGCCCTTTTATTTTTATTTTCGCTTTAAAGTTAAAAGTTCCTACATTTTGGAGGAGTCTGTGTTGGAAATGTTCAAAATTAACATAATAATTACATGATTGTTTCTGCACTACGAAACATGTGGAAAAAAATAAATGGTAAGATAAATAACATCTTAAGATTTTGTCATCTATTTGTATATACTAAATTTCAAGCCATTATCACCGCACGAGTAGAAAGGCCAGGCATTATAAAATTAACAGTAGGTTCTTTGATATGATATGGGCACATTCAAAATGAACCATGATACTTGACTTTTGCATTTTAAACTTTAATTCTAGCCAATATATATAAAATAATTGTAGAAAATAAACAGTAGGCTTTCTACAATGCAATGTAGACTACAATATTTTTTAGACTATGTCACTGCGAAGAGGCATGTGAAGCTTCCTCATGGTGCACCGTCATAGGTCCCAACTAGAGCAGGCAATTAATCGATTTAATTAAAAAATGGGCCAGTATATATATATATCATTCAAACACTACCGTGTTTGAATATACACTTGTGAGCAAAAAAAAAAAAAAAAAAAAATGGGCCAAACAAATCTTATACATTTTATTGCACTAAAAGCTATATTGAACAAAGAACAATTGAACAAGGAAACTTAAACAAGACTAATAACACAGAACAAGACATTTACTTTAATGAATACTTCGGATGGAATCGCATTCCCTTTTGATTTCTTTAAAAGATCAATCCTTTTAGACATGTGAAACACTGTGAAGAGGAGATGCTATTCCATTCGCTTTGCACAACTTCACGCAGTTTGTCATTGTTCGAAAAAGTTCTTCCATCTAATGCATGAGATACTATGGACCAAATATTCTCGTTTGTATTTAAATCGGGGCTTTGATCTGGCCAAAATATCACATTAATTGAATTATCAGAAAAAACATTTTGAAAAATAATGTTCTGAGATATTCCCAGCTTCTGGATACTTGGTAACCGTCCTGTTTCTAATATTCAAACGTATTCCTTTGCAGTGATTGACTGCTCACATCTAATAAATTCCTCAACTCCTGCTGCAGTAAAAGTTCCCCATACCATTATCTCTGCATTTTCGTGTTTAAGTGTCGTTTTTATGCAACTTGGTGAAAATCTTTCTCCAGGTCTTTGATTGCACCATTCGAGAGCATCGGGAGCATCAATAACAAGACAAAATCTTGCTTCATCTGACCAGAAAACATTCCTGAACCAGTCTGTATCTTTCTTACCATAATACGAGAAAAATCTCTTTCTATCATTGATGTTCTTCTTAGATAAAAATGGCTTCTTTGCACACTTTTTAGAAGAAAATCCTATTTCTTTCATTCGTCTAGATATTGTATATCTAGACAGAGAATTTCCAGCCCCTGTTTTGAATTCTTTGCTATGGTCAACATAAGTTTTCTTTCAATCCTTCAAAACACTTAATTTAAGCCTGTGGTCGTCGTTCAAAGTGAATGCTCTAGGGTGACAAGATACAGGTTTCCCTTTTACCAAACATTCTACTTCGAACCTTTGACCAATTTGCTTCACTACAGAAAGAGATGTTTTCACTTTTTCTTTTCTTAAGATATAAAAAATTTGCTTGTAAGTCATTTTGGACTGCCTTAATCCTGCAATTCGGTTTTTTATATCCTCGCCAAGATGCGGTCCTACCATTTTTAGGATTAATTTTTCCACTTATTATTATATGCTATAATAATAATGATCTGCAAAATAGAAATTCTCAGTTAAAATTAACAAAAATTCCTGGAAAAATATTGAAAAATCGATTTCTTCCTTCTTTCACTCTTGGCCCATTTTTTTTTTTTTGCTCATGAGTGTATGGTTAAGTTAAGGTTTAGTTAGTAGTATATGGTTAAATGTTATGGTTAAGTGTTAGTTATATATGGTTAAGTGTCATTTAGAACTGCTTTAAAGCTTCACTGCTCCCTCATTGTGCAACCAAATTTCAAATAATTTTTACTGTCATAGGTCACCTTCTTCAGCTATATTTTGAAACAAATAAAAGAATTAATTCTTCCTTCAATAAAACAAAAGTTATAATAAAATTACTGTGTTCAAAATTCCCAGAATCTATAAGGAACGGAGAGACGTTTTATTTTATTTTATTTTTATTGGCTGTTGGTTATCATAGCAACCAAATTTGTTACTCTACCTCAAATCGACTGGGAATGGCAGAGATCATGACGTAACAGGATATAAAAAAGCAACTGTCGCTAATAATTCACCACTTTCCGATCTGTAGCTCTGCTGTACTGTCACTAATAATTCAGAGGTATCAAGTGAAACAGAGAGAGAGAAAATATTATTTCAAAGCAAAGCCTGGAAAAATCATGGATTACATAGAGAAATGCAAGCATGAAAAGTAATATGGTTAAGATTTAAACATGGAAAAATAAAAGAACTAGTTGTTAAAACTAGAAAAGAAAAGGAAACGATATTTTAGTAAAAAATATAATAAATTTATAACTTAAAATATTACAGTATTAATTAAGAATTGATTATATAATGTTAAATTGAATTAAAAAAAAACCTTAATGCTGTAATATTTTGAGTTATAAATTTATTATATTTTTTACTAGAATATCTTGTCTTTTCTTTTCCAGTTTTAACAACTAGTCCTTTCATTTTTCAATGTTTAAATCTTAAATCTTAACTGTATTACTTTTCATGTTCACACACACACACACATATATATATATATATATATATATACACACACACACACACACACACACACACATATATATATATATATATGATTACTTCATTTAATCACATAAATTAATATACGAAAGTATAAATTTATGTGTAAACTTTAAGTATTTACTTCAACAGTGCTCAATATGTAGGTAGAGCTAAGTAGTAAGTTATAAAATATATATGGCGATTAAGCTACACAGAATATTCCGTGTTCCATCCATGCTAGGATTCATCAGGCTTATGCGAGGATTTTGCGGTTGTCTTGCGTTTTTATATACGCACCTTCTATTGTGTTTTTAGTTAGCCAATCAGCTTTCTAATTTTCGCTGCACCCTTCCTAATCAGCCAATGAATAGGCACTTACAGGACAAAGGCCCAGTTAACATCCAGTTCCCCCGTTTCTTTGTGTGTGCTGTTTTAGCGGGGAGCGTAGGTATCTAGTGTCCTGACCTATTTTAAATCTAGTTTAAATGTGTGTTTTTTTTATGTTAGTTTATGTATATATATGCAACTAAAAACATAACAGAAGATGCGTATATAAAAACACGAGACAACCACAAGATCCTCGCATAAGACTGATGAATCCTAGCGTGGATGAAATGCGGAATATTCTGTGTAGCTTAATTGCCATATATATTTTATAACTTACTATATATATATATATATATATATATATATATATATATATATATATATTCTCTTTGTTTATTCTTTAGTGTGGCAACTTTTCTGGAGGTAGGGGGTCACCCTGTAATCTAACTCTAATAACTATTGTTCATTTGTGTGTGATTAAAATTCCTGATATCATAAACAAGTTATCGCATGCTTCATCTTGAAATTTTTACTTTTTTCTATATAATTTTTTTATAATCTTATTAACTCTTCTTTATCTATCGCTACTAAAAGTCGCTTTTTGTGTGTGTGTGAGTTCCTTTCTTATAGCTTCCGAAATGGCTGAGCCTATCTTTTGCAAATTTCACACAAAGCTAATTTATATGTCTGGCAGTGTTCTTAGATATGTTTTGTAATAAAAATTCATCCGATAAGTATCGAAAATCGAAAAAATCAGATCTTAAAAATAGATTTTCTCTCTTATAGATAAAAAAGAATAATTTTTACAAGGGAATGTTTTACGTTACACCGGCAAGGAAGCTCACAACATTTCAGCAAATCATTTCTTCTTAAAAAAACTTATTATAATCTGGAGATATAACTAAGTGGTAGAGAATTTGACTACAGATCGAATAATCCCGTGTTCAAGCCCGCATGTACCTCACGATTTTATTTTAATTTTTTCTTATTAATGAGTTCAATTTACGATAAAAGAAGAAAACTATTTAAAATCACTGCAAATCATTTCTTCTTAAAAAAATATGCTTATTATAATCTGGAGATATAACTAAGTGGTAGAGAATTTGACTACAGATCGAATAATCCCGTGTTCAAGCCCGCATGTACTGCACGATTTTATTTTAATTTTTTCTTATTAATGAGTTCAATTTACGATAAAAGAAGAAAAACTATTTAAAATCACTGCAAATTATTTCTTCTTAAAAAAACATGCTTATTATAATCTGGAGATATAACTAAGTGGTAGAGAATTTGACTACAGATTGAATAATCCCCTGTGCAAGCCAAGGTGTACCTCACACTTTTATTTTAATTTTTTCTTATTAATGAGTTCAATTTACGATAAAAGAAGAAAAACTATTTAAAATCACTGCAAATCATTTTTTTGTTTGCATATTTTAAAGCTAAACATTAATCAGAAGTGACTTTTTCAGGGCATTCATTGTCAAGACCAAATATCAGCTGACATAATATTGTAAACAAACACAGACGGAATTTGATGAATGACATTATCATCATGTTTTTATTAGTCTACTGGGTAAATTATTTCTCGTAATATATTATAATCAATAGAGGATTGATTCTATAATAATACATACGCAATCTGCATGAATTAAAACATTGTGTTTAAGCATATTGTATGACCTGCCAATGTCAGACTGCCAGCAAACTACCATTATCGTATTAAGTGATGCTCTTTGTGTAAACAAATCGAGCTTAGGTATTTGGACGATGTCAGATTCACTTCCTGCATAGCAGCAATTGTGAGAAGCGCTGATTGTCGTTCAGGTGGCTGAGTTTCAATCCTGGTTTAAGGTAGTTGCCTGTCTAGCTGCACTGGTGAGCTGTGATACAGCGAAACAGTACTGTATGTGGATGACTATAATGCTCCCTATCTTGGGTTAAGCACATTGGGAAAGTGATATACAAATTACCTTTAGCGTGGGTAAACAAATTGAGCTTAGGCATTTGGATGATGTCAAAAAATTGTTAATTTACTTCCTGCATAGCATGGTGAGAAGTGCTGACTGTTGTTCGGGCGGTCAAGTTTCGATACTGGCTTGAGGTAGTTGCTTGTCTGGCCATATTAAGCGCTTCTCTTTGTGTAAGCAAATTGAGCTTAGGTATTTGGACGATGTCAAAACAATGTTAATTCACTTCCCGCATAGCAGCAGCCGTATAGCATAATGTGAGAAGTGGTCGAGTTTCGATCCTGGCTTGGGTAGTTGCTTGTCTAGCCGTACTGATGAGCTGTGATACAGCAAAACAATACTGTATATGCCGATTAACTGGAATGGAAAAAATTTGTGTGCATTTTCTGATGCCTAAAACTATTCTTCTACTTACCTTGTTTTACTTAATTTTGTTAAAAAAAACCAAAACCTTCCACTGTTTGTAGTCCTAAAAATATAATAAATATTTATTGATGCTAAACTACCAGTAAAGCTAAAAATCGTCCTCCACAATTGTATTTTTAAGTTTGAGAAAATATCCGTACATTTATGGTAATTAGGAAAAAATAATAACTCTACAGTTAAATATTCAGAGATTTATAAAGAATCAGAATCGGTAATTGTATCGGAATCGGGAATTTATTATGGAATCTGTAATTGTATCAGAATGAGGATAAATATTGGACTCGTCGTATTACTTATATGATGATTGCAACGTCTTGTCAGACGAGTGCCACTCCCTCAGACACTTAAAGTCCATGAGCCCAAAAATGACTTCCATCGCCACAGGACCATTTTTATAGACAAATGTCTGAGGGAGTATCTATACACAGATGATGTTACAGAGTCTTAGCTTTGTATGAGAGCTAAGTCTCTCTCTCAGTTCAAAATGTTGAGATCCAGCAACAAGCAAGAGCAAGATAGCCAGCAACAAGTTAAACTGCAGACCAGCTCAATACGGGTACTTATATACATACATACATACATACATACATATATATATCTGTACCATGTTCTTACACATATAGAAACTTAAAAAAAGTATCCTCGTAAAACGTATAAATATATATTTGCACAGGCGCACAAAAGGACTTTAAGTTGACTTACGCCTGCTGAGTCCCATTTTTTTTTTTTCAATTTTTACCCCTTAGTCGCTATTTATACTAGTTAAAGACTGAATCAAATTTCCCCACATGTCCAAATCCCCTGCATATCAAGTTTCAAGTCTGTAGACCAAAAATTTACAAAAGAGTTTGGTAAAGATCGTTCCTCACACAGACAAGGTCACGTTTATATATATACTAGCGGGCCAACCGGCATTGTCTAGTCGTAAAATACGCATTAATATTATATTTCAATTCATACAGAAACTGAGACACGTGCATGCGAGTATTATGTTTTTTCTAAACAGTTCACTTCTTGTAAGTAAAAAAAAAAAAAATACTCGAGCTGAAATCGAAACCGAAATCTAAAAACAGTGAGTCAAGTACGATAACCATTAGGCCAGCTTGACACGTTAAAAAGTGTTTGTAATCTTATAAGGAAACTTTCATGTGAACAATTCATGCATGCACATTTGCGAAACAGTTTGATAAAAATCTGATGACCCCTTAGCAGCACTTTTTTTCTGAAAACCAGTTTTATTCATATCTGAATACCCTATATACCAAATTCCAAATCTGTAGATCAAAAGTTTGTTGAGTATATAGGTTGAGCAGTGTCTTCAAACACACACACACATTCTCACTTTTATAGATAGATAGATCAATGTACAAGGGGGCGTTCCAAAAGTACTGTTTCCTATTTTTTTATTCTGCCCAAATGGATCAGAGGGGATTGCAAATTACATTGTTATGATGACTGAACTTATGCATTCATCACCTGAAAGTTTTATCGCTCTGTTGCAGATATTGACTCTAAGAAAGCAATTATTATCATGGATGTGAGTCAGAAGTAGAGATGCATCATTGAATTTCTCCACACAGAAAAAAATTGAACCAATCAACATTCACCAGTGCTTGCTGGACTTTTACGAAGCCGATGCAGAGGATGTCAGCACAATTAGGAGACAGATTCGTAATCTTCAGACAGAAAGGTGAGTGACAAAGCGCGTTCCAGATTTTTATCAATGAAGCATCAAAAGATGCTGGCAAAATGCATTGAGAATGGTCGTGATGATGTAGAAAAAAAATTCTGGAGCATAAAAAGTTACTTGTTTATATGGTATCACCCCTGTCTTCTTATCGCTTCAACTTTTTCTTTAGTTAAGAAAAAGAATGCTTTACTTTTGGAACGACCATTATACATATATATATATATATATATATATATATATATATATATATATATATATATATATATATATATAGGTGGTTATTTTTGTGTATATCCGTTAGAAGTGTTGAGTGAAATTTGAAGAATAAAACATGTATAAATACATTTGAAGCCAAAACTGCAACACGAATTTTTTTTTTGGGGGGGGGGCTTCAAATGTATTTATACATGTTTTATTCTTCAAATTTCACTCAACACTTCTAACGGATATACTAAAAAAAAAAAAAAAAAAATTCGTGTTGCAGTTTTGGCTTTAAATGTATTTATACATGTTTTATTCTTCAAATTTCACTCAACACTTCTAACGGATATACTAAAAAAAAAAAAAAAAAAAATTCGTGTTGCAGTTTTGGCTTTAAATGTATTTATACATGTTTTATTCTTCAAATTTCACTCAACACTTCTAACGGATATACTAAAAAAAAAAAAAAAAAAAAAAAAAATTCGTGTTGCAGTTTTGGCTTTAAATGTATTTATACATGTTTTATTCTTCAAATTTCACTCAACACTTCTAACGGATATACTAAAAAAAAAAAAAAAAAAATTCGTGTTGCAGTTTTGGCTTCAAATGTATTTATACATGTTTTATTCTTCAAATTTCACTCAACACTTCTAACGGATATACACAAAAATAACCACCCACATTTTCAAAATGCGCGACCACGCGTCACCTATCCGGCTTCACAAAAAAACCCGCAGTTAACAACATCACGTGGACTCTTCATCGAACTATCTCCCACTACATCATGTCGTGGAAGAAGAGAAGAAAAAAAATGATTGATAAAGGAGTCTTACTCCGAAATATATTTCTTTAAAATAAACATCTGTTTATTTTATAAAAAAAAAAAAATCGTGTTGCAGTTTTGGCTTCAAATGTATTTATACATGTTTTATATATATATATATATATATATATATATATATATATATATATATATATATATATATATATATATATATATGTATATATGACCTTTTTTCTCCGTTCTACAGCATATGTTCTAGATGGCCTCTATTTAGCTTTTGTTTTTTTTTTGGGGGGGGAGTCACCCTGTATATATATATATATATATATATATATATATATATATATATATATATATATATATATATATATATATATATATATTACAATAGAAAAATGCAAGCATGAAAAGTAATATGATTAAGCTTAAACATGAAAAAGTAAAGGACTAGTTGTTAAAACTGGAAAGAAAAAAACAAGATATTCTAATAAAAAATATAATAAATTTATAACTTAAAATATTGCAGCATTAGGATTTTTTTTTTAAATTCAATTTATAACATTATATAATCAATTCTTAATGCTTCAATATTTTAAGTTATAAATTTATAATATTTTTACTAGAGTACCTTATCCTTTTCTTTTCCAGTTTTAACAACTAGTCCTTTACTTTTCCATGTTTAAGCTAAACCATATTACTTTTCATGCTTTTCTATTTTAATCCATGATTTTTTTTCTATTGTAATTCATGATTTTTCCAGGCTTCCAGTAAATTCACTTGTTCTTTGTTTAATTTCAGTCTTATTTCCCCCCCCCATAAAAACATATGTAATAACAATGTACAACAACCTTCTGCTTTCAATAAAATCCCTCTAATTATCTCCCTTTCATGCTTTCATGCTCTCTGTTTCACTTGTTACTTCTCTTTTCGAGACAGCAGTGAATTAGTATCAACAGTAGTCGCTGAAGTGACGTGGTTGCTATGGAAACCCGCCATAAAAGCGTTGCTCACCTCCTTATAGGTACGGGCAAAAATGGACGGGCAAAAATGGACGGACAAAAATGGAGGACCTAGTTTTGAAAGCCGATTTATCATAATTTTTTTGTAGGTTTCCGACTACTTTTTGATTGTATTTGAAAGATAAGGGACTGAACTTAATTTCCAAAAGAAAAAAAAAATATTTGTACACGTAAAAAAAAAAAAAGTTATGAAAATGTTTTCACGGTGAGCTACCCAATTCTGCTAAATTTTGAAGTTAAATAAATTCATTGTAAAAAATCTTTTAAAAGATAAATATTAGTTTTCTGGGTCTATTTCAAAGATAATTAGTAAAGTAAAGTCCCAAGATATTGAATTAAATTAAAAAAAAAAACACTTTGTTTGTACAAAACATAAATTTATTAGCCCAAAACCGAGTGATTCTGGCGCTTGCAAAACGCAACAAACTAAAATTTTGTAAACACGAAAATTACGAAGGCCCAAAATTTCAGGCAGTCGAAAGACTATGAAAATGACGTCATGTAATTAAAAGGGGAGAAGTTCTTTCTTTTCCCCCAGTTGCGCATCCGTACATTCCTTTTTTGAACGTTTGTATTAATTTTGGCATTTTTCAATTTAATTATTTTTCTATGTTCCTATTTTTAAATTAATTTTTTTTCTTAATTATTGTTCAATATTATATAAAAAATATGTTATGCCGAAAGTTTCACATTCTTACGAGCAAGGAAATTATTAAAATCTTGCATATAAAAATTATGCGAAAACCGTAACTTAAAAAAAAGTAGAAATATTTTTTGCAATTATAATTTTTTTGTGTGAAAATATTAAATAAGCAATGCTATCGGTAGTTTGAGAAATTCATTTTTCTTTGAGTCATATAGAATTCATTAATACGGACTTTAGGGCCTTTTTTCGTAATGTTCCTGCAAAAATTATTTTATTTTATTTTTATTGTTACAAATTACGATGCTTTATTTATATAAAAAAAGCAAAAATAAAGTCTTGCGTTTTTTATTTACTACTGAAAACTATAAGTTTAGTAAAGGTATTTTTTGTTTAAACAAGATAATACATTTCCACTCGGATTTAGATAAAAATAATTAGTTCATTATATTTCGCGATCATCATTTGATAAATAGTGAAAATTTCATTAAAATTGGTTGATTTCATGATTTTTGGTGATTTTTTAAGTAAAGAGAGGGGTCAAAATGTTTATACATTTTTGCCCGTACCTACCTCCTTACATATTTTTACGATTTTGAACACCAGAAAATTCATAACTTTTGTTTCACAGAACGAAAGTTGAAATTTATTTTCACAATATAGCTGAGAAGGTGATCTATAAACTGTAATAACTTTGGAATTTGGTTGAAAAATGAGTGAGCAGTGAAGCTTTAAAGCAGTTCTAAATGACTAAAACTGCCACTTTTTTTTTTTTTTTTACATAGGCATCACCACTTATCAAGACCAAGAGGCGACTCGAGGATAAGGGTTAAAGAGTGTACAGTAGACAATTGGACAATATAGTAATTGTTAGCAATGGAAATTCCGTAAATTTGTTAAGTGGAATGGCTCATTAAAAACTTGTTTACATTAGACTTGAAGACAACCATATTGTGGTCAGCTGGAAAGCAGGAAAACGGAAAACAATTCCATAGGCGTGCAGTTCTAAGAAAGAAGCTTTGTTCATGGAATCTACGTTTAGGTTTAGGCACAGATAAAGAGTGGGGGAAATTATTGATAGAGTTTTCTGCTAGACGAGTGTTTCTTGTAAAAGTTTGGCGAGGGGAGACCCTAGATTGGAGCTCAGTCGAGCATTAGCCATGAAAATAACGATAAAGCAGAGACAAACTCTTAACCATATATTTAAACACTACTGTGTTTGGATGATAAATATATATATATATATATATATATATATATATATATATAGTGAAATGATAAAGTTTTCAGCCTAAAGAAAACAATACTATAGCTATATTTTAAAACTTTTATTGAAAAGATCAATTCAGGTAACTTGATTATGTAGTAGAGCTGGCTTCTATTCAATGTAGCCGCCTTCAGCTTCAATCACGGCCTCGATATGGGTCCAGAACTGGGAGCATGCCTTTTCCACAAGCCCCGGCAGGAGCTCGGCGAATACTTGGCAGATTGTAGCGATCAGGCTGGCTTTGGTGTTGTGGAAGATCATGTTGATGGTGTTTTTGACGTATGACCAAACGAATTAGTCCAGCGGGTTCAGGTCGAAGGGGGGGGGGCAGTGAGAGAAGGATACAAAGTTGTAGCACTCCTTCTGATGCCAAGTTTGGGTTTCTTTGGACTTGTGGGCTGGCACAAAGCCCTACTGCTACATCCAGAGTCTGCCAGCGGCCAGATGATTGCATCAAGGGATCACGACACTCTTCAACACATCCAGGTACACTTTGATGTTGACTTTCAAGCCCACTTCGAAGATGCGAGGTGGCATGA
The DNA here is from genome assembly GCF_053919585.1 of Euprymna scolopes. Classification (NCBI taxonomy): domain Eukaryota; kingdom Metazoa; phylum Mollusca; class Cephalopoda; order Sepiida; family Sepiolidae; genus Euprymna; species Euprymna scolopes. The sequence continues at coordinate 21,485,770 of NC_136525.1, read as the reverse complement.
TGTGGCCCTCACTTGAAACCACACCAAGGACCATAACCGTGGTTGGAAACTTTGTTTTCATTACTCTGGGCACATCTCTGTTATTTGTGGCAATATAGTGATTCATTTAGAGGGTGCTAGCAGTGATCCTGTCGTCATAACTTAGATCGGTAGAGAGCATGAGTTGTACAGTGGTGCATCTCCGATTTCGGTTGTTGAAAATTATGTCACTTTCAGACATTATAGAAGGCTCCTATCACTCCTGGGATTTGTACACAACTGACCAACGAGTAGATGGTATGTAACAAAGAAATAAAATCGGTTTTCATACAAACGGAAATGGAATCATGTTGTCTTTTCTAGGGCGAAAATTTTATCATTCCACCCTAAATATATATATATATATATATATATATATATATATATATATATATATATATATATATATATATATATTTCTTTTCAAGGGAAATAAGGTAAAAAAAAGCGATAAAAGTGCTCGATATGTTAATAGAGCGGTATATAATTTTTTAATTTTTTATTGAGCCCATAATAAATTTACATTACTGTTTTTTTTTGTATTTTTTAAAACTTCAACGTCTCCCTTTCTTTCTTTCTTTTTTCTTTTTTCAAACGTATCTAATAGAAGCTCTTTAGCGTCTTTTCACAACTGAAATTCAACTATAAAACCTCCTCTCACACTACCACACGACCTCCCTCTCTATTTAATACCCCCCCCCCAATAACTTTCTATCCATTTCTGTAAGTTTAAACTTCAGTCCACCTATAAATTCCGATGGAATTGGTACTCTACCTCATCTCCTGGGGTGAAAATCCAATGGAAACAGTAATGTAAATTTATTATGGGCTCAATAAAAAATTATATATATATATATATATATATATATATATATATATATATATATATATATATCAGTAAGATCTCGCTCCCTGAGGTACAAAATTTGTTGAGATCTCGCTCCACCGTACCAGCCTTAGGAGCTGATTATATGGGATTGGACGAGTTCGTTATGGGGTGAGATCCAGTCTCACAACACTATTTCATATTCCTGAACATTCTAGAAGCTTTTAAGCATTTTACCATTATAAACCGTCATAAAATTATTGAGAAATCTAATGAATTTGATATGCGTTGTAAAATTTTGTGGTGCTAATTATTTAGTTTTCTCTCCGTGTTGTATTAAATTGTTATTTTTTGTTTTTCCCACTGTTTCTATTTTAGTTTCAATACAGTTTCTATGTTTATAGAAAGTTTCATTACCATTTGGAAGCTAGAAATACAAAAACTGACAGTTTCAAATGTGTATTGTAAACTTTTGCGGAGCACTGTATATACAGCCCCTTTAAGAAGTTCGTTTCTTATCGTTGAGCACTTTCAGTTGAATTAAAGTCTGTCAATTTAGCTCTTATGCGTAGATCATCGTATAACGATTAGATCACTGTCTGACTGACGTAAATGAACATTTAAAATTAAGATGTTTAAAATTCAACGTTATTTCAAGCGGTTAATGGTAGCCGAATGGATTAGGTCTCCACTAATCGAGCCAGAGATGTCTCGTGATACGGGGTTCGAATCGTTCGACTGGTATTAATCGTGACACCCTGCACTGAAGATTCCCGAAAGGATGAAACACTAGTGTCTGTAGGTATTTAATTATTATAGTAGAAAATAATTATATATATATATATATATATATATATATATATATATATATATATATATATAGGCAGAATTTCATTATTTGCTCATATTTTATTGAAGAGGATCTTCGTTCTTCTTTTTATGATCTTTCTTTCGAATTTTTCTTGTTTTCGTACAAGTATTTTTGTTGTGGGATCCAAAGTTCTTATAAAGTCCCCTAGTTTACCGAACGTTTTCGGTCTCGATTGACCATCGTCAGGGTTGTTCTTCCTGTGCATCCTACTTATTGATTGATTTGTTCTCTGTCGTTTTGCTGTTTTTATTACTAATTTACTATGTGTAGTTTCGCCTAATTTGAATTTTTTTTCCCTTCCTCTTCACCTTTATCGGCTGCTGTTGTCAAAGTTTATTTTATTAATGGTTGGGTTTTTACTTTTTATTATTAATGCTTCTAGCATTGTTAGTCGTTGGTAATTATTGCAAGTTTTTCATATGCTAGTGTTATTTTTTAAAAGTTCTTTGTATTGTTTGGAGGTGGTGTTTATTATGTTATGTTCTTGTTCTAGGTGTTTGCAAATAGCACTGGAGATGTTCTGATGTCCTGTGAGACGTCTTCCCAATGTAGTGCGTGTATGGCCAACATAACATAATAAACACCACCTCAAAAAAATACAAAGAACTTTTAAAAAATAACACTAACATATTAAAAACTTGCAATAATTACCAACGACTAACAACTTGGTTAATAGAAATTCTTGTGTGCGGGGCGTTTGCTCTGTTGTTAGAGTGCTTGCCTCGCATGCAAGAGGCTCGGGTTTTGAATCCTGAGTTCGGATGTGTCTAACTGATGAGCCCAAATGAGGGCGAAACTCGAGTCTTTGACTTCCGGTTCGTTGACTGTCATGGCTCTTGTGGGCTACGACGTTGTTTGGCTGTGAAATTTATTATATAAATATATATATATATATATATATATATATATATATATATATATATATATATATATATATATATATATATATATATATATACTATCAAAAGTACCCGTCGTTGACTGGGTTCAAAAACTGCCTACAGAAAATGGACTCTGATTTATGAAAGTATGATAGGTTATGAAAAGGAAGGGTTGTAAAGAGATAGCTTCGAATTTGAGGGTATCAAAACCAAAGCAAAATATGATGAAAGTAAAAATAAAATAGATAAACCCCATAATTTATTATACCATACCTGTTCACACTGAAACACTTATCACAATATTCTGTGGATCTATATTAAAAAACCTTGTAAAACTTTGTGACATATTTCCATTCTATGGAGGTCAGGCACGAACGAACACACCATAATTTTATTATACCATATTTCTTCAAACTGAAACATAATTATCAAAGTATACTTACACAGATAGATATGAAAAGTCTTTATTAAAGTTTAGGCCAGGCGCAAATGCAGACCCCAAAATTTTATTATACCATCCCTATTTAAGTTAAAACATACTTATCAAAGTATTCTTATGTAAATCTATATCAAAAACACTTGTAAACGTTTTTTTTTAATTTAAAATTTTTTATTTCCCTACTTTATGGACCAGGCGCGAACGCAGACCCCACAATTTTAATGAATCACTGTTCTGCCAGATCAAAAATACCCATTCCTGTGTCTCGATACATCTTCTATCATTATATGTAATCAGTTTTTTAAAAATAGTCAACCATATAGGAGCCTATTCGTGACCACACACACACACACACACATTCAGCTTTATATATATATATAT